>NW_027142521.1:0-663356 GCF_026170545.1 Melanerpes formicivorus | reverse complement strand
CTAGGGCTGGGGGGCAGGGCTGGGACAGGGCTGGGGCTGGGGCATGGGCTGGGGGCAGGATGGGGCTGGGGCTGGGGCTGCGGACAGGGCTGGGGCTAGGGCTGCGGACAGGGCTGGGGCTAGGGCTGAGTTAGGGGGAGGGCTGAGGCTGTGCTGGGGCCGGGGCTGGAACCAAGGCTTGGGCAGGGATGGGGCTGGGGCTGGGACTGGGGCTGGGGCAGGGTTGGGGCTGGGCTGGGGCTGGGGCAGACACTGGGACAGGGCTGGGGGTGGGCTGTGGCTGGGGCTGGGGACAGGGCTGGGGCCGGGGGCTGGGCAGGGCTGGGAATGGGGGGCTGGGATGGGGCAGGACTGGGGCTGCGGCAAAGGCCGGGGCTGGGGACAGGGCTGGGGCCCGAGCTGGGGCAGGGCTGGGGCTGGGTTCGGGGCTAGGGATGGGCCTGGTTCCAGGGCTGGGGTTGGGCTGAGGGCAGGGCTGGGCTAGGCCTGGGGCTGGGGCAGGGCTAGGTTAGGGCTGCCCTGGGGCCAGGGCTGGGGCTGGGACTGGGGCTGGGACTGGGGCAGGGCTGGGGCTGGGCTGGGGCAGGGATAGGGGCAGGGGCTGGGCTGGGGCTGGGGCCGGGGCTGGGGCGGGGCTGGGGCCAGGCTGGGGCTGGGGCTGGGCTGAGGGCAGGGCTGTGGCTTGGGCTGTGGCTTGAGCTGGGCAGGGGCTAGCCTGGGGATGAGAGTGATGCTGGGGCAGGGTCTGGGGCTGGGGACAGGGCTGGGGCCGGGCTGGGGCAGGGTTCGGGGCTGTGGCTGGGCTGTGGCTTGGGCAGGGCAGGGGCAGGGATGGGGCTGGGGCTGGGCAGTGGCTGGGGCTGGGCTGGGGCAGGGCTGGGGCCGGGCTGGGGCTGGGCTGAGGGCAGGGCTGGGCTAGGGCTGTGGCTGGGGCAGGGCTGGGGCCGGGGCTGAGGGTGGGCTGGGGCAGGGCTGGGGCTGAGGGTGGAGCAGGGCTGGGGCCCGCAGCTGAGGGTGGGCTGGGGCAGGGCTGGGGCTGAGGCTGGAGCAGGGGAGGGGCCAGGGCTGGGGCTGGGGTGGGGCAGGGTTTGGGGCTGTGGCTGGGCTGTGGCTTGGGCAGGGCAGGGGCAGGGATGGGGTGGGGGCTGGGCTGTGGCTGGGGCAGGGCTGGGGCTGGGGCTGGGTCCAGGGCTGGGGCTGGGCAGTGGCTGGGGCTGGGCTGGGGCAGGGCTGGGGGCTGGGGCTGGAGCTGGGTCAGGGCTGGGGCAGGGGCTGGGTCAAGGGCTGGGGCTGGATTGTGGCTTGGGCTGGGCAGGGGCAGGTCTGGGGCTGGGGCTGGTCTGGGGCTGGGTCCAGAGCTGGAGCTGGGGCTGGGGCTGGGGGCCGGGGCTGGGGGCGGGGCTGGGGCCAGGCTGGGGCTGGGGCTGGGCTGAGGGCAGGGCTGTGGCTGGGCTGTGGCTTGAGCTGGGCAGGGGCTAGCCTGGGGATGAGAGTGATGCTGGGGCAGGGTCTGGGGCTGGGGACAGGGCTGGGGCCGGGCTGGGGCAGGGTTCGGGCTGTGGCTGGGCTGTGGCTTGGGCAGGGCAGGGGCAGGGATGGGGCTGGGGCTGGGCAGTGGCTGGGGCTGGGCTGGGGCAGGGCTGGGGCTGGGGGCTGGGCTGAGGGCAGGGCTGGGACTGGGGACAGGGCTGGGCCCGAGGCTGAGGCAGGTCTGGGGCAGGCCTGGGGCCGGCACTGGGGGCAGGGCTGGGCTGGGGATAGTGCTGGGGCTGGGGCTGGGGCAGGGCTGGGGGCAGGGCTGGGGGCCAAGGTTGGGGCTGGGGCTGGGGCTGGGGCTGCAGACAGGGCTGGGGCTGGAACCAAGGCTCGGGCTGGGCTGGGGCTGGGGCTGGGGCTGGGCTGGGGGCAGGGCTGGGACTGGGGCTGGGGCAGGGCTGGGGCTGGGGGATAGTGCTGGGGCTGGGCAGGGCTGGGGGCCAAGGTTGGGGCTGGGGCTGGGGCTGCAGACAGGGCTGGGGCTAGGGCTGAGTTAGGGGTAGGGCTGGGGCTGTGCTGGGGCTGGGGCTGGAACCAAGGCTTGGGCAGGGCTGGGGCTGGGGCTGGGGGCAGGGCTGGGGCTGTCGACAGGGCTGGGGCTAGGCTGAGTTAGGGGTAGGGCTGGGGCTGTGCTGGGGCTGGGGCTGGAACCAAGGCTTGGGCTGGGCTGGGGCTGGGGCTGGGCCTGGGCTGGGGGCAGGGCTGGGACTGGGGCTGGGGCAGGGCTGGGCCTGGGCTGGGACCGGGACTGGGCTGTGGCTTGGGCTGGGCAGGGGCTAGGCTGGGGGACGAGGGTGATGCCGGGGCAGGGTCTGGTGCTGGGGACAGGGCTGGGGCCGGGCTGGGGCTGGGCTGAGGGCAGGGCTGGGCTAGGGCTGTGGCTGGGGCAGGGCTGGGGCCGGGGCTGAGGGTGGGCTGGGGCAGGGCTGGGGCTGAGGGTGGAGCAGGGCTGGGGCCGCGGCTGAGGGTGGGCTGGGGCAGGGCTGGGGCTGAGGCTGGAGCAGGGGAGGGGCCAGGGCTGGGGCTGGGGTGGGGCAGGGTTTGGGGCTGTGGCTGGGCTGTGGCTTGGGCAGGGCAGGGGCAGGGATGGGGGTGGGGGCTGGGCTGTGGCTGGGGCAGGGCTGGGGCTGGGGCTGGGTCCAGGGCTGGGGGCTGGGCAGTGGCTGGGGCTGGGCTGGGGCAGGGCTGGGGCTGGGGCTGGAGCTGGGTCAGGGCTGGGGCAGGGGGCTGGGTCAAGGGCTGGGGCTGGATTGTGGCTTGGGCTGGGCAGGGGCAGGTCTGGGGCTGGGGCTGGTCTGGGGCTGGGTCCAGAGCTGGAGCTGGGCTGGGGCTGGGGCTGGGCTGGGGCAGGGCTGGGCTGGGGCTGGGCTGCGGCCGAGGGTGGGGCTGGGGCTGGGGCTGGGGATGAGGGCAGGGCTGGGGGCTGGACTGTGGCTGGGGATGGGCTGGGGCAGGGCTGGGGCTGAGGCTGGAGCAGGGCTGGGGCCGGGGCTGAGGGTGGGCTGGGGCAGGGCTGGGGCTGAGGCTGGAGCAGGGGAGGGGCCAGGGCAGGGGCAGGGATGGGGCAGAGTTTGGGGCTGTGGCTGGGCTGTGGCTTGGGCAGGGCAGGGCAGGGATGGGGCGGGGGCTGGGCTGTGGCTGGGGCAGGGCTGGGGCTGGGGCTGGGTCCAGGGCTGGGGCTGGGCAGTGGCTGGGGCTGGGCTGGGGCAGGGCTGGGGCTGGGGCTGGAGCTGGGGCAGGGCTGGGGCAGGGGCTGGGTCAAGGGCTGGGGCTGGATTGTGGCTTGGGCTGGGCAGGGGCAGGTCTGGGGCTGGGGCTGGTCTGGGGCTGGGTCCAGATCTGGAGCTGGGCTGTGGCTGGGGCTGGGCTGGGGCAGGGCTGGGCTGGGGCTGGGCTGGGGCCGAGGGTGGGGCTGGGGTTGGGGCTGAGGCTGGAGCAGGGCTGGGGCCGGGGCTGAGGGTGGGCTGGGGCAGGGCTGGGGCTGAGGCTGGAGCAGGGGAGCGGCCAGGGCTGGGGCTGGGGTGGGGCAGGGTTTGGGGCTGTGGCTGGGCTGTGGCTTGGGCAGGGCAGGGGCAGGGATGGGGCGGGGGCTGGGCTGTGGCTGGGGCAGGGCTGGGGCTGGGGCTGGGTCCAGGGCTGGGGCTGGGCAGTGGCTGGGGCTGGGCTGGGGCAGGGCTGGGGCTGGGGCTGGGCTGAGGGCAGGGCTGGGGGCTGGGGCAGGGCTGGGCCTGAGGCTGGGGGCAGGGCTGGGGTAGGGCTAGGGCCGGGGCTGGGAGCAGGGCTGGGGCAGGCCTGGGGCTGGCGCTGGGGCAGGGGCTGGGCTGGGGATAGTGCTGGGGCCGGGGGTGGGGCTGGGGCTGGGGCTGGGGCTGGGTCCAGGGATGGGGGCTGGGATGTGGCTAGGTTTGGGCTAGGGCTGGGGCTAGGGCCGGGGCTTCGACTGGGGCTGGGTCCAGGGCTGGGGCTGGGGCTGGGCTGGGGCCTGGGCTGGGGCTGGCTCCAGGGCAGGGGCTGGGCTGGGGCTGGGGCTGGGCTGGGGACGAGGGTGGGGCTGGGGCTGGTGCTGGGACTGAGGGCAGGGCTGGGCTAGGGCTGGGGCTGGGGGCAGGGGCCGGGGCTGGGGATGGGGGCTGCGATGGGGCAGGACTCGGGCTGGGGCAGGGGTGCGGCGGGGGATGGGGCCGGTGGTGTGGCTGCGGCTGGGGCTGGGCTGGGGCTGGGTTCGGGGCAGGGGCTGGGGCTAGGTCCAGGGCTGGGGCTGGGCTGAGGGCAGGGCTGGGGCTAGGACTGGGCTGGGACAGGGCTGGGCTAGGGCTGGGATGGGGCCGGGGCTGGGACTGGGACTGGGACTGGGCCTGGGGCTGGGGCTGGGCTGGAGGCAGGAATGGGGCAGGGGCTGGGCTGTGGCTGGGGCCGGGGTTGTGGCTGGGACTGGGGCAGGGCTGGGGCTGGGCTGGGGACAGGGCTGGGGCCGGGGCTGGGGGCAGAGCTGGGGCTGGGGCTGGGACTGGGCCTGGGGCTGGGGCTGGGCTGGAGGCAGGAATGGGGCGGGTGCTGGGCTGTGGCTGGGGCCGGGGTTGTGGCTGGGACTGGGGCAGGGCTGGGGCTGGGCTGGGGACAGGGCTGGGGGCCGGGGCTGGGGCAGAGCTGGGGCTGGGCTGGGGACAGGGCTGGGGGCAGGACTGGGGCAGGGCAGGGCTGGGGGCCGGGCCGGGGCTAGGGCATGACTGGGCTGAGGATAGGGATGGGGCTGGGGGCTGGGGCAGTGCTGGGGGCAGGGCTGGGACCAGGCGGGGGCTGGGGTGGGGGTGGGCTGGGGCTGGGGCAGGTGCTGGGGCAGGGCTGGGACTGGGCTGGGGACAGGGCTGAGGGCAGGGGCTGGGATTTGGGCTGGGGCCAGACTGGGGCCGGGGCTGGGGGTGGGCTGGGGCTGGGGCAGGTGCTGGGGCAGGGCTGGGGCTGGGGGCTCAGGCTAGGCTGGGGTTGTGCTGGGGCTGAGCAGGGGCTGGAGTTGGGGCCTGGGCTGGGGTAGGGCTGGGGCAGGGCTGGGGCTGAGGGTGGGGCTGGGGTCTGGGCTGGGGCTGGGGCAGGGCTGGGCCTGAGGCTGGGGCAGAGCTGGCGTAGGGCTAGGGCCGGGGCTGGGAGCAGGGCTGGGCCCGAGGCTGAGGCAGGGCTGGGGCAGGCCTGGGGCCGGCGCTGGGGCAGGGCTGGGCTGGGGATAGGGCTGGGGCTGGGGCAGGGCTGGGGCAGGGGCTGGGGCTGGGGCTGGGCTGGGACTGGGCTGGGGTCAGCGCTGGGGCTGGGCTGGGGCTGGGCAGGGATGGGGTAGGGCTGGGGATGGGGCTGGGCCTGGGGCAGGGCTGGGGCTGGGCCTGGGGCAGGGCTGGGCTAGCGCTGAGCTGGGGCCGTGGCTGGGGCTGGGGCCTAGCTGGGGCTGGGCTGGGACAGGGGTGGGGCTGGGGCTGGGCTGGGGCTGGGCTGGGGGCAGGGCTGGGGCTGGGGGCTGGGGTGCGGCAGGGGATGGGGCCGGGGCAGGGATCTGGGGCAGGGCCTGGGGGCTGGGGCCGGGTCTGTGGCTGGGACTGGGGGGGAGACTGGGACAGGGCTGGGGCTGGGACTGGGTTCAGGGCTGGGGCTGGCCTGTGGCTGGGGCTGGGGACAGAGCTGGTGCTGGGGCCAGAGCTGGGGCCGGGGCTGGGGCAGGACTGGGGCAGGGCTGCGCTGGGGGCCGGGCCGGGGCTGGGGCACACCTCTGCTGGGGATAGGACTGGGGCTGGGGCAGGGCTGGGGCAGGGGATGGGGCTGGGGCTGGGCTGGGGCTGAGGGTGGGGTTGGGATGGGTTTAGGGCTGGGTCTGGGGCAGGTCTGGGCCCTAGGCTGGTGACAGGGCTGGGGTAGGGCTGGGGCCGGGGCTGGGGCCAGGTCTGGGCCAGGGTTGGGGCTGGGGCTGGGCGGGGGGCTGGGTCAGGGCTGGGCTAGGGCTGGGCTGGGGGCATGGATGGGGCTAGGGCTGGGCTGGGGCTGGGGCTGAGGCCAGGGGTGGGGCTGGGGCTGGGTTCAGGGCTTGGGCTGGGGCTGGGCTGTGCTAGGGCTGGGCTGGGGCCAGGGCTGGGGCTGGGGCTGGGTCCAGTGCTGGGGCTGGGCTGTGGCTGGGTCCAGGGCTGGGCCGGGGCTGTGGCTTGGGCTGGGCTGGGGCTGGGCTGGGGCTGGGGCTGGGCTGGGGCCGAGGGTGGGGCTGGGGCTGGGGCTGAGAGCAGGGCTGGGCTAGGGCTGGGGCTGGGGCAGGTCTGGGGCTGGGCTGAGGGCAGGGCTGGGCTAGGGCTGGGGCTGGGGCAGGGCTGGGGCAGGGGATGAGGCTGGGCTGGATTCTGGGCTGGGCCTGGGACAGGGCTGGGCCCAAGGCTGGGGCAGGGCTGGGGTAAGACTGGAGCCGGGGCTGGGGCAGGGGCTGGGAGCAGGGCTGGGAGTGAGGTTGAGGCCGGGGCTGGGGCTGTGTTGGGGCCGGGGCTGGGGCAGGACTAGGCTGGAGTCTGGGCCTTGGGCTGGGGCTGGGCTGAGGGCAGGGCTGGGGTTGGGGCTGGAACCTAGTCTTGGGCAGGGCTGGGGCTAGGGCTGGGCCCAGGGCTGGAGCAGGACTGGAGCTGGGGCAGGGCTGGGGCCGGGGCTGAGGAAGGGCTGGGGCTGGGGCTGGGATGGGGCAGGACTGGGGCGAGGGCTGGGCTGGGCTAGGGCTGGGATGGGGCCAGGGATGGGGTTGTGAGTGGGGTTTGGCTGGGGCCGTGGCTAGGGCCGCGGGTGGTGCTGGGGCTGCGGCTGGGTCCAGGGCAGGGGCTGGGGCTGGGGCTGAGCTGGGCTAGGGCTGGGATGGGGCCAGGGCTGGGGCTGGGGCTGCGTCCAGGGCTGGGGCTGGGCAGTGGCTGGGGCTGGGCTGGGGCAGGGGTGGGGCTGGGGCTGGGGCTGGGCTGGGGATGAGGGTAGGGCTGGGCTGGGGTCTCGGCTGGGCCTGGGGCAGGGCTGGGCCCGAGGCTGGGACAGGGCTGGGGTAGGGCTGGGGCTGGGTCTGGGCTGGGGGCAGGGATGGGGCGGGGGGCTGGGTTGTGGCTGGGGCCGGGGCTGTGGCTGGTACTGGGGCAGGGCTCAGGCTGGGGCAGGGCGGGGGCTGGGTCAGGGCAGGGCTAGGGCTGGGCTGAGGGCAGGGATGGTGCTGGGGCTGGGCTGGGGCCGGGGCTGAGGCCGGGGGTTGGGCTGGGGCTGGGGCTGGGGCTGGGTTCGGTGCAGGGCTGGGGCTGGGGCAGGGCTGGGCTAGGGCTGGGCTGGGGCCGGGGCTGGGGCTGGGATTTGGGCTGGGGTCTGGGGCCGATGCAGGGCTGAGGCAGGACTGGGGCCAGACTGGGGCTGGGGCTGGGGGTGGGCTGGGGCTGGGGCAGGTGCTGGGGCTGGGCTGGGGCTGGGCTGGGGCTGAGCAGGGGTTGGGGTTGGGGCCTGGGCTGGGGTAGGGCTGGGGCAGGGCTGGGCTGGGCTGAAGGCTGGGGCTGGGGCAGGGCTGGGGCTGAGGGTGGGGCTGGGCTGGGGTCTGGGTTGGGCCTGGGGCAGGGCTGGGCCCGAGGCTGAGGCAGGGCTGGTGCAGCGCTGGGGCAGGGCTGGGCTGGGGACAGGGTGGGGCTGGGGCTGGGGCAGGGCTGGGGCAGGGGCTGGGGCTGGGGCTGGGCTGGGCTGGGGCTGGGACTGGGCAGGGATGGGGACAGGCTGGGGCTGGACTGACGGCAGGGCTGGGGTAGGGCTGGGGCTGGGGCTGGGGCCTAACTGGGACTGGGCTGGGACAGGGGTGGGGCTGGGGCTGGGGCTGGGGCTGGGCCTGGGGCAGGGCTGGGGATGGGGCTGGGGCTGGGGCGGGGCTGGGGCTGGGCTGGGGCTGGGGCTGGGGCTGGGCTGAGGGCAGGGGCCGGGGCTGGGGACAGCGCTGGAGCCCGAGCTGGGGCAGGGCTGGGGCTGGGTTCGGGGATGGGGCTGGGCTGAGGGTAGCCCAGGACTAGGTCTGGGCTGGGGCCGGGTCTGGGGCCGGGAGTGGGGCAGGGCTGGGGCTAGGCTGGGGCTGGGGCTGGGCTGGGGGCAGGGCTGGGGCTGGGGCTGGGGCTGGGCTGGGGGCAGGGATGGGGCTGGGGCTGGGCTGAGGCCGGGGCAGGGATCTGGGGCAGGGCCTGGGGGCTGGGGCCGGGTCTGGGGCTGGGACTGGGTCCAGGGCTGGGGCTGGGCTGTGGCTGGGGCTGAGGACAGAGCTGGGGCTTGGGTTGGGGCTGGGGTGAGGGCAGGGCTGAGGCAGTGCTGGGGCTGGGGACAGGGATGGGGCTGGGGCTGGTATCTGGGCTGGGGCCGGGCCTGGGGTCGGGGCTGAGGCTGGTGCTGGGGGCTGGGAAGTGATGGGGCTGGGGCAGGGCTGGGGCTGGGTTTGGGGCAGGGCTGGGGCTGGGTTTCGGGCAGGGCTGGGGCTGGGCTGGGGCTGGGGCTGGGGCAGGGCTGGGGCCGGGGCTGGGGCAGGACTGGGGCAGGGCAGGGCTGGGGGGCCGGGCCGGGGCTAGGGCACGACTGGGCTGGGGCTGGGGCAGGGGTGGGGCAGGGCATGGGGCTGGGGCTGGGCTGGGACTGGGCTGGGGTCAGAGCTGGGGCTGGGCTTGGGCTGGGGCTGGGCAGGGGGGCAGCGATGGGGCCGGGCTGACTGCAGGGCTGGGCTAGGGCTGGGGCTGGGAAAGGGCTGGGGCCGGGGCTGGGGCTGGGGCTGGGGCTGGGGCTGGGGCTGGGGCTGGGCTGGGGCTGGCACTGGGGCTGGGTCTGGACTGGGGCAGAGCTGGAACTGGGACTGGGGCTGGGGCCAAGGTTGGGGCTGGGGCTGGGGCTGGGCTGCTGCCGAGGTTGGGGCTGGGCTGGGGTCTGGGCTGGGGTAGGGCTGGGGATGGGGCAGGGCAGGGGCTGAGGCTGGGTCTGGGGCAGGGCTGGGCTAGCGCTGAGCTGGGGCCGGGGCTGTGGCTGTGTCTGGAATCAGGCTGGGGCTGGGCTGGGACAGGGGTGGGGCTGGGGCTGGGGCTGTGGCTGGGGCATGGGCTGGGGCAGGGCTGGGGTTGGGCTGCGACCGGGCCTGGGCTGGGTCTGGGTTGGGACAGGGCCGGGGCTGGGGCTGGGGCTGGGCTGTGGCTGGGGCTGGGGACAGGGCTGGGGCTGGGCTGTGGCTGGGGCTGAGGACAGAGTTGGGGCTTGGGTTGGGGCTGGGGTGAGGGCAGGGCTGGGGCAGGGCTGGGGATGGGCAGGGCTAGGGCTGGGGACAGGGCTGGGGCCGGGGCTGGGGCAGGGATGGGCTAGTGCTGGGCTGGGGCAGGGGATGGGGCGGAGGTGGGGCAGGGCTGGGGCTAGGCAGGGGTTGGGGCTGGGCTGGGAGCAGCGATGGGGCTGGGGCTGGGCTGGGGCAGGGCTGGGGCTGGGCTGGGGCTGGGGCTGTGACTGGGGCAGGGCTGGGGCTGGGGCTGGGCTGGGGCTGGGCTGGGGCTGGGGCTGGGTCCAGGGCTGTGGCTGGGCTGTGGTTGGGGCTGGGCTGGGGCAGGGTTGGGGCTGGGGCTGGGCTGGGGTTGAGGCTGGGGCTGGGGCTGGGGCTGGGGCGGGGCTGGGGCTGGGCTGGGGGTGGGGCTGGGGCTGGGCTGAGGACAGGGGCCGGGGCTGGGGACAGCGCTGGAGCCCGAGCTGGGGCAGGGCTGGGGCTGGGTTCAGGGCAGGGCTGGGGCTGGGTCCAGGGCTGGGGCTGGGCTGAGGGTAGCCCTGGACTAGGTCTGGGCTGGGGCTGGGGCTGAGGCCGGGAGTGGGGCAGGGCTGGGGCTAGGCTGGGGCTGGGGCTGGGGCTGGGACTGGGCTGGGGGCAGGGATGGGGCTGGGTCTGGGCTGAGGCCGGGGCAGGGATCTGGGGCAGGGATCTGGGGCAGGGCCTGGGGGCTGGGGCCGGGTCTGGGGCTGGGACTGGGTACAGGGCTGGGGCTGGGCTGTGGCTGGGGCTGAGGACAGAGCTGGGGCTTGGGTTAGGGCTGGGGTGAGGGCAGGGCTGGGGCTGGGCTGAGGCTGGGCTGTGGCTGTGGCTGGGGACAGGGCTGGGGCCGGGGCTGGGGCTGGGGTGAGGGCAGGGCTGGGGCTGTGGCTGGGGCTGAGGACAGAGCTGGGGCTTGGTTTGGGGCTGGGGTGAGGGCAGGGCTGTGGCTGTGGCTGGGGACAGGGCTGGGGCCGGGGCTGGGGCAGGGATGGGCTAGTGCTGGGCTGGGGCCGGGGATGGGGCGGAGGTGGGGCAGGGCTGGGGCTAGGCAGGGGCTGGGGCTGGGCTGGGAGCAGCGATGGGGCTGGAGGCTGGGCTGGGGCCGGGGCTGGGGCCAGGGTTGTGGCTGGGGCTGGGGCGGGGTCCAGGGCTGAGGCTGGGCTGTGGCTGGGGCTGGGCTGGGGCAGGGCTGGGGCTGGGGCTGGGGCTGGGCTGGGGCTGGGCTGGGGCTGGGGCTGGGTCCAGGGCTGTGGCTGGGCTGTGGTTGGGGCTGGGCTGGGGTTGAGGCTGGGGCTGGGGCTGGGGCTGTGTACAGGGCTGTGGCCAGGCTGGGGCTGGGCTGAGGCAGGGCTGGAATTGGGACTGGGCTGGGGCCAAGGTTGGGGCTGGGTCTGGGTCTGGGCTGGTGCCGAGGTTGGGGCAGGGCTGGGGCCTGGGCTGGGGTGGGGCCCGGGGCAGGGATCTGGGGCAGGGCCTGGGGGCTGGGGCCGGGTCTGGGGCTGGGACTGGGTTGGGGACTGGTACAGGGCTGGGGCTGGGGCTGAGGACAGAGCTGGGGCTTGGGTTGGGGCTGGGGCTGTGCTGGGGGCTGGGGCTGGGCCTGGGGCTGGGGCTGGGGCGGGGCTGGGGCGGGGCTGGGGCTGGGGCTGTGGCTGGAATCGGGCTGGGGCTGGGCTGGGACAGGTGTGGGGCTGTGGCTGGGGCATGGGCTGGGGCAGGGCTGGGGTTGGGCTGCGACCGGGGCTGGGCTGGGTCAGGGTTGGGACAGTGTGGTGGGTGGAAGGGTAAGGCTGAGAAGCCTCCTCCCTTCCCCCTTGTAAGGTAAGGGGAAAGAAACTTGAAGGGAAAGGAAAAAAAAACCTCACAAGCTGAATTAGCAAAGCAGTGGAGCTATATTTACAAAGCAATGTAGAGTATGCAGGGGAATATTTACAAATATACAGTATCTACAATATATACAAAGATATACAACAGAGTAACACAGAAATGAGAGTGACCCCCTCAAGGCAGAGGGGTCCCCCACCTCCACTCTCCCCTCTCTCCCCCCCTTTCCCCAGAATGGGACAGAAAGAGAAAGAAAAGAGAGGAAAAAAAAAAGTTAGAAGCAGTTTGTGTTAATTGGAAAGGAGTTAATACCGGCTGTTATCTGGTCTTCAAGGCCGAGGCCTTGGCAGAAAGCCCAGCACAGAAAGCTGCTGCACGGAGAAGAGGCGGAAGCACGACTGAAAATAAAATGCCGGAGTGCCCAGGATATCTTTCCTACACTCCCAGTTCAGAGGGTGCTTCTTCCCACTTTACCAATGAAATAGTTTAGACTATTCCTTCCGTTTACCAACTTCCGTCCACCATGTTCCCTTTCTTAAGGGGGCAACGTCAACCGGCCACAGTCCACCCCTTCTAAACAATTTCATTGGCTGTTCATACTGTCCATCCAATCCAAAACGATATTTACAGTTCGTGAGTAAAGTTCATAGTCCATTCCGGCTATGCTCAGATGTAGATGATTCAAAAGTCCAAGAAAATCAGAAAATGAGAAAAATGGAAAACAGTTCATTTCTTCACCGACGAAGCGAAGAAAAGGGAAACAGGGATTTCTCAGGGTCTCTTAGTTGACTCAGGGCTCTCAGGGATCTCAGGGTTCGTGCACCGTAGATTCCTCGTTGATTCTTCCTTTGGACACGATGTAGCTGTACAGCAGTTCGAAATTAACCTCTTTCAGCTAAAGTTAAATTTCTTTGTGGAATACACTGAATTTCACCATTCTCCTGCATTACCCAATAAGTGTGACCTGGACCTTCAGCTGAAACCACCCCTCGGACAGGTTTAGCCTCTCCTGAGGGTGAAAATACCCAAATAGTTTTACCTAACAGATTCTTTTCTCTAACAACAGGAACTCTATCACCTTCCACTTTCCGTAGCAAATCTGAATGTGCAGGTCCAGCTCGGTTCACTGAACCTCTACTATTTACCAGCCAGGTTGCTTGTGCTAAATGCTTTTCCCAGTTTTTCAAAGATCCACCTCCCATGGCTTTGAGAGTGGTCTTCAACAAACCGTTGTAGCGTTCAATCTTCCCTGAAGCTGGTGCATAGTAGGGAATATGGAATATCCACTCAATACCGTGCTCTTTTGCCCAGCTCTTTACAAGGTTGTTCTTGAAATGAGTTCCGTTGTCTGACTCGATCCTCTCTGGAGTTCCGTGTCTCCACAGGATCTGTCTCTCCAGACCGAGAATGGTGTTGCGTGCAGTTGCATGTGGAACTGGATAAGTTTCCAACCATCCAGTGTTTGCCTCTACCATAGTAAGCACGTACTGCTTACCAGAACGAGAACGTGGTAGAGTGATGTAGTCAATCTGCCAAGCTTCACCATACTTGTACTTGGACCATCTGTCACCATACCACAAGGGCTTAAGTCGTTTTGCCTGCTTAATAGCAGCACAAATGTCACAGTCATGGATGACTTGTGTGATAGCATCCATGGAAATGTCTATGGATCTGTCACGAGCCCATTGGTATGTTGCATCTCTGCCTTGATGTCCTGACGAATCGTGAGCCCACCGAGCTAAGAATATCTCACCTCGGTGTTTCCAGTCGAGATCAAGATTAGAGTCCATGTCTACTTGAGAAACTCTTGCAGCTAGATCTGCCTGGTGGTTGTGTTGCTGTTCCTCAGTAGCTTTGCTCTTAGGAATGTGAGCATCGATGTGTCTCACTTTCACTGGAATTCTCTCGATTCGATCAGCAATGTCCTGCCATAGGTTGGCTGCCCAAATGGGTTTTCCTTTCCTCTGCCAACCACTCTTTTTCCAGTTCTTTAGCCAACCCCATAGAGCATTGGCTACCATCCATGAGTCGGTGTAGAGATAAAGCTTTGGCCATCTCTCACGTTCAGCTACGTCGAGAGCTAGCTGGACAGCTTTTACCTCTGCAAACTGACTGGATTCTCCTTCTCCATCTTTCGCCTCTGCAACTCGGCGTGTTGGACTCCACACTGCAGACTTCCACCTTCGCTTGTTTCCAACAAGACGACAGGAACCGTCTGTGAACAAAGCGTATTTCTTTTCATCATCAGAAAGGTCATTGTAAGGAGGAGCTTCCTCAGCACGAGTTACTTTCTCCTCTGGAGGTTTGGCACAGTTGATGCCTTCAGGCCAACTTGAGATCACCTCCACTAGACCAGGTCTTTCAAGATTTCCCATTCGAGCTCTCTGTGTTATCAGAGCCATCCACTTAGACCATGTTGAGTCTGTGGCATGATGTGGTGTGGATCCTTTGCCTTTGAACATCCAATTCAAAACTGGTAATCTGGGAGCTAAGAGAAGTTGCGATTCAGTTCCAATTACTTCGGAAGATGCTTTTACTCCTTCATAGGCAGCTAAGATTTCTTTCTCTGTTGGAGTATAATTAGCCTCTGAACCTCTGTAACCTCGACTCCAGAAACCAAGAGGTCGTCCACGTGTCTCACCTGGAGCTTTTTGCCACAAGCACCAGGTTGGACCATTGTCACTTGCAGCCGTGTACAAAATGTTCTTAATGTCTGGACCATCTCGGACAGGTCCCAGACCCATTGCTTGAATCACTTCTTGCTTTATCTGGTCAAAGGCTGCTTGTTGTTCAGGTCCCCAGTGGAAATGGTTTCTCTTTCGAGTCACATCATACAGAGGTTTCACAATCTGACTGTATCCAGGAATGTGCAGTCTCCAAAATCCCACTATCCCCAAGAAACGTAGGGTCTCTTGCTTGTTTGTGGGACTTGCCATGGTAGAGACTCTATTTACCACATCCACTGGAATGTGTCGGCGTCCATCCTGCCACCGCACTCTCAGAAATTGAATCTCTGTGGTAGGTCCTTTCACCTTGTCTCGCTTGATGGCAAAACCTGCATTCAGAAGAATGTCAATGATTTTGTTACCTTTCTTGAAGACTTCCTCAGCAGTTTTACCCCAGACGATGATATCATCGATGAACTGGATGTGTTCTGGAGCACCTCCTTTCTCCAGAGCATCGTGGATCACTGCATGACAGATGCTTGAGCTGTGGATCCAGCCCATTGGCAGCCTGTTGAAAGTGTACTGGATTCCTCTCCAGGTAAAAGCAAACTGAGGCCTGCATTCCTCTGCTATGGGAATAGATAAAAATGCATTAGCAATGTCTATGGTAGCATACCATTTGGCCTCTTTGGATTCCAGCTCATACTGTAGCTCCATCATGTCTGGTACTGCTGCACTCATAGGTGGTGTCACTTCATTCAGGGCTCGGTAGTCTACTGTCAGACGCCAGTCTCCATTCTGCTTTCGCACAGGCCACACTGGACTGTTGAAAGGTGAATGAGTTTTGCTGACGACTTTCTGACTTTCCAACTGACGAATCAGATTCTGAATGGGCAACAAAGAGTCACGGTTGGTTCTGTATTGTCTGTGATGCACAGTCTGAGAAGCAACCGGCAATTTAATGTCCTGTATCTTATGTTGTCCCACAACTGCAGATTCATCAGAAAGTTCAGGTCTGGCAGACAGCTTCAATTTTTGTCCATCAATTTCTATAGAAGCTACTCCAAAAGCCCATTTGTAACCTCTAGGGTCTTTGAAACGCCCTTCTCTCAGAAAATCAATTCCCAAAATACAAGGTGCATCAGGTGCGGTCACAACTGTATGCTTCCTCCATTGTTTACCAGTTAAACTTATATTAACCTCTACCTTACTTAACTCTTGAGATCCACCAGTGACTCCCAGAATAGTTATAGACTCTGATCCCTGATAATTTGATGGTATTATGGTGCACTGAGCTCCTGTGTCAACCAAGGCCCTGTACTTCCGAAATTGTGAAGTGCCAGGCCACTAGATGTACACATCCCAATAGATTCTATTATCTCTGTTATCCCTCTCCTCCCCCTGGCGGGAGGCAGGGCACCCCTAGTTATGGGGAACATGCGCACATGTGCATTGCACATATTGTGCAGGGTTATAACTTTGCATGTTATAACTGGAGCCACTGTTGGAGCCATAAGAGTCGTTCTGGGGAACTGTGGAAGTAATAGCTACCCTTCTGGTATTGCTACCTCGGGTTCTGCCACTTTGCAATTCCCTCAGTCTCCTGAAAAGATTAGAAGTTGGTTGGCCATCCCAGCGGTTCATGTTCTCACCAAACTGATCACGCAGAGTTACCCAAATAGTTCTACGTGATTGCCTTGGTGGTCTGTTTTGGAATGACCTGTTTTGGAATGTCCTGTTTTGGAATGACCTCCTTGGAGGACGTGTATTCCTCACAGATGAAACTTGTATCCACCTGGAGGAAGAATTGAAATTATCCTTCTGTGCCAATTGGGATATGGAATCTTTTAACTCTCTTATGCAATTCTGAATATCACCAGACATCGTTTTAATGGCCGAAACCAAAGAACCACATGTCATGCTATCCTCCAATTGTCTCATTTGATCACTGAATTGGCCAACCGTGGGAGAAGCTCCACCATAACTTCTTGACACAATTCTGCTTGCCAGAATGTTTGCATAATTAGAAGGAGCAAGTTTGATGATCTTTTTAGCAAGACCAATACCCACAGGAATGTCATCAGGATTCAGAGTTTCATGTTCACCATAGAGTAGCTCTCTAACAGCAAATTCTCTCAAGCGCTTAATTCCCTCATCTATGGTAGTCCAGGGTTTAGGATTCCAGGGAAGATCATCTCGGGAAGGGTATCTCAGGGCAACCGCTATTAAGAGGCGTATCCACAGATTAACCTTACCGAGAGCTTCGCCTAGATGTCTATCTATTCCATTGTCCCTTGAGAGAGTTCCTAACTGAGCTGCTGACTTGTCTCCAACTGTTAGAGCTGAAGCACCTGTATCATAACACCTACTAAGCCAAGCTAGAATTGGCTCCTTATCTGCCCTGGTGAAATCTTTACGGACATTTCTCAATTCCTCCCGTGGTGACGAACAGTCCGTAATATCATCTTCCTCCTCATCTCCCTGAATTCTTTGCCCATAAAATCCTGCTGTCATTCTCCTAAGGATCTCTTTAAGCTGAGAACCACCTTTGCCAGCTGCCTTCCTAGCTTCATCTCTATCCTGCTTTGATCTCACTAGGTTAGCTAGATCTTTAAAACAAACCTTCTCTTCCTCCTGAGCAGGATCTTTTAGAGCAGAGGGCCCCTCACCAGGATCAGTCTCCAACTCCTCTTCTTCTCCATCTTTGGCCTTTCCAGCTCTAGTCTTTAAAGGAGCCACCTTAACTGGAGCTGTGTTTGAATTTACAGCCACCTTAATGGAAGCTGACAGGTCCTGAGATAAATCAGCTGCTGGGGCAGTGACTTCCGGTCCCACCGAGGGAGTGGGTGGAAGTGACGTTGCTCCGTTAATGGCCGACGGAGAAGAAGAAGAAGGAGAAGGAGTGGGAGAAGGAGTAGGTGCCATGTTGATACCAGCCAATGCCCTTGGCTGCTTGCCAGAATCAGCAAAGTCATTTAGAGCTGCCTTACCAATTAACTTTTTAGCCTTCTTTTTAACTGACACGGGTTCTCCACAGTCCTGGTCACTAGATGACTCTGGGACTGATCGAGAGCCACGGCGTTTTCTTTTTGGTCTAGTTTTAATAACAAAACAAGCTCTGGACACCTTTTTCTCTCGCCACAAGGAATACAGAGAAAACACATTAGTTATCACCAGCAGCAGAATTATACACATCACACAAATCACCTTTGGATCCCAGGCATCACCTAAAGTTACTGTCTCCTCAGGCGGAATCTTAAAACCCTTTATCTCAATTGGGAGAGTGGTGGAGGTAACATTCCTGTATCTCACTGGCCATAGGAAATTAATACATTTTCCATACCATAATTTAACTCTATACATAACCCACATATAAATTGTCTGCACCAAATATTTACCCAGGTAATCCAAAATCAAACCCAAACAATACCTGTAAACCAGAGCCCCCAAAATTGAAAAGAACAATCGCTCCACAAACCACAATACCTTCATGTTTGCTAATTCAGCTGGAAAACACTAAATCAATCAAATAATAAATTGAACTAATTATCTGCCCCACGTTGGGCGCCAATAAAAAAAAAATGTGGTGGGTTTGGAAGGGTAAGGCTGAGAAGCCTCCTCCCTTCCCCCTTGTAAGGTAAAAGAGAAAAACAAATTGAAGGGAAAGAAAAAAAAACTCGCAAGCTGAATTAGCAAAGCAGTGGAGCTATATTTACAAAGCGATGTAGGGAATGCAGGGGAATATTTACAAATTTACAATATCTACAATATATACAAAGATATACAACAGAGCAACACAGAAATGAGAGTAGAGAGAGTAGAGGGGTCCCCCACCTCCGCTCTCCCCTCTCTCCCCCCCTTTCCCCAGAATAGGTCAGAAAAAGGGAGAAAGAAGAAAGAAAGAAGTTAAAAGCAGTTTTGTGTTAATTGGAAAGGAGTCAATACAGGCCTGGTATCTTATCGGCTTCAAGGCCGAAGCCTTGGCAGAAAGCCCAGCACAGAAAAAAGCTGCAGCACGAAGAAGAGGCGGAAGCAAGACTGACTGAGAAGTGCTGGAAATGTCCAGTATAGTCCCAGCTCAGAAGGTGCTTCCTCCCACTTTACCAATGAAATAGTTTAGACTGTTCCTTCCGTTTACCAACTTCCGTCCACCATATTCCCTTTCTTAAGGGGGCAACGTCAACCGGCCACAGACAGGGCCGGGGCTGGGGCTGGGGCTGGGCTGTGGCTGGGGCTGGGGACAGGGCTGGGGCTGGGCTGGGGCTGGGGCTGAGGACAGAGCTGGGGCTTGGGTTGGGGCTGGGGTGAGGGCAGGGCTGGGGCAGGGCTGGGGATGGGGCAGGGCTAGGGCTGGGGACAGGGCTGGGGCCGGGGCTGAGGCTGGTGCTGGGGGCTGGGAAGTGATGGGGCTAGGGCAGGGCTGGGGCTGGTTTGGGGGCAGGGCTAGGGCAGGGCTGGGGCTGGGGCAGGGCTGGGGCCGGGGCTGGGGCTGGGGCTGGGGCTGGGGCAGGGCTGGGGCTGGGGCTGGGGCTGGGCCTGGGGCAGGGCTGGGCTAGCGCTGAGCTGGGGCCGGGGCTGTGGCTGGGGCTGGAATCGGGCTGGGGCTGGGCTGGGACAAGGGTGGGGCTGGGGCTGGGGCAGGGGCTTGGGCTGGGACAGGACTGGGGTTGGGCTGCGACCGGGGCTGGGCTGGGTCAGGGTTGGGACAGGGCCTGGGCTGGGGCTGGGGCTGGGGCTGGGCTGGGGCTGGGGCTGTGACTGGGGCAGGGCTGGGGCTGGGGCTGGGCTGGGGCTGGGCTGGGGCTGGGGCTGGGTCCAGGGCTGTGGCTGGGCTGTGGTTGGGGCTGGGCTGCGGCAGGGTTGGGGCTGGGGCTGGGCTGGGGTTGAGGCTGGGGCTGGGGCTGGGGCGGGGCTGGGGCTGGGCTGGGGGTGGGGCTGGGGCTGGGCTGAGGACAGAGCTGGGGCTTGGGTTAGGGCTGGGGCTATGCTGGGGGCTGGGGCTGGGCCTGGGGCCGGGGCTGGGGCTGGGGCTAGGGGCAGGGCTGGGGCAGGGTTGGAGTGGGGGCTGGGGCAGGACTTGGGCTGGGGTCTGGGGCTCATGCAGGGCTGGGGCAGGGCTGGGGCAAGACTGGGGCCGGTGCTGGGACCAGGGCTGGAGGCAGGGGCAGGGCTGGGGCAGGGCTGGGGGCTGGAGCCGGGGCTGGGGCTGGTGATGGGTGAGGCTGAATGGGGCTGGGGCTGGGACTGGGCTGGGGCTGGCGCCGGGGCTGGGGCAGGACTGGGGCAGGGCAGGGCTGGGGGCCGGGCCGGGACTACGGCACGACTGGGCTGGGTATAGGGCTGGGGCTGGGGTTGAGGCTGGGGCAGGGGATGGGGCTGGGGCTGGGCTGGGACTGGGCTGGGGTCAGAGCTAAGGCTGGGCTTGGGCTGGGGCTGGGCAGGGGGCAGCGGTGGGGCCGGGCTGACAGCAGGGCTGAGCTTGGGCCGGGGCTGGGGCAGAGGTGGGGTAGGGCTGGGGCTGGGCTGTGGCTGGGGCTGGGCTGGGGCAGGGCTGCGGCTGGGGCTGGGCTGGGGCTGGGCTGGGGCTGGGGCTGGGCTGGGGCCGGGGCAGGGATCTGGGGCAGGGCCTGGGGGCTGGGGCCGGGTCTGGGGCTGGGACTGGGGCTGGGCTGGGGCTGGGGCTGTGACTGGGGCAGGGCTGGGGCTGGGGCTGGGCTGGGGCTGGGCTGGGGCTGGGGCTGGGTCCAGGGCTGTGGCTGGGCTGTGGTTGGGGCTGGGCTGCGGCAGGGTTGGGGCTGGGGCTGGGCTGGGGTTGAGGCTGGGGCTGGGGCTGGGGCGGGGCTGGGGCTGGGCTGGGGGTGGGGCTGGGGCTGGGCTGAGGACAGAGCTGGGGCTTGGGTTAGGGCTGGGGCTATGCTGGGGGCTGGGGCTGGGCCTGGGGCCGGGGCTGGGTCTGGGGCTAGGGGCAGGGCTGGGGCAGGGTTGGAGTGGGGGCTGGGGCAGGACTTGGGCTGGGGTCTGGGGCTCATAACCCACATATAAATTGTCTGCACCAAATATTTACCCAGGTAATCCAAAATCAAACCCAAACAATACCTGTAAACCAGAGCCCCCAAAATTGAAAAGAACAATCGCTCCACAAACCACAATACCTTCATGTTTGCTAATTCAGCTGGAAAACACTAAATCAATCAAATAATAAATTGAACTAATTATCTGCCCCACGTTGGGCGCCAATAAAAAAAAAATGTGGTGGGTTTGGAAGGGTAAGGCTGAGAAGCCTCCTCCCTTCCCCCTTGTAAGGTAAAAGAGAAAAACAAATTGAAGGGAAAGAAAAAAAAACTCGCAAGCTGAATTAGCAAAGCAGTGGAGCTATATTTACAAAGCGATGTAGGGAATGCAGGGGAATATTTACAAATTTACAATATCTACAATATATACAAAGATATACAACAGAGCAACACAGAAATGAGAGTAGAGAGAGTAGAGGGGTCCCCCACCTCCGCTCTCCCCTCTCTCCCCCCCTTTCCCCAGAATAGGTCAGAAAAAGGGAGAAAGAAGAAAGAAAGAAGTTAAAAGCAGTTTTGTGTTAATTGGAAAGGAGTCAATACAGGCCTGGTATCTTATCGGCTTCAAGGCCGAAGCCTTGGCAGAAAGCCCAGCACAGAAAAAAGCTGCAGCACGAAGAAGAGGCGGAAGCAAGACTGACTGAGAAGTGCTGGAAATGTCCAGTATAGTCCCAGCTCAGAAGGTGCTTCCTCCCACTTTACCAATGAAATAGTTTAGACTGTTCCTTCCGTTTACCAACTTCCGTCCACCATATTCCCTTTCTTAAGGGGGCAACGTCAACCGGCCACAGACAGGGCCGGGGCTGGGGCTGGGGCTGGGCTGTGGCTGGGGCTGGGGACAGGGCTGGGGCTGGGCTGGGGCTGGGGCTGAGGACAGAGCTGGGGCTTGGGTTGGGGCTGGGGTGAGGGCAGGGCTGGGGCAGGGCTGGGGATGGGGCAGGGCTAGGGCTGGGGACAGGGCTGGGGCCGGGGCTGAGGCTGGTGCTGGGGGCTGGGAAGTGATGGGGCTAGGGCAGGGCTGGGGCTGGTTTGGGGGCAGGGCTAGGGCAGGGCTGGGGCTGGGGCAGGGCTGGGGCCGGGGCTGGGGCTGGGGCTGGGGCTGGGGCAGGGCTGGGGCTGGGGCTGGGGCTGGGGCTGGGCCTGGGGCAGGGCTGGGCTAGCGCTGAGCTGGGGCCGGGGCTGTGGCTGGGGCTGGAATCGGGCTGGGGCTGGGCTGGGACAAGGGTGGGGCTGGGGCTGGGGCAGGGGCTTGGGCTGGGACAGGACTGGGGTTGGGCTGCGACCGGGGCTGGGCTGGGTCAGGGTTGGGACAGGGCCTGGGCTGGGGCTGGGGCTGGGGCTGGGCTGTGGCTGGGGCTGAGGACAGAGCTGGGGCTTGGGTTGGGGCTGGGGTGAGGGCAGGGCTGGGGCTGGGGACAGGGCTGGGGCTTCGGTTGGGGCTGGGGATGGGGCAGGGCTAGGGCTGGGGCCAGGGCTGGGGCCGGGGCTGAGGCTGGGTCAGGGTTGGGACAGGGCCTGGGCTGGGGACCGGGCTGGGGCTGGGCTGGGGCTGGGGCTGAGGACAGAGCTGGGGCTTGGGTTGGGGCTGGGGTGAGGGCAGGGCTGGGGCTGGAGACAGGGCTGGGGCTTGGGTTGGGGCTGGGGATGGGGCAGGGCTAGGGCTGGGGACAGGGCTGGGGCCGGGGCTGAGGCTGGTGCTGGGGGCTGGGAAGTGATGGGGGTGGGGCAGGGCTGGGGCTGGGTTGGGGGCAGGGCTAGGGCAGGGCTGGGGCTGGGGCAGGGCTGGGGCCGGGGCTGGGGCAGGACTGGGGCAGGACTGGGGCAGGGTAGGGCTGGGGGCTGGGCCGGGGCTAAGGCATGACTGGGCTGGGGATAGGGCTGGGGCTGGGCTAGGGCTGGGGCTGGGGCAGGGCTAGAGCTGGGGCTGGGGCAGGACTAGGGCTGGGGCTGGGCTGGGGCCGGGTCTGAGTCTGGGACTGGGGTGTGTACTGGGACAGGACTGCGGCTGGGGCTGAGGACAGAGCTTGGGTTGGGGCTGGGGTGAGGGCAGGGCTGGGCCAGGGCTGGGGCTGGGTTGGGGGCAGGGCTGGGGCTGGGGCAGGGCTGGGGCCGGAGCTGGGGCCGGGGCTGGTGCAGGATTGGGGCCGGGGCTGGGGCAGGATTGGGGCCAGGGCTGAGGCCGGGGCTGGGGCTGGGGCTTGGTCTGGGCTGGGGCCGGGGCAGGGATCTGGGGCAGGGCCTGGGGGCTGGGGTCGGATCAGGGGCTAGGACTGGGGACAGGGCTGGGGCTGGGTTGTGGCTGGGGCTGAGGACAGAGCTGGGGCTTGGGTTGGGGCTGGGGTGAGGGCAGGGCTGGGGCTGGGCTGAGGCTGGGCTGTGGCTGTGGCTGGGGACAGGGCTGGGGCCGGGGCTGGGGCAGGGATGGGCTAGTGCTGGGCTGGGGCCGGGGATGGGGCGGGGGTGGGGCAGGGCTGGGGCTAGGCAGGGGCTGGGGCTGGGCTGGGAGCAGCGCTGGGGCTGGGGCTAGGGCTGGGCTGGGGGCAGGGATGGGGCTGGGTCTGGGCTGAGGCCGGGGCAGGGATCTGGGGCAGGGCCTGGGGGCTGGGGCCGGGTCTGTGGTGGGACTGGGTCCAGGGCTGGGGCTGGGCTGAGGCTGGGCTGTGGCTGTGGCTGGGGACAGAGCTGGGGCCGGGGCTGGGGCAGGGATGGGCTAGAGCTGGGCTGGGGCCGGGGTTGGGGCGGAGGTGGGGCAGGGCTGGGGCTAGGCAGGGGCTGGGGCTGGGCTGGGAGCAGCGATGGGGCTGGGGCTGGGCTGGGGCCGGGGCTGGGGCCAGGGTTGTGGCTGGGGCTGGGGTGGGGTCCAGGGCTGGGGCTGGGCTGTGGCTGGGGCTGGGCTGTGGCTGGGGCTGGGCTGGGGCAGGGCTGGGGCTGGAGCTGGGCTGGGGCTGGGCTGGGGCTGGGGCTGGGTCCAGGGCTGGGGCTGGGCTGTGGTTGGGGCTGGGCTGGGGTTGAGGCTGGGGCTGGGGCTGGGGCTGTGTACAGGGCTGTGGCCAGGCTGGGGCTGGGCTGAGGCAGGGCTAGAACTGGGACTGGGCTGGGGCCAAGGTTGGGGCTGGGTCTGGGTCTGGGCTGGTGCCGAGGTTGGGGCAGGGCTGGGGTCTGGGCTGGGCCTGGGGCAGGGCTGGGGCCTGGGCTGGGGTGGGGCCCGGGGCAGGGATCTGGGGCAGGGCCTGGGGGCTGGGGCCGGGTCTGGGGCTGGGACTGGGTTGGGGACTGGTACAGGGCTGGGGCTGGGGCTGAGGACAGAGCTGGGCCTTGGGTTAGGGCTGGGGCTGTGCTGGGGGCTGGGGCTGGGCCTGGGGCCGGGGCTGGGTCTGGGGCTAGGGGCAGGGCTGGGGCAGGGTTGGAGTGGGGGCTGGGGCAGGACTTGGGCTGGGGTCTGGGGCTCATGCAGGGCTGGGGCAGGGCTGGGGCCAGACTGGGGCCGGTGCTGGGACCAGGGCTGGAGGCAGGGGCAGGGCTGGGGCAGGGCTGGGAGCTGGAGCCGGGGCTGGGGCTGGTGATGGGTGAGGCTGAATGGGGCTGGGGCTGGGACTGGGCTGGGGCTGGCGCCGGGGCTGGGGCAGGACTGGGGCAGGGCAGGGCTGGGGGCCGGGCCGGGACTACGGCACGACTGGGCTGGGTATAGGGCTGGGGCTGGGGTTGAGGCTGGGGCAGGGGATGGGGCTGGGGCTGGGCTGGGACTGGGCTGGGGTCAGAGCTAAGGCTGGGCTTGGGCTGGGGCTGGGCAGGGGGCAGCGGTGGGGCCGGGCTGACAGCAGGGCTGAGCTTGGGCCGGGGCTGGGGCAGAGGTGGGGTAGGGCTGGGGCTGGGCTGTGGCTGGGGCTGGGCTGGGGCAGGGCTGCGGCTGGGGCTGGGCTGGGGCTGGGCTGGGGCTGGGGCTGGGCTGGGGCCGGGGCAGGGATCTGGGGCAGGGCCTGGGGGCTGGGGCCGGGTCTGGGGCTGGGACTGGGGCTGGGCTGGGGCTGGGGCTGTGACTGGGGCAGGGCTGGGGCTGGGGCTGGGCTGGGGCTGGGCTGGGGCTGGGGCTGGGTCCAGGGCTGTGGCTGGGCTGTGGTTGGGGCTGGGCTGCGGCAGGGTTGGGGCTGGGGCTGGGCTGGGGTTGAGGCTGGGGCTGGGGCTGGGGCGGGGCTGGGGCTGGGCTGGGGGTGGGGCTGGGGCTGGGCTGAGGACAGAGCTGGGGCTTGGGTTAGGGCTGGGGCTATGCTGGGGGCTGGGGCTGGGCCTGGGGCCGGGGCTGGGGCTGGGGCTAGGGGCAGGGCTGGGGCAGGGTTGGAGTGGGGGCTGGGGCAGGACTTGGGCTGGGGTCTGGGGCTCATGCAGGGCTGGGGCAGGGCTGGGGCAAGACTGGGGCCGGTGCTGGGACCAGGGCTGGAGGCAGGGGCAGGGCTGGGGCAGGGCTGGGGTTGAGGCTGGGGCTGGGGCTGGGGCTGGGGGGGGGCTGGGGCTGGGCTGGGGGTGGGGCTGGGGCTGGGCTGAGGACAGGGGCCAGGGCTTGGGTTAGGGCTGGGGCTATGCTGGGGGCTGGGGCTGGGCTTGGGCTGGGGCTGGGCAGGGGGCAGCGGTGGGGCCGGGCTGACAGCAGGGCTGAGCTTGGGCCGGGGCTGGGGCAGAGGTGGGGTAGGGCTGGGGCTGGGCTGTGGCTGTGGCTGGGCTGGGGCAGGGCTGCGGCTGGGGCTGGGCTGGGGCCGGGGCAGGGATCTGGGGCAGGGCCTGGGGGCTGGGGCCGGGTCTGGGGCTGGGACTGGGGCTGGGCTGGGGCTGGGGCTGTGACTGGGGCAGGGCTGGGGCTGGGGCTGGGCTGGGGCTGGGCTGGGGCTGGGGCTGGGTCCAGGGCTGTGGCTGGGCTGTGGTTGGGGCTGGGCTGCGGCAGGGTTGGGGCTGGGGCTGGGCTGGGGTTGAGGCTGGGGCTGGGGCTGGGGCGGGGCTGGGGCTGGGCTGGGGGTGGGGCTGGGGCTGGGCTGAGGACAGAGCTGGGGCTTGGGTTAGGGCTGGGGCTATGCTGGGGGCTGGGGCTGGGCCTGGGGCCGGGGCTGGGTCTGGGGCTAGGGGCAGGGCTGGGGCAGGGTTGGAGTGGGGGCTGGGGCAGGACTTGGGCTGGGGTCTGGGGCTCATGCAGGGCTGGGGCAGGGCTGGGGCAAGACTGGGGGCGGTGCTGGGACCAGGGCTGGAGGCAGGGGCAGGGCTGGGGCAGGGCTGGGGTTGAGGCTGGGGCTGGGGCTGGGGCTGGGGGGGGGCTGGGGCTGGGCTGGGGGTGGGGCTGGGGCTGGGCTGAGGACAGGGGCCGGGGCTTGGGTTAGGGCTGGGGCTATGCTGGGGGCTGGGGCTGGGCTGGGGCTGGGGCTGGGCTGGGGGTGGGGCTGGGGCTGGGCTGAGGACAGGGGCCGGGGCTTGGGTTAGGGCTGGGGCTATGCTGGGGGCTGGGGCTGGGCTGGGGCTGGGGCAGGGCTGGGGCCGGGGCTGGGGCCGGGGCTGGTGCAGGACTGGGGCCGGGGCTGGGGCAGGATTGGGGCCAGGGCTGAGGCCGGGGCTGGGGCTCGGGCTTGGTCTGGGCTGGGGCCGGGGCAGGGACCTGGGGCAGGGCCTGGGGGCTGGGGCCGGGTCTGGGGCTGGGACTGGGTCCAGGGCTGGGGCTGGGCTGTGGCTGGGGCTGAGGACAGAGCTGGGGCTTGGGTTGGGGCAGGGATGGGCTAGTGCTGGGCTGGGGCCGGGGATGGGGCGGAGGTGGGGCAGGGCTGGGGCTAGGCAGGGGCTGGGGCTGGGCTGGGAGCAGTGATGGGGCTGGGGCTGGGCTGGGGCCGGGGCTGGGGCCAGGGTTGGGGCTGGGGCTGGGGCGGGGTCCAGGGCTGGGGCTGGGCTGGGGCTGGGGCTGTGACTGGGGCAGGGCTGGAGCTGGGGCTGGGCTGGGGCTGGGCTGGGGCTGGGCTGGGGCTGGGGCTGGGCTGGGGTTGAGGCTGGGGCTGGGGCTGGGGCTGGGGCTGGGCTGGGGGTGGGGCTGGGGCTGGGCTGAGGACAAGGGCCGGGGCTGGGGACAGCGCTGGAGCTCGAGCTGGGGCAGAGCTGGGGCAGGGCTGGGGCTGGGGCTGGGGCTGGGCTGGGGGCAGGGATGGGGCTGGGTCTGGGCTGAGGCCGGGGCAGGGATCTGGGGCAGGGCCTGGGGGCTGGGGCCGGGTCTGGGGCTGGGACTGGGTCCAGGGCTGGGGCTGGGCTGTGGCTGGGGCTGAGGACAGAGCTGGGGCTTGGGTTAGGGCTGGGGTGAGGGCAGGGCTGGGGCTGGGCTGAGGCTGGGCTGTGGCTGTGGCTGGGGACAGGGCTGGGGCCGGGGCTGGGGCGGAGGTGGGGCAGGGCTGGGGCTAGGCAGGGGCTAGGGCTGGGCTGGGAGCAGCGCTGGGGCTGGGGCTGGGCTGGGGCCAGGGCTGGGGCCAGGGTTGTGGCTGGGGCTGGGGCGGGGTCCAGGGCTGGGGCTGGGCTGTGGCTGGGGCTGGGCTGGGGCAGGGCTGGGGCTGGGGCTGGGCTGGGGCTGGGCTGGGGCTGGGGCTGGGTCCAGGGCTGTGGCTGGGCTGTGGTTGGGGCTGGGCTGGGGTGTAGGCTGGGGCTGGGGCTGGGGCTGCGGACAGGGCTGTGGCCAGGCTGGGGCTGGGCTGAGGCAGGGCTGGAATTGGGACTGGGCTGGGGCCAAGGTTGGGGCTGGGGCTGGGTCTGGGCTGGGCCTGGGGCAGGGCTGGGGCCTGGGCTGGGGTGGGGCCCGGGGCAGGGATCTGGGGCAGGGCCTGGGGGCTGGGGCCGGGTCTGGGGCTGGGACTGGGTTGGGGACTGGTACAGGGCATGGGCTGGGGCTGAGGACAGAGATGGGGCTTGGGTTGGGGCTGGGGCTGTGCTGGGGGCTGGGGCTGGGCCTGGGGCCGGGGCTGGGTCTGGGGCTAGGGGCAGGGCTGGGGCAGGGTTGGAGTGGGGGCTGGGGCAGGACTTGGGCTGGGGTCTGGGGCTCATGCAGGGCTGGGGCAGGGCTGGGGCCAGACTGGGGCCGGTGCTGGGACCAGGGCTGGAGGCAGGGGCAGGGCTGGGGCAGGGCTGGGGGCTGGAGCCGGGGCTGGGGCTGGTGATGGGTGAGGCTGAATGGGGCTGGGGCTGGGACTGGGCTGGGGCTGGCGCCGGGGCTGGGGCAAGACTGGGGCAGGGCAGGGCTGGGGGCCGGGCCGGGACTACGGCACGACTGGGCTGGGTATAGGGCTGGGGCTGGGGCAGGGCTTGGGCAGGGGATGGGGCAGGACTAGGGCTGGGGCTGGGGCAGGGCTGGGGCAGGGGATGGTGCAGGACTAGGGCTGGGGCTTGGGCTGGGGCTGGGCTGGGACTGGGCTGGGGTCAGAGCTAAGGCTGGGCTTGGGCTGGGGCTGGGCAGGGGGCAGCGGTGGGGCCGGGCTGACGGCAGGGCTGAGCTGGGGCCGGGGCTGGGGCTGGGGCTGGGGCTGGGGCAGGCTGGGGCTGGGCTGGGGCTGGGACCGGGGCTGGGGCCAAGGTTGGGGCTGGGGCTGGGTCTGGGCTGCTGCCGAGGTTGGGGCTGGGCTGGGGTCTGGGCTGAGGTAGGGCTGTGGATGGGGCAGGGCTGGGCTAGCGCTGAGCTGGGGCCGGGGCTGTGGCTGTGTCTGGAATCGGGCTGGGGCTGGGCTGGGACAGGGGTGGGGCTGGGGCTGGGGCTGTGGCTGGGGCTTGGGCTGGGGCAGGGCTGGGGTTGGGCTGCGACCGGGCCTGGGCTGGGTCAGGGTTGGGACAGGGCTGGGGCTGGGGCTGGGGCTGGGGATGGGGATGGGGCGGGGCTGTGGCTGGGCTGTGGCTGGGACTGGGGACAGGGCTGGGGCTGGGCTGTGGCTGGGGCTGAGGACAGAGCTGGGGCTTGGGTTGGGGCTGGGGTGAGGGCAGGGCTGGGGCAGGGCTGGGGATGGGGCAGGGCTAGGGCTGGGGACAGGGCTGGGGCCGGGGCTGAGGCTGGTGCTGGGGGCTGGGAAGTGATGGGGCTAGGGCAGGGCTGGGGCTGGTTTGGGGGCAGGGCTAGGGCAGGGCTGGGGCTGGGGCAGGGCTGGGGCCGGGGCTGGGGCTGGGGCTGGGGCTGGGGCAGGGCTGGGGCTGGGGCTGGGGCTGGGCTGGAGGCAGGAATGGGGTGGGGGCTGGGCTGTGGCTGGGGCCGGGGTTGTGGCTGGGACTGGGGCAGGGCTGGGGCCGGGGCAGGGGCAGGGCTGGGGCTGGGCTGGGGACAGGGCTGGGGCCGGGGCTGAGGCTGGTGCTGGGGGCTGGGAAGTGATGGGGCTGTGGCAGGGCTGGGGCTGGGTTGGGGGCAAGGCTAGGGCAGGGCTGGGGCTGGGGTAGGGCTAGGGCAGGACTGTGGCTGGGTCCAGGGCTGGGGCTAGGGCAGGGCTGGGGCTGGGGCTGGGGCTGGGGCTGGGCTGGGACTGGGCTGGGGTCAGAGCTGGGGCTGGGCTTGGGCTGGGGCAGGGCTGGGGCCGGGGCTGGGGCAGAACTAGGGCTGGGGCAGGGCTGGGGCCGAGGCTGGGGCCAGGGCTGGGGCAGGGCTGGAACTGGGACTGGACTGGGGCCAAGGTTGGGGCTGGGGCTAGGTCTGGGCTGGTGCCGATGTTGGGGCTGGGCTGGGGTCTGTGCTGGGGTAGGGCTAGAGATGGGGCAGGGCAGGGGCTGGGGCTGGGCCGGAGCAAGGCTGGGCTGGGGGCCGGGCCAGGGCTAGGGCACGTCTGGGCTGGGGATAGGGCTGGGGCTGGGGCAGTGCTGGGGTAGGGGATGGTGCTGGGCTGGGACCCGAGCTGGGCTGGGGTAGGGCTGGGACAGGGCTGGGGCTGGGGCTGGGGCTGTGGCAGAGCGGGGACTGGGGCCGCGCTAGGGCTGGGGCTGGGCTGGGACTGGGCTGGGGTCAGAGCTGGGGCTGGGCTGGGGCTGGGGCTGGGCAGGGGGCAGGGATGGGGCCGGGCTGGGGCTGGGCTGACGGCAGGGCTGGGCTAGGGCTGGGGCTGGGGCAGGGCCTAAGGCAGGGCTGGTGCTGGGCTGGGGTAGGGCTGGGACAGGGCTGGGGCTGGGGCTGGGCTGGGGCCGAGGCTGGGTCCAGGGCTGGGTCCGGGGCTGGGGTAGGGCTGGGGTAGGGCTGGGGCATGGCTGGAACTGGGACTGTGCTGGGGCCAAGGTTGGGGCTGGGGCGCGTCTGGTGCCGAGAGTGGGCTGGGGCAAGGGCTGGGGCTGGGGCTGCGGACAGGGTTGGGGCTAGGGCTGAGGTAAGGGTAGGGCTGGGTCTGGATTGGGGCCAGGGCTGGTGCAGGACTAGGCTTGAGTCTGGGCCTTGGGCTGGGGCTGGGTTGGCGCAGGGCTGGGACTGGGGCTGGAACCAAGGCTTGGGCAGGGCTGGGGCTGGGGCTGGAGCCGGGGCTGGGGCAGGAGCCAGGGCTAGGGCAGGGCTGGGGCCGGACCTGGGGCTGGGCCTGGGGCGGGGCTGGGGCTGGGCTGGGGCTGGGGCGGGGACTGGGACAGGGCTGGTGCAGGGGCTGTGGCTGTGGCTGGGGATAGGGCTGGGGCCGGGGCTGGGGCAGGGATGGGCTAGAGCTGGGCTGGGGCCGGGGATGGGGCGGAAGTGGGGCAGGGCTGGGGCTAGGCAGGGGCTGGGGCTGGGCTGGGAGCAGCGATGGGGCTGGGGCTGCGCTGGGGCCGGGGCTGGGGCCAGGGTTGTGGCTGGGGCTGGGGCGGTGTCCAGGGTTGTGGCTGGGCTGGGGCTGGGGCTGGGGCTGGGGCTGGGCTGGGGCTGGGCTGGGGCTGGGACTGGGTCCAGGGCTGGGGCTGGGCTGTGGTTGGGGCTGGGCTGGGGCAGTGTTGGGGCTGGGGCTGGGCTGGGGTTGAGGCTGGGGCTGGGGCTGGGGCTGCGGACAGGGCTGTGGCCAGGCTGGGGCTGGTCTGAGGCTAGGCTGGGGTCTGGGCTCGGCCTGGGACAGACCTGGGCCCGAGGCTGGGACAGGGCTGGGGACGGGGATGGGGACGGGGATGGAGGCCGGGCTGGGGCCGGGGCTGGGGCCGGGGCTGAGGCTGGTGCTGGGGGCTGGGAAGTGATGGGGCAGGGCTGGGGCTGGGTTGGGGGCAGGGCTGGGGCTGGGCTGGGGCTGGGGCAGGGCTGGGGCTGGCGGCTGGAACCAAGGGTTGGGCAGGCCTGGGTCCAGGGCTGGGGCTGGGGCTGGGGCAGGGGCTGGGGCCAAGGGTGGGGCTAGGCTGGGGTCTGGGCTGGGCCTGGGGCAGGGCTGGGCCCGAGGCTGGGGCAGGGCTGGGACTGAGGTTGGGGCAGGGAATGGGGCTGGTGTGGGGCCGGGGTTGGGGCAGGACTAGGCTGGAGGCCAGGCCTTGGGCTGGGGCGGGGCTGGGGACAGGGCTGGGGCCGGGGCTGGGGCCGGGGCTGGGGCTGGGGCAGGGCTGGGGCCGGGCTGGTGCAGGGGCTGGTGTGAGGGCAGGGCTGGGGCTGGGCTGGAGATGGGTTCGGGGCAGGGCTGGGGCAGGACTAGGGCTGGGGCCGGGCCGGGGCTGAGGGTAGGGCTGGGCTAGGGCTGGGGCTGGGGCTGGGGCTGGGGCAGGGCTGGGCTAGGGCTGGGCTGGGGCCGGGGCAGGGGCTGGATCTGGGTCCAGAGCTGGGGCTGGGCAGGGGCAGGGCTGGGGATGGGTACGGGGCAGGGCTGGGGCAGGACTAGGGCTGGGGCCGGGCCGGGGCTGAGGGTAGGGCTGGGCTAGGGCTGGGGCTGGGTCTGCGGCAGGGCTGGGCTAGGGCTGGGCTGGGGCCGGGGCAGGGGTTGGATCTGGGTCCAGAGCTGGGGCTGGGCAGGAGCAGAGCTGGGGCTGGGCAGGAGCAGGGCTGGGGATAGTGCTGGGGCTGGGGCTGGGGCTGGGCAGGGGCAGGGATGGGGGCAGGGCTGGGGCAGGGTTGGGGCCGGGGCTGGGGCTGGGGTTTGGGCTGGGTTGGGGTTTGGAGCCGGTGCAGAGCTGGGGCAGGGCTGGGGCCAAACTGGGGCCGGGGCTGGGGGCTGGGCTGGGGCTGGGCCCGGTGCTGGGACAGGGGCTGGGGCTGGGGCTGGGCTGGGGCTGGGCAGGGGCTGGGCAGGGGGCAGGGATGGGTCCGGGCTGAAGCTGGCTCTGGGGTGAAGGGTGGGGCTAGGGCTGGGGCTGGGCTGGGGGCTGGGCTGGGCCTGGGGTAGGGCTGGGCCCGAGGCTGGGCAGGGCTGGGGTAGGGCTGGGAGCAGGGCTGGGACCGGGGCTAAGGCTGAGGCTGGGGATGGGGCAGGGCTGGGGCCGGGCTGGGGCTGGGGCTGGGGCTGGGGCAGGGCTGGGGCCGGGGCTGGAGCCGGGGCTGGGGGCTGGTATGGGGCTGAGGCTGATGGCTGTGCTGGGGCTGTGCTGGGGCTGAGCAGGGGCTCGGGCTGGGGCTTGGGCTGCGGTAGGGGTGGGGCAGGGCTGGGGCAGGGCTGGGGCCAGACTGGGGCCGGGGCTGGGGGCTGGGCTGAAGCTGGGGCCAGTGCTGGGGCAGGGGCTGGGGATGGGGATGGAGCCAGGGCTGAGGACTGGGGCTGTGTCTGGGCTGGGACCTGGGGACAGACTGAGGCCGGGGCTGGGGCCGGGGCTGGGGGCTGGGCTGGCGCTGGGGCAAGGCTAGGGCACGGCTGGGGCCGGGGCTGGGGCCGGGGCTGGGGCAGTGCTGGGGCAGGGCTGGGGGTGGGGACAGGGCTGGGGTCTGGGCTGGGGCCGGGGCTGAGGCTGGTGCTGGGGGCTAGGAAGTGATGGGGCTGGGGCAGGGCTGGGGCTGGGTTGGGGGCAGGGCTGGGGAAGGGCTGGGGCTGGGGCTGGGCTCGGGGCCGGCGGCTGGAACCAAGGGTTGGGCAGGCCTGGGTCCAGGGCTGGGGCAGGGCTGGGGCTGGGGCTGGGCTGGTACTGCAAGAAGGGGCCGCTTATTCGACCAATTTGATCAGCGGATTCCAACTTTATTGAGCATCAGACACATCTTATATACAGTTTGCTATAATTATGCCCACTTGGCAACATACTATTGGTTGCTCTCTAAAAGGTTACATCATTGTTTTCACAACTCTGTGGAATTCTTCTATCCGGCCTAATTGCTCTCTTTCCCAGATCTCGCCTACTCCTTATCTTGCTTGCCTCCCATCTCAGGGGCAGCTGGACTTCAGCATACCAAGCAATCAGCACTTTCTCACATCTCCTACTCCGCCACTATATTATCAACAGAGAATTCTTCAAGGCCTGAATTGCACAGGCGTTCCTGGGACCCATGTCCCCTCTTGCTCAAAACAAACCCCAACAACAATTCCCCCGTTTTTCTTTTGTGCAAGTAAGGCCTTGGGAGTTATTCTTTGAACACTTTGCATAATACAATTATAAACAAGTTTAACAATAATCAAAATGAGTACAATGATACCTAAGAACCTTAAAACTTACTACTATAATTAACAAACATATTTACATTAAATCTGGGTATCCCTATCAGACACGTCTGAAAAAGGTTCAATCAAAATTTATTATTACGTGTTATGTTGCATCTTTATTTTCACTAGGATGGTCAAAAATCATAATTTGTTTAATGGTAGCAAGATTTCTTTAATCTGTAAAGGTAGATCTGGCCAGGCTCTAGCTTCACAGACAGAAAACTTGCAGGCAATCAGCAAGAGCAAAAGAGCTTCATTGCTTTGCCCTATATAAAATTACCCATAATAATGCGTTTTTGCTCATCCTAGTAATACTGATCTCTTATTGGTACCATTTGTTGATGTTTTCTTCATCTTATATAGTTTCATCATCTATATAAGCAAACTTATGCTAAATAGAAGGGAGGCATATGATAGTCTTAGAATAGGTGGTCAAATCCCTTCTCCCTACATTCAGTGTGGTAAGGGTCAAAGCATCCACTTTCACACATGCTCAATTGTGCAGGCTTCTTATCTGAAGAAAACAAATTCCCAGTTCTGAATGTTTATCTTTAAGACAGCTCCTTCTCAGCCGTGATGTCTCCAATTAACCAGACAGTGTCCTTGCAAGTCTGCAAGATAGGTTTCTTTCTCTTTACCCTCTAAACAGGCCTCACAAGATCCTGACCCTTAATCCCAGTGCACTCTAAGTCTTACAATTTTAACACAAATCACCAGTATATTCATCTCAATTCCCCCCCTTTTTTTTTTTTTTGTCACCATTGATTTGTGTTAAAATTTCCAGATATTTCAGAACCTTCTTAATTGGATCATAATTAAGTTCATCTGTTCTGATCATAATTCTCTACTTGTGACTCGTTGACATGAGCAATCTTACTTAAAGGTCTTAGTATTTTGTAACAACAATTGCGGAGTATTATGCATAGCAATATTACAATTGTTCCAACAATATTACAAACAAATGTTTAAGCCAATTTAGATCTGGTAACCAGAAAGTTAATTTATCCCATATTTCTTTAAATCCAGAAGAAGTATCATATCTGATGTAATATCTGATTGTGGTTTACAATCGCCTGCAAATCTTTTTTCACTCGTTTATCTAGATTAACATAACTACAACAACTTACATTTATGACTACACATACACCCCCTTCCTTAACATATAAAAAATCCAAAGCTAATCTATTCGGAGTAGATATTTTCGAGAGACTATTGACTTCAATTTGCGCACTTTTATTGCATCTATGCTTGCATTTACCATGATTTCAACTGTAGCAGAAAAATTTACTATTGCTTTTTCAAGTTCAAGTCTTTTCTCTCCGGTCTGATCAAGATTCCACACATGGGAACGTGGTTTTTTATTTCGATTGGACTCCTTATGTGCAAATAGGGTTAGGATCAAAATTAGGCTCCACCAGTATATGTTAACTCTGCCTCCTCGGCCTGCTGGGGTGCAACCAGCAGCCGGGTGTATTTTCTTCTCGGCAGCAGTTACATTCTTCAGGAGCCCTACAGATTTTTTAACTCCTTAACCCACTTCAAAATTCCATTTGGAGTCTCTTCTCTACTTCCTTGGTTAGTTTGTTTACCATTTCCCATTGTGCTTTTGCTATTTCAATTCCTCTTCCTTCAAAATCTTATGTCTCTTACTTTTCCTTTTACTAATCCTTTTAATTATTCCTGATATTTCCCAACTAAAATTTCTCTAGTCTTTATTTCCCACTTATGCCAATCCCTTTCAATAATTTTCCATGGGGATTTAAATCCTTTTTCTCACCACAAAATAGGTTTTCCGTATTTACCAGCCCAAACTGCCTATTTTCAAATTCAGCATTCAGGACAAAATATTTTTTTGACTGATGCTTTTGACCCCAGATTATCATAACAGTTATTGTGATCGATGTTCGACTTCATGGGAAATGCTGTTTCCTCTTAGTCTTGATTCTTCTGCACATTAGTGAAGGAATAGTTGTTAAAATTAATACCTATTTGCTACAAAACTTAACTTATGCTAATACCAAAAATCCTTAAAACCTTAAAAGACTATGTTAAAATTAATCCATCAAATCAGTGTCTAAAAAGAAATAAAATTGTTACATTAACTAAAAAACACTTTCCAAAATTAAAACCTGTTTATACATTCCTTAACTATATTACATGGAGCTCCTTTGAAATGCCTAGGCAGACAACTAAGAAGGTTCGAACCAAAAGAAAATCTTACAATTTGAACTCTTAACTAAGTGCATACACCTTACTGCAATTACTATGTACTAAGTACTTATAAATACCAAATGCTTACTTATTCATTATGCTTATTAGAAAAACTTAACAAAACTCTAAATAACAAATCTCTGAAAGACGTTACAATCAGAAATGACAAAATGAGTACTGTTGCTTTAAATCAAAACAGAGTAGTGCGGCTAAAGCCGCTGCGGGGGAAAGGGGTGGGGGCTGCTGCCGTGGCAGCTGCTCCGCTGCTACTGTCAGTGCTGTCGGTGTCGGTGGTGCGTCAGCCGGTACCGCCTTGGTCGGAGCTGTCGGTATCCGCGGGGGCCGGTAGGGCTCACGGGAGGAGTGCGGTGGTAGGAACGCTGTAACCGCGAGCCTCCAAGCGCTCCATTTTTTCTAAGGGGGCCGTAAAGCAAAGTCGGCGTTGTTTGAATTCCTCGCTGCCAGTGTTGTCTTCCAAATCCGAGCCGTCGCTGGCGATGTCAGAGGAAGGTGTTGATAAAAAGGGGTCGAACACACTGAACTGCCTTTTTCCAGCTTTTTCCCCGCTGTGTGCAAACGGCAGTGGTGACGGCTGGTAAACACGGTGTGGTAGCCGCAAGATGTATCGGGGGCGGCCCCTGTCGATCGGTCGATAGTTCTCAGACACATCTTTCAGCTGCAACTCAGATACACCTGGCGCTGCATCTCGTCCTGACAAAGTTGCTCTAACTGCAGCAGCCATTCGCTGTTTCAGTTCATAGGTTTTAACACAGTTCATGCATTCTCGCCACGACTTTTGCAGCTTTATAGCAGTTTTATCACCATCTATAACCAAGTCCCACAACTTGTTCCTGTATTCTCTCCAACAAGCTTCATCAAAATAACTATCTCCGCTAGGGAAATGCCCTAAAGCGGATCTATGGGCCAAAAGTCCAGGCATTACTTTAGACGATATCTCCGCCTTACGCTTTTCGATGACACTGTATTTCATCTGATGACTGCTTATAGGGTCGGCCTTGCCCTTTCGAGTTTGTGCGCAAAGGTACTAAGGCTGCCATAACCTGTTGACTATGCTCAAGCTGTTTTGTCATTGTCATTGACAACACCTCAGCCTGTTTTTGTAATCCCTTATCAATCACCTCCGTCAACATGGCCATCGGATTGCTTGGCAAGTCCTGAGCCCTCTGCAACAATTCGGCTACCGTCCATCTAGAATCTGCTGATGTAATAAGCTGCTGTGTCTGCTGGTTCCCATTCTGCATTAAACACTGCCTTAAAATTGCCTCTCGGATACCTTCTCCTACGCTTGCTGCTCTAAGTGCGGCAAGCAACTTATCTACAAATTCACCAAGAGGTTCCTGTCTACCTTGCTTAATTCCCATATAGTGAGGATTTGCATTTCCATCCTTCTGCTTTTCAAAAGCCCTCCTTACTATCTGGGCTGATGCTTGCAAAACAGGTGGCTGTAAAAGTGCCTGTAACTCTGGTCTCTCATACTGTCCCGTTCCACACAACTGATCTACTGTTACATCAAATAATGGATCGTTTTGCTGTCTTTGTACTCCAGCTGATTGTCTAGCTAGGTGTTCCCACTCATTCAAAAATGTCATAAATTGAGATGCTGTTAGGATCAGGTTCATAACATTATAAGAATCTCTAGGCAACATATTATAGTTCATATAAATAAAATCAATCATTTGTCTAGCTGGCTCAGATTGAATCCCAAACTGACTCGCAGTCTGTCTTAATTGAGATAACAATTTCCATGGCAATTGGGTTACATCAGCCTGAACAACATTTTCCTCCCCAGGGACCTGTGTATACATTACTGGAAAAACTTGATGTGAAACAGCCAGCCGGCTAAACCTTTCCTGATCTCCTTCGGCGTTTAAGTGCTCTGCAACCTTTCGCCAATACTCTGTGTGCTTTCTTGCACGATCTTTAACACCACCTCCAGGATCTACCGTCCTCTCCCTCACCTACTTTCTTCTCCTGTACAATTTGCTCAGCTAAAAGAGACGGGGAAGGCTCCTCAGCAGAGTCCTGTGTTACAGATTGTAATTCAACTCTGCCACCTAGTCCTTTTACACACGCAGCCTTCTCCTTTCTTAAATAATCCTGAACCTCTTCTGACAAAGGCAACCCAGCATGTGTAACACTTGCTCCATTTGGGTCCGTATGATCTAATCGTACCCTGGCTTGATAAGCTGCCATTTGCTCAGCACGATGCTGATCCAATGCTGTCATAACCATCTTCCACCATTTTCCACACTCCTTTGCTTGTTTTTCATCATCTAACCCACGCAGCCACAAGTCTTGTCCAGACTTTTTCCACTGCAATCTTTCAAACGCCTCATTTGGATCCTTAAAATATCCTAACTCTCCTGCATAGCTTAACAGCGGCACCAACTCCTTTGTAAAATTTAACTTACACTGTCGCTTTTCTAACAAGCATTTAAATAAATCATACGCTGCCTGCCTATCCATGTCCGTATTTAAACGTTAATACCTGTGCGCACAGTCCTCGTTTAAGCAGTTCCCGGCTCTACAGCGTCTTCGGCTTCAAGGCTGTCTTCCCTTTTCTTGCAGCCTCCGGTACTGCTATCCCGGGCCGGCCTTCTTCTTGCCTCCGGCTTACTGCGAATCTCCCAAGTCCCGAAGAACTTCTTAGACCCTAACGTTTGTCTTCATTAGGGTCCCGTGTTCGGGCGCCACTTACTGCAAGAAGGGGCTGCTTATTCAACCAATTTGATCAGCGGAATCCCACTTTATTGAGCATCAGACACATCTTATATACAGTTTGCTATAATTATGCCCACTTGGAAACATACTATTGGTTGCTCTCTAAAAGGTTACATCATTGTTTTCACAACTCTGTGGAATTCTTCCATCCGGCCTAATTGCTCTCTTCCCCGGATCTCGCCTCCTCCTTATCTTGCTTGCCTCCCATCTCAGGGGCAGCTGGACTTCAGCATACCAAGCAATCAGCACTTTCTCACATCTCTTACGGCGCCACTATATTATCAACAGAGAATTCTTCAAGGCCTGAATTGCACAGGCGTTCCTGGGACCCAAGGCCCCTCTTGCTCAAAACAAACCCCAACAAACCGGGGCTGGGGCTGGGGCTGGGTGGGGCTTAATGGGGCTGGGCTGGCGGCTGGAGGCTGGGCTGGGGCAGGGACAGGGTGGGGCTGTGATGGGGGCTGGGGTTGGACCTGGGGCCGGGGCTGGTGCCGGGGCTGGGGTCTGGGATGGGGCTGAGGCTGGAGGCTGTGCTGGGGCTGTGCTGGGGTTGAGCAGGGGCTGGGGCTGGGGCCTGGGCTGTGGTAGGGCTGGGGCAGGGCTGGGGCTGGGCTGGAGGCTGGGGCCGGAACTGGGTCGGGGGCTAGAGCCAGGCCTGTGGCCAGGGCTGGGGGCTGGGCTGGTTCTGGGGCAGGACTGGGGCAGGGCTGAGTCTGGGCTGCGGGGGGATTGGGGCTGGGCTGTGGAAGGTCTGGGGCTGGGCTCGCTCTGGGGCAGGGCAGGGACAAGGCTGGGCCTTGGGCTGGGCTTGGCTGGGGTCAGGACTGGGGGCAGGGGCCGGGGCTGGGGCTGGGGCCGGGGCTGGGGCAGGACTGGGGCTGGGGCAGGGCTGGGGCTGGGCAGGGGCAGGGGCTGGGGCTGGGGCGGGGACTGGGACAGGGCTGGGGCTGGGACTGGGTCCAGGACTGGGGCAGGCCTGGGGATGGGGGCTGGGCTGGGGCAGGACTGGGGCTGGGGCAGGGCTGGGGCTGGGGAAAGGGCTGGGGCAGGGCTGGGGATGGGGCAGGGCTGGGTCTGGGGAAAGGGCTGGGGCAGGGCTGGGGATGGGGGCTGGGCTAGGGCAGGGCTGGGGATGGGTTCGGCTCAGGGCTGGGGCTTGGTCCAGGGCTGGGGCTGGGCTGAGGGCACGGCTGGGCTAGGCCTGGGGCTGGGGCAGGGCTAGATTAGGGCTGAGCTGGGGCTGGGCTGGGACTGGGGACAGGGACGGGGCGGGGGCTGGGCTGTGGCTGGGACTGGGGCAAGGCTGGGGCTGGGCTGGGGACAGTGCTGGGGCAGGGCTGGGGATGGGGGCTGGGATGGGGCAGGACTGGGGCTGGGGCAGGGGCAGGGGCTGTGGACAGGGCTGGGGCCCGAGCTGGGGCAGGGCTGAGGCCGGGCTGGGGCTGGGTTCAGGGCAGGGCTGCGGCTGGGTCCAGGCGTGGGGCTGGGCTGAGGGCAGGGCTGGGCTAGGGCTGGGGCTGGGTCAGGGCTGGGCTAGGGCTGGACTGGGGCCGGGGATGGGGCCGGGTGTGGGGCAGGGCTGGGGCTAGGCTGGGGCTGGGGCTGGGGCTGGGGCTGGGCTGGGGCAGGGCTGGGGCTGGGGCTGAGGGTAGGGCTGGGCTAGGGCTGGGGATGGGGCCAGGGATGGTGCTAGGGGTGGGGCAGGACTAGGCTGGAGGCTGGCCCTTGGGCTGGGGCTGGGCTGGGGGCAGGGCTGGGGCTGGGGCTGGGTCCGGGGCAGGGGCTGGGCTGTGACTTGGTCTGGGCTGGGGCAGGGCTGGGGCTGGGGCTGGGCTTGGGCTGAGTCTGGGGCCGGGGCAGGGGCCGGGGCTGGGGCAGGGCTGGGGCAGGGCTGGAACTAGGGCTGGGCTGGGGCCAAGGTTGGGGCTGGGGTTGCGGCTGGGCTGGTGCCGAGGGTGGGGCTGGGGCAGGGGCTGGGGCTGGGGCTGCAGACAGGGCTGGGGCTAGGGCTGAGTTAGGGGTAGGGCTGGGGCTGTGCTGGGGCAGGGGCTGGGGCAGGAGCCAGGGCTGGGGCAGGGCTGGGGCCGAGGGTGGGGGTGGGGCTGGGGCTGGGGATGAGGGTGGGGCTAGGGCTGGGGCTGGGGCAGGGCTGGGGCTGGGCTGAGGGCAGGGCTAGGCTAGGGGTGGGGCTGGGGCAGGGCTGGGGCCGGGGCTGAGGCTGGGCTGGGTTCTGGGCTGGGCCTGGGACAGGGCTGGGCTCGAGGCTGGGGCAGGGCTGGGGTAGGGCTGGAGCCGGGGCTGGGGCCAAGGCTGGGAGCAGGGCTGGATCTGAGGTTGAGGCCAGGGCTGGGTCTGGGCTGGCGGCAGGGCTGGGGCTGGGGCTGGAACCAAGTCTTGGGCAGGGCTGGGGCTAGGGCTGGGGCCCGGCTGGGGCAGGACTGGGGCTGGGGGAACGGATGGGGCTGTTGCTGGGGCTGGGGCTTGGGCTGGGGTAGGGCTGGGGAAGGGCTGGGACTAACACTGGGGCTCGGTCCAGGGCTGTGGCTGGGCTGACGGCAGGGATGAGCTAGGGCTGGGGATGGGGCAGGGCTAGGTTACGGCTGGCCTGGGGCCGGGGCTGGGGCTGGGACTGGGGCTGGGACTGGGTCAGGGCTGGGGCTGGGCTGGGGCTGGGGCTGTGGCTGGGACTGGGACAGGGCTGGGGCTGGGCTGAGGCTGGGGGCTGGGGCTGGGGCAGGGCTGGGGCTGGGGCAGGGCTGGGGCAGGGCTGGGGCCGGGCTGGGGCAGGGCTGGGGCAGGGCTGGGGCCGGGCTGGGGCTGGGTTCGGGGCAGGGCTGGGGCTGGGTATGGGCTGGGCTAAGGCTGGGCTGGGGGCAGGGATGGGGCTGGTGCTGGGCTGGGGCTAGGGCTGGGGCTGGGCTGTGGCTGGGGCTGGAGCTGGGCTGGGGCTGGGGCTGGGGCTGGGATGGGGCAGGACTGAGGCTGGGGCAGGGGCCCCGGCTAGGGACAGGGCTGGGGCCCGAGCTGGGGCAGGGCTGGGGCCGGGCTGGGGCTGGGTTCGGTGCAGGGCTGGGGCTGGGGCATGGCGGGGGCTGAGGCTGGGGCTGGGGTTGAGCTGGGGCTGGGGCTGGCCTGGGCTGGGCTAGGGCTGGTCTGAGGCCAAGGCTGGGGCTGGGGCTGGGGTCTGTGCTGGGCCTGGGGCAGGGCTGGGCCTGAGGCTGGGGCAGCACTGGGGTAGGGCTGGGGCTGGGGCTGGGCTGGGGGCAGGGAAGGGGATGGGGATGGGCTGGGCTGGGGGAACGGATGGGGCTGGGGCTGGGCTGGGGGAACGGATGGGGCTGGGGCTGGGGCTGGGGCTTGGGCTGGGGCAGGGCTGGGCCTGGGCTGGGACCGGGACTGGGCTGGGGTAGGCTGGGGCAGGGGCTGGTCTGGGGACGAGGTTGGGGCTGGGGCAGGGGCTGGGGCTGGGGCCGGGCTGGGGCTGGGCTAAGGGCAGGGCTGGGCTAGGGCTGTGGCTGGGGCAGGGCTGGGGCCGGGGCAGAGGGTGGGACTGGGGCAGGGCTGAGGCTGGGGCTGGGCTGAGGGCAGGGCTGGGGCTGGGCTGTGGCTGGAGCTGGGCTGGGGCTGGGGCTTGGGCTGGGGCAGGGCTGGGGCTGTGCTGGGACCGGGGCTGGGCTGGGGCTGGGGCTGGGGCAGGGCTGGGGCAGGGCTGGAACTGGGGCTGGGCTGGGGCCAATGTTGGGGCTGGGGTTGCGGCTGGGCTGGTGCCGAGGGTGGGGCTGGGGCAGGGGCTGGGGCTGGGGCTGCGGACAGGGCTGGGGCTAGGGCTGAGTTAGGGGTAGGGCTGGGGCTGTGCTGGGGCCGGGGCTGGAACCAAGGCCTTGGCAGTTTTGGGGCTGCGGCTGGAGCCGGGGCTGGGGCAGGAGCCAGGGCTGGGGCAGGGCTGGGGCCGAGGGTGGGGCTGGGGCTGGGGCTGGGGATGAGGGCAGGGTTGGGCTAGGGCTGGGGCTGGGGCTGGGCTGAGGGCAGGGCTAGGCTAGGGCACGGCTGGGGCCGGGGCTGGGGCCGGGGCTGAGGCTGGGCTGGGTTCTGGGCTGGGCCTGGGACAGGGCTGGGGCTGGGGCTGGGGCTGGGGCTGGGTCAGGGCGGTGGCCGTTTTCTGGGACAGGGCTGGGGAAGGGCTGGGGCTGGGGCTGGGCTCGGGGCCGAGGGTGGGGCTGGGGCTGGGGCTGAGGCAGGACTGGGGCTTGGGCTGAGCTGGAGCTGAGGGTGGGACTGGGCTGGGGTCTGGGCTGGTACTGCAAGAAGGGGCCGCTTATTCGACCAATTTGATCAGCGGATTCCAACTTTATTGAGCATCAGACACATCTTATATACAGTTTGCTATAATTATGCCCACTTGGCAACATACTATTGGTTGCTCTCTAAAAGGTTACATCATTGTTTTCACAACTCTGTGGAATTCTTCTATCCGGCCTAATTGCTCTCTTTCCCATATCTCGCCTCCTCCTTATCTTGCTTGCCTCCCATCTCAGGGGCAGCTGGACTTCAGCATACCAAGCAATCAGCACTTTCTCACATCTCCTACTCCGCCACTATATTATCAACAGAGAATTCTTCAAGGCCTGAATTGCACAGGCGTTCCTGGGACCCATGTCCCCTCTTGCTCAAAACAAACCCCAACAACAATTCCCCCGTTTTTCTTTTGTGCAAGTAAGGCCTTGGGAGTTATTCTTTGAACACTTTGCATAATACAATTATAAACAAGTTTAACAATAATCAAAATGAGTACAATGATACCTAAGAACCTTAAAACTTACTACTATAATTAACAAACATATTTACATTAAATCTGGGTATCCCTATCAGACACGTCTGAAAAAGGTTCAATCAAAATTTATTATTACGTGTTATGTTGCATCTTTATTTTCTCTAGGATGGTCAAAAATCATAATTTGTTTAATGGTAGCAAGATTTCTTTAATCTGTAAAGGTAGATCTGGCCAGGCTCTAGCTTCACAGACAGAAAACTTGCAGGCAATCAGCAAGAGCAAAAGAGCTTCATTGCTTTGCCCTATATAAAATTACCCATAATAATGCGTTTTTGCTCATCCTAGTAATACTGATCTCTTATTGGTACCATTTGTTGATGTTTTCTTCATCTTATATAGTTTCATCATCTATATAAGCAAACTTATGCTAAATAGAAGGGAGGCATATGATAGTCTTAGAATAGGTGGTCAAATCCCTTCTCCCTACATTCAGTGTGGTAAGGGTCAAAGCATCCACTTTCACACATGCTCAATTGTGCAGGCTTCTTATCTGAAGAAAACAAATTCCCAGTTCTGAATGTTTATCTTTAAGACAGCTCCTTCTCAGCCGTGATGTCTCCAATTAACCAGACAGTGTCCTTGCAAGTCTGCAAGATAGGTTTCTTTCTCTTTACCCTCTAAACAGGCCTCACAAGATCCTGACCCTTAATCCCAGTGCACTCTAAGTCTTACAATTTTAACACAAATCACCAGTATATTCATCTCAATTCCCCCCCTTTTTTTTTTTTTTGTCACCATTGATTTGTGTTAAAATTTCCAGATATTTCAGAACCTTCTTAATTGGATCATAATTAAGTTCATCTGTTCTGATCATAATTCTCTACTTGTGACTCGTTGACATGAGCAATCTTACTTAAAGGTCTTAGTATTTTGTAACAACAATTGCGGAGTATTATGCATAGCAATATTACAATTGTTCCAACAATATTACAAACAAATGTTTAAGCCAATTTAGATCTGGTAACCAGAAAGTTAATTTATCCCATATTTCTTTAAATCCAGAAGAAGTATCATATCTGATGTAATATCTGATTGTGGTTTACAATCGCCTGCAAATCTTTTTTCACTCGTTTATCTAGATTAACATAACTACAACAACTTACATTTATGACTACACATACACCCCCTTCCTTAACATATAAAAAATCCAAAGCTAATCTATTCGGAGTAGATATTTTCGAGAGACTATTGACTTCAATTTGCGCACTTTTATTGCATCTATGCTTGCATTTACCATGATTTCAACTGTAGCAGAAAAATTTACTATTGCTTTTTCAAGTTCAAGTCTTTTCTCTCCGGTCTGATCAAGATTCCACACATGGGAACGTGGTTTTTTATTTCGATTGGACTCCTTATGTGCAAATAGGGTTAGGATCAAAATTAGGCTCCACCAGTATATGTTAACTCTGCCTCCTCGGCCTGCTGGGGTGCAACCAGCAGCCGGGTGTATTTTCTTCTCGGCAGCAGTTACATTCTTCAGGAGCCCTACAGATTTTTTAACTCCTTAACCCACTTCAAAATTCCATTTGGAGTCTCTTCTCTACTTCCTTGGTTAGTTTGTTTACCATTTCCCATTGTGCTTTTGCTATTTCAATTCCTCTTCCTTCAAAATCTTATGTCTCTTACTTTTCCTTTTACTAATCCTTTTAATTATTCCTGATATTTCCCAACTAAAATTTCTCTAGTCTTTATTTCCCACTTATGCCAATCCCTTTCAATAATTTTCCATGGGGATTTAAATCCTTTTTCTCACCACAAAATAGGTTTTCCGTATTTACCAGCCCAAACTGCCTATTTTCAAATTCAGCATTCAGGACAAAATATTTTTTTGACTGATGCTTTTGACCCCAGATTATCATAACAGTTATTGTGATCGATGTTCGACTTCATGGGAAATGCTGTTTCCTCTTAGTCTTGATTCTTCTGCACATTAGTGAAGGAATAGTTGTTAAAATTAATACCTATTTGCTACAAAACTTAACTTATGCTAATACCAAAAATCCTTAAAACCTTAAAAGACTATGTTAAAATTAATCCATCAAATCAGTGTCTAAAAAGAAATAAAATTGTTACATTAACTAAAAAACACTTTCCAAAATTAAAACCTGTTTATACATTCCTTAACTATATTACATGGAGCTCCTTTGAAATGCCTAGGCAGACAACTAAGAAGGTTCGAACCAAAAGAAAATCTTACAATTTGAACTCTTAACTAAGTGCATACACCTTACTGCAATTACTATGTACTAAGTACTTATAAATACCAAATGCTTACTTATTCATTATGCTTATTAGAAAAACTTAACAAAACTCTAAATAACAAATCTCTGAAAGACGTTACAATCAGAAATGACAAAATGAGTACTGTTGCTTTAAATCAAAACAGAGTAGTGCGGCTAAAGCCGCTGCGGGGGAAAGGGGTGGGGGCTGCTGCCGTGGCAGCTGCTCCGCTGCTACTGTCGGTGCTGTCGGTGTCGGTGGTGCGTCAGCCGGTACCGCCTTGGTCGGAGCTGTCGGTATCCGCGGGGGCTGGCAGGGCTCGCGGGAGGGATGCGGTGGTAGGAACGCTGTAATCGCGAGCCTCCAAGCGCTCCATTTTTTCTAAGAGGAGCCGTAAAGCAAAGTCGGCGCTGTTTGAATTCCTCGCTGCCAGTGTTGTCTTCCGAATCCGAGCCGTCGCTGGCGATGTCAGAGGAAGGTTCCCCGCTGTGTGCAAACGGCAGTGGTGACGGCTGGTAAACACGGTGTAGTCGCCGCAAGATGTTTCGGGGGCGGCCCCTGTCGATCGGTCGATAGTTCTCAGACACATCTTTCAGCTGCAACTCAGATACACCTGGCGCTGCATCTCGTCCTGACAAAGTTGCTCTAACTGCAGCAGCCATTCGCTGTTTCAGTTCATAGGTTTTAACACAGTTCATGCATTCTCGCCACGACTTTTGCAGCTTTATAGCAGTTTTATCACCATCTATAACCAAGTCCCACAACTTGTTCCTGTATTCTCTCCAACAAGCTTCATCAAAATAACTATCTCCGCTAGGGAAATGCCCTAAAGCGGATCTATGGGCCAAAAGTCCAGGCATTACTTTAGACGATATCTCCGCCTTACGCTTTTCGATGACACTGTATTTCGTCTGATGACTGCTTATAGGGTCGGCCTTGCCCTTTCGAGTTTGTGCGCAAAGGTACTAAGGCTGCCATAACCTGTTGACTATGCTCAAGCTGTTTTGTCATTGTCATTGACAACACCTCAGCCTGTTTTTGTAATCCCTTATCAATCACCTCCGTCAACATGGCCATAGGATTGCTTGGCAAGTCCTGAGCCCTCTGCAACAATTCGGCTACCGTCCATCTAGAATCTGCTGATGTAATAAGCTGCTGTGTCTGCTGGTTCCCATTCTGCATTAAACACTGCCTTAAAATTGCCTCTCGGATACCTTCTCCTACGCTTGCTGCTCTAAGTGCGGCAAGCAACTTATCTACAAATTCACCAAGAGGTTCCTGTCTACCTTGCTTAATTCCCATATAGTGAGGATTTGCATTTCCATCCTTCTGCTTTTCAAAAGCCCTCCTTACTATCTGGGCTGATGCTTGCAAAACAGGTGGCTGTAAAAGTGCCTGTAACTCTGGTCTCTCATACTGTCCCGTTCCACACAACTGATCTACTGTTACATCAAATAATGGATCGTTTTGCTGTCTTTGTACTCCAGCTGATTGTCTAGCTAGGTGTTCCCACTCATTCAAAAATGTCATAAATTGAGATGCTGTTAGGATCAGGTTCATAACATTATAAGAATCTCTAGGCAACATATTATAGTTCATATAAATAAAATCAATCATTTGTCTAGCTGGCTCAGATTGAATCCCAAACTGACTCGCAGTCTGTCTTAATTGAGATAACAATTTCCATGGCAATTGGGTTACATCAGCCTGAACAACATTTTCCTCCCCAGGGACCTGTGTATACATTACTGGAAAAACTTGATGTGAAACAGCCAGCCGGCTAAACCTTTCCTGATCTCCTTCGGCGTTTAAGTGCTCTGCAACCTTTCGCCAATACTCTGTGTGCTTTCTTGCACGATCTTTAACACCACCTCCAGGATCTACCGTCCTCTCCCTCACCTACTTTCTTCTCCTGTACAATTTGCTCAGCTAAAAGAGACGGGGAAGGCTCCTCAGCAGAGTCCTGTGTTACAGATTGTAATTCAACTCTGCCACCTAGTCCTTTTACACACGCAGCCTTCTCCTTTCTTAAATAATCCTGAACCTCTTCTGACAAAGGCAACCCAGCATGTGTAACACTTGCTCCATTTGGGTCCGTATGATCTAATCGTACCCTGGCTTGATAAGCTGCCATTTGCTCAGCACGATGCTGATCCAATGCTGTCATAACCATCTTCCACCATTTTCCACACTCCTTTGCTTGTTTTTCATCATCTAACCCACGCAGCCACAAGTCTTGTCCAGACTTTTTCCACTGCAATCTTTCAAACGCCTCATTTGGATCCTTAAAATATCCTAACTCTCCTGCATAGCTTAACAGCGGCACCAACTCCTTTGTAAAATTTAACTTACACTGTCGCTTTTCTAACAAGCATTTAAATAAATCATACGCTGCCTGCCTATCCATGTCCGTATTTAAACGTTAATACCTGTGCGCACAGTCCTCGTTTAAGCAGTTCCCGGCTCTACAGCGTCTTCGGCTTCAAGGCTGTCTTCCCTTTTCTTGCAGCCTCCGGTACTGCTATCCCGGGCCGGCCTTCTTCTTGCCTCCGGCTTACTGCGAATCTCCCAAGTCCCGAAGAACTTCTTAGACCCTAACGTTTGTCTTCATTAGGGTCCCGTGTTCGGGCGCCACTTACTGCAAGAAGGGGCTGCTTATTCAACCAATTTGATCAGCGGAATCCCACTTTATTGAGCATCAGACACATCTTATATACAGTTTGCTATAATTATGCCCACTTGGAAACATACTATTGGTTGCTCTCTAAAAGGTTACATCATTGTTTTCACAACTCTGTGGAATTCTTCCATCCGGCCTAATTGCTCTCTTCCCCGGATCTCGCCTCCTCCTTATCTTGCTTGCCTCCCATCTCAGGGGCAGCTGGACTTCAGCATACCAAGCAATCAGCACTTTCTCACATCTCTTACGGCGCCACTATATTATCAACAGAGAATTCTTCAAGGCCTGAATTGCACAGGCGTTCCTGGGACCCAAGGCCCCTCTTGCTCAAAACAAACCCCAACAAACCGGGGCTGGGGCTGGGGCTGGGTGGGGCTTAATGGGGCTGGGCTGGCGGCTGGAGGCTGGGCTGGGGCAGGGACAGGGTGGGGCTGTGATGGGGGCTGGGGTTGGACCTGGGGCCGGGGCTGGTGCCGGGGCTGGGGTCTGGGATGGGGCTGAGGCTGGAGGCTGTGCTGGGGCTGTGCTGGGGTTGAGCAGGGGCTGGGGCTGGGGCCTGGGCTGTGGTAGGGCTGGGGCAGGGCTGGGGCTGGGCTGGAGGCTGGGGCCGGAACTGGGTCGGGGGCTAGAGCCAGGCCTGTGGCCAGGGCTGGGGGCTGGGCTGGTTCTGGGGCAGGACTGGGGCAGGGCTGAGTCTGGGCTGCGGGGGGATTGGGGCTGGGCTGTGGAAGGTCTGGGGCTGGGCTCGCTCTGGGGCAGGGCAGGGACAAGGCTGGGCCTTGGGCTGGGCTTGGCTGGGGTCAGGACTGGGGGCAGGGGCCGGGGCTGGGGCTGGGGCCGGGGCTGGGGCAGGACTGGGGCTGGGGCAGGGCTGGGGCTGGGCAGGGGCAGGGGCTGGGGCTGGGGCGGGGACTGGGACAGGGCTGGGGCTGGGACTGGGTCCAGGACTGGGGCAGGCCTGGGGATGGGGGCTGGGCTGGGGCAGGACTGGGGCTGGGGCAGGGCTGGGGCTGGGGAAAGGGCTGGGGCAGGGCTGGGGATGGGGCAGGGCTGGGTCTGGGGAAAGGGCTGGGGCAGGGCTGGGGATGGGGGCTGGGCTAGGGCAGGGCTGGGGATGGGTTCGGCTCAGGGCTGGGGCTTGGTCCAGGGCTGGGGCTGGGCTGAGGGCACGGCTGGGCTAGGCCTGGGGCTGGGGCAGGGCTAGATTAGGGCTGAGCTGGGGCTGGGCTGGGACTGGGGACAGGGACGGGGCGGGGGCTGGGCTGTGGCTGGGACTGGGGCAAGGCTGGGGCTGGGCTGGGGACAGTGCTGGGGCAGGGCTGGGGATGGGGGCTGGGATGGGGCAGGACTGGGGCTGGGGCAGGGGCAGGGGCTGTGGACAGGGCTGGGGCCCGAGCTGGGGCAGGGCTGAGGCCGGGCTGGGGCTGGGTTCAGGGCAGGGCTGCGGCTGGGTCCAGGCGTGGGGCTGGGCTGAGGGCAGGGCTGGGCTAGGGCTGGGGCTGGGTCAGGGCTGGGCTAGGGCTGGACTGGGGCCGGGGATGGGGCCGGGTGTGGGGCAGGGCTGGGGCTAGGCTGGGGCTGGGGCTGGGGCTGGGGCTGGGCTGGGGCAGGGCTGGGGCTGGGGCTGAGGGTAGGGCTGGGCTAGGGCTGGGGATGGGGCCAGGGATGGTGCTAGGGGTGGGGCAGGACTAGGCTGGAGGCTGGCCCTTGGGCTGGGGCTGGGCTGGGGGCAGGGCTGGGGCTGGGGCTGGGTCCGGGGCAGGGGCTGGGCTGTGACTTGGTCTGGGCTGGGGCAGGGCTGGGGCTGGGGCTGGGCTTGGGCTGAGTCTGGGGCCGGGGCAGGGGCCGGGGCTGGGGCAGGGCTGGGGCAGGGCTGGAACTAGGGCTGGGCTGGGGCCAAGGTTGGGGCTGGGGTTGCGGCTGGGCTGGTGCCGAGGGTGGGGCTGGGGCAGGGGCTGGGGCTGGGGCTGCAGACAGGGCTGGGGCTAGGGCTGAGTTAGGGGTAGGGCTGGGGCTGTGCTGGGGCAGGGGCTGGGGCAGGAGCCAGGGCTGGGGCAGGGCTGGGGCCGAGGGTGGGGGTGGGGCTGGGGCTGGGGATGAGGGTGGGGCTAGGGCTGGGGCTGGGGCAGGGCTGGGGCTGGGCTGAGGGCAGGGCTAGGCTAGGGGTGGGGCTGGGGCAGGGCTGGGGCCGGGGCTGAGGCTGGGCTGGGTTCTGGGCTGGGCCTGGGACAGGGCTGGGCTCGAGGCTGGGGCAGGGCTGGGGTAGGGCTGGAGCCGGGGCTGGGGCCAAGGCTGGGAGCAGGGCTGGATCTGAGGTTGAGGCCAGGGCTGGGTCTGGGCTGGCGGCAGGGCTGGGGCTGGGGCTGGAACCAAGTCTTGGGCAGGGCTGGGGCTAGGGCTGGGGCCCGGCTGGGGCAGGACTGGGGCTGGGGGAACGGATGGGGCTGTTGCTGGGGCTGGGGCTTGGGCTGGGGTAGGGCTGGGGAAGGGCTGGGACTAACACTGGGGCTCGGTCCAGGGCTGTGGCTGGGCTGACGGCAGGGATGAGCTAGGGCTGGGGATGGGGCAGGGCTAGGTTACGGCTGGCCTGGGGCCGGGGCTGGGGCTGGGACTGGGGCTGGGACTGGGTCAGGGCTGGGGCTGGGCTGGGGCTGGGGCTGTGGCTGGGACTGGGACAGGGCTGGGGCTGGGCTGAGGCTGGGGGCTGGGGCTGGGGCAGGGCTGGGGCTGGGGCAGGGCTGGGGCAGGGCTGGGGCCGGGCTGGGGCAGGGCTGGGGCAGGGCTGGGGCCGGGCTGGGGCTGGGTTCGGGGCAGGGCTGGGGCTGGGTATGGGCTGGGCTAAGGCTGGGCTGGGGGCAGGGATGGGGCTGGTGCTGGGCTGGGGCTAGGGCTGGGGCTGGGCTGTGGCTGGGGCTGGAGCTGGGCTGGGGCTGGGGCTGGGGCTGGGATGGGGCAGGACTGAGGCTGGGGCAGGGGCCCCGGCTAGGGACAGGGCTGGGGCCCGAGCTGGGGCAGGGCTGGGGCCGGGCTGGGGCTGGGTTCGGTGCAGGGCTGGGGCTGGGGCATGGCGGGGGCTGAGGCTGGGGCTGGGGTTGAGCTGGGGCTGGGGCTGGCCTGGGCTGGGCTAGGGCTGGTCTGAGGCCAAGGCTGGGGCTGGGGCTGGGGTCTGTGCTGGGCCTGGGGCAGGGCTGGGCCTGAGGCTGGGGCAGCACTGGGGTAGGGCTGGGGCTGGGGCTGGGCTGGGGGCAGGGAAGGGGATGGGGATGGGCTGGGCTGGGGGAACGGATGGGGCTGGGGCTGGGCTGGGGGAACGGATGGGGCTGGGGCTGGGGCTGGGGCTTGGGCTGGGGCAGGGCTGGGCCTGGGCTGGGACCAGGACTGGGCTGGGGTAGGCTGGGGCAGGGGCTGGTCTGGGGACGAGGTTGGGGCTGGGGCAGGGGCTGGGGCTGGGGCCGGGCTGGGGCTGGGCTAAGGGCAGGGCTGGGCTAGGGCTGTGGCTGGGGCAGGGCTGGGGCCGGGGCAGAGGGTGGGACTGGGGCAGGGCTGAGGCTGGGGCTGGGCTGAGGGCAGGGCTGGGGCTGGGCTGTGGCTGGAGCTGGGCTGGGGCTGGGGCTTGGGCTGGGGCAGGGCTGGGGCTGTGCTGGGACCGGGGCTGGGCTGGGGCTGGGGCTGGGGCAGGGCTGGGGCAGGGCTGGAACTGGGGCTGGGCTGGGGCCAATGTTGGGGCTGGGGTTGCGGCTGGGCTGGTGCCGAGGGTGGGGCTGGGGCAGGGGCTGGGGCTGGGGCTGCGGACAGGGCTGGGGCTAGGGCTGAGTTAGGGGTAGGGCTGGGGCTGTGCTGGGGCCGGGGCTGGAACCAAGGCCTTGGCAGTTTTGGGGCTGCGGCTGGAGCCGGGGCTGGGGCAGGAGCCAGGGCTGGGGCAGGGCTGGGGCCGAGGGTGGGGCTGGGGCTGGGGCTGGGGATGAGGGCAGGGTTGGGCTAGGGCTGGGGCTGGGGCTGGGCTGAGGGCAGGGCTAGGCTAGGGCACGGCTGGGGCCGGGGCTGGGGCCGGGGCTGAGGCTGGGCTGGGTTCTGGGCTGGGCCTGGGACAGGGCTGGGGCTGGGGCTGGGGCTGGGGCTGGGTCAGGGCGGTGGCCGTTTTCTGGGACAGGGCTGGGGAAGGGCTGGGGCTGGGGCTGGGCTCGGGGCCGAGGGTGGGGCTGGGGCTGGGGCTGAGGCAGGACTGGGGCTTGGGCTGAGCTGGAGCTGAGGGTGGGACTGGGCTGGGGTCTGGGCTGGTACTGCAAGAAGGGGCCGCTTATTCGACCAATTTGATCAGCGGATTCCAACTTTATTGAGCATCAGACACATCTTATATACAGTTTGCTATAATTATGCCCACTTGGCAACATACTATTGGTTGCTCTCTAAAAGGTTACATCATTGTTTTCACAACTCTGTGGAATTCTTCTATCCGGCCTAATTGCTCTCTTTCCCATATCTCGCCTCCTCCTTATCTTGCTTGCCTCCCATCTCAGGGGCAGCTGGACTTCAGCATACCAAGCAATCAGCACTTTCTCACATCTCCTACTCCGCCACTATATTATCAACAGAGAATTCTTCAAGGCCTGAATTGCACAGGCGTTCCTGGGACCCATGTCCCCTCTTGCTCAAAACAAACCCCAACAACAATTCCCCCGTTTTTCTTTTGTGCAAGTAAGGCCTTGGGAGTTATTCTTTGAACACTTTGCATAATACAATTATAAACAAGTTTAACAATAATCAAAATGAGTACAATGATACCTAAGAACCTTAAAACTTACTACTATAATTAACAAACATATTTACATTAAATCTGGGTATCCCTATCAGACACGTCTGAAAAAGGTTCAATCAAAATTTATTATTACGTGTTATGTTGCATCTTTATTTTCTCTAGGATGGTCAAAAATCATAATTTGTTTAATGGTAGCAAGATTTCTTTAATCTGTAAAGGTAGATCTGGCCAGGCTCTAGCTTCACAGACAGAAAACTTGCAGGCAATCAGCAAGAGCAAAAGAGCTTCATTGCTTTGCCCTATATAAAATTACCCATAATAATGCGTTTTTGCTCATCCTAGTAATACTGATCTCTTATTGGTACCATTTGTTGATGTTTTCTTCATCTTATATAGTTTCATCATCTATATAAGCAAACTTATGCTAAATAGAAGGGAGGCATATGATAGTCTTAGAATAGGTGGTCAAATCCCTTCTCCCTACATTCAGTGTGGTAAGGGTCAAAGCATCCACTTTCACACATGCTCAATTGTGCAGGCTTCTTATCTGAAGAAAACAAATTCCCAGTTCTGAATGTTTATCTTTAAGACAGCTCCTTCTCAGCCGTGATGTCTCCAATTAACCAGACAGTGTCCTTGCAAGTCTGCAAGATAGGTTTCTTTCTCTTTACCCTCTAAACAGGCCTCACAAGATCCTGACCCTTAATCCCAGTGCACTCTAAGTCTTACAATTTTAACACAAATCACCAGTATATTCATCTCAATTCCCCCCCTTTTTTTTTTTTTTGTCACCATTGATTTGTGTTAAAATTTCCAGATATTTCAGAACCTTCTTAATTGGATCATAATTAAGTTCATCTGTTCTGATCATAATTCTCTACTTGTGACTCGTTGACATGAGCAATCTTACTTAAAGGTCTTAGTATTTTGTAACAACAATTGCGGAGTATTATGCATAGCAATATTACAATTGTTCCAACAATATTACAAACAAATGTTTAAGCCAATTTAGATCTGGTAACCAGAAAGTTAATTTATCCCATATTTCTTTAAATCCAGAAGAAGTATCATATCTGATGTAATATCTGATTGTGGTTTACAATCGCCTGCAAATCTTTTTTCACTCGTTTATCTAGATTAACATAACTACAACAACTTACATTTATGACTACACATACACCCCCTTCCTTAACATATAAAAAATCCAAAGCTAATCTATTCGGAGTAGATATTTTCGAGAGACTATTGACTTCAATTTGCGCACTTTTATTGCATCTATGCTTGCATTTACCATGATTTCAACTGTAGCAGAAAAATTTACTATTGCTTTTTCAAGTTCAAGTCTTTTCTCTCCGGTCTGATCAAGATTCCACACATGGGAACGTGGTTTTTTATTTCGATTGGACTCCTTATGTGCAAATAGGGTTAGGATCAAAATTAGGCTCCACCAGTATATGTTAACTCTGCCTCCTCGGCCTGCTGGGGTGCAACCAGCAGCCGGGTGTATTTTCTTCTCGGCAGCAGTTACATTCTTCAGGAGCCCTACAGATTTTTTAACTCCTTAACCCACTTCAAAATTCCATTTGGAGTCTCTTCTCTACTTCCTTGGTTAGTTTGTTTACCATTTCCCATTGTGCTTTTGCTATTTCAATTCCTCTTCCTTCAAAATCTTATGTCTCTTACTTTTCCTTTTACTAATCCTTTTAATTATTCCTGATATTTCCCAACTAAAATTTCTCTAGTCTTTATTTCCCACTTATGCCAATCCCTTTCAATAATTTTCCATGGGGATTTAAATCCTTTTTCTCACCACAAAATAGGTTTTCCGTATTTACCAGCCCAAACTGCCTATTTTCAAATTCAGCATTCAGGACAAAATATTTTTTTGACTGATGCTTTTGACCCCAGATTATCATAACAGTTATTGTGATCGATGTTCGACTTCATGGGAAATGCTGTTTCCTCTTAGTCTTGATTCTTCTGCACATTAGTGAAGGAATAGTTGTTAAAATTAATACCTATTTGCTACAAAACTTAACTTATGCTAATACCAAAAATCCTTAAAACCTTAAAAGACTATGTTAAAATTAATCCATCAAATCAGTGTCTAAAAAGAAATAAAATTGTTACATTAACTAAAAAACACTTTCCAAAATTAAAACCTGTTTATACATTCCTTAACTATATTACATGGAGCTCCTTTGAAATGCCTAGGCAGACAACTAAGAAGGTTCGAACCAAAAGAAAATCTTACAATTTGAACTCTTAACTAAGTGCATACACCTTACTGCAATTACTATGTACTAAGTACTTATAAATACCAAATGCTTACTTATTCATTATGCTTATTAGAAAAACTTAACAAAACTCTAAATAACAAATCTCTGAAAGACGTTACAATCAGAAATGACAAAATGAGTACTGTTGCTTTAAATCAAAACAGAGTAGTGCGGCTAAAGCCGCTGCGGGGGAAAGGGGTGGGGGCTGCTGCCGTGGCAGCTGCTCCGCTGCTACTGTCGGTGCTGTCGGTGTCGGTGGTGCGTCAGCCGGTACCGCCTTGGTCGGAGCTGTCGGTATCCGCGGGGGCTGGCAGGGCTCGCGGGAGGGATGCGGTGGTAGGAACGCTGTAATCGCGAGCCTCCAAGCGCTCCATTTTTTCTAAGAGGAGCCGTAAAGCAAAGTCGGCGCTGTTTGAATTCCTCGCTGCCAGTGTTGTCTTCCGAATCCGAGCCGTCGCTGGCGATGTCAGAGGAAGGTTCCCCGCTGTGTGCAAACGGCAGTGGTGACGGCTGGTAAACACGGTGTAGTCGCCGCAAGATGTTTCGGGGGCGGCCCCTGTCGATCGGTCGATAGTTCTCAGACACATCTTTCAGCTGCAACTCAGATACACCTGGCGCTGCATCTCGTCCTGACAAAGTTGCTCTAACTGCAGCAGCCATTCGCTGTTTCAGTTCATAGGTTTTAACACAGTTCATGCATTCTCGCCACGACTTTTGCAGCTTTATAGCAGTTTTATCACCATCTATAACCAAGTCCCACAACTTGTTCCTGTATTCTCTCCAACAAGCTTCATCAAAATAACTATCTCCGCTAGGGAAATGCCCTAAAGCGGATCTATGGGCCAAAAGTCCAGGCATTACTTTAGACGATATCTCCGCCTTACGCTTTTCGATGACACTGTATTTCGTCTGATGACTGCTTATAGGGTCGGCCTTGCCCTTTCGAGTTTGTGCGCAAAGGTACTAAGGCTGCCATAACCTGTTGACTATGCTCAAGCTGTTTTGTCATTGTCATTGACAACACCTCAGCCTGTTTTTGTAATCCCTTATCAATCACCTCCGTCAACATGGCCATCGGATTGCTTGGCAAGTCCTGAGCCCTCTGCAACAATTCGGCTACCGTCCATCTAGAATCTGCTGATGCAATAAGCTGCTGTGTCTGCTGGTTCCCATTCTGCATTAAACACTGCCTTAAAATTGCCTCTCGGATACCTTCTCCTACGCTTGCTGCTCTAAGTGCGGCAAGCAACTTATCTACAAATTCACCAAGAGGTTCCTGTCTACCTTGCTTAATTCCCATATAGTGAGGATTTGCATTTCCATCCTTCTGCTTTTCAAAAGCCCTCCTTACTATCTGGGCTGATGCTTGCAAAACAGGCGGCTGTAAAAGTGCCTGTAACTCTGGTCTCTCATACTGTCCCGTTCCACACAACTGATCTACTGTTACACCAAATAATGGATCGTTTTGCTGTCTTTGTACTCCAGCTGATTGTCTAGCTAGGTGTTCCCACTCATTCAAAAATGTCATAAATTGAGATGCTGTTAGGATCAGGTTCATAACATTATAAGAATCTCTAGGCAACATATTATAGTTCATGTAAATAAAATCAATCATCTGTCTAGCTGGTTCAGATTGAACCCCAGACTGACTCGCAGTCTGTCTTAATTGAGATAAGAATTTCCATGGCAATTGAGTTACATCAGCCTGAACAACATTTTGCTCCCCAGGGACCTGTGTATACATCACTGCAAAAGCTTGATGTGAAGCAGCCAGCCGGCTAAACCCTTCCTGATCTCCTTCGGCATTTAAGTGTTCTGCAACCTTTCGCCAATACTCTGCATGCTTTCTTGCATGATCTTTAACACCACCTCCAGGATCTACCGCCCTGTTTGTCTCCTCTCCCTCACCTACTTTCTTCTCCTGTACAATTTGCTCAGCTAAAAGAGACGGGGAAGGCTCCTCAGCAGAGTCCTGTGTTACAGATTGTAATTCAACTCTGCCACCTAGTCCTTTTACACACGCAGCCTTCTCCTTTCTTAAATAATCCTGAACCTCTTCTGACAAAGGCAACCCAGCATGTGTAACACTTGCTCCATTTGGGTCCGTATGATCTAATCGTACCCTGGCTTGATAAGCTGCCACTTGCTCAGCATGATGCTGATCCAGTGCTGTCATAACCATCTTCCACCATTTTCCACACTCCCTTGCTTGATTTTCATCATCTAACCCATGCAGCCACAAGTCTTGTCCAGACTTTTTCCACTGCAATCTTTCAAACACCTCATTTGGATCCTTAAAATATCCTAACTCTCCTGCATAGCTTAACAGCGGCACCAACTCCTTTGTAAAATTTAACTTACACTGTCGCTTTTCTAACAAGCATTTAAATAAATCATACGCTGCCTGCCTATCCATGTCCGTATTTAAACGTTAATACCTGTGCGCACAGTCCTCGTTTAAGCAGTTCCCGGCTCTACAGCATCTTTGGCTTCAAGGCTGTCTTCCCTTTTCTTGCAGCCTCCGGTACTGCTATCCCGGGCTGGCCTTCTTCTTGCCTCCCGGCTTACTGCGAATCTCCCACGTCCCGAAGAACTTCTTAGACCCTAACGTTTGTCTTCATTAGGGTCCCGTGTTCAAGCGCCACTTACTGCAAGAAGGGGCTGCTTATTCGACCAATTTGATCAGCGGAATCCCACTTTATTGAGCATCAGACACATCTTATATACAGTTTGCTATAATTATGCCCACTTGGAAACATACTATTGGTTGCTCTCTAAAAGGTTACATCATTGTTTTCACAACTCTGTGGAATTCTTCTATCCGGCCTAATTGCTCTCTTCCCCGGATCTCGCCTCCTCCTTATCTTGCTTGCCTCCCATCTCAGGGGCAGCTGGACTTCAGCATACCAAGCAATCAGCACTTTCTCACATCTCTTACGGCGCCACTATATTATCAACAGAGAATTCTTCAAGGCTTGAATTGCACAGGCGTTCCTGGGACACAAGGCCCCTCTTGCTCAAAACAAACCCCAACAGGTTACAAGCTCTTCAGGAGAGACAGGCGAGGAAGAAGGGGTGGAGGGGTGGCCCTTTACATCAGGAAGGCACTAGATGCCATTGAGATGGAGATTAGGGATGATCGGATTGAATGCTTGTGGATAAGAATTAGAGGGAAGACCAGCAGGGCAGACACCCTGGTTGGAGTCTGTTACAGACCACCCAACCAGGAGGAAGATGTTGATGAAGTATTCTATAGGCAGCTTAGGGCTGTCTCAAGATCTCCGGACCTTGTTCTCATGGGTGACTTCAACTTGCCTGACATCTGCTGGGATCTCAACATGGCAGAGAGGAGACAGTCTAGGAGGTTCTTAGAATGCATGGAGGACAGCTTCTTATCCCAGGTGCTGCGAGAGCCTACCAGGGGCAAGGCTATGCTTGACCTCCTCTTCACCAATAGGGAAGGGCTGGTGGGTGATGTGGTGGTTGGAGGGTGTTTGGGGTCCAGTGACCACGAGATAATTGAATTCTCGGTTTTTGGTCAAGCCAAGAGGGGCAGCAAGAAGACCTCCACTCTGGACTTCTGGAGGGCAGACTTCGGGTTACTCAAGGAACTAATTCAGAGGGTTCCTTGGGATAAAGCCCTTAAAAACAAAGGGGTCCAGGAGAGCTGGTCCTACTTCAATGAAGAATTGTTGAAGGCTCAGGGACAGGCTGTGCCAATGTGCCGGAAGACGAGCCACCGGGGCAGATGGCCAGCCTGGATGGTTCATGAACTTTTAATGGAACTAAGGGAATAAAAGAGGGTGTATCACCTTTGGAAGAGAGGGGAGGCAACCCACAGAATGTTTAAGGATGTTGATAGGTGTTGTAGGAAGAGAATTAGGGAGGCAAAAGCACACTTGGAGCTTAAACTGGCCACAACTGTGAAGGACAACAAAAAGTCCTTCTATAAATACATTAATAGTAAGAGGAAGGGAAAGGACAACCTCCACTCCTTGGTGGATATGGAGGGGAACATTGTAACAAAGGATGAGGAAAAGGCAGAGATACTTAACACCTTCTTTGCCTCAATTTTTACTAGGAGGGCAGAACGTCTTCCTGACAGCTGGCCTGCAGAGCTGGCAGAAGGAGCCAGGGAGCTGCACAGTTTCCCTATGTTCCATGAGGAGGTGGTTGGAACTCTCCTTAGCAGCTTGGATCCCCACAAGTCCATGGGACCAGATGGGATCCATCCTAGGGTGCTGAGAGAGGTGGCAGATGAGCTGGCCAAGCCACTTTCCATCATTTTCCAGCAGTCCTGGCTCACTGGCGAGGTCCCAGAGGACTGGAAGCTGGCCAACGTGGTGCCCATCCATAAGAAGGGCCGGTTGGATGAGCCAGGGAATTCCAGGCCTGTCAGCCTGACCTCAGTGCCAGGCAAGATCATGGAACAGGTCATCCTGAGTGCATTAACACAACACTTACAGGATGGCCAAGGGATCAGGCCTAGCCAGCATGGATTTAGGAAGGGCAGGTCCTGCCTGACCAACCTGATCTCCTTCTATGATCAGATGACCTGCCTGGTGGATGTGGGGAGGCCTGTTGATGTAGTCTACCTGGACCTCAGCAAGGCCTTTGACACCGTCCCCCATAGCAAACTCCTGGCCAAGCTGTCAGCCCATGGCTTGGACAGGAGCACACTGCACTGGGTTAGGAACTGGCTAGAGGCTGAGCCCAGAGAGTGGTGGTGAATGGTGCCACATCCAGCTGGCGGCCAGTCACCAGTGGTGTGCCCCAAGGATCAGTGCTGGGCCCTGTGCTCTTTAACATCTTCATTGATGATCTGGATGAGGGCATTGAGTCCATCATCAGTAAATTTGCTGACGACACCAAGCTGGGGGCAGGAGTTGATCTGCTAGAGGGTAGAGAGGCTCTGCAGAGAGACCTCGACAGGCTGGACAGATCGGCAGAGTCCAAGGGCATGAGATTGAACACATCCAAGTGCCGGGTTCTGCACATTGGCCACAACAACCCCATGCAGTGCTACAGGCTGGGGTCAGAGTGGCTGGAGAGCAGCCAGGCAGAGAGGGACCTGGGGGTGCTGGTTGATGGTAGGATGAACATGAGCCTGCAGTGTGCCCAGGCAGCCAAGAGGGCCAATGGCATCCTGGCCTGCATCAGGAACAGTGTGGCCAGCAGGAGCAGGGAGAGCATTCTGCCCCTGTATACTGCACTGGTTAGGCCACACCTCAAGTACTGTGTCCAGTTCTGGGCCCCTTAGTTTAGGAAGGAGGTTGACTTGCTGGAACGAGTCCAGAGAAGAGCAACAAAGTTGGTGAGGGGTTTGGAACACAAGCCCTATGAGGAGAGGCTGAGGGAGCTGGGGCTGCTCAGCCTGGAGAAGAGGAGACTCAGGGGTGACCTTATCACTCTCTACAACTACCTGAAGGGAGGTTGTAGACAGGCTGATGATGGTCTCTTCTCCCAGGCACCCAGTACCAGAACAAGAGGACACAGTCTCAGGCTGCGCCAGGGGAGGTTCAGGTTGGATGTTAGGAAGAAGTTCTATACAGAAAGAGTGATTGCGCTATGGAATGGGTTGCCCGGGGAGGTGGTGGAGTCGCCGTCATTGAAGGTGTTCAGAAGGAGACTTGATGGGGTGCTTGGTGCCATGGGTTAGCTGTTTGGGTGGGTTGGATTGGTTGATGGGTTGGACACGATGATCTTGAAGGTCTCTTCCAACCTGGTTTGGTTTATTCTAATTCTAATTCTAATAAAGGAAAGGAATTCTATTCCCACCCCCTCCCCACCCAGGCCAGTTTGAGTCTGTGGAGGAAAGGAGGAAAGGTGCTGCAGGAGATAGAATAGAATAGAATAGAATAAACCAGGTTGGAAGAGACCTTCAAGATCATCGCGTCCAACCTATCACCCAACACCACCCAATCAACTAACCCATGTAACCAAGCACCCTGTCAAGTCTCCTCCTGAACACCTCCAGTGACGGCGACTCCACCACCTCCCCAGGCAGCCCATTCCAATGGGCAATCACTCTCTCCGTGTAAAACTTCCTCCTGACCTCCAGCCTGAACTTCCCCTGGCGCAGCCTGAGACTGTGTCCTCTTGTTCTGGTGTTGGCTGCCTGGGAGAAGAGACCAACCTCTGCCTGTTTACAACCTCCCTTCAGGTAGTTGTAGAGAGCAATAAGGTCACCCCTGAGTCTCCTCCTCTCCAGGCTAAGCAGCCCCAGCTCCCTCAGTCTCTCCTCATAGGGCTTGTGTTCCAAGCCCCTCACTAACTTCGTTGCCCTTCTCTGGACTCGCTCCAGCAAGTCAACCTCCTTCCTAAACTGAGGGGCCCAGAACTGGACACAGTACTCGAGGTGTGGCCTAACCAGTGCAGTGTACAGGGGCAGAATGACCTCCCTGCTCCTGCTGGCCACACTGTTCTTAATGCAGGCCAGGATGCCATTGGCCCTCTTGGCTGCCTGGGCACACTGCAGGCTCATGTTCAGCCTACCATCAACCAGCACCCCCAGGTCCCTCTCTGCCTGGCTGCTCTCCAGCCACTCTGACCCCAGCCTGTAGCACTGCATGGGGTTGTTGTGGCCAATGTGCAGGACCCGGCACTTGGATGCGTTAAATCTCATGCCCTTGGACTCTGCCCATCTGTCCAGCCTGTCGAGGTCTCTCTGCAGAGCCCCTCTACCCTCTAGCAGATCAACTCCTGTCCCCAGCTTGGTGTCATCAGCAAATTTACTGATGATAGACTCAATGCCCTCATCCAGATCATCAATAAAGATGTTAAAGAGCATGGGGCCCAGCACTGATCCCTGGGGGACTCCGCTACTGACTGGCTGCCAGCTGGATGTGACACCATTCACCACCACTCTCTGGGTTCGGCCATCCAGCCAGTTCCTAACCCAGCTCAGAGTGCTGCTGTCCAAGCCATGGGCTGACAGCTTGGCCAGCAGTTTGCTATGGGGGACGGTGTCAAAGGCCTTGCTGAGGTCCAGGTAAACTACATCCACAGGCCTCCCCACATCCACCAGGCGGGTCACCTGATCATAGAAGGAGATCAGGTTGGTTAGGCAGGACCTGCCCTTCCTAAATCCATGTTGGCTGAGCCTGATCCCTTGGCCATCCTGTAAGTGTTGTGTTATTGCACTCAGGATGACCTGTTCCATGATCTTGCCTGGCACTGAGGTCAGGCTGACAGGCCTGTAATTCCCTGGCTCATCCAACCGGCCCTTCTTATGGATGGGCACCACGTTGGCCAGCTTCCAGTCCTCTGGAACCTCGCCAGTGAGCCAGGACTGCTGAAAAATGATGGAGAGTGGCTTGGCCAGCTCCTCTGACAGCTCCCTCAGCACCCTAGGATGGATCCCATCTGGTCCCATGGACTTGTGGGGATCCAGGCGGCTGAGCAGATCACCAACTACCCCATTTTGGAACAGTGGAAAACTATGCTGCTCCCTGGCTCCTTCTGCCAGCTCTGCAGGCCAGCTGTCTGGAAGACATTCTGTCCTGCTGGTAAAAATTGAGGCAAAGAAGGTGTTAAATATCTCTGCCTTTTCCTCATCCCTTATCACAACGTTCCCCTCCGTGTCCACCAAGGAGTGGAGGTTGTCTCTGCCCTTCCTCTTACTATTAATGTATTTATAGAAGGACTTTTTGTTGTCCTTCACAGCAGAGGCCAGACTAAGCTCCAAATGCGCTTTTGCCTCCCTAATTTTCTTCCTGCAAGACCTAGCAACATCCTTAAACATTCTGTGGGTTGCCTCCCCTCTCTTCCAAAGGTGATACACCCTCTTTTTTTCCCTTAGTTCCATTAAAAGTTCTTTAACCATCCAGGCTGGCCGTCGGCCCCGGCGGCTCATCTTCCGGCACATTGGCACAGCCTGTCCCTGAGCCTTCAACAGTTCTTCCTTGAAGTAGGACCAGCTCTCCTGGACCCCTTTGTTTTTAAGGGCTTTATCCCAAGGAACCCTCTGAATTAGTTCCTTGAGTAGCCTGAAGTCCGCCCTCCGGAAATCCAGAGTGGAGGTCTTCTTGCTACCCTTCCTAGCTTGACCAAATAATGAGAATTCAATTATCTCGTGGTCACTGGCCCCTAAGCACCCTCCGACCACCACATCACCCACCAACCCTTCCCTATTGGTGAAGAGGAGGTCAAGCATAGCCTTGCCCCTGGTAGGCTCTCGCAGCACCTGGGATAAGAAGCTGTCCTCCATGCATTCTAAGAACCTCCTAGATTGCCACTTCTCTGCTATGTTAAGATCCCAGCAGATATCAGGCAAGTTGAAGTCACCCATGAGAACAAGGTCAGGCGATCTTGAGACAGCCTTAAGCTGCCTATAGAATGACTCATCAACATCCTTCTCCTGGTTGGGTGGTCTATAACAGGCTCCAACCAGGATGTCAGCCCTGTTGGCCTTCCCTCTAATTCTTACCCACAGGCACTCAACCCGATCATCCTTAATCTCCGTCTCAATGGCATCTAGTGCCTCCCTGACATACAGGGCCACCCCTCCACCCCTTCTTCCTTGCCTGTCTCTCCTGAAGAGCCTGTAGCCATCAATTGCAGCACTCCAGTCATGTGAGTCGTCCCACCACGTCTCTGTGATGGCAACTACATCATAACTTTCCTGCTGCAGCAAGGCTTCCAGCTCCTCTTGTTTGTTGCCCATGCTTCGTGCATTAGTGTACATGCACTTCAGCTGGGCTGCTGGTTTCACCTCTGGCTCTGGCTTATCACCCCCAGACCCCAGCCTGGGGGGACTGGTTTCAACCCCTTCCCCCTTCGAAACTAGTTTAAAGCCCTGTCTATGAGACCTGCCAATTCCCTCCCCAGAATCTTTTTCCCTTTGAGGGATAGGCCATTCTCGTACACTCTGATCTTACCCCTCCTCTGGGACAGATGTGCTCCATCTGTTGCCAGCTGGCCTGGTGCAGCAGAAAGTTTTTCAAGATCAAAAAACCCAAAATTCTTTTGCCTGCACCAGCCCCTAAGCCACTTGTTGACTTCAGCTGCTGACCTGTTCCTTATGGTATTCCCACCTGCAACTAAGGGTATAGACGAAAAAATTATTTGTGCCCCTGATCCCTCAACCAGGTCTCCCAGGGCCCTGAAGTCATCTTTGATAGCCCTGGGAGTTCTGGTTGCAACATCATCATTCCCTAACTGCATAATTATCAAGGGATAATAGTCAGAGGGCTGCACCATACCAGGCAGTCTTCTGGTAACATCTCCAACCATGGCTCCTGGAAGGGAACAAACCTCCCTGTGAGTAGGGTCTGGCCGACATATGGGGCCCTCTGTTCCCCGCAGGAGGGAATCGCCAATAACAATTACCCTCCTCTTTTTTTTAAGGGAGCAAGTCCTGATGCCGGGGGAAGGCTGTTTAAGCTTAGTCTGTTTCACCTTAGGTCGTTTCACCTTAGGCTGTTTTGCCACAGGGAAAACCCCAGATGGCGTGCCCTCTGATATCAGAATCACCTCACCCTCAACCTCCAATGCCCCGTACTTGTTTTCCAAGGGCAGTGGGGGGGGTGGGGGGGGGCAAGGAGGTTTAACCTTGCATCTTTTGATAGGAACCTGCATCCATTCCCCTCTTCTTTTTGGATAACTGGCCTCTGCTGGGGGGGCCTGCAGAGCCTGGTTACTCAGGTTTGTTACCCTTCTGCAATTGCATACATCTCTAAATCTAGCAACCTTATCCTTCAGTCCAGCCACCACGCTAAGCAGACAGTCAATCTGCTCACACCTAAAGCAGGAGCCGTCCCCTCTACCCTGCATCTCAAGTGCCAGGTTCCAGCACTGTCTGCAGCTAGATGCCTGGACACCTACCTCTTGCTTATGACACCTACCTATCTGCTTATATTCCCCCTCAGTCTGAGTCAAGACTGATTTTTTAAAGGAGTTATTGCGGTGAGTTACCACCATGGCTAGCCCTGCCCACCGGACCTACTGGAGAATGTTGTTTTTTTAAAAAAGTGTGGCGGCGCACGCGTCCGAGCGAGAAATCGGGCTGAAACGGAAGCTGCCGTGAGCTGCCGCGGGCTTTGAAACTGCCGCGGCACGCAGGGACCCGAACGATCCCGAACACGTGGAGAATCGGTGAAAGCTGATTCCTGCCGAGCGCAGAGACGCTGTGCGGGTCCTTCAGGTCAAAAACAACAGCAGTCCGTGCTTTTCCGAGGCTTCTGGTCTCGATGTGTGTCCCCGATGGAGCTCACCGCTGAAATGGAAGCTGCCGCGAGCCGCCGCGGGCTTTGAAACTGCCGCGGCACGCAGGGACCCGAACGATCCCGAACACGTGGAGAATCGGTGAAAGCCGATTCCTGCCGAGCGCAGAGACGCTGTGTGGGTCCTTCAGGTCAAAAACAGCAGCAGTCCATGCTTTTCCGAGGCTTCTGGTCTCGATGTGTGTCCCCGATGGAGCTCACCGCTGAAAAAAAAAAAAAAAAAAAAAAAAAAAAGAGAAAGGCTGCTGAGGCTTTGGCTGGAAAAGAGATGTGGTCCTCTGGGCAGCCTCTTCAGCTCCAGGAGTTGCAGCAGGCAGAACTTAGGGCAGGGAGAGAGGGTTGTCTCTGCTGCTCCCAGGCTCCAGGGCCTCTTCTCTCCGGAGCAGCCTTGACCCAGGCTTTGCCTTCTCTCCTGCTCTCTGTCTCAGCGCCATGCTCCTTCTCCTGTGCTTTCCTGCAGCTGTGGTTGTGCTTCTCCCTTTCTCTTCTGCCTAGCCAGTAGTGGCTCAAGGCTTTTATACAGTGTTTAGTCCTTAGGGATGTGCCCAAGTATTGTCCCTCAGGAACCAGGGGCCAGGCAATCCTCCTCAGGCAAGGCTCCAGGTCTCGCTCCCCAGGAAAGCTTTCTGTGCATTCCTGTGTGTTTGGGCAGGGGGCTGGATGGAGTGGGGAGGCCTCCACCTGCTCCTTCTCCATCTACCTGCCCACACACTCCTGACACAGCAGGACACAGGTGGGGAATCCATTGTCTCCCCAGCCTCCCTCCCTGGGGTGTCTGATGGCTGGCAATGCTCTTGTCCTGAAGGCCTGATGGCTGGGGCCTTGGGCCGTGGTTCTCAGGCCAGCTGTGCCCCAGGGAGCAAGGTTATCTTCCCACCTTCCAAGAGTCCTTCCATTGGCTCTGCCCAACACACAGCAGCTGTTGTCTGGGCAAGCAGCAAGGGATCTGATCTTGGGTGAGTCATACCAGGAGAGGCAAGCTTTTAGTCTCTCACACCCAGGCACCCAGCACCAGGACAAGAGGACACAGTCTCGAGCTGTGCCAGAGGAGCGTTAGGCTGGAGTGAGGAGAAAGTTCTTCCCAGCAAGAGAGATTGGCCCTGGGGATGTGCTACCCAGGGAGGTGGTGGAGTCGCCATCCCTGGAGGGCTTCAAGAGGGGATTGGATGTGGCACCTGGAGCCAGGGTTGAGTTGTCTGGAGGTGCTGGTTGGACTTGATGATCTCTGAGGTCTTTTCCAACCTGGCTGATTCTATGATTCTAGGATTGTGCCCCTGGCCTGGGCACTGGTGAGGCCACACCTTGAGGAATGTTGGGCTCCTCACTACAAGGAGGCCATTGGAGTGCTGCAGCATGTCCAGGGAAGGGCAATAAAGCTGGGGAAGGGTCTGGAGGACAGGGCTGGGGAGGAGCAGCTGAGCAAACTAGGGCTGCTCAGCCTGGAGAAGAGAGACTCCTGGGGAAGAGACTCCTGGGAGTCCTTCTGGCTCTGCAGCTCCATGAAAGGAGGTTGGAGTGGAGTGGGGCTTGGTCTCTTCTCCCTAGCTGCAAGTCATAGGAGAAGAGAAAATAACCTCAGGCTGCACCAAGGGAGGTTTAGACTGGAGAGCAGGAGAAATCTTTCCTGCCAGAGGGGTCAGGGATCTCCAGATTTCCTTCCATGGTCCTTTGTTCATCCCTGACCTCCCACTTTACCCCAGGGCTACTGCTGGGCACAAAGATGCAGCTGATGTTGCTCCTCCTGACCAAAGCCAGCACAGGAAGCTTTCACTTTTAGCTTGAGCTGTGTGACACAGAAGCATTCTTGCACTCAGAAAAGCTGCTGCTAGAAACCTCCAGGGAGCTCAGGTCTGGAGGCCACAGGGAGGCCTAAGCACACTTTGTTTCTCAAGGCTGCTCTAGAGGGGGAAAAGTCTGGCTTTACCCTCTAGTCTTTAATAGCTAACTACAAGAAGAAGCACCACTGCATCCCCATGGGACTGATCTTGAAGGGCTACTCCTACTCTTTTCACTGTGCCACCAAGTTCAGCTCAAGGTTTTCTCCCAGTTGGGTTTCCAGGGAGGGACCTGTGAAGAACAGGAACAACCAGACCTCAGCCCTGCCCCTTCCACACTGCCCTGCTCTCAGCATTCGCCACTACAGCTCATTTCACTGCTCCTAGCATCCAATCCAAGCTCTTCAGCTGAAGATTGGCTTGTACCCCTCATCTCCAAGCTGCAGGAGGACAGTAAGCACTTCACCATCCCTGGCTCACTCATTCACCCAGACTCTCTTCAAAATCACTGCTGGAAAGAGGCACCAAGGGACAGGGAGAAAAGCCTGGGGGCAGAATAATGCTTCCCTCCTCTAACAGCAGGCACTCTGGATGCTGTTCAGCACATGCTCCCCCAGCAGCATCAGCTTTTTCTCTCCTCACACCAGCTCTTCAGGTTTCAAATCCCATCCACAGTGCTCCAGGTGTAACTTGTTCAAGGTGGCAGATTGCTCTGTGTGCCCAGCTCCGTGCTGCTGTATGGCCAACGTGGTGCCCATCCATAAGAAGGGCCAGTTGGATGAGCCAGGGAATTCCAGGCCTGTCAGCCTGACCTCAGTGCCAGGCAAGATCATGGAACAGGTCATCCTGAGTGCAATAACACAACACTTACAGGATGGCCAAGGGATCAGGCCTAGCCAGCATGGATTTAGGAAGGGCAGGTCCTGCCTGACCAACCTGATCCTTCTATGATCAGGTGACCCGCCTGGTGGATGTGGGGAGGCCTGTTGATGTAGTCTACCTGGACCTCAGCAAGGCCTTTGACACCGTCCCCCATAGCAAACTGCTGGCCAAGCTGTCAGCCCATGGCTTGGACAGGAGCACACTGCGATGGGTTAGGAACTGGCTGGATGGCCGAGCCCAGAGAGTGGTGGTGAATGGTGCCACATCCAGCTGGCAGCCAGTCACTAGTGGTGTGCCCCAGGGATCAGTGCTGGGCCCTGTGCTCTTTAACATCTTTATTGATGATCTGGATGAGGGCATTGAGTCCATCATCAGTAAATTTGCTGACAACACCAAGCTGGGGGCAGGAGTTGATCTGCTGGAGGGTAGAGAGGCTCTGCAGAGAGACCTCGACAGGCTGGACAGATCGGCAGAGTCCAAGGGCATGAGATTGAACACATCCAAGTGCCGGGTTCTGCACATTGGCCACAACAACCCCATGCAGTGCTACAGGCTGGGGTCAGAGTGGCTAGAGAGCAGCCAGGCAGAGAGGGACCTGGGGGTGCTGGTTGATGGTAGGATGAACATGAGCCTGCAGTGTGCCCAGGCAGCCAAGAGGGCCAATGGCATCCTGGCCTGCATCAGGAACAGTGTGGCCAGCAGGAGCAGGGAGGTCATTCTGCCCCTGTACACTGCACTGGTTAGGCCACACCTCGAGTACTGTGTCCAGTTCTGGGCCCCTTAGTTTAGGAAGGAGGTTGACTTGCTGGAACGAGTCCAGAGAAGAGCAACAAAGTTGGTGAGGGGTTTGGAACACAAGCCCTATGAGGAGAGGCTGAGGGAGCTGGGGCTGCTCAGCCTGGAGAAGAGGAGACTCAGGGGTGACCTTATCACTCTCTACAACTACCTGAAGGGAGGTTGTAGACAGGCTGATGATGGTCTCTTCTCCCAGGCACCCAGTACCAGAACAAGAGGACACAGTCTCAGGCTGCGCCAGGGGAGGTTCAGGTTGGATGTTAGGAAGAAGTTCTATACAGAAAGAGTGATTGCGCTATGGAATGGGTTGCCCGGGGAGGTGGTGGAGTCGCCGTCATTGAAGGTGTTCAGAAGGAGACTTGATGGGGTGCTTGGTGCCATGGGTTAGCTGTTTGGGTGGGTTGGATTGGTTGATGGGTTGGACACGATGATCTTGAAGGTCTCTTCCAACCTGGTTTGGTTTATTCTAATAAAGGTTTATTCTAAAGGTTGTATACAGCTCTGCCCCAGCTCCATGCAGTGGCTCCAGCTCATGAGTGAGCCAGAGCCAGAAATCAGTGGATCTGCTGCTTCTATGGAATCACAGACTCAGTTTGCTTGGAAGAGACCTTTACAATCCTGGAGCCCAACTGTTAAGCCAGCACTGCCAGATCACCACTAAACCATGCCCCTCAGCACCACATCTTCGTCTGTAAGTCCCTCCAGGGAAGCAGATTCCACCACTGCCCTGGGCAGCCTGTTCCAGGCCTTGGCAACCCTTTGGGGGAGGAAATGTTTCCTAGTGTCCAGCCTAAAGCTCCCTGGTACAAGCAGAGGCCATTTCCTCTGGTCCTATTGCTTGTTCTCGGTGAGACCGAGCCCCAGCTCACTCCAATTTCCCTTCAGAGAGCCAGAAGGCATCCCTTCAGTCTTCTTTTCCCCAGTCTAAACAACTCCAGTTCCCTCAGCTGCTCCTCAGACTTGTGCTCCAGACCTTTCACCACTATGGAAGGCATCTGCCTCTGCACACAGTGGCTTCTGCTGGAGAGATGAGAGGCACAATCTCATGCACACCTTGCACCACAAGCTTGGCTCTGGACTGGGCATCACCAATGGCACAGGGGGAAGTGTCACTGTCACTTTTCTCCAGGTCATTTATGGCCAGCTGGAGCATTTGTCCTTTCTCTGTGATCTCAGACTGCTTGGTAGCCCTGAGCTCAGCAGTGCCTTTCCTCCAGACCACAGAGGATGCAGCTCTCTGGCTCTGGCCAATCAAAACTGCAGTTCCCCTTTCAGCAGCTCTCAGGGCTGAGAGTTCCTGGATAACATAATTAGGTTGTTCTGGAAGGGAGAAACAAAGATAGAAAGACAGAAAGAAAGAGCTCTGTTAACTACCCAAGTGCTGAGCACAGAGTGCTCTGGGATCTCCTCTGCCCTCCCTTGGAGAATTACAGAATATAGAATCCTTTAGCTTGAAAAAGGTCCTTGAGATCACCACATCTAACTCTTTCAGCCTACCCCTGCCAAGCCCACCACTACCCTATGTGCCTTAGCACCACCTCTAGATGGCTTTTCAATCCCTCCAGGGAGGGTGAAACCACCACTGCCCTGGACAGTCTGTTCCAGAGCTTGATAATCTTTTGGGTGAAGAAACTATTCCCAATAGCCAACCTAAACCACCCCTGATACAACCTGAGGCTGTTTGCTCTCATCCTAGCAGATGAAGAACCAATCTTAGAGGATCACCAGCTTCAACTCCAGCTCCCTCAGCCTCTCCTCATGGGGCTTGAGGGGTCTGGAGCACAGCCTTAGGAGGAGAGGCTGAGGGAGCTGGGGTTGCTTAGCCTGGAGGAAAGGAGGCTCAGGGGAGACCTCATTGCTGTCTACAACTCCCTGAAGGGAGGCTGTAGCCAGGAGGGGGTTGGTCTCTTCTCCCAGGCAGCCAGCACCAGAACAAGAGGACACAGTCTCAAGCTGTGCCAGGGAAGGTTTAGGCTGGAGGTGAGGAGAAAGTTCTTCACTGAGAGAGTTGTTGGCCACTGGAATGTGCTGCCCAGGGAGGTGGTGGAGTCCCCATCCCTGGAGGTGTTTAGGAAGAGCCTGGATGAGGCCCTTGGTGCCATGGTTTAGTTGATCAGATGGTGCTGGGTGCTAGGTTGGACTGGATGATCTCAAAGGTCTCTTCCAACTTGGTCTCTCCTCTCCTCTCCTCTCCTCTCCTCTCCTCTCCTCTCCGAACCTCTCCGAACCTCTCCGAACCTCTCCTCTCCTCTCCGAACCTCTCCTCTCCTCTCCGAACCTCTCCTCTCCGAACCTCTCCTCTCCTCTCCTCTCCTCTCCTCTCCGAACCTCTCCTCTCCTCTCCGAACCTCTCCTCTCCTCTCCTCTCCGAACCTCTCCTCTCCTCTCCTCTCCGAACCTCTCCTCTCCTCTCCTCTCCTCTCCTCTCCTCTCCTCTCCTCTCCTCTCCTCTCCTCTCCTCTCTGAACCTCTCCTCTCTGAACCTCTCCTCTCTGAACCTCTCCTCTCTGAACCTCTCCTCTCCTCTCTGAACCTCTCCTCTCCTCTCCTCTCTGAACCTCTCCTCTCCTCTCCTCTCTGAACCTCTCCTCTCTGAACCTCTCCTCTCCTCTCTGAACCTCTCCTCTCCTCTCTGAACCTCTCCTCTCTGAACCTCTCCTCTCTGAACCTCTCTGAACCTCTCCTCTCTGAACCTCTCCTCTCTGAACCTCTCCTCTCCGAACCTCTCCTCTCCTCTCTGAACCTCTCTGAACCTCTCCTCTCTGAACCTCTCCTCTCCTCTCCTCTCTGAACTTCTCCTCTCCTCTCCTCTCTGAACCTCTCCTCTCCTCTGTCACAAAGCAGAGGAGGCAGAGTGTTTCCAGCATGTTTGTCATTGCACAGATGTGGCTGAGGTCTCCTCTTGCAGCCCCCAGCAGTTCTGATCACCCATGCTCAAGGCAGACTCATTCACACTGCCAGTTTTGATGGGCTTGTGAAGCAGCACAAGAGCTACTTCAGTGCCTTGGAGGTGCTGAAGTTGCTCACAGCTTTAGTGTTTGTTTGAATATTTAATCCATGACAGGTTGTGACAACTGAAAACTGCTCCTGGTGAGGGAGCTGGGAGGGAAGAGCATCTCCCACAGGCTGCAGACCTTTAGCCCAGCTTCTGTACACCCTGACTCCTGCATGCTTCCACTGACCTTGCACTGTGATCCTGGCTTTTGCTTTAGAGGCCTCTGTCTCACAGGGGTATTCCCCCCTGGCCTTGACTGTGGGCTCATGGATGATCAGAGTGGCTCCTGTGCCCTCTTGGTGCCAGTCACACTTCTGGCTTTTCCCGATGGCTTTGCCGTCCTTGTACCACCTGATGGCGGCATCAGGCTCTGACAATTCCCAGCTCAGGCTGATGTCCTGTCCTGCTGCTGCTCTTCTGTCCTCCAGCTGCTTTACAGCCTCAGTAGGTTTTTCTGAAGAGTGGAACAGAACAAAACAAAACGTGAGGGTGGTGAGAGCCTGGCACAGGTTGCCAGGGAGGTGATGGAAGCCTCATCCCTGGAGGTTGTGAGGGCCAGGCTGGAGGTGGTGCTGAGCAACCTGCTGTAGTGTGAGGTGTCCCTAGCCATGGCAGGGGGGTTGGGACTGGATGAGCCTTGAGGTCCCTAAACAATTCTATGATTCTAACAAACCAAATCAAAACCAAACCAAATTAAAACCAAACCAAATCAAACCAAACCAAACCCAAATCAAAACAATACAAAACCAAACCAAGCATAAAGAAACCCAAACCCAAACCAAACCCAACCCAACCCAAACCAAAGCAATAGAAAAACCAAACCAAGCATAAAGAAACCCAAACCAAACCAAACCCAAACCAAGCCAAACCCAAACCAAACCCAAACCAAGCCAAACCCAAACCAAACCAAACCCAAATCAAACCAAACCAAACCAAACCCAAACCAAGCCAAACCCAAACCAAACCAAACCAAACCCAAACCAAACCCAAACCAAACCCAAACCAAAGCAATACAAAACCAAACCAAGCATAAAGAAACCCAAACCAAACCCAAACCAAACCAAAGCAATACAAAAACCAATCCAAGCATAAAGAAACCCAAACCAAACCAACAACCCCCCACCAAACCAAACCAACCAACCACACCCCAAGGGAACTTTGAATACAAATCATGACCAATATATTATCAAGGGTTTCACAACTCAGATGCCCAGCAAGGTTTCACACTCCCCAGTGAATGACTGACATCAGGCTAGGGAAAGGGGGAGAAAAGCAGATCTTCAGGGCCTAGGAATGGCAGCTCTGGAGTTTCAGTGGCTATTAAGGATTCTGATAAGCCAGATATAAGGAAGAAATTAGAGTAGATAGAAGAGAGAAATGTTTGACACTGAGGGTGATGACCTGGCCCAGGTCACCTAGTGAGGTTGTAGAAGTCCCTTGCTTGGAACCACTCCAGGTCAGGTTGGACAGGGCTCTGAGTAGCCTGATCTAGTTGCAGATGTTCCTGCTGCCTGCAGGGGGACTGGACTGGATGACCTTTGAAGGTCCCTTCCATCCTAAACCATTCTGTGGTACTACAATTGCTTACAGGAGCTGAGGACTTGTCCTGAGGGCATCCATTTCAAGGGATGTCATCGTGTCTGCTGCCTGCACAGAGAGCCTTGGCTGATTCTCTCACATGCAGACAGTGTGAGCAGCAATTGTCTGTCCAATGAGACAGCTCAGTGGGTTCTGCCCTTCTCAAACACCTCTAAAACATTTCAGCATTTCCCTTGTTTCCAAGGCCAAAGCTCAGTGCCTTGAGGCTGGCAGCAAAGGCTGCTCTTCATTTGGATCACCACTAAAGTTTGCCTTCATGGGTAACTGACAGAACCTCCTGGAAAGACAGCCAAGGATGCAAACCTCAGAGCCTTTCTCATCTCCTTAACTTTCACACCCAGAGAAGCCTTGGAGGTCAGAGCAGGGGCAGTGAGAATGACTTCCCCAGCATTCCCAGGAGCCACGGCCCCGACGGGAAGTGTGCACTACTGCCCCGCGGCGGAGGCTTCAGATCGCCCTCCGCTTTCCACTTGGCTCCCAGGCAGTGTCCAGCTGAAGTCAGCAATGCTTTCATGGGACACAAGACACTCAAAAGTGCAATCTGCTCCCTCCTGGATTCCTGTGTTCTTCAAGCCTTTGGTGATGCCAATGTTCAGCCCTGGAGGACAAAAAGTGGCTTAGTACAATGACATGGGCAGGAGTGTGGACATTGTTAGCTCATCAGACTGCTTTGTCCACTCAGCTGGGAAGACACCACTGCGTTCCTTCCAGATGTGTTTGACATGGGAAGGGTTTCTCAGCCATTATCCACTCAGAGTCACCACAGAGCTACAGAGAAGGGCATTGCGGTGGAAGGACTGCGGGAAGAACTGAGTGGAGAGAAGTCAAGACTCACTGAGCTAGAGGGGAGAAAAGTTGTCAGGTAGGAAGCCTCTGGGATGTTGTCTGAGGTATTTCTCTGTGTAGCTAGGAGAAATGGGATGTTTGTTCACTTGTTACCATCCTACCCCCACCCTATATTCATGGAACCATCATGGAATGGCTGCAGTTGGAAGGGACACCTCCTACTAGCCCGGCTTGCCCAGAGCCTCATCCAGCCTGCTCCTAAACACTTGCAGGGATGGGGCAGCCACAGCTTCTCTGGACAGCCTGTTGCAGTGTCTCACCACCCTCAACAATACGGAACTTCTGCCTAATGTCTGATGGAGCTGCTTCCTGATGCTCAAATCAGAGACATTCAAACTGTGGCTCCTGCTGGCCACACTCTTCCTGCTGCAGGCCAGGATGCCATTGGCCTTCTTGGCCCCCTGGGTGCACTGCTGGCTCATGTTCAGCTGCTGTCCACCAGTACCCCCCAGGTCCCTTTCTGCCTGGCTGCTCTCAGCCACTCTGACCCCAGCCTGCAGCACTGCCTGGGGTTGCTGTGGCCAATGTGCAGCACCTGGCACTTGGATGTGTTCAATCTCCTGCCCTTGGACTCTGCCCATCTGTCCAGCCTGGCAAGGTCCCTCTGCAGAGCCCTTCTGCCCTCTAACAGATCAACACCTGCCCCAGCTTGGTGTCATCTGCAGATGTACTGATGATGGACTCAATGCCCTCACCCAGATCATCACCAGGCCAACCTCCCTGATGCACACCATTTGTACCTTCAACAGGCAGCGTGGCTTCAGTCTCCGCGTTTCCAGCCCTGCCCTTGGACACACCAGCATCTTCAGGCTTCACCTTCAAAACCCTGAGCTCTGCTGAATGCTGCTCCTGCTTGATTTTGGACTTCTCAGAGGGCTCAGTGGCTGTGTGCTCCTTGAACCACTTCACACTCTTGGGAGAAGGCCTGAAGTCACAGGCCAAGATGAGCGAATGGTGCTCCAGAGCTCTCTTGTCCTCCAGCTTCCTGGTGATCTGTATGTGGGAATCTGCAAAGCAGGGGTAGGGAAGAAGAAAGGGGGAATGGGCAGAAGAGGAAAGTTTCTGATCTGTATTTCATGCCAGTTTATTTCCTGTATGTCATTCCCAGCTGCTTGGTGAACTGCTCAGATGATGCTGCGGGTTTCTGTTACAGACCTGATTGGCTTTGAAGCAAACCCAACCTGAGGATCTTTAGGGAATGCAAGGTTTCTGTAAGGCAACACTTTACATTGCAGATGCAGGGATCAATACTTACTGAATTGCTTGCTGATTAGAGTTGGCATTCAAGTATGAGCAAAGGAAAGTCAAAACAAGGACTTTAGAATGGGATTGGAGATATTTACCATGGTGACAGCAGAAGACATCAAGCCTGGAAGCTTGGTCCCAGATCAAGTCAATGACCAAGCAGATTCATTACATGAGCTGGCAAACTTGTCTAGCTCAGGAATGGGACAAAATAATCTCTCCTGGCAAATTTCTTTGGTTTTGTCCTCTGTGGTAAAGTCAAGAAGATAAAAACAACCAACCCAAAGCCTAGCCTTGGCTCCATTTGAATACCAGGCACTCCAAACTCATGTAGTCAAATCCTTTCCTAAGGCATGGATGTCTCATCTATAGAATCACAGAATCATTAAGCTTGGAAAAGACCTCAAAGATTAGCAGGTACAACCATGAGCCCAACCCCACCATGCCCACTCAACTGTGTCCTGAAGTGCCATGTCTGCACATCTCTTCAATGCCTCCAAGGATGGGGACTCCACCACTGCCCTGGGCAGCCTGTCCCAGTGTTCCAACCAACTGGGAGCTGGGAATTGACCAGATCTTCCACATGCACCTACACTGCCAGGAGCCCAGAGCGTGGAAGCTGCACATTAGACAGTGCTGTCTGAAACAAATGACTTCCCAGGCCCTGTGAGAGGGAGGATCTCTCCATGGTGCAGCCAAGCCAGGACACCTTACCTCTGACAAGTAGGTTTGCTGTGGCTTTGGACTTGCCAGTGGAGAGCTGCATGGTGCCTGTCACGCTGGCACTGGTTTGCAGGACGGTCAGCCTGGGGCTGGTGCCTTCTTGCTGCATGATAATGTTTCTGCCAGCCTGCAAGGCTTCTCCACACAGCAGCCATCTGGGAGGTTTCACAGATGGAATGGCGGTCTCCCATTCCAACGTGGCCTCTTCAGGCTCGGTCACATCCTCGTCACACAACTCCTTTACCATGCTAATGGATTGCTCTGGATCCAGGGGGGAACAGGAGAGCAGGGATTTAGGAATCCCTCAGTAGCATTCTGCACACTTCTGCAATCTTTACTGAACTTAGTGGCTCAAAAAGCCTTCAAACATTCCTTTGTTTGTGCATCACAATAACCTCAGTTCCTCCAGGGACTGATTGAATGTGGTCCCCACCATCTGGGAAGGACTTGAAAGAGAAGGATCCCACCCATTATCAGAAGATACAAATTCCTCCCCACTGCTGGTGGCATGGGATGGGCTCACACCACCAAATCTGCCTTAAGTTCTCACCACCTTCCTGTCCCTGCCTAGCTGCACCCCCAAAACAATAGGCTAACTCTCCTGAACCTTCCTCCTTGGATTGGGAAGGTCAGAGCCTTCTTCTCAGTCCTTCTTCTCAGCACCTACTCCACCCCACCCCCATGCAGGAACAAGATCCCCCTTTGTCCTCCTACCCTCTTGAGGCATCCTGATGTTGGCAGCAGCCTTCAGCTCGTTGTCAGTTTTGGACCATTGGGGCTGGACCTCACCATGTGAAATGTCCCAGACAAAAGATCCATTCTCCTATTCATTCACTTCCACATCTTCCAGGGCTTTAACAATCCTGATCTCTGGGGCTGTGAAAGGAGAGAGAGGAAGATTTCCCTGAGCTTCATCATGCCTGGCTCTGCTGTGATCACCTTCTGCATGCTTGCAGACAGAGCACATGGAGTGTGTGTTATTCCAGACCAACATCCCCTCCTGGCCACTTTCCTTCTTCAGCACAGGAATCACATTCTCTGCTTGACCCTAGAGGCACAGTACCAGCTCCAGCAGAGGATTTTATGGCTGCTAGAACTTTACACAGGCTCCAAAAGAAGTTAACCACATTAAGGAGTGAAAATCTGCCAAGGATTCCTAAACACAAGCCTCCCATCTCCTGCATCCTAATCACTGAGCAACCTGATCCAGCTGCAGATGTCTCTGTGCACTGCCAGGGGGTTGGACTAGATGATCTTTAAAGATCTCTTGCAAGCCAAAGGATGCTATTCTACAGGAAAGCTGAAGAAGGGATCTGGAGAAGGGACTGCAGTGACAGGACAAGGGGCATTGATTTCCACCCAGAGCAGGGCAGATTTAGATTGGACATCAGGAAGAAGTTCTTTAGTGAGTGTGGTGAGACACTGGAACAGATTGCCTGGAGACACTGTAGATGCCTCATCCCTGGAAGTATTGAAGACCAGGCTGGATGGGGCTTTGAGCAAGCCAGTGTAGTGGGAGCTGTCCTGGCAGGGGGGTTGGAACTGGATGAGCTTTAAGCTCCCTTCCAAGCCAAATCATTCTATGATTCTATGAAACCTGTCCCATTCACATCCTTCTCTGCAAGCTTACAGCCTTGGCTGTGTGTCTGGACCACAGCAGCCACAGGGACATCTGCCACATGCTTTGCCCCAGCTGTAGCTTTGCTTCAGAGTCTCTTGCACTCAGCATATTCCTCTTCAACTCTGCACCTTTGCACTGACTCATCAGAACCAATTCATCATTTTGTGCTCCTGCAGCCCTTGCCTTTTGGAAGGGATTTCACCTTGACTCATCCTCAGGAGCAGGGCTCAGATGTAAAGCAGCCTGCATGCAAAGGGCATCTCATCCCAGTGACAAAGTCAGGGAGGAAGGAGGAGTTCAACAGAGCAGTGGAACAGAACAAGTGTGTGTGAAGTTCTTGCTAAACCTAAGTGGCCACATGAGGACAGCATCTAGTAAGGAACAGGACACTGCCAGTTTGTCTTTTCAGAGCACAGACTCAGACCGCTCTGAGTTGGAAGGAACCTTAACATCATTTTCTCCCAGCCCCTCTGCCATGGGCAGAGACATTTTCCCCTAGGTGAGGTTGTTCCAAACTCCATCTCACCTGACCTTGAACACTTCAAGGCAGGGGGCACCCATAACCTCTCTTAGGAAACTGTTCTTGTGCCTTACCATCTTCAGAGTGAGCCTAAGATCGAATCTAAATCTACCTTCTGGCAGCTTCAAATCCTTATTCCTCATCCCATCATGACATTGCCCTGATGGAGGTCCCTTCCCATCTTTCCTGAGGGCCCCTTGAAGTACTGGAAGCCTACTCTGAGGTCCCTCTGGAGTTTATCTTCTCCAGGCAGAACAACCCCAACTTCCTCAGCCCCTCCTCACAGGGGCAGTGCTTCAGCTCTCCCATTTTCACCTCCCTTCAGATGCAGCTCTGGGAAAAAACCATCTGCCAGGGCAGAGCAGACCATTTATTTTTATTTAGAATAACCCATATTTATTTAGAATAAACCAAACCAGGTTGGAAGAGACCTTCAAGATCATTGTGTCCAACCCATCAACCAATCCAACCCACCCAAACAGCTAACCCATGGCACCAAGCACCCCAGCAAGTCTCCTCCTGAACACCTTCAATGACGGCGACTCCACCACCGCCTTGGGCAGCCCATTCCAAAGGGCAATCACTCTCTCTGTATAGAACTTCTTCCTAACATCCAACCTGAACTTCCCCTGGCACAGCCTGAGACTGTGTCCTCTTGTTCTGGTGTTGGCTGCCTGGGAGAAGAGACCAACCTCTGCCTGTCTACAACCTCCCTTCAGGGAGTTGGAGAGAGCAAGAAGGTCACCCCTGGGTGACCTCCAGGCTGAGCAACCCCAGCTCCCTCAGCCTCTCCTCACAGGGCTTGTGTTCCAAGCCCCTCACCAACTTTGTTGCCCTTCTCTGGACTCGTTCCAGCAAGTCAACCTCCTTCCTAAACTGAGGGGCCCAGAACTGGACACAGTACTTGAGGTGTGGCCTAACCAGTGCAGTGTACAGGGGCAGAATGACCTCCCTGCTCCTGCTGGCCACACTGTTCCTGATGCAGGCCAGGATGCCCTCCTGGCTGCCTGGGCACACTGCTGGCTCATGTCCATCCTACCATCAACCAGCACCCCCAGGTCCCTCTCTGCCTGGCTGCTCTCAGCCACTCTGACCCCAGCCTGTAGCTCTGCATGGGGTTGCTGTGGCCAATGTGCAGCACCTGGCACTTGGATGTGTTCAATCTCATGCCCTTGGACTCTGCCCATCTGCCCAGCCTGTCCAGGTCTCTCTGCAGAGCCTCTCTACCCTCCAGCAGATCAGCTCCTGCCCCCAGCTTGGTGTCATCTGCAAACTTACTGATGATGGACTCAATCCCCTCATCCAGATCATCAATGAAGATATTGAACAGGCTGGGGCCCAGCACTGATCCCTGGGGCACACCACTGGTGCCTGGCTGCCAGCTGGCTGTGGCACCATTCACCACCACTCTCTGGGCTCAGCCTCCAGCCAGTTCCTAACCCAGCTCAGAGAGCTGCTGTCCAAGCCAGGGGCTGACAGCTTGGCCAGGAGGTTGCCTCAAACCCACCAGGCAGTCACCTGGGCATGGAAGGAGATCAGGTTGGTCAGGCAGGACCTGCCCTTTCTGAATCCATGCTGGCTGGGCCTGAGCCCTTGGCCATGCTGTGAGTGCTGTGTCATTGCACTCAGGATGACCTGTTCCATGATCTTGCCTGGCATTGAGGTCAGGCTGACAGGCCTATAACTCCCTGGCTCATCCAACCGGCCCTTCTTGTGGATGGGCACCACATTGGCAGCTTCCAGTCCTCTGAGACCCCTCCAGTGAGCCAGGACTGCTGAAAAATGATGGAGAGTGGCTTGGCCAGCTCATCTGCCAGCTCTCTCAGCACCCTAGGATGGATCCCATCTGGTCCCATGGACTTGTGGGGATCCAAGCTGCTAAGGAGAGTTCCAACCACCTCCTCATGGAACATAGGGAAACTGTGCAGCTCCCTGGCTCCTTCTGCCAGCTCTGCAAGCCAGCTGTCTGGAAGACATTCTGTCCTTCTCGTGATAGATCCTGCCCAGCTTTCCTCTAGGCCTGCCTGAAATGAATCTTCATGTTTCCCAGGTCTAAGTTTGGTTCATAAAGATGCAGGAAGAGAGACAAACAAATGGGGGGAGGGGAAATCCCATTTGATATTTGGGACACTTAATTCCAGCCTCAAATGCACAACAAGTTGGGTGTTGGTCTCTTCTCCCTAGGATCATAGAATCATATCAGCAACAAGGTTGGGAAAGACCTCAGAGATCATCAAGTCCAAGCTGTCACCCAAGGCCTCAGGACTAACTAAGCCATGGCACCAAGTGCCACATCCCATCCCCTCTTGAACCCCTCCAGGGATGGGGACTCCACCACCTCCCTGGGCAGCACATCCCAATGGCCAACAACTCTCTCTGGGAAGAACTTTCTCCTCCCCTCCAGCCTAAACCTCCCCTGGCACAGCTTGAGTGACAGAAGGAGAGCAAATGGCCTCAAGGTGTACCAGGGGAGATTTAGGTTGGCTATTAGGAAAGATTTCTTTACTGCAAGAGGGAGGGAGGGAGGGGAGCAGGGAGGGGGAAGGTGTTGGGAACCCCCTGGTTTTGTCCAGGGGGGTTCTGGTGTTGTTGATGAATTGTAACTGGATGTAACCATTGTGTATTCTGTACACAGCCATCGCATTCCATAGTTTAGATTGGAGGTTTGCTTGCCAATACAGCTTCCTTTGCTTTCCAGCTGAGCTGCTTTGGCAATGGTCAGTTGGGAAGGGCTGGGGGGGTCACTGCAACCCACCCCAGGTGCAACAACTGAGGACAAACCCAAAGCTCCCTTCACATTGCCACCAAAGGAGCCATACCTTTGGGGGTGACGGTGAGGCTGCTCTTGTCACCCCTGGGCTGGCAGGAGTACTCTCCCTCATCCTCAGCCCGAATGCCTGTGATGCTCAGGCTCCTTCTGAGCCCCTCCTGGTGAATCTGGAAGCGTTTGCTGGCTCTGAGCTCCGCACCGCTCCTGCACCACACCACCTGCCCCTTGGCCTGGCTCACCTCCCAGCTCAGAGAGATGCTGCCTCCAATCTCAGCAGCAACAGCTTCCAGGCTCTGGGCAAACTTCACTGATGCAGAAGAGGAGAAAAGCTATGGGGAAAGCAAAAGATCAAAAGCCTGTTCCAAGAAGCTGGTTCTGGGCAACTGTAGCAAATGAATCATCCTAAGAATCACAGAATCAGAGAACTGTCAGGGTTGGAAGGGACCTCAAGGCTCAGCCAGGGGCTGGCTTCCCTCAGGCAGCCAGCAAAAGGCTACACTTGGGGATTTGGGAGCAGGAGAACTTTGCTGGCCTCTGCTGGGGCAGCCACAGCAGCTGCACCACCAAGACAGGCTTTGAGGCTGGAACAGTTTCAGACTAGTGTCCTCCACCCTCCCAAGGCAGTAGAGCTGCTGGCTTTGGGACACAACGTGCACTGCTTTCTCCTCACCTTGCACCTGCACTTGGAATGCCTGCTTGGCATTCTTTGTCTGGCAGCTGTAGGCAGCAGGCTCTGAGCTCTCAGCCAGGGTGCCTGGCAGGGTCCTGGATGCCCCTCACTCTTAATCACCTATGTCTTGCTGCCCTTGATTTCTGTTCCATCCTTGAGCCACTGCGTGCAGCCAGTTCAGGCGTCACTGAGGTGCTCAGTGTGATGCTCTCATGTTCTGCAACAACAAGAGGCTCCTCCTGGACAGCTTTGTGCTCAAATTTAGCCTCTGCTTCTAGGACAGGCATTAAAAGAGGAAAAATTAACAATTTCCATCTCAAATCCTTAACACAAAGAAGAGCAACAAGGCTGGGGAGGGGTCTGGAGCACAGCCCTGGGAGGAGAGGCTGAGGGAGCTGGGGTTGCTTAGCCTGGAGAAGAGGAGGCTCAGGGGAGACCTCATTGCTCTCTCCAACTCCCTGAAGGGATGTTGTAGCCAGGTGGGGGTTGGTCTCTTCTCCCAGGCAGCCAGCACCAGAACAAGAGGACACAGTCTCAAGCTGTGCCAGGGAAGCGTTAGGCTGGAGGTTAGGAAGAAGTACTTCATTGAGAGAGAGATTGGAATGTGCTGCCCAGGGAGGTGGTGGAGTCCCCATCCCTGGAGGTGTTCAGGAAGAGCCTGGATGAGGCCCTTGGTGCCATGGTTGAGTTGATGAGATGGTGCTGGGTGCTAGGTTGGACTGGATGATCTCAAAGGTCTTTTCCAACCTGGTTCATTCTATTCTATTCTATTCTATTCTATTCTATTCTATTCTATTCTATTCTATTCTATTCTATTCTCCTAGGTAGGGAATCTCCATTGTTGTTTCCCTCTAAGCCACACAGAGAGCTGCTTAGGTGAGAGCTCACCGGTTGGTTCCAACTTGAAGGGCAGCTTCTGGCCTGCAGCCTCACAGATGGATTCTCCAGCATCTCTCCTCTCCAGCTGCTCCACCACCAGGCCCTGAGGCTTGCCCAGGGTTTCTAGTTTGAACTTTCTAGAGGCAATCAGCAGTTTGCCATCCTTGAAGCATTTCCCTTCAGTTGTGTCCTCTGCCACCTCCCAGCTGAGGCTGGCACTTTCTGTCAGGACAGCATTCACCTCCTACTGGACCTTTTCCTGGGTGATGAAGGCAGGCTTGGGCTCTGAAGGAAGCAAACATTGATTGAGGGAGTGAATGAGCTCAGGCTTACACATTTCTGTGCAGGCACCTGGAAAAGATTTGGGCTGTCACCTGCCCAAACAGGTTGCCCTCACTGGGCAGAATCTACCCTTCTATGGATGCCAACTGCAGTGTGGGAACTAGAGAAGCAGGAGCCTGGGGATGGAGAAGAGCTCAAAGGTCTCTTCCAACCTGGGTAATTCTATTCTAGTCTAGTCTAGTCTCGTCTAGTCCATCCTATCCTATCCTATCCTATCCTATCCTATCCTATCCTATCCTATCCTATCCTATCCTATCCTATCCTATCCTATCCTATCCTATCCTATCCTATCCTATCCTATCCTATCCTATCCTATCCTATCCTGTCCTATCCCCAAGAGGGTCCTTGACAGCAATCCTGTGGTGGGAAATCAGCATGCAGAACCCTCCTTTAACTCAAACAGAATGAGCTCAGCCTTTGTGCCATACCAGAAACAAACATTCCACATCTGCCAGCCCAGACAAGGAGGTACAGAAGATCAGGTGAAGCCTACAGACTATTGCCACTGAGCCACTGTGCAACAGCTACTACAGTTCTTATCCTCTCCTGTAATTCAGACCATTCAAACAGCATTTCCAGCCCCAGCTGCAGCTGGTTAGTGAAGTTCTGCTGGAACTGGATGAAAAACCCTTTGCAGGACATGTGGCTTTGGCCATTTCAAGCAAGGATTTCACTGGCACCATCATGCTTGAGCTAATGAGATTGCTGCCTTAGACCTTTCAGCTACACAGCCAGCTCATTCCCAAAGCCTGCAGCACCTGGTTCCCTCAAGGCCCCACATCCATAGCTGCATCCCAGCACTCAACACTTGGCATCTAACCCTCAAGCAGCCCTTAAGCAGGGAAGGGTTTGTGTGCCCAGTGGAGCCCTGGAGTACAGGAACCCTGCAAACTCTTCTGAGGGCAATGGTAGCAGGAGAAATGAAGAAGCCAGCAAGCCACTGAGCTGTGGGACGATGCAGGGAGACAAGGGTTTGTGCAGCAGCAGAGCCAAGCCCTCTGAGCACTCATAATCCCTCCTGACTTTCACACTGGATCATCCTGCAGGGAGTGCTGGCCTTGCAATGCCATGGTACAGCTGCAGCCATGGGGAATGCAGCAAGGGGAGCTAGGCAAGGACTCTCCACTGGTGACACAGGGGGAGCAGTGTTACCTTACCCTGTCCAGCCATGAGCTCATCTGCACTGAAAGAGAACTGAAATCCTTTGGCTCCTGAGGCAGACAGCTAAGCACAGCCCTCAGGGAAAGGAATTCAAACCCCAAAGCACCAAGTTACTGTGCTGTCTGACTCCTCAGAGCAGTGCAGTGAGACACTGGAACTGCTTGCCCAGAGAAGTTGTGGATGTCTCATGCCTGGAAGTGTGCAAGACCAGGGTGGATGAGGCTTTAAGCAACCTGCTCTAGTGAGAGGTGTCCCTGCTCATGGCAGGAGTGCTGCAGCTGAATGAGCTTCAAGGTCACTTCCAGCTCAAGCCATTCTGATTCTCAGCTTCTCTGCAGTCAGGCATGGGCTGGGTTCAGCACTGAGCTGACTTTGGTTCATACCAGTGGGCTTTCTGCCAGGGCTCAGGTTGTGTGTTCTCTGAAAGATGCCTCTCAGGTCTAGCCTTGCTGTAACCCAGCCCCCACTGAAACTGGCAGTGCCCTGAGCCAAGAGCAGGAGCTGCACAACTCATGAGACAGAGCCAGTGCCCCAACTCCCCACCTGCGTGCCCCATGCAGAGTGGGGACCCAGCAGCTGCTGGCTTCTGGTGTGTGCTGTGGGGAGGAGCAAAGCTGGAACCTACAGCAGTGGTTCCACACTGCACATAGAAGGTGGGGGGAGCAGAGAATCATAACATGGGTGGGCTTGAAAGGGACCTGAAAGATCATCAGCTTCCAACCCCCTCTCCCATGGGCAAGGACACCTTGCCCTACATCATGTTGCTTGAGGTCCCTGGCCTCAAACACTTCCAGGGATGGGGGATTTACAACCTCTCTGGTCAAGCTGTTTCAGTGGCTCACCACCCTCACACAGGGAAGAACTTTTTCCCTTCCACCTCCCCTAAGCCTAACCACTTTCAGTTTAAAGCCATCACCTCTTGTCCCATCCCTCCATGCCCACCAGCATGACACATCCCAGCCAGGTATCCAACAACAGATGGGAGACATGGTAAGAGGAGGAGCTGGAGGAAAGGTTGTTGAACACAAACCATCTGTGACAGAACAAGAGGACACAGTCTCAAGCTGAGCCAGGGGAGGTTCAGGCTGGAGGTTAGGAAGAAATTCTTCTCAGCAAGAGAGCTTGGCCCTGGGGATGTGCTGCCCAGGGAGGTGGTGGAGTCCCCATCCCTGGAGGGGTTTAGGAAGAGATGGGTGGCTTGGTGCCATGGTTCAGCTGATCAGATGGTGCTGGGTGAGAGGTTGGACTGGATGATCTCCAAGGTCTTTTCCAGCCTGGTTCATCCTATTCTATTCTATCTGTATCTATTTCTGACCATCAGCCATGAACCATTCATGGTCTGTGGAGCTGCTGCTCACCTCTGTGTGTTTGCACAGCCAGACTATGGACTAGCTGAAGCAACTCCCTGTTTTGAGAGGGAAGGAGGACATTGTGCAGAGCAAAGATGAAACCAAGAGGCAAGAATATCAGTACCAAGAGGAGGAACACAGCACTAGTGGTGATCAGAGTGGAAGAGGCCCTTGATCAATGTGCCTGCTCATGGAAACCATTGATTCACTACCTGGGCCTAAGAAGACAGCAGGGAGTTGAGAACCTGGGGTCAGGAGAGCTACACACAACCTCTAGATCTGCCTGACACAGCCTCCCTGAAATGATGGCTTAGACCAGCAGCAGAAGGCACATGAACAGCACTTCTAATCTCTTGACAGAGAAAACAGGAGAAGAATCAGAGAATCATAGCATAGAAGCAATAAGGTTGGAAATGACCTCAAAGGTCACCAAGTCCAAGCTGTCACCCAAGAGCTCATGAGTGCCAAACCATGGCACCAAGTGCCATGTCCAACCCCCTCTTGAATCCCTCCAGAAGACAATCAGAAGCAAAGAAAAGGCAATGAAACACCAACCAAAATGTGTCTCACCTGGGACAGCAGCCTTGAAGGTCAGCTTCTGGCCAGCAGCCTCACAGCTGTACTCCCCAGCAGCTTTCTTCTCCAGCTGACTCACCACCAGCCCACCAGATTTGCCCTCTGACTCCATCTTGAACTTCTTGCTGGCAGTGATCAGCTTCCCTTCCTTGGACCATTTCACCTCGGGCTTCTCCTGGGCCACCTCCCAGCTCAGGGGGGCATTTTGTGTCAGTGCAGCTTTCACCTCCTTTTGTACCTTCTCCTTGTTTGGAAACATCTCTTCTGTCTCTGGAAGCAAACCACAGCACTCATGCTTGAGGATGTTTGCAGTTGTCTTCTCCAGTTCTTAATCAAGTCTCTCCTATTGCACTGTGCTTGCCCTTGCCAGGTGGCATCATGAGCAGAGGGCTGCAGCACCTCTCCTGTGAGGACAGACTGAGAGAGTTGGGGCTGTTCAGTCTGCAGAGGAGAAGGCTCCCAGCAGACCTAATTGTGGCCTTCCAGGATCTGCAGGGGGCTACAGGAAAGCTGGGGAGGGACTTCTGAGGGTGTCAGGGAGGGATAGGACTGGGGGGGATGGAACACAACTAGAAATGGGGAGATTCAGCTTGGCTGTTAGGAAGAAGCTCTTCCCCAGGAGGGTGGTGAGACACTGGCACAGGTTGCCCAGGGAGGGGGTGGAAGCCTCATCCCTGGAGGTTTTGAAGGCCAGGCTGGAGGTGGCTGTGAGCAACCTGCTGTGGTGTGAGGTGTCCCTGCCCATGGCAGGGGGGTTGGAACTGGCTGAGCCTTGAGGTCCCTTCCAGCCCTGACAACTCTCTGATTCTATGATCATGGTAGCCCATTCAAGACAAGAAAACTCTTTCCCCTCCATCTGACTGACAGTGCAGAAGTGCATGGGAATTCTGGGATAAAGGGTAAAAAAGTCATCATTGGAGCACAGATTTGGACTTGGCTCTTAGAGCATCACCAGGCACTCCCTGAACCCTCCTCCCTCTTGTTCCCAAGCTTCCAGTCAATGAAGCTTCAGTCTTCAGTCAGTCTTCCTCTCCAGGAACTGTTCCCCTTCTCTGATTAGGATCACTGCAGTTCAGCTCTTCTCCATCTCATCAGAGCTCTCTCAGCACCTCCTCCTGGCCTTGTCTCTATCCTTGCACCTCTGCTATGGCCTCACACTATGATTCTGCAGGAGCTTCTCTGCAGGCACAGCAGGGAGCTGAGAGAGATGCACAACTGACCAGCCTTGCCCTTCAATTGTTATGGTTCCATGGAAGCCAAAGTGCACCTTGAGAAGGTTGATAGGGCAGCTGCCAGAACTGAAGTCCTCCAGCTGAAATCCTTCCCCCCAGAGAGGCTGTGAGGTGATCCTCCAAACGTCAGACCCCAGCCAAAAGGGAAGGTTTCTTTAGTTTGGGCCTTCCCAGCATTTTCTCACCTCTGACTTTGACTTGGAATGTTGTGCTGTCATCCTTTGTGTCACAGCTGTAGCTCCCTTGGGCTGCTTGTGTCACCTGCTTGCCCCTGAGCTTGTGCTGCGTCCCCTGGGAGCTGACTGCTGTCCTCTGGGCCTGCTTCACCTCCCTGTGATCCTTCTGCCACACCACAGCTCCACTGGCGCCTGACACCTCCCACCCCAGCTCCAGGCTGTCAGAAGGACTGACTGAGACCTCTGGAGGCGTTTTGGGCTTGCTGACAAAGTTAACAGCTTCATCTGGAAAGAGAAAGCAGCTCATGGCTTGGGCTCAGGGGGAGAGGAGAGGTTCGGAGAGGTTCGGAGAGGAGAGGTTCGGAGAGGAGAGGAGAGGAGAGGCGAGGCGAGGCGAGGAGAGGAGAGGAGAGGAGAGGAGAGGAGAGGAGAGGAGAGGAGAGGAGAGGAGAGGAGAGGAGAAGTTAGGAGAGGAGAGGAGAGGAGAGGAGAGGAGAGGAGAGGAGAGGAGAGGAGAGGAGAGGAGAGGAGAAAAGGAAAAAGAAAAAAAAATAAAGGAATAAAAAATTAAAGGAAAAAATAAACCGAAAAAGGCAGGTGCCCAACAGCAGAGGCTGCCCGCCTCAGAGGAAGCGGTCCTGGCCCCGGGCAGCCTGCGCTCCCACGCAGGAAATGGAGCCCGCCCGCTCCCCTCAGCGGCGCCTTTCCCTCCCCTGAGATGAGCGAGCCAAGGGCGCCGCGCAGCGCAAGGACCACGGGCCCTGCTGCATGCAGGGCAGCCCATTGAGCCCTCGCCGCAGCCAGCGGCCAGCCGAGGCGGCTTTTCTCAGGAGATCAGATTAGCTGTGCCTCTAGGGTGACCTAAATAAACACCACAAGACAGACAGATCTCAAATTTTCTGACTACAGATGTTTCCTAAACTTCTGTCTGCAATCTCGGAAGGCGTTTTCAGCAGAAACTTGCTTGGTCACCACTAACACTGCATCCATTTATTCCTTGATTGAGCTGCTTGAGGGATTGTGCAGTTTCAGAGTTGCAGGTTTGAGGTTACCAGCTGTCCCCTTCCTTGGCAGCTCAGTGCTGATCATTTCTACATCTCAACAGTTTTTCTACAGGATATTAAAGGTCCTATACAATAGAATACCTCATAAAGTTCAAGAAGTGCGCGGTCCTATATGTGGGGAGGAATCACAGCAGGCACCAGTACAGCTTAGGGGTTGCCTTGCTGGAAAGCAGCTCCACAGAGAAAGACCTTGGGAGTGCCGATGGGCAGCAAGTTCTGCATGGGGCAACAATATGTGGGCAAGAGAGCCAATGGGATCCTGGGGTGCATCAGTAAAATTGTGGCCAGCAGGGCTAGGGAGGTTCTTCTCTCCCTCAACTCTGCCCTGCTGAGACCACACCTGCAATCCTGTGTCCAATTTTTGGGCTCCTCAGTTCAAGAGAGACAGAGACCTGCTGGAGAGAGTCCAATGGAGAGCCACGAGGATGATTAGGGGACTTGAGCATCTCCCCTATGAAGAGAGACTCAGAGCCCTGGGGCTGTTTAGTCTGGAGAAGGCTGAGAGGGGATCTGATCAATGTCCATCAATATCGTATCTGAGGGGTGCAGGTCAAGTGGAGGGGGCCAAGCTCTTTTCAGTGGTGCACAGTAATAAGGAACAGCAGGTGCAAGCTTAAGCTTGAGCATAGAAGAATTCACCTAAATATGAAGAGAAACTTCTTTACAGTGAGGGTGACAGAGCACTGGAACAGGCTGCCCAGGGAGGTTGTGGAGTCTCCTTCTCCAGATAAATTCAAAACCCAACTGGATGTGTTCCTGGGCAGACTCCCCTGGGTGATGCTGCTTTGGCAGGGGGTCCCTTCCAACCTTTAATTGTTGTGATACTGTCATCTGGATTTCCTATAGCACACAATGCAACAAGATAGTTGAAAACCACGTTGTCAGTACCTGCACTTCATTCTACAAAGCACAGCTTGAAAGTGAAATCCCTCCTCCGAGGTGACAGAAATTTTGCACAGAAAATTAACCCATGATTGGTACACCTTAGAACTGTGCTTTGGGAAATTTGCAATACCATGACTTAAAAATATATAATAACTTATAGCAAAATGACACCTTGGCCACAACAACCCCATGCAGTGCTATAGGTTAGGAACAGAGTGGCCAGAGAGCAGCCAGGCAGAAAGGACCTGGGGCTACTGCTAGACAGCAGCTGAACATGATCCAGCAGTGTGCCCAGGTGGCCAAGGAGGCCAATGGCATCCTGGCCTGCATCAGGAACAGTGTGGCCAGCAGGAGCAGGGAGGTCATTCTGCCCTGTACTCAACACTGGTTAGGCTACACCTTGAGTCGTGTGTCCAGTTCTGGGCCCCTCCATTTAAGAAAGATGTTGAGTTGCTCAACCATGTCCAGAGAAGGGCAACAAGGCTGGGGAGGGGTCTGGAGCACAACCCTGTGAGGAGAGGCTGAGGGAGCTGGGGATGTTTAGCCTGGGGAAGAGGAGGCTCAGCAGGGACCTTATTGCCCTCTACAACTACGTGAAGGGAAGGTGTAGCCAGGTGGTCTCTTCTCCCAGGCAATAGTGGCAGAATGAGAGGACAGAGTCTCAAGCTGCACCAGGGCTAAATGGGCTGGATGGTAGGAAGAAATTCCTCCCAGAAAGAGAGACTGGCCATTAGAATGGGCTGCCCAGGGAGGTGGTGGAGTCACCGTACCTGGAGGTGTTCAAGAGGAGACTGGATGTGGCACTTGGTGCCATGGTCTAGTCATGAGGTCTGTGTTGATAGGTTGGACTCAATGATCCTCGAGGTCTCTTCCAACCTTAGTTATACTGTGATACTGTGATCTCTCCCCTGAGTGTAGAACTGCCACCGACTGAACAAGCAGCAAGCATCTTTAATGTTTGGGGGAAAAAACCAAAGCCAACCAACCACATGGAGAGATTAGCACTGAATTGAAGAGTTTTATTTTGTGCATTTCAGAAATGAGTGAATTTACATTTACTAACATCAGCTGCTGCTATGTTAGACAGACATGTAAAACTTGGCGTTTCCATTTTACAACATGCAGTGCAAGAATAACACATTATTTTAACTTGAACTCTCAAGTTAACCCTTGAATAAATCAGGAGCTGTTAACTGTACAAACACCAGTAACAGTCAAAATTATTCAGATTGAGAGGAAGGAGGAAAAAAAAAAAATAAGAGATCAAGAAACATCAACTGCAACACAATGGATTCACAGTTCTTTACTAAGCTCTTAGTTTGTTTTTGAAACATATTTCACTGATTCTAGCTTTGCATTACTGGAAGTTTTTGAGTATATAACATAAATGATACTAATGAATGACAAGGCAGTTTGAGATCAGTCAACTACTTTGGCTATTTTTAGGGGACAATGACTTGGGTATGGAATTTATCTAGATGAATACCAGCTCATGTAAGTGTTAAGACTTCACACTGGTTTCTTCCCTCTTCGCTTTTAAACAGTCTGGCTTGACAAAGTGTTTGGTAGCTTTGTGATAAACAACAAACAAAACCAAAACCCAACAACAAACTCCAAACAACAACAAAAAAGGCCCACAAAAACCAAGAAACCACCAGCAACCCTACCCCCTGCAGCAATTAAAACCTCAGGAGTTACTTTTGTTGCTACTTAACAGCAAAGCCAACCAGTGTGATACATAGGTTTTGTTTTTTCCTATTTAAAATATTTACCTGTCACTTAAGCTATGGTAATCAGTGCAGAAGCAGTATGTTAAGTGGGCATGTTTAGAAGTTTGTAACATATGCATTTTTGTGTACAGGGTGGTGATTTACCTTTAAAACATTATTCTTCAAGTTAGAAAAATCAACCAACAAACAAAACAACCAAGTAGTGACAATTATGCAGTCTCTGTAAGCAGTGCAGCTTGTAAAACAGTGGAAACCTATCTGTAATTATTGCAGGAGGGTTTTGATGAATGATTTCTGGCATTTCCCCCCCCCCCCAACACAAAGTGCTATTGGTAATGTTTATAATTTGACACATTCTAGAAATATTTTTTCAAGTCATAAGCTTGCAAAAATGCACTTAAAACTTTACAAGTGTTTTCATCACGTGAGAACTATTTATTCTGCTGTATTTTTCCAGCTTTCTAAACCATAGCAGCTATGAGACATGCCTTGAAATAGCAGAAATAATTACATAGGAAACCAGTAAAAAGCTAGTGATATAGCAGGGCACGAGTCTCAGTATGATTTACCAGGAGTTTCTGGAAGTTCAGTACATAATGAAAAATATAGGTTTCTTACACATTAAAAAAATAATAAACATCTGTGGTTGACATTTCAGGACCAATTTTGATCAAGTGACCTCTCTCATGCATTGTGTCAGGAAAAATAGAAGTTTCCCAATGCACGTACTGCAGCTCAGCACTTGAGGTACAACATAGAAGTTAGGATTAGGGAAGGTCTAAGGACCAAACACTTCAGCAAGGGAGTTCAAATACTTAATAACCTTTCAAACACATCATGTGAACATAGGCACTTCTTACAATGCATCTATCTTCAGCCTATTGACTTGCCCTTTTATGTATCCATCTGTAACACATCTCCCTGAATAAGACACCACACTTACACCCTACTTTAGAGAGGGTACTTTAAGATGGAAACTTTGAAATACAGATAAAACCAGAATCTGACTTACATGTTAATAGTGCATTGTCATTACAACCTGTGTATATTCCAGCATGTGTTGGCTACCATTAAGAAATACAGTCATCAGCTTTACTTTCTCTGTCTTGTCATGTGGGAACTGTTGTGAGCCTTTCTCCTGGCTGTTTATTGCACTAAGATGGAAATTCACATGAATAGAGACTTCAGAATTACCCACTGGCTTTCTGATAGCCAGTTTGGGAGCACTGAAGTGAATTCAATGTGGGCATGTAGGCATCCCAAAATGAAAGAACACCTGTATTTTGCATTGTGTTCACTGGATGCTGTTGGCAAAGAACAACACATAGAGGTAGCATTCTTATAGAGGTGATTTCAAAAGGCCTAGAAAACCTCAGCCTCTCTGCTCTAGTGGTAGGCTAATACCTCTTCCCACTGACATTAAGTATTTCTACCTGCCTCAATAGAGCTAAAATTTTCCTAAGAATAAAGGGCTGATGTGACCATACCCCTTCAACGAGTTAATTAGTCAAGCAGAGAGACTTCTTTACCACTGGCCTTCCTTCACATACAGGCTTTGCATTGCATGCACACACAAGTGTTTCTTATGAATGGTTCAAATGAAGAAACAGGTTTGCTACATGGCCCACAGTTTGATTCAAATACATTAAAAAATGGGCTAACATAGGTTATTACCTCATTATTGTTTCAGTTACCTCTCAAAGCAGTTTAAAGTTTTGGCAAGGTTTAAACATAACTTCAAAGGGTTGGTTTAGTACAGTAATGGTAACGTTTCTGTGGCTGCTTAATGGAGTGTTCAACTGAACACACACCCCAGAAAGATGCCCACAACACAGTTCAACTTAGAGACAACATATTGTGCCATCAGTAATGTATGGTGCTGCAGAACAAAGCATACCAAACTCAGAAAGCTACAGGTTAGTCTACTCCCCTTTAAGCATGCAGCTGCAAAACATCCATTTACCCTTTAACAGACACAGAGCTGTGCTACTCGTTTTCAGCTCAGGTAAAAGCCACCTCACTTTGTTACATTGAGATTTTTTTATTTGAAAATTCTTAAAAAAACCCCAAAAACCAAAAAACAAACTCAAAGCGACTTCAATTTGTGCATATTCTTAAAATTTATCCTTTGAAACAGTATCTGCAGCAGGTGTGCACTGTGATTTTGTTTCATTGTCGTGGCCTGATCCTCAAAAAACAACTCAAGCCCCACACAGTTATAGGGCATAGGAGCTACTGGCATCTTTGAAATACAGGACACAGCTTAAGTGATTGTGCATAACAGGACATTTCCCTTACAGTGTAAGCCAAGTGTTCATTTATGCCCAGTAAGACCACAGATGTTTAATCAAATCAATCCAAATAAACTTTTACAAGTCATAAAGGACTTCAAGGATAACACCAATCGACCAGGCCTGAGTTTCACAGCTAAAAGGGCAATACTGTCCATTTTCATTGGTCAGTTCTGGAAGCCCTTTCCAGGATGATCTGATAAAGGAAAACACAAATGAGCATTATATACTGGAATTAAAACATTGAATTTTAAAGCCTGTCAGAAGATTGTACAAGTAGGAAACAGGAACCTATGCCTAAAGGTCTGCTGTCTTGCAGGCACAGGGTATACTTTAATAACCAAGATTTCATTCAGTGTTGTTCTTGTCCCTGCAGCTGAGAATTTTAATTTTTTTTGTGAGGGTGCCTCTCCTTCCAAGTAGACTTTTTGCCGCTAATACTATCTGAGCTTATACTGCTGGCATGCTGCTCCTGTTTCTTACTCAGGAGTTTTGCAGTTGGAAGAATATGAATGAACTTTGGGATAATTAAATTTAAACTACAATTAAAAAATTGCATGAGGGTGCCAAGAAGTCGCAGTGGCTGGAAGACAGCATGACTAAGGGCAACAAGGCTGGGGAGAGGCCTTGAGCACAAGCCTCATGAGGAGATGCTGAGGGAGCTGGGATTGTTTAGCCTGGAGAAGAGGAGGCTCAGGGGAGACCTTATTGCTCTCTACAGCTACCTGAAACGTGGTTGTAGCCAGGAAGGGGTTGGTCTCTTCTCCCAGGCAACCAGCACCAGAACAAGAGGATACAGTCTCAAGCTGCACCAGGGGAAGTTTAGGCTCGAGGTGAGGAGAAAGTTCTTCACTGAGAGAGCCATTGGTCATTGGAATGGGCTGCTCAGGGAGGTGGTGGAGTCACCATCCCTGGAGATGTTCAAGAGGGGATCGGACGTGGCACTTGGTGCCATGGTCTAGTCATGAGGTCTGTGGTGACATGTTGGACTCGAAGATCCTCGAGGTCCCTTCCAACCCTAGTGATACTGTGACTACATAAGCCTTTTATTCCTCCACAGGAGCAATATACCACCCCCACCCCAAACGAGCATATTTACAGAAGTATGCTTAAAGTGAGCCTGCTGCTACATTAATAATCCTGCACACAAATGAGTGACCAAAACAGAGTAAGAGTTTGCTATTTAAGTAGTAAGACCAAAAAAAGCAAAGAACACTGCCAGCCTGCTAGTTATTTGGCAATAACACCAAACAAATACTGCCCAGTTTGACAATACTGCCTAACTAGGACAAGGCACTACCTAAGGCCAAAAGTAACTTAAATACTTTTTGTTCCTTGTGTGGTTGCACAAATCCTTTTGACCACTCCTACTAAGTCACTCTTACAGATACATATAAATGAAATACTTGAAGTACTGCAGAATAGATTATATGCAAGAGCTACCAAGGGCAAGACCTTTGGTTTGTTTAATTTGTCTCAAATCCTTAAAAACCCAACAGACAGAAAAAGACAAAAAAAAAGAAAATGGGTTTGGTAGTTTGTTTTTTTAAAAGGGAGAACCCATTGGCCATTGGAATGGGCTGCCCAGGGAGGTGGTGGAGTCACCATCACTGGAGGTGCTTAAAAAGAGACTGGATGGGGCGCTTGGTGCCATGGTTTAGTTGATTAGATGGTGTTGTGTGATAGGTTGGACTCAATGATCTCAAAGGTCTTTTCCAACCTGGTTAATTCTATTCTATTCTAACCCAAATTGCAAAGGAACATTTAAGATTCATAAGCAAATTCCTCTGCCTTCCTAAAACACAAGCAACCCTAACAGTATTTTGCATCAGTTTATCTGCCCCAATTTTAATCTGTCAGCACTAGCACTTCAATTATTTTGTTTCAGGTTGTTTTGAAAGACTTTGACTTTTTAAAAAGCAACTCAGCAACATTTTTCTCTGAAATTTAATTTTCTGTATGAAATTACATCCTAAGTTTTACATAAGCTTTAGTTCACTCAGTCTTCACACAGCTATCAGTAATTCTGCAAACTACAAATGGCACTAAAGCTCAGCTCTACTTCCAGCCTGGCTTGAGATCTGCCATAGCACATGTATCAGTGAACTTTTTAGGCAGAAAACAGATGTTGTTTATAGTATAGATCTGTACTGTTATGTGTAATTGGATAGTGGATGCCACCAGCTTGAAGGAATTAGTTTCAGTCTGTGTTAGTTGGTGTCTTACCTTTCAAGGTGAACATAGTGGCGAGAAAGAACATTCTTAACCATGACTACAGTTTTTGCATATATCTCTGGACCAATCAACTTTGAGAAGTACAGTTTGGCACGAAGGAAATATCCAATTGGCCACAGCCACTCCTAAGCAGAGAGGGAAAAGAGATGATTATTTCAGCTGTCACTCTGAAAAGATGACAGAACTTTTTGCTAGAACTGAAGCAACTAGCTCTTACAGGTCCTTGGTGGTAGTTAAAACCTCTGGCTACATTGTAGTTGTCATTGTCAAGAGCATTGTCATATACTCCACAGTAAACCATATCACTGCAAGAAAGAAAAGATAAAGTTATGCAGAGTAAGCCTTCACAAAAACTGTGCATAAAAACTGAAAGCAAAAAATGAACCAGACATTTGTCATAGCAATTTACATTTAATGATGTCAGGGAAGTCTCCACCAGGTTTTGTATTGTAAGTTACAGTAGAATTCCAAATATGATTTAAACTAGCAAGAAAATGGTTAAGGTCTTGGAATGGCTTGGATTAATAGTTTTTGAAGTTTTTACACAAGCTCTCTTGCTGTGTACTGTATCATCTATAACTATGTATTCAACACCATTTATGACACAACATTTGACTTGCTTATTCTGTGACACCCAAAACCACCCGGTCATTGTCTACACAAAATCAATTTGAGGCACTTCAGAACAGCAAAGGAATTGTTCTGCAAGCCTTAATGCACATATATGCATATATATGAGGATTAACAAAAGCAATACTATCTCCACATGCCAAAGATTTCCTACTGTCATGTTTTGTAATTAACACTTATCTCTACTGTACTTACTCTGGGTCTAAGGTTTTCATGCCTAATGGACCAAGCAGTTTTTCCTCTGCTATCTGCAGAGCTTTCCAAGCTCTTTCAGGTGTGAACAACTCAGGGGCCTATTGAAAGAATAAAATTGTAATGGGTAAACTGCATAAAAACACACATCATAGTATCATTCAGGGTTGGAAGGGACCACAAGGATCATCTAGTTCCAAGCCCCCTACCATGGGCAGGGACAGCCCACACTAGAGCAGGCTGGCCAGAGCCTCATCCAGCCTGGCTGGCTATACAAATGTAGAAAACCACAAAACACTTATGCTTCACTGAATTGATTGTGGCCTTCCAGTATCTGAAGGGGGCCTACAGGAAGGCTGGGGAAGGACTTCTCAGGATCTCAGGTAGTGATAGGACTGGGGGAATGGAATGAAGCTGGAGGTGGGGAGATTCAGGCTGGATGTGAGGAGGAAGTTCTTCACCAGGAGAGTGGTGAAGCCCTGGAATGGGTTGCCCAGGGAGGTGGTCGAGGCCCCGTCCCTGGGGGTGTTTAAGAGTAGGCTGGATGAGGCTCTGGCCAGCCTGATCTAGTGTGGGGTGTCCCTGCCCATGGCAGGGGGGTTGGAACTAGATGATCCTTGCGGTCCCTTCCAACCCTGAATGAAACTATGAAACTTCTAGAACCTTCAAGTCAGACTAAGCAAGAAGATAGAAGCCACCCAAAGCTTTTTTTGCTTTTTAGTTTAAATAGTCTTGCCAAGCATTATTTGTGAAGCTCTTTACAAATCCCCTAAAGGCAAACAACCCATACTCTGGAGCTCATTTGACAAGAAAAGTAGCCTCCCAACCCTAACCTTAAAAAACATTCTGGACAGTGAAAACTGCAAATTGATCCTGGCTAGCTGTACATAGGAGAGCAGTTTCATTTAGCTATGTCCTGTCAAGGATGTATATTTAGGAAATACTCCAAAGATGGAAAAATACTAAAAGCAAGGGGGGAGGGAAAGAGGAGGAAGCTTTCAAAAAGTTATCCTAAGCTGTGGTGGGTTAAAATTTCCCCCCCAACATTTAGTTTGCCAGAGCAGCTCAGCTGGAAGCAAATAAAAGCTGTATTTACAAGCAAAACTACAATCTAGAATGGAATGCAATGAATGTGTACTAAATGTTCAGTATTTGCAGTACTTACAGGTATTTACAATTAATAAATGACACAAGAACTCCCCTGGCCAAGGACCAGGGGAGGCTACTAGCTTCTCCCTCCTTGCCTCCCCTCACACTAGATCAGGTTGCCTAGACCCACATCCAGCCCAGCCTTCAAAACCCCCAGGGATGAGGCCTCCACCACCTCCCTAGCCAACCTGTTCCAGTGTCTCACCACCCTCATGGGGAAGAACTTCTTCCTAACATCCAATCTGAATCTACCTATTTCTATTTTTCTCATTCCCCCCTCAGTCCTGTCACTCCCTGACACCCTAAAAAGTCCCTCCCCAGCTTTCTTGTAGCTCCCTTCAGACACGGAAGGCCACAATTCTCCTCAGTGCCTTCTTTCTTCCAGACCAAACAGCCCCAACTCCCTCAGTGGGAGCCCCAGCTCCCACGTTCCAGCACCTCCAGATCCTTCTTGTAAGAGAGGCTCCAGAACTGGATGCAGTACTCCAGCTGGGGTCTCAGAGTGGAGTAGAGGGGGGAGAATCACCTCCCTTGACCTGATGGCTGTGCTTCTCTCGATGCAGCCCAGGATGTGATTTGCTTTCTGGGCTGCAAGTACACACTGGTGGCTCGTGTTGAGCTTCTCATACACCAGCTTTACAATGAACTTTACAATGCAAGCTTAATTCAGCAATAAAGACAATTTTAGAGTGCAAATGCTTCCCTCCACTCCCCACCACTTACCACAACCATTGCTACTGTAAAATTTGGCCTGAGCTGGTAATCACACCACGGACTGGAAGCTCCATAGCTGTCCTTATAAATTCCACGTTTGTGAACAAGATCTGGGTGCTTTTCATTGGGATCTGCTGGGTTCTCGGAGACAAAGAACAGCCTTTCAAAGTGTCCTTGAATTTTCCTGTTCCACTCGTCGTATGTGATAGTCTCCTCCTTTCCTGCAAGATGTCCCACACAGGTTTGATTTTCTGAAAGTGCCTACAGTGGTAACAACTTACAGTATCACTAAGGTTGGAAGAGACCTCAAAGATCATCAAGCCCAACCTGTCACCACAGACCTCATGACTAGACTATGGCACCAAGTGCCACATCCAATCCCCTCTTGAACCCCTCCAGGGATGGTGACTCCACCACCTTCCTGGGCAGCACATTCCAATGGTGAACAATTCTCTCAGTGTAGAACTTTCTCCTCACCTCGAGTTTATGTCTGTTTTGACTGCTTTGCTTATTGAAGTTTTACATAAGAGCCTCCTAGCAAAATAAAGGCCGCAGTAGCCTTGCAAAAGAAGTTATTGATCAGCAGCAGCATAAATTAACTGCTAGATAATGCCAATGCTCACAACTGGTTTTACACAGCATTTTCCTACACGTAGTTAGCTCAAAGCAAACAGCAGGAGGTTCTCTGAATTAAAAGTAAATATTTAATGAGTAAGTTGAAAATTTGCAATGAACAGCTCTCGTGGTTAGATGACAGGTCTTATACAGCACAATATTCTTGCTATTTTGAAGGCTTCAAAGGCAAGTCTCAAAACATTAGGGTAATTTTTAAAGCTTTCTCTTCCTGACACTCACCAGGAGCAGACCTAGCAGCACATCATATTTAGGCCAATTTTACAGTTACAGAATCACAGAATCAACCAGGTTGGAAAAGACCTCCAAGATCATCAAGTCCACCTGATCACCCAACCCCATCTGATCAACTAGACCATGTAACTAAGTGTCTCATTCAGGCTTATCTGAATAAGCCTCACTGAGCAGCACATTCCAATGGGCAATCTCTCTTCCTGTGAAGAACTGCTTTCTAAGATCTTGTGCGCTTGAGCCTGTGTCCTCTTGTTCTGTTGGTGGTTGCCTGGGAGAAGAGACCAACCCCCACCTGGCTACAGCCTCCCTTCAGGTAGTTGTAGAGAACAATAAGGTCTCCCCTGACCCTCCTTCTCCAGGCTAAACAATCCCAGCTACCTCAGCCTCTCCTCATAGTGCTTGTGTCCCAAACCCCTCCCCAGCTTTGCTGCCCCTCCCTGGACATGTTCGAGCATCTCAACATCTTTCTTGAATTGAGGGCCCCTTCTTGAGTAGTTTGCTAATAACCCTTGATGTTATATGGCCATGATTTAATTGTTGTAGGTATTTTTTTTATACTTCAGTAATAGAATGATGAGATGTGCCTGTTTTTACCATGTCTTTTCACAGTGACTCCACGAAATGGAAACACATTCTTCCCAGACAAATCCAGCAACCAGCGAACAGCCGACTTGCACAGGCCAACAATTTCCACAGCAGAGCCATCTCTAAAACAATAATGGTTAAAAAAAAGCCCCAGAATTACTTTAAGAAGGCTATTAAAGTTCAGTGAGTAACTGGAAAAAAAATAAAATCTGTACTTGGGCTAGACACTATTTTTCTCCAGTCTCCTGCTAGTGCCCTCTTTCTCCGAGGTGAGCATCCCTAAGTTCTACAGCACTGTGATGTTTTGTAACAGCTCCATCATCATCATTGCTGTCCTGACTCTGTGAATTTCAGTCATTCCTCTCTCAGCATGGAGAATCCTTAAATGCTCTTTATTATGTCCTTTTTGAGACCAGATCTGCACACAACACTCAAGACACAAATGCACCCTGCAGGTGCAAGGTTCCACAGAGGCAGAATGATTCCCTCTGTCTTGCTCCAAAATCCCTTACTGATGACACCCATTATTATTTTTAACACATTTTTAATGGCTGCTGCTGTACACTAAGATGTTTTCAGAAAGCTATCGATGACTCAAGACTTCCTTCTTGTGTTGTAGCTCAGTTCTCACAGCACTGTGTGGGCAAAGTTTAGACTGTTTCCCCTAGATGCATATTTTAATGTTATCTGTGCTAAAGCTCTTCTGCCATTTGTAGGTGCACTCAGTTTTATAGGGTACTTTTGAGTTTCCTGAAGGCCCAAAAATAAGAGATGAGAATGAAAGTAGATTTAGATACTAGATCCCATCTGATGGAGAAGCAATGGAAGGAGGGGTTTGGGTGGGGGGAAAAGGAAGGAAGGTTTTCTATCAGCTAACAGTTAGGGAATGAGCTTGACTGTAAACTGGCTAGCAAGCATATTTTTCCCCCCTGTACAACAGACTAACATAAACTGCTATTATCACACCCAGCTAACTTGCACAGAAGCCAAGGGCTTCACGTGCCAAGAACACACATTTTTCTTTCAAATGAGCAAAAAAATAGGACACCCCCCTATATATATAAGAGTTTAGCAGGCAGAAACATTTACATTTGAGACATCACTTCACAGATGTGTTAATGGAAAGCATAGTAGTTCTACTTAAGAATTTCTGTTAAAAAAAAAGTTAAAAAAGCAGCCCCTCCAAGCCTGGATCTTGTACCTTGGTGTAGCTGGGATTCCCATGTTGTGAGCTCTGTCGCTCTCTCCCATTTTATCCATCCAAGTGCCACAATTGAAGCGGTTCCCTCCATAGACAAACCCTGTCTCACGGTCAACACCTGCAGTCACATTAAAACCTGCCAAACAAAAATATGAGATGGGTTTCTAAAGGCAAATGTACTTCAAGTGAACTTTGTTGTTTACAGACAGCTTGTCCCACACTATATACAGAATCACAGAATTATTGAGGCTGGAGTAGACCTCTGAGATCGTCAAGTCCAGTCTATGACCTAACACCACCACAGTGACCACACCATGGCACTGAGTGCCACATTCAATCTTTCCTTAACCACCTCCAGGGACAGCAACTCCACCACCTGCCTGGGCAGTCCATCCCAGTATCTGATTCCTCTTCCCCTGAGGAAGTGCTTCCTAACATCCAACCTAAACCGCCCCTGGCACAGCTTCAGGCCATGCCCTCTTGTCCTGTCAGAAGCTGCCTAGAAGAGCCTGACCCCCCACCTTACCACATCTTCTCTTCAGGTAGTTGTAGAGTGTGATAAGGACCCCCTGAGTGTCCTCTTCTCCAGGCTAAACAACCCTGGCATCTCCTCACAAGACTTTAAGGAACACTTTATCAGGCCCTTCTAAACCAGCAAATCCATTCCAAGTAACACAGCTCTAGTTCAATTAAACAATTATTCAAAAATACATTCAACAGCTAGAGGAAAAGAAGCATAAACTATAGCAATCTTCTGAATTGTCTAGCAGGTGTTCTATACACATTACCTTCATCTCTCATTTTTTGATCTATCTGGGGGCCAGCATTCCTCTCCCGGAAGCGTATCCCTTCCATGTGTCGCTGCATTGCTTCCTGGATTACTTCATAAAGTGGCTGATCCTAGATTGGTTGCATGTTGGGATGATGGCAAAGGCAAGATGAAAAATTAGTATAAAGGCTCTATCTAATGTGCAGATAGCAGCAACTGTCAGCCTCTGGTTTATGCTGCTTCAAAAGGAAAAGCAGCTAACGTTTTCAGTAGCATCTCTGTAAATGGCAATGCCCTGCATATAATTTTTAATATAAGTATTTCTTTCAAAACACAAAGAAAAGTGTTGTGGTTTGAAGGATAACAGGTGGGTAGGTGGACCCTAGGACCCCAGATGGGGTCACTGGGTCACGTTATCCCCTCCCCTTTCCTGCCTATCCTCTATTTAAGGGGACAGTAAGTTCCTTTAGTCTCTCTTTTCCCTTTTTCCTTCCTGCCTGGTGGGAAGCTGTTGCAGGCTGCTGGAACCCTTGGTGGGGTTGGGCCTACATCAAGGTGGTTGAGCTTGCATCCATGCACTGTGGAGAAATCCACTGGTGTATGAGATCAGGTTTTGTGTATTTCTGTATATATCCCTTCCCTCAATCTCTGTACATCCCTTTTCCCTTCATACCTTTTATTATTTGTTCAAATCACTTTCTTAACTTCCAATTCTGTGCAAGTCCTTTTGTTTACCCCTTACCTCCTCTGCCTATTTTTCCCCTGACAGGGGAGAGGGAGGAGAAGGGGGTGGGGGTAATCTAAATTCTGTCCTGTGGAGTTTCGCCCTGAAACCTTAAACAGTGATACAAAGAAAGTCATTTAGAATATGATGATTTTCCCCCTCCACCCCAAAGCCCCCTTAGCTGTCTAAGCATGTGATGCAGATGTGAGAAGTGCCTAAAATACAAAACTTTTCTGATACTATCAAACTTGACCACCAACTGATAGTGACAGGCCCTCGCAGCTACTAAGATTACATCCTTTCATTGAAAAAATTATAGTTCCGTTAAATACTTCAATCAGAAGTTATCTTTACCACGGTGCCTGCAGGCTGAGGAGAAGAATCATCTCCTGGGTACATCCTAGAAACAGGACACCTGAGAATGTCCAATCCATTTGGAGCAATTTTACAGTAGTCCTGGATACACTGAAGCCACCACCACACAGCGTCACGACAGTTGTATCTGGCATGTGTCCCTTGGCCGAGCAGGTTGGGAATGAGACCATGTCTTAAAGTCCCACCGTATGCTAAAATGATGTTTCTAGAAGAGAAAATCCACCATCTCCACTGAGTTACTTTCAAGGCTATTATTGGACCAAGAATTAAATACAAAGCATACAAATTCACCTTAACAGTAAGGTAAGTTAAGGAGACAAACATGATGTTAAAGACAGATGCCAAAATGTTGCCCTTGAAAGCTACAAATAATTTAGCACGAACTTTTTACAATTAAAAGTTATCTATTCCCTACAAATTCCCCAGTGTGAAAATGATCAGGGGGTTGGAGCTCTGGTTGAGGACTGGTTGAAATAGCTGGGGGTGTTCAGCCTGGAGAAGAGAAGGGTCCAGGGAGACCAAATGGAAGCCTGCCAGTACCTGAAGGGGACTTGTCGTAGTTTGGGCTGGGTGCCCTCTGCTACAGGGGTATTTCCTGTGTCCAGAAGTCCAGCCCAATGGGTGGACACAGGAAATTAGGTTATTTCCTACCATGATCCCTTGCACCACTATAAGTTTCATGGCAGGGTCTGGCACTTCCTCTTTCCTTCCTCCTCGCCACCTGGTAACTGGGGGAGAGATCTCTCGGCCATGGGCCTGGCTAGGCCCAAGGCCATGAGGGGATGGGCAGTCTCGGATCTGGCCAGCTGAGACTAGCCTAACAGTGGGGGGGGGAAGGAGGAGCCCTGGGGGTTTGGGTGCACCCTCAGGTGGGGATGGGATCTCTCTGGGTCTGTTTTGGGGTTTCCTCTTGTCACTGTGTTTCTAATTCTCTGCACACACTCACTGTTCTCCATTTAAACTTTCCATCACTTTTGCAATCTGTTTGTCTGAGTCGTTATTCCTGCCCGTGGTGGGGAGGGGGGTCTGCCCCAACCCATTACAGGACTACAGGAAGAATGGAGAGAGACTGCTTACAAAGGCCTGCTGCGAGGGGCAATGGCTTGAAACTAAAGAGCAGATTTAGATTGGATGTTAGGAACAAGTTCTTTACTGTGAGGGTGGTGGAACACTGGATCCAGTAGCCTAGGGAGGTGGTTGGAGTCCCATCCCTGGAGATATTCAAGGTGAGGCTGGACAGGGCTCTGCACGACCTGATCTAGTCAACGATGTCCCTGCTGACTGCAGAGGGGATTGGACTGGATGACATGACCTTCGGAGGTCCCTTCCAAGTCAGACCATTCTATAATTCCATGAACACATTTAAATCAGCAGACAAGCTAGCCTGCTTCTTCATAGCTAGTGATACAGCACCCACACCAAATCCCACTGAGGTCACAGGGATTGCTTTTATTGACATTGTTTATGATTACCCTGGTTCTGATGGGAGGGGTAGAATGGGGACAGGAGTAGATGGGAATTTCCTGTTAAAATATAGAAAGGTGACAGCAACTGAGGTTATGAGAAGTTCCATTTGAGAACCGTTCCATGTACCTTGCAGAAAACATGGATTCCAGGTATTTTTAGAAGGGAATCTAAACATAGTAGAAGACTGCAGATCTTACTTCATGACAAAGGTAATAGTTGGCCAAATGTACAACAGTGTAAGTACATGCTAATTTTCAACAGCTAATCACAATGTTAGGGGCTGTAAGGGACCTTGTAAGCTCATCCAGTCCAGCCTCCCCTGCCAGAACAGGAGCACCTAGAGCAGATCACACAGGAATATATCCAGATGGGTTTTGAGTATCTCCAGAGAAGGAGACTCCACAACCCCCCGGGCAGCCTGTTCCAGTGTTTTGCCACCCTCACAGGGAGAAATTCTTCCTCATGTTTCCACGGAACTTCCTAGGGCTCAACTTCCACCATTGCCCCTTGTGCTGTCATTGGGCATCACCAAGCAGAGCCTGGCTCCAGCATCTTAGCACTAATGTTTGTGCTTGGATCATGTGGCAAGCTCCACCCAAACTAAGGTTGATGGAAATACCAAATCAATAGACATGGCTTATATCTGGCTCATTTGTCAGGTTAAACAGATAGCAGATTGTAACAACCTACAATTGTTAGACAAATGCTAGCAGTTACAAGAAGAAAATAAATCAAACCCCCCACAGTACATAGGCAATGATACCATTCTGATTAAAATAATCTCTTCAAACTTTAAAATAAATAATTGTGAACTTATTGCTTAGCAACAATGCTGCAAATACACACCAAGCACTGTTTAAGGACAGGCAGTAGTGCAGCAGAGGTTAAAACTACATTATCTGTACACAACATCAGCTCGATCCCAGTGCTACGAAAGCAAAGGAGAAAAATCTGAACAGGATTTTTAATTCCACTTAGAGAGAACTCCCAAATCCACCTAGGGCCAGTGAAGTTTTTATACTGCACAGCAGATGTTTCTGACAGCTTCTGTGCCACCTCGAGTTTTGAGCGCAGGCGTTTTTCCTGGCTGCCTTCGAAACCAGTAAGAACTAAGAGTAAGCCTTACCTTGCTTCTAGATAGCGCCCAGTAACTAACATTAGACCTCTCAGTGCAATAAAGGTGTCTCTTCCCCAGGAGCGAAAAATTCCAGAGGAAAAGTGAGGTAAACCTAAAAAGAAATGCCACTGTTCATTTCATTTACTGAAATGGCTGAAATCCCCAAGCACACGTGTATGGACAAAATAACCACCAGAGGTAAAGATAAATTCACCTTTATAGTTGTTTTTTCCCCCCCTAGATTAAGCTATTCAAACGATCTTCTAGCCCAAGTTCTTGATAAAATGAAGTAAATTCTCATTTTAGAAGAGTACCTTCCAGAATGTCAATATCATGCAGCACTTTCTCCTATCAATCACAGCCCCATTTTTATTACCATGCTATGTAATTTCAGCCATTCTGTTTGTAAAAGCGGCAGAAAGAAAAGGAACAAAGAAAAGGCAGCACTCTGACAAGATCTGTAAAGCTTTGTTGGCAACTATTTCTGTATGAGAGTTGTGCCATCTCAGGAGTGTAAAGGGAAGACTGGAAGAGCTATGAATTTCTTCAGCCCACAACTATTCTCAGCCACTACAAAAGGAATCCTGCTTCTGTGTTCCTCCAGCTTCTAGAACCAGCTCTAACTGCAAACACTGTAACATGTTACTTTAAGAATGGTCCTGACTGATACAGCATGCCCATTAGAACAGTAAGGTCCACCCTTGTCTGGTTTTCCATGGATTAACTCTCTTCATCTCAAACAGGAAAATCCATACGGCAGTTTTGAAACAGCAGGTGATTGTGCATGCTTGATAGAATGTTTTAACTTCTACCACCTACTGTTTGCTACTACTCAAACAAGGCCTCCATACCTCCATAATTTTGTATTATGTAACAGCACTTGAGAATGACAATCCAAGTAAGAGCTAAAAAAAATCTCAGACAAATAGCAGTGAGTATATGAAAGGAATATTTAAGACCACATCCTTTAGTATAATCAATCTTGTTAACTTGGAACACTGTGCCTCTGCTTCTAGGTAACACTGAGGTAGGCAAATGGAATGTTACTAGAAACCAGAAACTCAAAGCGGTAGAATTCCATGACAGAAAGACAGACAGCAAAAGAAAAGGCAATAAACACGCCAATGAGACAGATGCCATGGAATCTGTGGATGATAAAAGTTTCTATGGTTTCAGAAAATAAATGGGCCAGTTAAGAACAAAAATAAATGTATTCTAAGCCACTGGACAGAGAGATTAATACTTCTGACATGGCAAAGCATCCAATTTAAAGACTGCCAAATGCTGGCAGAACATTCAGAGGCATAAACACTATTTGTTGACTGCTTTTATGCTCTTTCCTTTTGCAGTCTGTTTTGGATTAGGTGGTGTCCTGATCTGCTAATGATTCTTTCATTGTATGAGAACTTGAAAACAACAAAAATTCACCCTTGTAATTCATTACAATCAGTTTCTTAAATTCATGTTTAAAATAGATAAACTAAATCTATTGTGCTAAGTATATTTATCTCAAGCAAGTCTTCTGGAAAGGAAGAAAATGTACTCATGGATCTTCGTATCTGATAAAAGTGGATGTAAGTATTTACAAGCTCCCCAAGAGCAGTAACAAAATGGCTTGTCCACAAGAAGTACTGCCAGACAAAACTTCCTATTAAACACAAATTAAAACACAAGGGGAAACTGAGGAAAACTGCTACCTCCATTTTATGCAGGGTTGCTGACATATGGATCCCAAGCACAACAAAGTCAATTTTAATACAGTTACTAAAAACAGTTCAGCTCTTTTGGGAGACCTTTTTTTTTTTGTTGTTTGTTTTTCAGAGTTGTCCTCACTTACCAGCTGCCAAGGAAACACAACACTGTTCTTTCTCATTTGTAATCTCATTCAGTCTGTAGGGAACATCATGTAAGGAAGGAGAGAGATTTGGCAGACAAGAGTATTTTCCTATCCCACACAGCTGGACTGAACCCATGGCAAGGTGTTTTACAAACGTTGATCCGTTCTGCACAAAGCTGTAATGCAACAGGATTAAAGAGCTTCACATTCAGCAGTATCAGCCCATGAAATGTATCCTTTTTCATTTATAGAAGACTGGTTTTCATTACTATGCATAAAGCATAGACCAACAAGGAGTTAATTTAGTTACTTTGCATTAATTAATTCTGTATACTCCCCCCACAATGGGTACCTAATGTTAGCCTTACATTTTCATCTTTTTAATGCCAAATACTTCTAGGGGAAAGAAAAGAAAATTGGTTTGGTTTGGTTTACTCAATGCCTACATACAGACAAGACCTTAAGGACATGGTGAAAGGTATTTCATTATGAAGAAAAGTTTCTGTCAGATCCTAATCAGTGGGTTTTTTTCAGTCATCACATTTTTGTATGTTCTTTTATATAGAAATGGTCAATCAATAAATCAATTAACACATTGTCTCAAGTAATGCAACCTGCATTCTGAACTAGTTCATCTTTGAGCTTTTTTTTTTCCTTCCCCCCCATAAAATAGACTACTTTCCCACATGATTTCACAGCCATACCAAATTCCATTCCCATTTTAACCTCTGCAGTTTTATAAAGCACTGGTTTGTTCAGAATGTTCACAGCTAGAATAAAAGCTACATTAAACCAATCTCCCTTCCCCCTTTCCAAGCAGCATCTTGGAAGACACTGAGGATCACCCAGTTATTTCAAGAGCTAAGCAAAGTGCTCAGATAATGGAAGATATTTAGCTGTGTCAAACCTGGCTTGGTTTTTCACCCCCTGACTTTCAAGGATTCTGTGCAGTTGCACTAAAATTACAGCAAAAAATGCTTCCAAAGCCTGGCAGAGAAATGCTTACTTAAGGTTTCTTCGGGCTACTATGCAACACCACCAGCAGCTATAAATTTATAAGCTGGACAGATAACTGAACTCTCTATCTCCTAAAGCACCTCTGTTAGAAGATGGATTTGATATTCACTATGAATTTTACCCTTTTACACTGGATGGATATGAAAATCAAATCACATTCTCCAACAGATAAAAGTAAAGAACTAGATAAATGCATGCAGATGCCTCTTCTAGCTTTGATATATCATGCATACCTAGACATCTGACGCCATCCCACATCCAGAAGCGTTGTGTATGCACCCACTAATATGGCATCAAAGTAACATGGGATGAGGTAACGTGGAATTCTCTTTAGGTAGACAAACATGGCCTTCAACCACTTCCCAACCTAGTAAGATACAACATCATTACAACTTGATCATGCTAGGATTCCAAACCCAGTGCTCTAAGGATCCATGTAGTTAAAGTATTTGTCACAGTTTCTACGCATCCATTGCACTCAAATTATGCTTGATCACCACAAAGTTGAGGTTATCTTCAGTTACTAACAGCACCACTGGCAGGCAACCATTCATGCCTAAGAAGCTGTACATGCTAGAAACTTGTGGTAGAAACTGCTGTACCCTCCCACTTAAAAATTACAACTAACAAAGATGAACTCTAAGAACAACAGTAGGGAAATTTCTGTACTGTGTCTCTACTATGACATAAAGAGGCAATAATATCATTGAGATAAAGAGATTGTATTTTATTAGTTTTGCAGGAAAAAATGATTAAATGATCACAAAGAAGTTATTGAAACACAGTAGTAAAGGAAAGGTGCAATTCAAAAGGCATCACTAGAACTTAAGCATGGGAAGGAGGTTTATCAGTGCTCAAAAAGACATGATTAAGAGATGAAGCTTGAGACTAGGGACAGGAAAAAACATTGGAAGGCTAAATTATGTATGGCCACTCGTGAAAATGACTGTAGCTCTGGATCCAGGAGACCTGTGAAGGACTTCCTGGGACGTCTTAACTATATCCCCATCATGTGTGCCTTAGCAGTAACTAGGCCCTCTTTTAACAGTATTTAAAAGAAATAAAAATGGCAACTTCATATTCATCTGAGGAAAAGTAAACAGACAGGGAAGGACCACTGCAGGCTTTTTTGCAAGAGCTAACAACCCCTCCATGACACACACATATTTTGCTTCCCTTTTGCTGTCTGTTCTTAAAGCAGGATTGAGGAGAAGAACTTTTGGTTTAGTCTCCTAGAAGAAACTGCCTAGACAAGAAATGTTACAGAAGGACTGAATTTAAAAACATACCAGTGACTGACCAAGAAATAAACTAGAGTTACCAAAGAAGTAATTATACTCACTTCTGCACAGGCTCCTGCACGTGAAATCAGACGATTACTGACATAATCAATCATCCAGTCTCCAGATCTTAAATTATCACAAAGTGGGTGACCCAAATCATTCTTTGGCCTAATGTCTGCCATCACTGACATTAACCCTGAAGATACAAACCCAATTCTGTATTAGAAGGATAGAGAGAAAATATTTACAAAGGCCTGCAGTGACAGGATGAGGGCAATGGCTTCAAACTAGAGAAGAGCAGATTTAGATTGGATGTTAGGAATAAGTTCTTCATTATGTGGTGGAACACAGAACAGGTTGCCCAGGGAGGTGGTTGAGGCCCCTTCCCTGGAGATACTCAAGGTGAGGCTTGACAAGGCCCTGGGCAACCTGATCTAGTTGGGATGTCCCTGCTGATTGCGGGGAGGCTGGACTGATTGACCTTTGGAGGTCCCTTCCAGCCCAGACTATTCTACGATTACCATAAACAGGAATTAACATTCAAGAAGAAAAGTTACACAGCAACAAACTCTTTTAACTGGATGTGGCTAGATTACATCTCTTGATCTAGGATACAACTCAATTGTTGTTTCCTCAGCATAGATCCTAGACAGTTGTGAAAACTGCTATGGAATAACTAGCATAATAGAATTCATACATTTGATAAATGATGGACACTTCTCCATAATCTAGTAATGTCTAGGGTTTAATTAACTTGACTTTTCATTGGAGGTTTATATATTTGATTTGATTTTATCTTTTTCAAAGCAAGGGCACTGGTTATAAAACATACTGAAACTTAATATTGAAGCCCAGAATATGAAGAGAGCCAGGTGTTGGTTTAGTGTATGGGATTTCCTGGGTACAGCACTGATTAGTAGTACTGTCAGAAGGAAAGATTTTCCTGGGTTTTATCCAAAACCCAGCACTAGTCATAAAATAGCCCTATGGTATGATCTAGATTGTGCAGCTCTGTTTTGCTTTTCTTCTTGAAAGAATGAAAAATGCCCCATCTGTTACCTTGGAGGCCTGCATACTTCAGTGGTGACCAGTTTGGTATATTGTAACAACCTCCGCCGTCCTCTTGCTCTTCTGCCTCACATCTATACAGGACTTGATTTAGGTCAGCCAAAGTTAGTTTAGATGCAATGCTGAAAACAGAGTGGAGAGAAAATAAAATAAAGTTCAAACCCCAAAAGCAACATTAGTGGGGAACTGGATAAAGGCTTTCCTAATCAGCTGTGGTTTAATCAATTCTGGTTTCAGACTAGCATTAAAATAATTAAACACACACAGCTCTTTCACCAATTAATCTTGGAAATTAAGAGCATGGTTTGTTGAGATGTTCCAAGATGCTTTGCTTAGATGTCTCAGTATTTATTTAGAAACACAGTACTGAGTACAAACCCCAAACCCAACACTGACAAACACTCTCTGCTACTAAGTCCACTTCAAGCAACAGTCACACAGAACATGAACAAAGCAGGCTGGGAAGATTTCAAGCATTAACCCTCGGTTAGTATTATACATATCAAAAGAGTATCTCGAAGTTTTGATTGTAGCCTGGATGATCCAAAAACATCCACACCAACAGAAAACCACACTGCTGTGGTTTGAAGGGGGAACTTCAGCCTAGCTCCTAACTGCAAAATGAGAGTAGTGATTTTCCATAGACTCAGAGTAAAAAGGAAATTTGGACATGGAACAATAACAAGGGATAGGTATAGATCATTTCATTACACTCTCTCTCCCCCTCTCTCCCTCTTCTGTCACTTTTGCTTGCAACTTTTCTCTTTCTCTGCGGCCTTGCAGGGACAATCTGTTTGGACTACTGTGTGAGAGGTACCTGGAAGGAACGGGAGGGAAGGGAAGAGGCTACTAAGGGCCCCCCAAGACTGCCTAGGGGCAGTCAGGGGCTTCCAATTGTTGAATTGTAAATGTATGTAAATATATTTTGTACATATTCATTGCATTTTATACTTCCAGATTTCAGCTTACCTTTTGTAAATAGAACTTCCATTTTGCTTCCCAGTTCTGAGGTTGGTTGGGTTTGTTTTTCTTTTGGGAACTTACTCTGGGGGAAATTTCCAATTAGTTGGGGGGGGGGTAATCTCAAACCCACCAGAAACACCCGAAAACTCAAACCAAGCTCAAAGGATCACTTTAGGTTTCCAGGCTGTTCCTTGGCTCCTACTGTAGCTCTCTTAGTTCAGAAACTTAAAGGACACTTACGAAGAAAATAAGGTATTTAATATAGGTGCTGAATGGTCATCGGGAAGACTTCCAGATTTAAAATGAGGGCTGAACTGGATCAGATGATTGCGGAGCACACCGACAGCTTCCTGCGCCTTTGGGTCAAGGCTGACCCTGCAAATCAGAATGCACAGCTTGTAGAAAGGTAAGACTTACAATACCTACTCTTAGGTTTTAAAATAAAGAATCCTATAATTAAGGGGGGCCTACAGGAAGGCTGGGGAGGGACTTCTCAGGATCTCAGGTAGTGATAGGACTGGGGGGAATGGAATGCAGCTGGAGGTGGGGAGATTCAGGCTAGATGTGAGGAGGAGGTTCTTCACCCTGAGAGTGGTGAAGCCCTGGAATGGGTTGTCCAGGGAGGTGGTTGAGGCCCCGTCCCTGGAGGTGTTTAAGCCCAGGCTGGATGAGGCTCTGGGCAGCCTGATCTAGTGTGGGGTGTCCCTGCCCATGGCAGGGGGGTTGGAACTAGAAGATCCTTGTGGTCCCTTCCAACCCTGACTGATACTATGATACTACGATAATTCTACTGTAATTAATCATCCCAGAGAGCTGCCAGGGTGATAGAATAGAATAGAATGAAGGGACTGGAACACTTCCCTATAAAGAGAGGCTGAGAGCCCTGGAGTTTTTCAGTCTGGAAAACAGAAGACTGAGAGGGGATTTAATAAATGTTTACACACATGTGAGAGCTAGGTGTCAAGAGAGAGGGGGCAGGCTCTGCTCAGCTGCACCCTGTGATAGGAATAATGGATATAAACTACAACATAGGAGGTTCAGAGACCACTGGAACAGGCTCCCCAGAGAGGTTGTGGAGCCTCCTCTGGACACTTTCAAGACCCATCTGAATGCATTCCTGTATGACCTGTGCTGGATTCTATGGTCCTGCTCTGGCAGGGGGTTTGGTCTCAATGATCTCCAGAGGTCCCTTCCAGCCCCTAACATCCTGTGATCCTGTAATATAGCCACCCAGTAATTACAATAACATACCTGAAAACTATTACACTTCCTGGGGTTAACCTTTCGAATTCTATTTCTTGGACAAATTCATTTGGCCCTTTTATGGCAGTTCCAGCTTGCTTTATGATTTTGCTGTCTTTAACCTTAGGAAAGAAAACACATTTGCAACTGAAATTCAGCATTACCTTGCTAACATAAAAACACCACACATTACAAAATGCTGCATCAGGATGTGGGTGAAGGAAGCCAATTACCTGGATGTGCTCACTGAGCTCCATTGTGAAATTAGGCAAGCCATTTATAAAACACCTGTCTTTCTCATAAGGTTTAGCTTTTCTCTCAACAGTCCTGGCCTCAAGCACTACTTCTTCTATTTTTCCTAAGAAAAGTTAAACCAGGTTGCAGCTGTTAAGATACTCTAAATGTAAAGCTGTTATTTAGAAAAATATGAAGCAAAACACAGAATTAAAACAAACATATACAAATAGATGTATTTATATAAGGAATTAATTACTTGAAACACAAGTCTCTGTGGTACAGCTGAAGAACAACCAAATGGGTGCCAAAACATGTGGGAAATTGTCTTAAATACCCTGTGCCATTGGCTCTGCTGTACTTAAACCTGCAACTCTAATTTTGTAATAAATTAACCATAAAAATCAGTCAACAATTAGTGAAATACAACATGCCTTTTGCTAATTACCAGCTCTGTACCAGAATCATAGAATCAACCAGGTTGGAAAGACCTCAGAGATCATCAAGTCCAACCTATTACTTAATACCTAACACCTCCTGACAACTAAACCATTGCTTCAAGTGCCACATCCAATCCTTTTTTGAACACCTCCAGGGACAGTGACTCCACCATCTCCCTGGACAGCACATTCCAATGGCCAATTACTCTCTCAGTGAAGAACTTTCTCCTCACCTCCAGCCTAAACTTCCCCTGGCACAGCTTGAGACTCTGTCCTCTTGTTCTGGTGCTGGTTGCCTGGGAGAAGAGACCAAGCCCTACCTGGCTACAACCTCCTTTCAGGTAGTTGTAGAGCAATAAGGTCTCCCCTGAGCCTACTCTTCTCCTGGCTAAACAGCCCCAGCTCCCCCAGACTCCTCTCATAGGGCTGTGCTCCAGCCTTGGTGCCCTTCTCTGGACACACTCAAGTATCTCTGTCCTTCTTAAATTGAGGAGCATACAGAAGACTGCATCAGATTGGTTACCAAACTGCAGCTACAGATGGTTTATCTTCCAGGTGTAGCAACATATTATTAGCATTCAAATACTGTGATTTTGTCTATCCTATTAGCAATTTGCAAACTAATGCACACAAGTCTTGCAGCCACTTGTAAATGACTAAAACAGACACATATACACACTCAAAGGGCTCTTCAGTTATTTAAGTTCTTCCAAGCTCTAGTTCCTGGAGAGATTCAAGGTGAGGCTCAATGAATAACAGAATAAACCAGGTTGGGAGAGACCTTCAAGATCATCGTGTCCAGCCCATCAACCAATCCAGCCCACCTAAACAGCTAACCCATGGCACCAAGCACCCCATCAAGTCTCCCCCTGAATACCTCCAATGACGGCGACTCCACCACCTCCCCGGGCAGCCCATTCCAATCACTCTCTCTGTATAGAACTTCTTCCTAACATCCAGCCTAAACCTCCCCTGGCACAGCCTGAGACTGTGTCCTCTTGTTCTGGTACTGGCTGCCTGGGAGAAGAGATCACGATCCGCCTGTCTACAACCTCCCTTCAGGTAGTTGTAGAGAGTAATAAGGCTCTGGGCAGCCTGGTCTAGTCAGGGATGTCCCTGCTGACTGTGGGGAAGTCAGACTAGATGACCTTTGGAGGTCCCTTCCAGCCTGGACCATTATATGATAACAGGAGCTGTGCCACTACAAGCAGTGTCAAGGGCATTTTAATGCCATGACACGTAAGAAAATGTGATTATTCTTTTTTTCTTAGGACCATTTGACTCTTCTCAGTCACATCCTCCCTATGAAGCCTTGTAGCACTTCAGGTGGGATTTCAATGGAGCACTGAAAGGCATAGTATTATGTGGCCTTCCATTTTTTGAAGGGGGCCTATAAGAAAGCTGGGGAAGGACTTTTCAGGGTGTCAGGGAGTGACAGGACTGGGGGGAATGGAACAAAACTAGAAATGGGTAGGTTCAGACTGGATGTTAGGAAGTTCTTCACCATGAGGGTGGTGAGACACTGGCACAGGTTGCCCAGGAAGGTTGTGGAAGCCTCAGTTCTGGAGGTTTTTCAGGCCAGGCTGGATGTGGCTCTGAGCAACCTGCTGTAGTGGAAAGCATCCCTGCCCACAGCAGGGGGATTGGAACTAGACAATCCTTGATGTCCCTTCCAACCCTGACAATCCTGTGATTAAAAAGCAAGTTTGGAAAGCTTCTCTTCACAAATATAATAAGTATATTAAGTAAACACTTTGCATATTCACTGTTATGTTTGGTCTGTAATTAACTACATATTATCTTCATATTAACTTATGCCCTAGGAGGTTGTTTCTTAAGACATACTTTAAAACTACAGAAATAGTCATTTAAAAGAACACTCAATGGCAGTAACAGACTAGTGTGATGAGATGTTAGTCTTTTTTTCCCAGTGTAACACAGAATAAACAGCAACCGACCCCAAGGCCCCCAAGTATGTATTTGGAACACCTTCAAATATTTTTGTACACCTGCCATCTCCTGAAAAGAAATCTGATTACCTGGGATACACATTTCAGGTACTTCTTTACTGTAGAAGGAGGTTTTAGGATCCCTGAAGGCAGTTCGACTTACAGCCACAACAGACTGATGGGTGTTAGGGCAGTGCCTTGTCACAGCCACTATATCTTCATCAACTTGATCCACATACACCTGGAAAAGACAGACATTGCAAATGTGCTCACTCAGAACATGAATATGGACAAATTGCAGCATTACTCTCACTTCTTGCCTGACTAAAGCCTTTAGCCCCCAGCTCCTGATGCAGTCTGTTTATGGCCAGCCTTCCTGCTAGAATTCCTGTTTGGAAATTAACTTCACCAGGACTCAGATGTGCTGCTGGATTCCATTTTGAGTAAAACCTTTCTTCAGATACCACAGAGATCTGTAAAGAAATTAAAAGTTAAGCAAATATTAACTCTCTGGGGGAAAAATGCAACAAAAACACACACACACAACAAAACAAACAACCAAAACCAACACAGGTAGAAGTCTCAACTACATAGTAATTCGTATTTGATATGAAACTGGGCAATCCAAAAGTCATGGCTGTTAGTAAACTGCTTGGAATTTCACTTAAATGACACTAAAAGATATTGTATAGAATTACAGAATGGCAGGGGTTAGAAAGGATCTCTGGGGATAATCTAGGCCAACCCCTCTGCTAAAGCAGGGTCACCCATAACAGGCTGCCCAGGAACACATCCAGGCTGGTTTGGAAAATCTCCAGAGCAAAAGACTCCACAGCCTCTCTGGGTAGCCTGTTTCAGTCTTACCTTTACAGTAAAGAAGTTTTTCCTCATATTGAGACAAAGCCCTTTGTGTTCCAGTTTGTGTCTGGGGCCTTTCATCCTGTTGCTGGGCACTACTGAACAGAGTCTGGCAACATTCCCTTGCCACCCACCCTTTCAATATTTATACATATTTATACTGCATCCAGTTCTGGAGCCCCTGTTACAAGGATCTGGAGGTGCAGGAACGTGTCCAGAAAGGGCCACGAGGATGATCAGAGGGCTGGAGCTCCTCTGCTATGGGACAGATAGAGAGTTGGGGCTGTTCAGTCTGAAGAAGGCTCCCAGGAGACCTTATTGTGGCCTTCTAGTACCAGAAAGGGGCTACAAGAAAGCTGGGAGGGACATTTTAGGGTGTTAGGTAATGATAGGACTGGAGGGATGGAGCAAAACTAGAGATGGGTAGATTCAGATTGGATGCTAGGAAGAAGTTCTTCCCCATGAGGGTGGTGAGACACGGGCACAGGTTGCTTAGGGAGGTGGTAGAAGCCTCATCCCTGGAGGTTTTTCTGGCCAGGCTGGATGTGGCTCTGAGCAACCTGATATAGTGTGAGGTGGCCCTGCCCATGGCAGGAGGGTTGGAACTGGATGACCCTTGGGGTGCTTTCCAACCCTGACAATTCTATGGTATTAAGAAGATTCCCTCTTAGTCTTCCCTTCTCCAGGCTTAACAGTTTCAAGTCTCTCAGCCTTTCCTTATAAAGGAGATGCCCCAGCCCTTACTTGACCAAGGAGTTATCTGCCCAGATGGCACGCTGCACCCATTTGTCATATCCCTGATTTGCAGTCTACCAATTAGCAAGGCAAATTATGTCCTAGAAGAAGAATAAAAGTTTACATTTTATAAATTAACTTAGAAATTCAATGGTGGACATACCTGATGTGGTACCAGCTCATCATAGCCTTTGGTGCTTCCTGTGGCACAGCATGCCATGGAAACAATCATTGCACTAGGAAGAGCATCATACGCAGATCGGTGCTATGTCAAAAAGCAAAGAGGTAATAAAAAGTGAAACAAGAAGATAGATTCAGTTTACCAGAGGAATTTTTTTTTCTTTTATCATAATTTTCTCAATTAAAAAAGAATTAGTAAAAAAAACCCAAAAACCATCATTAAAAATTCACCGTAAATGCACTAACCAAAGCAACTTAAGAGAAATCCTCAATAATAAGTACTCCAATGCCTACCACTCACTCTCACTCTCTCCTGCACAGCAAGAGCTCAGGAGAACAAGTTAACAAGCAGAGACAAAGCCACTTATAGTAGCTGGAATGAAAGAATCAAACCAGCTCATTAGTAGCTTTATATTTCTTTTGGAAGACAAAAGTCTTTTTCTCTGGGAAGACAAAAATCTTCCACATCAGAAGAACTTGTTATAAAATTTTATTATCTGAATGAAAACTTGAAGGTCTCCCCCTCTGCCCCCACCCCCTCCAAATATTTCTCACAAACCCCATACAGATTGCATCAAGCCTTCCCATGGTTCAGAAATATCAGTTCAAAACACATTGACTGCAAGCGTTGGTTTCTCTGTTCAGGTGCTCACCTGAATTGGGCATTCATTATCGTGTGTAATATCCATGAAGAGAGCATGAGCAATAGCTGGCATCAAAGGCCTCAACCGCGGCTGAACAAAAGAGCCAACGGGCTCACCACCAAAACGATAAACCAACCTTCCCTCCTCGTGGCTATTGTAAGCAGTCATTGCCTCTAAAGAACAACATCGGTAAGCGTTTGCATAAGAATACCACAGGGTACAGCATGCACAAAGACATCAACGCAGCATTTTACACTTGTTATTCTGGTGTGTTCAACAACGAAACTAGAGATTGGGAAAGCACATATAATGTATTCTGCAGCGTGGATACACAACTTGGGGAGTATTCCATTTACTATAATACATCAAGGTAGAAAGGGGAGAAAAAAGCAGAGACCTGAAACTCTCTTTCACATGCTTTTCGAAATCCATGCAACAGAAATCAGACATGATGCAGCACTTGCATAGCAGAACTGTGCTACAACTTCTTCTTCTATTGCTAGAATAAGAACAAAATATCTCAGGTAGTGATAGGACTAGGGGGAATGGAATGAAGCTGGAGGTGGGGAGATTCAGGCTGGAGGTGAGGAGGAAGTTCTTCACCATGAGAGTGGTGAAGCCCTGGAATGGGCTGTCCAGGGAGGTGGTTGAGGCCCTGTCCCTGGAGGTGATTAAGCCCAGGCTGGATGAGGCTCTGGGCAGCCTGATCTAGTGTGGGGTGTCCCTGCCCATGGCAGGGGGGTTGGAACTAGATGATTCCTGTGGTCCCTTCCGACCCTGACTGATACTATGATATTTACCCTTCTGTAAACTAATGCAGGATGTCTTCTGTTTTTTTTAATACCTAGTACTGTATATTTGCTCAGTACCCAAAAAGTCACAATACAAAACCTGTGCTTTGCATTTCACTCTCTCCATGTAATCAGAAGAGCATCATCCGGAAGAAACCTTTTCCTTGGAAAAAGCACATCACCTATAACCTCTCTTTGGAAAGAGACCACACACACAACAAGCCTACCTCTTATTAAGGAGCTAATGCCCAGCCTGTTCACAAAGATATTGTCCAGCTCCTCATTTCCTGTGAATAGTTCAGCCACTACATACAAATCGGCTCGCGATTTTCTAGCTGTGTCCAGCATGTACTGCAAAAAGCACAGCCAAAAAAGCCACAGAAAGGGGAAAGGTAGATACAAAAAAGGACAAGTTTCAAAGCTAGGCAGGGATTGGACAATAGGAAAATGCCATGCAGCAAAGATAAATGGAAAGGCAAAATTAAGGAACAAATAAAGTTGTTAGACAGAAGAGGACACACAAATGTAAGCAAAAAAATCAAGAATCAGCACACAGCGCAGGAGAAGTTCAATAGAACATGAAGAAGAAAAGGTAATTGCACAAGCAAACAACATGAATGTGTAAGAAAAACAGGTAGGAAAAAAAAAGGCATACCAATGTTAGTTTCACATTAAAAACTCCAAACAGTACACACCAACCCTGTGTAATTTTCAACTGCTTATTGTACCTCTAATCAGGCTGGAAATTCCCAGGCGGTTGACAAAAATATTGTCAAGGTACTCACTCCCAGTGAAGAGTTCAGCTACCACATAAAGATTATGTCTGACTGCTCTGGCTGTTGCTAGCATCTCCTACAGATCATAATACATTTTTTTTAATGCAAGACATCCATTGCCAGCTGTGTGTGCAATCATTAACATGAACCAAACATAAACCAGTCAGTCACAGATGTAGATCATTAAGAAATATTAGTAACAGACAAGGTTCACAAATCCTTCTTTATATTTGTGTTACAGAGTTATTTATGGACTGAGTAACCCTGTGAAATCCTGTGACAGCATGAAGCTAATTGCAACTTTGTTTTTAAACAAGATCTTAACTGAAAATGCAAGAACAGGTCCTGCACTTGGGTCACAACAGCCCCAGGCAATGCTACAGGCTTGGGGCAGTGTGGCTGGAAAGCTGCCTGGCAGAAAGGGACCTGGGGGGTTCTAGTGGACAAGAAGCTGAGTATGAACCAGCAGTGCCCAGGTGGCCAAGAAAGCCAATGGCATCCTGGCTGGGATTAGAAATGCTGTGTCCAGCAGGAGCAGGGAAGTGATTGTCCTCTTGGTACTCAGCTCTGGGGAGGCCACACCTTGAGTGCTGTGTTCAGTTTTGGGCACCTCAATACAAGAAAGATGTGTTGGTGCTGGAGCCAGTGCAGAGGAGGGCAAGGAAGCTGGGGAAGGGCCTGGAGAATAAATCTGACGAAGAGCAACTGAAGGAGCTAGGGATGGTTAGTTTGAAAAAGAGGAGGCTGAGGGGAGACCTCATGGCTCTCTACAACTATACAAAAGTACATTGTGTAGAGGCTGGTGCTGGTCTCTTCTCACAGGTCATTAGTGATAGAACAAGAGGGAACAGCCTCAAGCTGCCACTGGGTAGGTTTAGACTGGACAGTAGAAAAAAAAAATTCATGGCAAGAGTGGTCAGGCATTGGAATGTGCTGCCCAGGGAGGTGGTGGAGTCACCAAGCCTGGATGAGTTTAAAGGTGGCTTGGATGTGGTGCTTGGGGATCTGATTTAGGGGTGAACCTTGTAGAATAGGGTTCTGGGTTGGACTTGGTGATCCTGAGGGTCTTTTCCAACCTGAATGTTTCTGTGATTCTGTAACAAAGGTTGGATCAAAGAGGCATCTGTTAAGGTAGTAATCTGAGGAAGACTTCAGTTTAAACCTTCAAAGTTATCATCCCCAAAATAGGAACAATAAATGGAAGAATGGCAGAAGTTTTGAACTGGCTGCATTTAAAAGTCACTTACAACATCTGTGAGGGCAAATCAACTTGTTCTAGACAGCGCTTCAGAGATTTAAATCAGCTCTGTGACCAAATTAACGTGAAGCACTAACAAGCTGCACTACTCAAGTCTAATTTACTAGGCAAGTACATTTTCTGAACAAAGTGAGGTCTAAGAAGCTCTAATGTTAGCAGTAAACCTGTCAGATCAAACTTTTCACAGGTTTTCTTTATGAACTTTTAAATTCTGGGAAATAAACCATTCCCTGTTTGATTCTGCAACAGCAAAATATACATGGCAGAGAAACACAAAGCTTTTCAATCAAGCCTTGGCCATCACCTCAACTAATGTTGACATACTGAATGCTGGCACTCACTGTACTAAGTCCACAGCTACATGAGGAGAAAACTGAGCCAGATCCATTTGCATCTGCAGTATCTCAGCTAAAGCAGAGCATTAAAAGACACAAAAGCTACACTACTCTATTTAAAATAGATGAAATCACACCTAAACATAACCAGTGAAGAAATCTTGCTGCACTATGAGGAACGTTACTTCACACCTGAACTCTGCCACATTGATCCTGCAGACCACAGAATCACAGAATTACTGAGGCTGGGCTAGACCTCTGAGATCATCAAGTCCAGACTATGACCTAACACCACATTCTTCCTTAAACACCTCCAGGGATGGCAACATCACCACCTCCCTGTGCAGTCCATTGCAGAGTCTGATTCCCCTTTCCCTGAGGAAGTGCTTCCTAACATCCAACCTAAACCTCCCCTAGCACAGCTTCAGGCCATGCCCGCTCATCTTGTCCTAGATTGCCTAGAAGAGCCTGACCCATATCTTTAGGCACTGGTTTGGACTGCCCAGGGAGGTGGTGGAGTCACCATCCCTGGAGATCTTTAAGAAAAGCCTGGATGTGGCACTTGGTGGCACGGTTTAGCTGATGTGGTTGTGTTAGGACATAGGCTGGACCTGATGATCTCAGAGGTCTTTTCCGGCTTCAGTAGTTCCGTGATACTGTGATTCTTACTACAGCTTCCCTTCAGGTAGTTGTAGAGTGTGATAAGGTCCCCCTGAGTGTCCTCTTCTCCAGGCTAAACAACCCCAGCCCCCACAGCCTCCCCTCGCCAGACTTCTGTAGCATAAGATTTCTGCAGCAACAGCAGAGGACTAACTCCACAGCCCACAGTGGCTTTCTAACAGCCACGGCTAGCTTTGCGTACCTCAGCCACATGGATAGGTGTTGAGTGACAGTTGTCAAGACGAACGCCGTGGAAGTGTTTAGCAGTGATCTCAGTGTATTTTTTCATGTGTTCCCAGAGGTATGGGCAGTCTTCAGGTTTGTTGCCATAACGCAGTTTCACACTGTCTCCCCAACAAATAAGCTCTCTCCTCAAGTAAACATTCGACCCTGTGAAGGAAATGGTACTGTAGTCTCTACGTGTGGGTGTGTATACACACAGAGAGAGATACACACACAGAGCACACAACATGCACCAAAATGAAAATGCAGTATTGCTGCTCCTATCTCTGAGGTGCAGAACACTGCAATGAAAAGTAAAAATCCTCACAATAATGATCAGTGGGTTGGAGCACCTCTGCTATGAGGATAGGTTGAGGGAGCTGGAGAAGAGGAGGCTCAGGGGTGACCTCATTGCCCTCTACAACTACCTGAAAGGTGGTTGTAGCCAGGAAGGGGTTGGTCTCTTCTCCCAGGCAACCAGCACCAGAACAAGAGGACACAGTCTCAAGCTGCTCCAGGGGAGGTTTAGACTCGAGGTGAGGAGAAAGTTCTTCACCGAGCGAGTCGTTCGTCATTACAGTATCACAGTATCACTTAGGTTGGAAAGGACCTCGAGGATCATCGAGTCCAACCTATCAACACAGACCCCATGACTAGACCATGGCACCAAGTGCCACGTCCAATCTCCCCTTGAACGCCTCCAGGGTCGATGACTCAACCACCTCCCTGGGCAACCGGTTCCAATGCCGAATGACTCGCCCAGGGAGGTGGTTGAGTCATCGACCCTGGAGGCATTCAAGGGGAGATTGGACTTGGTGCCATGGTCTAGTCATGGGGTCTGTGTTGATAGGTTGGACTCGATGATCCTCGAGGTCCTTTCCAACCTAAGTTATACTGTGATACTGAGCTGGGGGTCTTCAGCCTGGAGAGGTGCAGGCTCTGGGGAAACTTAACAGCAACCTTCCAGCACCTGAAGGGGGCCTACAACAAGGCTGGAGAGAGACTGTTTGCGAAGGCCTGCAGTGACAGGATAATGGGCAATGGCTTCAAACTAGAGAAGGGCAGATCTAGACTGGATATCAGGAAGAAGTTCTTCACTATGAGGGTAGTGGAACACTGCAACAGGTTACCCAGGGAGATGTTTGAGGCCCCATCCCTGGAGATATTCAAGGTGAGGCTCAGTGAGGCCCTGGGCAATCTGACCCAGTTGGGGATGTCCCTGCTGACTGTGGGGAGGTCAGACTGGATGACCTTTGGAGGTCCTTTCTGGCCCGGACCATTCTATGATTCTATATACCTACATTTATGTACAATTTCAGAGTACTCAAAGGGAATATTCAGCTTCTATAGTGACACTGAATGAATTATTCAGATTGAAAACAAATTCCTTTTCATTCTTTGAAGTAGTAGAAAAACTGTACTGGAGAGGAAAAGATGGGAAAAAAACCAAAGAAAAAAGCAGCAAATCAGTGAACAAATCAGAAGTTTCGTTTACACTGGCCAAATTAAAAAAAAAATGCAGCTCTTTTTGTTACCATAAGCTGCCACAGCCACAATTTAAAATCCCATCTTCTGCAGGATGGGATGCTGTAAAGGCAAAGTGCCTGTAAAGGCATAACATAAGCAGGAAGCACTAAAAACAGAGCTAAGAGAGAAAACTCAGTCACGGAAGTCAGGCATTCTAACTAAAGCCAGTGACTGAGGGAAGTGCAGGAAGGAAAGGACAGTCATCTGAAAGGCAAACAACGAGCTCCCTTGAAACACAACATTATCTTTCTTCATCCTTGCAAAGAAGGAAAAAGAAAGTAGTAAATAGAAAGCAGTGAAAAGGTTGTAGATTATACTGCAGAAATGAGGTGTTTGCTAACTCCAGATCATTCTGGAGTGTCAATCAGATTAGATTCCAAAGCAGAGTCAAACTCTTAAAAGGCTTTTAATTGAAGTTTAACTGGCCTTTCTTTGATTCAGCTTACAAAGTGAATGGCTACTCTGAAAACAAACACTGTAAACCTTGCTTTTATTGGATACCTCCAAAGGAATTAGAAGACAATTATCTCAGCGCATGGTGATTTCCTATCCTATTTTACCTCCACAAATAATCTGCACACTTCATTCGGATTAACTGGGTCATCTCTTGATTGCCTGACTGTCACTCACTGGACTTTTCAAGGATCCAGGTTTTGCTCACTAATGCAGTAAAATACTATCCAACTTTTCATTGTTTTCTGCCACTGCCATTGTCTTATGGAAATGCCAACAAGCAGTAGTGTTGGAACAAAGTAAGCAACCAAGACCATGACAAAAGTGAGGAGGCAGGACTTCCCCATTTCAGTGGCAGAAAGCTGGTGTAATTCCCTTGCAAAACTGGACCTCAAAATTCAGTCCTTACAGTTGAACTCTCTATTAAATGGGAAATAAAAACCTGCTATCAAGTATTTGCTACTCTGTAGTTTCATAGGAATACAGCTGGAAAAAGACAGATGAAATAAAATCATTTTTGCTCTGGTTAGAAGATCAGAAGGTTTATAAAATGATTCAAAGCTCTTTTACAAACCTGGTTCTGCAAAGTTTCTAAGAGGATCATCTCCCATTACCCAGCCATTGTGAGCCATGAAATAACAAGCTTTATCTGGCTGATGGATCATAGTTTCTTCTTCCTCCACAGATGACTCTTTGAATGGGTAAGTAAAATACCTATGGCATAGACAAGCAATTAAATAAAAAAAGCCCACATGAGGTAACCAGAGCTCAAATTCCTTGTCTTTGAAATGAAAGTATCTGCCATGAACTGGCTTTTATCTAAAACAGATTTAAAAAGAAAAGGGAAAAAGCAGCTGCTAGACTATAAATGATGGGGCATGCCTTGGAGGAGAAAGAACAGGTGTTGCCACTATCTTGGTGTTAGCTGGTCATGCAAGATTAAAGCCCTAGCTCTTCAGATACATGAGCAGCAGCAAGTACATCAAACTTAAAAGGTGAATGCTTGCTTTCCTAGTTCCACCCACAACTGCATTTTGTTCTGTGTAAAGCTTCAGCATGCTCTGAGCATTGCTTCACACTCTCTGGGCACATTGGTCTGTTAAACAGTTATCACTGTTGCTTAAAAAAGACAGCCAATTCATTAAAAGGCATTCATCAATGAGGAAGAAAACATACCCTTGCACATATAAATGGATACTTTTAATGAACTTTGAACTCCCTTTCCTTGGCTAGGTTCTAATAGTTGCCAAAAAAAGCATTAAAAAAATACCTGGTAACCAAAGGGTCTTTTCTTGTGATAGGACCCAGCTTAGGACCATGATCAGCCAGTCGTTCATAAACCACAGTTCCCACAAGACAATTGACAGCCTGGAAGTAATTAAACTATGGATTATTGAAATGCCTGCATTTATTTGTAGGTTTGAACAATTCAGCATTAAAACACTGTGATTATTAAGACCTGCTCTTGATGGTGAGTAGTTTGTCTGTACTGTTCAGCGTTCAGTTCCTCGATCCTCTTGCGAAACCAGTTACAACACTCTTCTATTGCAGCTGGCCCATTGCTTATCAGAAGGACATGAAAAGCAGAGAAAGATTAATTGATTTTTAAAACAGGCAGTGTGCATAACTAAAAGGAATGAAAAATTATCTATTTCCCATTAGTGAAAATAAATTTGGGTTTTTAAATTTGATTTGTGATTTTGGGGCTTTATTTGTGGTATTTGGGGCTTTTAAGTCTGGAGAGAAGACTGAGAGGGGACAATGTCTATAAACATCTGAAGGCTGGGGGTCAAGAAGGAAAGGACAGCCTCTGCTCAATTGTGCTCTGTGACAGAACAAGGGGTAATGGATGGAAACTGCCGCACAGGAGGTTCCACCTCAACATAAGAAAGATCTTCTTTACTCTAAGGGCCAACAGAGCACTGGAGCAGGCTCCCCAGAGAGGTGGTGGAGTCTCCTTCTCCGAAGGCTTTCAAGCACTACCTGGAAGTATTCCTGTGCGACCTGCACTAGATTCTACGGTCCTGCTCTGGCAGGGGGATTGGACTTGAAGATCTCCAGAGGTCCCTTCCAACCCCAACATCCTGTGATCCTATGATTTTAATTGGGAAGAAATAATATAGTACCTGTGTGGTATGAATGTTGCCAGTGCTATATTCATATCTACAGTACAGCCAAATCGTCTATACTCAGGGTCCTGAACTATTTGAAGATGCTGATTGGGATCAGATTTACTGCTCCTTTTGCCTAAACACAAGACAGAAAAGAGTATTCATGAAGTAAAAACAGGGATTACATTTAGAAGACAAACAACTTTAATAATCTAGCACAAGCAAGACTAGGCAAGGTAAAGGCTTTAAAGGGGTTCAAGATCTTCAAAGGCTTTACAGGCCCTGAAAGAATTCTTGTATGCTTAAAACAGCACAGTGGATTTCTCACACAGCAAAAAATGCTATTAGTTGGGGTTTCATCTTACTGCTAAATTTACCTCAGAGTTTCTTGAATTCTTAATATATAATCCACATGCTTCAGCAACATACTTTACCTTGAGTTAGAAGGGTTTTGAACTGATGCACAGCTTTGTTCACATCCACTTGGAAAAATTCCCAGAGTTTAATTTTGGGGTAGATCTCTTCCCAAATGATTTTGCGGATACCCTGTAAAAATGGAAAGTCAAGTTAGTTAACAATGATGATTTAGTAGCATTAAGAAAAGCCAAGTGCCTCATACACATTGCTCAGGAAAAAAAAAAATAACGGAGAGGAAAGGGTTAATTCATAAAATATATCTTGCAAAGTACAGAATACAGAATTAACCAGGTTGGAAAAGACCTTTGAGATCATGGAGTCCAACCTATCACCTAGCACCATCTAATCAACTAAACCATGGCACTAAGTGCCTCATCCAGTCTCTTTTAAACATTTCCAGTGATGGTGACTCCACCACCTCCCTGGGCAGCACATTCCAATGGCCAATCTGTCTTTCTCTGAAGAATTTCTTCCTAACATCCAGCCTAAATCTCCCCTGGCACAGCTTGAGACTATGTCCTCTTGTTCGGCCACTGGTTGCCAGGGAGAAGAGACCAACTCCCACCTGTCTGCAACAGGTCATTATAGATGGCAATAAGGTCTCCCCTGAGCCTCCTCTTCTTCTGGCTAAACAACCCCAGCTCCCTCAGCCCCTCCTCTATGTACCTTTTCCGCATTTCCACAGTGGTTTATCCAGCTATTTATAGTGTCCATTAGTACCTACTTAGCTCCTATTCACTTACATTCAGGTGATGATCATTTCCAATCAAGGGAGGAACCCCTTTAGCAGTGTATTTTCCATCAGCCACCATACAGGTCAAGTGCCACAGAGCTCTATCCAAGACCCAAGCTGGCTTCAGATGAGGAGAATTCACAAGGTTATAGCCACATTCTGGGTGCATCCTGAGCCACTCACTGTTAGTAGCTTATTCCAGAAAGGGGAAAACAAAACAAAATGTAAATACACAAATTGAACACTTGGTTCTTTTGTGCAACTGTCTTAACAGTAAGAAGTAAAGACACTATGGCACATATAGTTGGTTTGCATTATCAACTAAAGTTTTCCATGCTCTGAGAAAACTACCTCTTGCATAGAAGTGCACATTACTGACAACCATTTGTTTTGCAACAAATAGAGAAGCAGAGTCTGCAGAGAAACTTTGTTAGTTGTAATTCAAGTATGCAATAGTAGTACCACCAATTCAGAAGTGCTAAAACACTAAAACTCAGACAAACAAACACAAACCCCAATCAAACAAACCCCCCAAAAAACCCCAAACAAACAAAAAACCCCACATTTTGATTACAAGAAATACATCAAATACCAGACATCAGATAATCTTACTGCTGGAGAGGTGGCCCAGGTGAACCTCATGGGGTTCAAAAAGAGCAAGTGCAGGGTTCTGCACCTGGGTCAGAATAATCCTCATTATCAGTACAGAGTGGGGGTAAGTTGACAGAAAGCAGCCCAGAGGAAAAGGACTTGGGTGTGTTGGTGGGTGAGAAGCTGGACAGGAGCAGGCAGTGTGAGCTTGCAGCCCAGAAGGCAAATCACATCCTGGGCTGCATCAAAAGACGTGCTGCCAGCAGGTCCAGAGAGGTGATTCTGCCACTTTGCTCTGCTGAGAGCTCACCTGGAGTACTGTGTTCAGGTCTGGAGCCCTCAATATAGGAAGGACATGGACCTGATGGAGAGGGTCCAGAGGAGAACTTTGAAAATGATCAGAGGTTGGAACACCTCTGTCATGAGAACATGCTGAATGAGCTGGGGGTGTTCAGCCTGGAGAAGAGGAGGCTCTGGGGAGACCTAAACAGCAGCCTGCCAGCACCTGAAGGAGGCTACAAGAAGACTACAAAGAGACTGTTTGCAAAGGCCTGCAGTGACAGGATGAGGGGCAATGGCTTCAAGCTAGAGAAGAGCAAATTTAGATTGGATAACAGGAAGCAGTCCTTTGCTATGAGGGTGGTGGAACACTGGAAGAGGTTGCCCAGGGAGGTGGTTGAGGCCCCTTCCCTGGAGATATACAAGGTGAGGCCCTGGGCAAACTGATCCAGCAAAAGTGCACACATCAGCCAAGAAATCATTAATGGAAAATGTAGTTACATGGGCTTTTAAGAAAGGATCAGCTGTAACAGAGTTGTGTACATAATAAGTAGAGTGGTGGGAAGCAACATCACCAAGTCTCACACAGGAAGATGAGTGCACCATCTGTGCATGCAAACAGATCACTACAGAATCACAAAACTAACCAGGTTGGAAAAAAACTTTGAGATCCAACCCATCACCCAACACCATCTAATCAACTAAACTATGGCACTAAGTGCCTCATCCAGGCTTTCTTTAAACACTTCCAGGGATGATCAGTCCACCGGCTCCCAAGGCAGCCCATTCCAGTGGCACATCACTCTGTGAAGAATTTCTTCCTAACATCCAGCCTAAACCTTCCCTGGCACAGCTTGAGACTGTGCCCTCTCATTCTGTCACAGCTGCCTGGGAGAAGAGACCAACCCCCATGTAGCTACAATCTCCCTTCAGGTAGTTGTAAAGAGCAAGAAGGTCTCCCCTGAGCCTCCTCTTCTCCAGGCTAAGCAACCCCAGCTCCCTCAGCCTCTCCTCACAGGGCTGTGCTCCAGACCCCTCCCCAGCTTTGTTGCCCTTCTCTGGACACGTTCCAGCATCTCAACATCTTTCTTAAATGGAGGGGCCCAGAACTGGACATAGGACTCAAGGTGTGGCCTAACCAGTGCTGAGTAAAGGGCAGAATGACTTCCCTGCTCCTGCTAGCCAAACTATTCCTAATGCAGGCCAGAATGCTATTGGCCTTCTTGGCCACCTGGGCACACTGCTGGCTTCTGTTCAGCTGCTGTCGACCAGTACCTCCAGGTCCCTAATCTACTAAGGGCAGCAGCATGCATGCAGCAGTATGAGTAAATACATACACAGCAGAGAGAATTTTTGTTCTGGAAGTATGATGATGAAGCAAAAAATCTCAAGAAATAATTTCTATTGTTGGAACTGTACTGAACACTGCAACCGAAAATTTTCAAGTATTCTTTTGCATGAATCTCTGCAACTGAAAAACTAAATATATTGGGGGAAAAAGCACAAAGTGCAGAAGAACAAAAAATGCTTTCCTCAGGATTTGTAAGCTGCTTTTAAAAAGGAATTTCCCACAGAACATACCAATACTCTGTTTTACAAAAGCAGACAGAAGCAGTAGGGAAAATACAGAACAAATTAATATATTGGAAACATGAAAAGCCATTCACAAGCCCAAAATTATGGCAGAACAATCAATACCTAAACGTCAAGTTTCCTTAGTTCAAACAAGTTCAAAGAAAAAAGTTGAAGGGGAAAAGAGGACTTTCTGGCTATACTATTAACAAATCTTGTGAAGACTCCCTTACATGATATCTCTGCCCTAGTGAGGCCCCACCTGGAATATTGCATCCAGCTCTGGGCTCCTCAGTTCAAGAGGGACAGGGAGCTACTGGAGTGAGTCCAATAGAGGGCTACAAGATGAAGGGACTGGAGCACTGCCTGATGAGGAGAGGCTAAGAGACATGAGGCTGTTTAGTCTGGAGAGAAGACTAAGAGAGGATCTAATCAATGTCTATAAATATCTGAGCGCTGAGCGTCCGGCAGGAAGGGAAAGCCTCTGCTCACTTGTGCCCTGTACTAAGACAAGGGGCAATGGATGAAAACTACAGCACAGAAAGTTCCACCTCAACATAACATGAGGAGGAACTTCTTCACTGTGAGGATCACAGAGCACTGGAGCAGGCTGCCTCCTCTGGAGACTTTCAAGGCCCATCTGGATCTGTTCCTGTGTGACCTGCGCTAGATTCTATGGTCCTGCTCTGGCAGGGGGGTTGGACTCGAAGACCTCCAGAGGTCCCTTCCAACCCCTAAGATCCTGTGAGCCTGGGACTACTATGAACATGGCAAAAGTCAAACCATTTGTAGAAATTCAAATCCTCATGCCTGAAATGCCACCTACAACCAAAACCACCCTATGTATTTCAAAGCTCCATCAAGCAGTAAGTAGTTCAGCCTCTCCTTCTTTTAAAAAAATGCATACACAAAATATTTTCTCCAAAAAGCAAAACTAGCTTGTTCTGTTCATCTAGCTAGGAACACAACTGTAGAAAGGATTTCACAAGCAAATGCAATTAATTAATTTTGGTATGGAACAGAATGACGTTTCCTCATCAGAAGGTAAGCTCCAATCACAGAATCACCAAGGTTGGAAGAGACCTCAAAGATCATCAAGTCCAACCTGTCACCACAGACCTCATGACTAAACCATGGCACCAAGTGCCACGTCCAATCCCCTCTTGAACACCTCCAGGAACAGTGACTCCACCACCTCCCTGGGCAGCACATTCAAATGGTGAACGACCCTCTCAATGAAGAACTTTCTCGTCACCTCGAGCCTAAACTTCCCCTGGTGCAGCTTGAGATTGTGTCCTCTTGTTCTGGTGCTGGTTGCTTGAGAGAAGTGTGCCTATCACTTGTGAATAAACTTGTTACCGCTCGAGAGAAAATGCACTAAAGTGCCTACTTCAGTACGAAAACATGGAAAACACTTGCAGAAAACACTTTCTAAAATGCATATACACTTATTCAAGGGAATAATGCCACATTTTTCAAAGGGCTGATTCACTGTTGTATAAATTAAATGCAAATGTAGTATTTAGTAGTGATGCTTACTACCCAAGACTTTTGTGCTTTGGTCCCTTTTATAAAGCCAAGGAAAGGTGGTGTTTGATGCAATTAGTCAAGTGTTTGGAAGGAGGATTTAACTAAGGTGCTAATCTGCAGTTAATCAATAGTAGCCCCTTCTGAAAGGTAACAATAATTAATTTATTGCAGTTTATTTTTATGACTTTGTATGATTCATTACAGCCACTAAAAGCTCAGAAAAGAAGCAACTCTCCTTTTTCTGTCTCCTGATGAAAGTAAATGGCAGAGAACAAAGCACTTCTTACTTACAGGGTGTTTGAGGACCCTGAAGGGAAATGGCAGCCCAGAAATGGCACATCTACCTGGTTACCAGACAAGGTTTCCAAGTTTCTCTCTGATACCCCTGGCAGCATGCCAAAGGTGCATCTATATTTAACATCAGCACATGTGTCTACTTTAAAGTCAAGACACAGGTGCTGGCTTTCAGTAGAGCCTAGCAAGGACTTTAAGACCAAAAACTGATTCTCACTGCTCTCTGCTGAGCAAGCAGCCTGCTCTCCATTCTGGTGTAAAAACCAAACACCTAAGCTTAACTACTTGATATTGAAAGTGAGATGTTTCACTTTACAACAGGAAGAGAGGTATAAGCATTGCTCTATTTACACAGTGGTCTCACATGGAAATCAGCAACTACCAACAGGTACAACCACTGTAAGCTGTCATGAGCTGTTAGAATTACCAGTGTTAGAGGATTTACTGTGAGACAGTTTAAGCTTTTAATGCAGATATGATACAGAATTAATAGTGATATGCAAGTATCTATTTTTAGACTCCATTTTGGAGTCCAACAACTAGTTCAGAGGTAGGAACTTCTGTGAATAAAAACGTTGTTCATAGCAGCATGCAAATATACCCAGTAAAAAACTGATGGGATCTCAACACACAGGAGGGAAACTGCATTCCTAGTTGGAGTGCAAGAAATGTTTTTATCCAGAATAGGGAGAATGTTTAAAAGCCTAATTCCCTCAGACATGTAGCCAACAACTATAATTGGTAACTTTTCAACAAACAGATAGGGCAAACAACAGGGCTCACACACTGCACTGCAGACCGATTGGATAGCAGTGTGTGGCAGCAGTCAACACCAAAGAACCAAATCAAATAAAGTTTGAAATTCGCAGATATTTGCAGCTTGGGTTTGTTAAACCTCAAAGGACTGTAACATACCCTACACACATAACCATTCCTTGTACTCTCTGCTATGACACTGCTAATGATTTTGATCTTTAGCATTGCAGCACGAGATGAAAACTCTGTAGTAAATAAAATCAAACTCATTATCCAAACAATCTACAAAGTTAAAATGGAGCACTATTTAAATTTGATCAGATCATACTGAGGAAAACTCACTGCCTTTCAAGCAATTAAGGTAAGTAAAGCTTTCAAATGCATTGGCCTATTTATGCCTAAAAACCCCCCACATCAAACACAAAGCTAACTTTTTTTTGCCCCTTTCCTCACAGACTGAGTCATCACATTCACTCCATTGCTTAATCCTAGCCTCTTGACCCTATTCTGTTTGTTGTCTGCACGTTAGAGCCAAATTACAGCACTTTTAAGTAGCTACAAGAATAATACCCTGTTTAACAAGAGAGTACTCAGTTTAACTAAATAATTCATTACACAGACACCACTCATTTATGTTGAATCTGCACACTGCTGACTGAGGGGAGGTTGTACTAAATGACCTTTGGGGGTCCCTTCCGGCCTGGATCGTTCTATGATCATGAAAATAAGCATATTATAAAAATACAGACACATCCACACTTCATTCTTTCTCTCTAAGAAGGGCTCTGTTCATTCTTTCAGTAGAAGACAGAATTTTTACATTTTCTACGTAGGTCCCTTCCAACCCAAACCATTCTATGATAACTGTAAAGAGCTGTCCTGGAACGGAAAGATCCAAACACAGAGGGGCACCTCAGCTGTTCAAAACAACTACTAACAAGTGGGGAAAAGTTAAGGGAAAGAATGAATTATAGGACCAATTGGGCTGTTAGCACACATAAAAAGCATACCAGTATGATTGTAGACCACATCTGTGATGCAAAGCATATTCCATTCATTTTTCATTTTTTCCACAAGAGCTCCTATATCACTCCAAGTGCACTTTTTGTTATGGCTTGAAAAGTCAGGATTGACTTCTAACTGATCAGCCAGTGAATAACATGATCTTGACAGTCCAAGCTTCTGCAGTGGTGTAAAATGAATCATGTTGTAACCTGCATAATAAGAAGCCATTCATTTAATAAGAAAAGTTTCAGTCAGAGGTAATTGAAAGAAGCATAGTAAGGTACAATGTCAACATGCATTTGAAGCTGGTGTTTGAATAACCCATTTAAATTAATCTGAACCTTTCCCTTGAAATTCTACAAAGCACAAGCTTTAAAAATGTGACCAGAGAAGGGCCACGAGGATGATCAGGGGGCTGGAGCACATCCATTATGCAGACAGAGTTGGAGCTATTCAGTCTGGAGAAGACAAGGCTCCTAGAAGACCTTACTGTAGCCTTCCAGTATCTGAAGGAGGCTACAAGATGGTGATGGACTTTTTAGGATGTCAGGTAGTGATAGGACTGAGGGGAATGGAGCAAAACTAGAAATGGGGAGATTCAGATTGGATGTTAGGAAGAGGTTCTTCCTCATGAGGGTGGTGAGACACTGGAACAGCTTGCCCAGGGAAGGTAGTAGAAGCCTCACCCTGGAGGTTTTTAAGGCCAGGCTGGATGTGGCTCTGAGCAACCTGATCTAGTGTGAGGTGTGCCAAACCAAAAATGGTTTCCTGTGTTAGGAAATCATCAAATTCTTGCACCTCTGCAAATGATTTTATTTATTTCATTGACCTAACCTGCTAACTAAATTGAATTTAGTGGAAAACAGTTTGTCTACAAACTCAAGAACCGTTGAGCTATTTACAGTGAAGCTCTTCAGTTTAGCTTTGGGTTTTGATCACAAACCAAAAGTCATGCATCCTTTAATATATGGATAGGTATTACCTGTTTCTTTTGCAACTTTAAGTCTGTCTTCCCATTCATGAAAGGGTCCCAGGCACTTAGCCAGGAAGGTCTGGAGTGTCACACAATCCAAAGGTAACACGTGATTATCGGCTCCCACGTGCAAAATAGGATCCACAACTATATAACCTCCACCGCTTTTTTCATTCCTAGGAAGATTTGATATTCATTGGTAAACACCCATGGTACCAACCAGTCTCAGAAAGACAATCCAACAAGCACAGCAGTTTCAAAATCCCAAGAGCCCAGTACGGTGGCTGGGAACTGGTGGAGAACAGGACAGCAAGGAACCTGAAGACCTCATTCGTGTTGATAAAGATATAAAGGGTGAGTGCCAAGAGGCTGGAGCCAGGCTCTGCTGGGTGATGCCCAATGACAGCACAAGGGGCAAGGGTGGAAGTTGAGGCATAGGAAGCTCTGTGGAAACATGAGGAAATTTTTTTTCCCTGTGAGGGTGACAGAGCACTGGAACAGGCTGCCCAGGGGGGTTGTGGAGTCTCCCCCTCTGGAGATACTCAAAACCAGCCTGGATGTGTTCCTGTGTGATCTGCTGTAGGTGATCCTGCTCGGGCATGGGGGTTGGACTGGATGAGCTTTCAAGGTCCCTTCCAACCCCTAACCTTCTGTGAAAATAGGCAACACTGCACAGATGTCGATCTCTTCTGTGCTGTCCCTCTACTGTGATACTGGATACTGTCCCTATACTGTGATACTGGATTTACAGCAATGCAACTGAGTATACCGAGCTTTAAGCTCTCAGCAAAAGTGAGTTACCTTTGTTATTTTCTGAGACAGAGTACTGCTTCCTCTTTCCAGGATAAAAAAAAAACCATGACTGCCCATCTTTTCTACAAAGGCCTTCATTTGGCACATCACCCTCAGAAAGGTATCTGAGACAAATGCCCTTTTAAGCCTGAATAAATTTAACCACTTATCTTCCAGAAACTGAATACCAGACCACAATTATTACAGACACTGGCACTCTCTTCTGCACTTGCCTCATTGAAAAAGAGGAGGAAGTAAAGATGGTGAAGAATGCAAAAACCTCTGTGGCTAGAAAGACAGAAAACAACCTCCAAAGTCAATACAGAAAGTGCAAATGAACCAGAATGCTGTGACATTGCAAACCTGTGAAAGTGGCTTGCCTTTCCAACATTCACAGCAATTCATCAACTTTCTTCTGTACTTTCTCAAGAACATATTTGCATCAGAAAGCCCCAGACAACTCCCACAAGGACTACCTTTCATTTGCAGATTTGCATAGGGCCCATGGCTGCAATTTGAAATATGCACAGACAAAAGGCTTTCATTCTTAGAAGTTATTTCTTCAGGTTAAAATGCAGACCAAGAGAGTAGGCTGCATTTGGCTTTAACTGTGGAATTTCACTTACCCAAGACTGAAATAGTACTGGTACGACCCAGAAATTTGGAGATCCAGCTTGCAATATTTGTCAGAATCATCTTCTTTTCCTGTGGGATTGTGCCATGACAGTGTCCTGAATTTGTGGCGATCAAACACTTCTCCAGCAGCTGGATAGTTTGTGTACACAGTCACAGGTTTGCCTTGAAGAGTCGGGCCCAATCGGAACTGCAGTTCAAAGCCTAAGAAAAAACCCAAACACGTAAGAGTCACTTTATCAGGAGGAGTGGATATTTCTGTTCTGTAACTCCCCATCATCATTTGACACTACATTAACAAGACAGTGCACCAAGAATTTCATCAGAATGGTGCATTTCTATCAGTATCATCTGTCCCTACTTTCCTAGCACTGCTCATTGCACACTTTACATACCGTTTTCTTTCCTTTACTTACACACAACTATTCATCTCCTTTCCAATTTGCTCCTCTTTGCTATATAAAAATTCTCAACAACATGAAAGAGCAAAACCCTCACTATCATCAGACTGCATACAATTTCATGCAGATTTTGGGTTTACCAAATCTATAAAATAAGCTGACCCATGAAAACATCTGAAAAAATAGGAATACATTTCAAAACAGAGAACATTTGAAATTTCTTCTTCTTTTCACTGAGGGATCACTGAACAATGATAAATTCCTTATGCTTTTAACTGTAAAATGATACAGAATCACAGAATGGTCTGGATTGGAAGGGACCTCCAAAGGTCATACAGTCAATCCCCCTCTGCACTCAGCAGTGGCATCCCCAACTAGATCAAGTTGCCCCAGAGCCCTGTTCAGCCTCACCTTGAATATCTCCAGGAATGGGGCCCCAACCACCTCCCTGGGCAACCTGTTCCAGTGTTCCACCACCCTCATGGTGCACAATCTGTTCCTAACATCCAATCTAAATCTGCTCTTTAGTTTGAAGCCATTGCCCCTCGTCCTATCACTGCAGACCTTTGTAAACAGTCTCTCTATCCTTCTTGTAGGCCCCTTTCAGCTACTAGAATGTTGCTATTAGGTGTCCCTGGATTCTCCTTTCTCCCAAGCTGAACAACCCCAGCTCCCTCAGGCTGTCCTCATAGCAGAAGTGATTACTGCTGTGTAACCTACAATATACAAACAAACTGTTAAAACTTTCAGAGCGTTCAACAAATGAAAGGGGGGGTCACAGACATCTAGAGAGTAGTATTTAGACTTAAGATACTCATGATAGTGAGAATAAAATCAGGTTAAAATATTAGGACCTCAAACTGTGTTGTAGTCTTTTCAGTTGGGTATAAAAAATTCAATTTAATCCACAGGTTTCAGAAGAGGTTTCCACTTGCAAGGATGAGGGCCACCACCATGTGCATGGCTCATTACAGCGTCCTTTCAAGTTGCTGTAACAGGTGTAAATGTTTGCACTGTAACTTTTACTACATTACATGCTAGCCATGTAGTTAGCTGTAGTCAAATACCTACTAGCCCTAGCTGCCTACAGCATTGGGAGTAAAATAAACCTGAGTATTCATGAAAAAAGAAATTTACTAACACACAGAAAATTATAAAGTGTAAAAAAGCTTGAACAATGTCAAGTTCTAGCATCTTAAGTTAAAAATCCAAATTGCTTATTCTGTAGAATCATGGGGACTCTAAACACCAGAACTTGATGTCTGAATACATTTAAGTATGTCTCACCAAGCTTGCAGTTTCTCTTATAAACACCATCAATAATCACCACCGCTCCACAACCCACCAGGCAAAGGTGTCATTTTAGAATGCAAAGGTAAAACGAAGCTTGTGTGATTGCCAAAAAATACTTATCTTTTCAATGACCACAAAAGAAATACATTAAAAAAACACCCACTTCTGGAAGGCTATGCACACTCTCCCCAGCACTGTCCTGGCATTTTATCGGTTTATTACAAGGATTACTAAAATTAGAGTGCAGGGATATATGCCATTGATATCTTATTTCCTGTAACAGCTATAGTGACATCAGGAATGCTGTGATCAAAATTAGCCATGCCCTATCGAGAGCAGAGGCACGTTCAGGGTCTGATAGCCAATGCACTTCTGTGTGATTCCCTCCAAGCAAATCAACACAACTGGAAGGACAAATTAAAAATCAAGGTTATGGTCAACTCTGCACTGCTATGCTACTGATATTTTCTTACAACAGAGTGGCAGGAAATCATACATGATTATGCAGTTAAAGAGGACTCTTCTTCTCTACTAACCAATTTTGGTACTAGGTTCTTAGTAACAAAACCAACAAAGTATCATGAGCAATAAAACTTGTTGCATTACTTTAAATGCTTTCTAAAGCCAGTGGCTTTATTTTTATAGACTGAATTTGCTGACCACCAGAATAGCAGACCAATTAGTGGGGGAGGTTGGGTGGTTTTGGGCTGCTTTTTTCTTTTGTGGCAATAGGAATGCTTTTAGAGAGAAGTAACATCAAGTTCTTACAAGTATACAGCCAGAATACTAACATAGCACAGCCATAAGAAAAATGACAGGCAGGATAAAATTTAGGAGGAGCTCAAGATCTCATATTCTGAAACCACCTCATGCTCTGCAAAATGTTAGTATTACTGATACCTTTCAAAATGGTAATATTAGCAATGGGGTGCTGCCTAACACATTGCAAATAAATACTAGAGGTCTTGACTTATAAGGTGTTTTTTCGATTACTGAAGTGCAGGTGATAAAAGCAGAGGCCTTGTCCTGCAGATTCTGTCTAAAAAAATGATTTGCACTTCATTCCCATGAAGACTGACAGCTCCTAGCTGATCTGCTCTTCATTTCCCAAGAGTTTTATGTCAGACTGAACCACGACTGCAGCCCATTGAACTCTACCGTGGAGGCAAGCATTTCAGAAAACGTTTCGACTTAAAACACAATTTCCAATTTAAAACGAGGAAATTAAACCAAATAAACAACAAATCAAACGAAAACCAACCCCCGCAAGCTGAGCTTCCTTTCCACTACTGCCCGAAGGAGCTGACGACCTTCCGGCCATTTCCCTCTCACCCGGCCCCAGAGGATTCCCAGCAAAGGAGGAGAAGTTGATGAGGCCGCAGCCCACCGCCCCCGACATACCTTGCTCCAGCCTAAAGAGGGTCTTATCCAGCTTCTCCATCTCGCTGAGGTGCAGCACCCGTGTCTCCTTACCGCTCGGCATAGCTGCGGCCGTCCGCCCGGCGCCGCTCCTGCGCCAGCAAACTCACTTCAGGGAGGCAGAAGCGATCCCTGCCGTGAGAGAGAGCAGATAAACACTCACAGGTCACCGGCGATCCCCTGGAGAAGGACGGCTGCTAGGGAACGCCTCACGCCGCCGGTTTCGCTTACATGTTCCCCAGCCTCGGGAAGCGAGGAGACGAGGCGCGACCGGACAGGGAGCAGGGTGTGAGGGAGCTGTCAGGAGGCACCCACTCCTCACCTGGCCAGGGACCGCCACCAGCAGCACCCCGTCCCAGAGCGCGGCCCGGCCCGAAGCCAGAGCCGCGGAGGTGCCCCCGGCCCGACCTGCTCGCGAGCGGGGAGGCGGGGGGAGGGGGAAAAGGGGGGGGGAGGGAGCCTGACACCTGTCACTCTCTCCGCTTGCCCCGGTGCTGCCGAGAACTACTGCCAGGCCCCTTGTCGCCGCCCTGTCTCTACGGGAAGCGGTGCCCGCCTCAGCCGTCCCACCATACTCACGAGCGGGCCCGGAGAGCAGCGGAGGCACAGCTCCCCGCGGAGGGCGACGGCAGCCGAGGCCGAGAGGAGCCAGGGCGGGGGCTACAGCAGCGCGTCTGCCCGCTTCTGCTGCGACAGCCACGGGCTGGCCGGGCGGGCGGGCAGTCACTCACGCACTCGCCAGCAGCCGCGACACACCTGGTGGGACCGCTTTTTTCCTCCTCTTTCCTTGCCCTTTTTTGAAACAAAGTTTATTGGTCCCTCCGGGGACGCGCACGAAGACGGGCGGCGCCAGCGCAGCTCCCGCGAGAGCATCCGGACCGCCCCGGCAGCTGTGCGGAGCGGCGAGGCCCGGCCGGCCTGGCCCCGCCTCGGCCTGGCCCCGCCTCGGGCTGGCTCCGTCCTGCCCCGCCCCGAGAGGAGAGGTTCCGCCCTGCGGAGCAGTTCTACTTGTGAAGGGGGGAGCGCTCCGCCAGTCTGGACCCGCGGCACCCGAGGGGTTTTGGCGGGCGCGCTCTGCCTTCGCGGCCACAGGCCCCACCAGCGCCTCTATGTACGGCTTGTGCGTGCCAGCATGACTAGACCGCGCACCGTGGGGGCTACAGCACCTGAAACCGAGTCTTTGTAGTTTAGCGGGTAATCCGCTGAGGAAAAGGCGACTTTAAAGCTGCGACGCCTTTGGGCCTAGCCCTTGCCGTGATGGGAGCGCCGCGCCACCTAGCTCCCTCAGCGCTCCAGCTCGGCCGCCGCAGGGGCTGGCTCGGACGGGAGCCTGCTGCCTGCCTCCGCGTCGAGGCGCACTCGGTGCCCGTCAGCCGGCTCCTTCCCCACAGGCTGAAAGAAAACGTGATACCGGCCAGGGTTTAAGTGCTATATATAGTATGTGGACGAGAGCTCACACTCCAGGGATGTGTCTTTGGCCAAGATGTAAGGGGGTCTAAAAGAAGTCCAAACCAAGAAGCTACCACCCTTGTTTTGAAGCATGCTGTCACCCCAGCTGCTGCCACCAGACAGCCCAACCATCGCTCTGCGTTGCAGAATACCTGGGACAGTTGCTCCAGGCCTCTCACCACCCAAGTCATTGACTGTACCCCACTGTAAAGGTCAGCCGTGCAGCTTGGGAAGGTCAGTCTATTTTTATTGCCTGCAACTATGCCGAAAGGGGAAGCATAAAAAATTGCTTCTCAAATTTACAGTCACTATGCTAGATTGTTTATTATTTTTCTTTCCAAAGGTATATTTTGTGGAACTGGGAGGAGTCTGCAAAACAGTTTAGATGTAACCATTTACTTCCGAGTCATCCTGTGCATGCCCTTATAATAGTGTCTTACTGCAACACCTGCATCCAAGTACACTACATTTGAGGGGAGTCTGAAAGCCTTGATACTCACAGAAACACACTTACTTCAAACAGAGTTTATCTTTCGGTAGCAATTCCACACACCCACACACACACACACCCCTTCCCCTTTCCTTCCTCTGAACATTAAGAAATCATAGAATAAAAAAACTCCAATTGTTTCTCATTACAGTTGGCATTTTAATATTGTTGAGAAAGATTTTCATGTTGGTATAAGTGAATCTCAACTTTTATGCCCCCTGACAGACTGGGAGAAAGTTCCTAAAACAAAAGCCTCATGGTTTGTTTGTGCAGTACCCCTAACATAAACCTCAGTGAGACTTGTTCAGATACAGTTCAAACATCATACTTCCAGTCCGGATTATTTCACACAGCTGTTTCCTGGGGGGCCAGCAAGATTCTCCCATCATCCTCGACTTTCCCAGCCCCCTTATTCCTTACTTAGAATGCTGGCCTGAGTGTTTTGTATACAGGACAGGCTTGCACCTAACAGAAGTCCAGCTCTCCTGTATGCTGGAAAATACAAGCAGCTCAAACAGTTACGAGAGTTGTGGGAACAAACCAAACAGACATATCCCAGAAAGAGATTTGGACCATCTCTTTGTAATGGTCCTCAGCAGACTTCAGTATCCTGAGGTGACTTTTCAGTTGGCCTGCCACAGCCTTGCATGAGGCTCTCTTCCTCCAGGCTTCCTATTGACCTGTCATGTACTTCAGACAGGGTGGGATTTAGAAGTTTGATCAGGCAATTATGCAGTGAACAGATCTAAGAGAGGAAGAGCAAATGATGCTTATGTAGCTAAGTCCTTGGCATAAGTACCTACCCCAGAATAAATGCTGGACACCTCGTGAAAAGCAAAGAAAATCCAAAAGAGTATTTGTTGTGGATTGAAATTACCCCCCAACTAATTTGATAGATTTACCCCCCCAAGTAAAATTGCCAGACTAGCTCAGTTTGGGATGGAAGCAAAAGGAGCTCTATTTACAAGCCAGCTAAAATCTAGAAATAGAGTCACCATCCCTGGAGGTGTTCAGGAGGAGACTTGATAGGGTGCTTGGTTGCATGGTTTAGTTGATTAGGTGGTGTTGGATGATAGGTTGGACACAATGATCTTGGAGGTCTCTTCCAACCTGGTCTTTCTATTCTATTCTATTCTATTCTATTCTATTCTATTCTATTATTCTATTCTATTCTATTCTATTCTATTCTATTCTATCCTTTCTCTTCTGTTCTATTCTATTCTATTCTATCCTTTCTCTTCTGTTCTATTCTATTCTATATACAAAATGCAATGAATATGTATAAAACACACAATATATGTGCAATAGAATGAATATATATATATATACACAATTTATAAACAACACAAACTCCTCAGAATACCCTGGATGGATCCATGGGACCCATTCACTTCCTCCCCTCCTCCTTCTCTTGTTCCTGTTACGTTACACAGTAGTCAAAACAGAGATCCCCTGACAAGGCCATGGGAGAGAGAGGTTGCAAACAGCAGGAACAGGAGAAGCAAGCAAGAACTGTTTATGCCTCTGCTCTATATTCCTGTTAGCAATCCAATGAATTATATAGACCTTATCATAATTTTGTTTTACATCCAATGATAATTTATTTTGCAGTCTTTGCAGTCAGGGACTAGACTAAAGTTCCCCCTTCAAACTGTAATAGTATTACTGAAGACAATTTTGCCAGTGCTAGTAAGTTTTAAAGTGTGGTTCATTTGCTTAATAGGAAAAACTCTGTAATTAGGTTTACATTGCCACATTTCCACTCTGCATTTAGATAGGTTTTGAAATACATCCAAGTGGATGAAAAAGGATTTTTAAGTTTTCTCAAGACAAAAGTCATTAAGGAAATCAAACTAGCACTCTCCAATTCCAAGTCGTCAAGCAATTGCTTTGACCAACATTTGTGACTATCTAAACCAGATGTCAGTCTAGATGGACTTGATCCACTACACAGTGAAAAAAGGTTCCCTAAGTACTACTAAACTACTTAATAATTAGAACAGTATTATTTCATTGGCCTTCAATTCAATATGAAAAGAATGACTACTACAACGATCCTGAATGATTGTAGAAGGTCCCTTGATGAAGCTTGACCAGAACAACAGAGCTCTAATCCTTTCTCCATCAATATCACTTCTTATGCTGGCAAATCCCTTACAGACTTTGAGTCTGTAAGGGTGGACATAAGTTGCAGGCCTGTAATTTAGCAGACCTAAATTGAGCAGGCTTTTTGTATGTGAGAACCACACCAGCAGAGCAACAATGTACCAGTGCCATCATTTAACACTGCAGCTACTGACAGGACACAGCCAACAGCAATCACACGTGACATTTGATCTTAAAGGTCTCTTCCAACCTGGTTTATTATCCTCGTCTCTTCTCTTCTCTCTCTTCTCTTCTCTTCTCTTCTCTTCTCTTCTCTTCTCTTCTCTTCTCTTCTCTTCTCTTCTCTTCTCTTCTCTTCTCTTCTCTTCTCTTCTCTTCTCTTCTCTCTCTTCTCTTCTCTTCTCTTCTCTTCTCTTCTCTTTCTCTTCTCTTTCTCTTCTCTTCTCTTCTCTTCTCTTCTCTTCTCTTCTCTTCTCTTCTCTTCTCTCTTCCTCCTTCTTCTCTTCTCTTCTTTCTCTATACACTGGGATCTACATGGGGGTTTGAGTGCCATTTTGAGTTTGGATTTTTTCTGTGTGTGATATGATATACCACAGCATGAAAAGATCAATAGTTGCATCAAGATAGGAGTGGATACAATATCAATGTCATTACCAGAGACTAGCTTTCTACTGTTTCAAATATATGATCAGAATTCTTCAATCATTTTCCATGCACCTTCCTCGTACTCCCTCCCATCCCACCTTCTGTGTTGGAACAAAGTGTTGCAGAACATTTACCTTTGCAATGGCCTCAGTGCAGTTTGGGAAGCCTGTTCATTAGGTGTCAGATCCCACTCATGTCATAGTGCTTATGCCTGCTTTAAGTGTTGTGACTATGAAGTGTGGGAACTTAGAATAGTTACACCACGGTATTTATTTTAATAGCAGAACAATAGCTCCCAATAAAAACAGTGAAAACTAACTACCACAGAGGGCATTTAACTGAGCATCTAACTAAAATTAAACCCAGATTCCTTTGGTCTGTATGCAGGAGATATGATATTTCATAAAATTTAAAGTGATAGCACACTTTTCTCCAATGCCTCACATTCAGGACCTGTAAACTCATGCATTAACACTGTGGTATAGTTAAACAACAGGAAGATTCTGAGTGGTTGAATCTTTTATCTAGCTGTTGTCTTCTAACAGGGAGATCTCATCCAGAACTGTATCTGTACAATTTGACAAGACTGCAGTCTTCCCTGTGAGTTAGATCTTTGTAATGCAGTGGCTGAAAAGTGCTGTCCTTAGGCATTTTTTGTGCCCTTGGGGCCAAGAAGGTCAAAGTGCATTAAGAGGATTTTGTCCAGCAGATCCTGGGAGGTTCTCCTCCCCCTCTACTCTGCCCTAGTGAGGCCCCACCTGGAATATTGCATCCAGTTCTGGGCTCCCCAGTTCAAGAGGGACAGGAATCTACTTGAGAGAGTCCAACAGAGGGCTACAAGTATGATGAAGGGATTGGAGCACTCCCTTATGAGGAAAGGCTGAGAGCCCTAGGGCTGTTTAGTCTGGAGAAGAGAAGACTGAGAAGGGATGCAACCAATGTCTATAAATATCTGAGGACTGGGTGTCAAGAGGGGATAGGCTCTGCTCAGCTGCACCCTGTGAAAGGACAAGGGGCAATGGATGGAAACTACAGCACAGGAGGTTCCACCTCAACATGAGGAGGAACTTCTTTACTATGCGGGTCCCAGAGCACTGGAACAGGCTGCCCAGAGAGGTTGTGGGGTCTCCTCCTCTGAATATTTTCAAGACCCATCTGGTCCCTTCCAACCCCTAACATCCTGTGATCCTGTGTGTGCCCAGCAGGAATTTACATATGGGCTTTTTTTGTAGTACCTTCTAAATAGCTAAACAGATTGCAATAGCCTGATAGGCAGTGAGTAAATAGCAGGCTGGAATGAGAATGTCTGTGTAAGTACAAAATCAAATGAGTTGGAGTGGCCTGTGCAGTTTGTTTTTAACCAAACATGTTAAGTGCTCTTTAATTACTTGGCAGTGTTGCTCTGACCTTTCAAAGATGAACATGGTGTCATCATGCATTTTTGGACTGCAGAACCAGGGTTTTTTTGGTTTGCTTTTAATCCCATCTTGGCCATTCTTTGGCTGTGTGGCCTCAAACAATCAATGCTCTCCCTTTAACTTCTGTATAAAGATAGACTACTATTAATTTTTAATAGTAAGCAGTAAACTTCAGTGCATTTGTCTTTAAAGAAGCCCAAATAAAATTGTTAAATGCTCCAGATATATGTGTCTGCTTCAGCTGACAGCATCACATTAATTTGATCCTGTCTTCTGCAAATGTGATGTGGCAAGCATTTTGAGCTTAGTGTCTGAACGGTATTCTTGTGCCATTTAACTTAGTGAAGTGTAAAATGAACCCAAATGTGCTGGGCCCATTTTTGTTTGACAAGGAGACCATGTTGCATCACATCTTTGTTTTGTAAATTGTTCCATCTAACACTACTGAGAGATGCTGAGATTTCAGACTTCAGAGTATCTATTGCTATAGGGAGTGCAGCAATGTTTTATCAAGCAGATCTGCTCCCCCAGTTTTATAGGTCCTCCTGAAAAATACTGATTGTCTCTTGCTCTTTCCCAGTGCCTTATGAGGAGAGGCTGAGAGCCCTGTGGCTTTTTAGTCTGGAGAGAAGACTGAGAGGGGATTTAATCAATGTTTATAAATATCTGAGGGCTGGGTGTCAAGAGGGAGGAGACAGGCTCTGCTCAACTGCACCTTGTGATAGGACAAGGGACAGTGGATAAGAGCTCAGGACCAGGGTGAGTAAACAGACCCTTCCAAGGACAGAAAGAGGAGGAACTTCCCTCTCTATAATGCATGTGACATTTATAGTATGGGATACACCTGTGAGCCAGTGCAGGTCAGCTGCTCTTGTTGCTCCAAACTGCTAATGGTCTGCATGCCGTGGCTGGCCTATGATTTATCCCAGAAAGACCAGGACACCTGCCTCTGCAGGAGGCACTTTTCCTTAGGAAAAAAAGAAGTGCAGCACAGGAAGTTCCACCTCAACATGAGGAGCAACTTCTTTACTGTAAGGGTCCCAGAGCAGTGGTGGAGTCTCCTTCTCTGGAGGCTTTCAAGCCCTGTCTGGATGCATTCCTGTGTGACCTGCGCTAGATTCTATGGTCCTGCTCTGGCAGGGGAGTTGGACTCGAAGATCTCCAGAGGTCCCTTCCAACCCCTAACATCCTGTGATTCTATGAAAGGAAGTTTCTGTGTAGCAGAGTGGAAAACCTTATTTTACTTAGCGGTTAATGCCACCAAGTGGCTAGGTGGTGTAATCGGCTGGAAGTCGGAAAAGCAGCTTTTCTTTTACCTCTCTGTAAACAATTATTTTCTGATAAATACATTTCCAACTGTGAGTGTTTATGTATTGCTAACAAACAACAACAACAAATAAAGGTAGAAAGAGCTGATTAGTAGAGAGGAATCACAGAAAACATCCGGTTGGAAGAGACCTCCAAGCACATCAAGTCTAACCCTTGACCAAGTTTAGGTTCAGTCCCAAACCATGTCCCTAAGCACCAGCTCCACAGGCTGCTTAAATTCCCCCAGGGATGGTGACTCCAGCAACACCCTGGGCAGGCCATTCCAATGTCTGAGAACCCTATCTGGGAAGAAATATTTCATAGCATCCTGCCTGAAGCTCAGCTTGAAACCATTTCCTCTGGTCCTGTCCCTTGCCACCAAGGAGCAGAGGCTGCCCCCTCCTCGCTCCAACCTCCCTTCAAGGAGCTGTAGAGAGCAATGAGGTCTCCTGTCAGCCTTCTCTTCTTCATCCTGAACACCCTCAGCTCCCTCGGCCCCTCCTTGTAGCCCAGGTGCTCCAGGCCCTTCTCCAGCCTCATTGTCCTTCTCTGGACATGCTCCAAAACCTCAATGTCCTTCTTGTAGTGAGGGGCCCAGAACTGAACACAACACTTGAGGTGTGGTCACACCTGTGGTGAGTACAGGGTTTCTTACTGGTCACCATGTTTCTAATCCAAGCCAGGATCATAGCAAGCTACTGAGTTCAAGAGTACAGACAGATGAACCTGGTCTAGGTTCTGAACATACAATTTGCTGGATGAATAATTCTGGCATTCTGTTTTAACTAGCAGAGATGATATTTCACAGAATCACAGAATGGTCAGGGTTTGAAGAGATTGCAAGGATCATTTAGTTCCAAGCCCCCTGCCATGGGCAGGGACACCTCACACTACATCAGGTTGCCCAGAGCCACATCCAGCCTGGCCTTAAAACCCTCCTGGGATGAGGCTTCCACCACCTCCCTGGGCAACCTGTTCCAGCGTCTCAACACCCTCAGGGGGAAGAACGTCTTAACATCTAATCTAAATCTCCCCTTCTTTAGCTTGGATCCATTCCCCTCAGTCCTATCACTACCTGACACCCTAAAAAGTCCCTCCCCAGCTTTCTTGTAGCCCCCTCCAGATACTGGAAGGCCACAAGGTCTCCTGGGAGCCTTTTCTTCTCCAAACTGAACAACCCCAACTCCCTCAGTCTGTCTCCATAGCAGAGGAGCTACAGCCCTCTGATCATCCTCATGGCCCTTCTCTGGACACCATGCCATTGGCCATTAAGACAAAAGAGAAGCATACCTAAGAAGGGTATTTCTGGAGGTCAGTTGGTAAAACAGATAAGAAGTATGAAACAGTGCCAGAGCTCAAGAGGAGAGAATGAATTAATTATGGAGGAAAGTATGTCATCCTACATTGTGACTTCAGCATCATGCATTTAGTTTATAGTTTATAGTTTCATTCAGGGTTGGAAGGGACCACAAGGATCATCTAGTTCCAACCCCCCTGCCATGGGCAGAGACACCCCACACTAGATCAGGCTGGACAGAGCCTCATCCAGCCTGGGCTTAAACACCCCCAGGGACGGGGCCTCGACCACCTCCCTGGACAACCCATTCCAGGGTTTCACCACTCTCATGGTGAAGAACCTCCTCCTCACATCTAGCCTGAATCTCCCCACCTCCAGCTTCATTCCATTCCCCCTAGTCCTATCACTACCTGAGATCCTGAGAAGTCCTTCCCCAGCCTTCCTGTAGGCCCCTTTCAGATACTGGAAGGCCACAATTAGGTCACCTCGGAGCCTTCTCTTCTGCAGACTGAACAGCCCCAACTCCCTCAGTCTGTCCTCACAGGAGAGGTGCTCTAGCCCTCTGATCATCCTCGTGGCCCTTCTCTGGACAAGTTCCAGCACCTCCACATCCCTCTTGTAATAGGGGCTCCAGAACTGGACACAGTACTCCAGGTGGGGTCTCACCAGGGCTGAGTAGAGGGGGAGAATCACCTCCCTCGACCTGCTGGCCACACTTCTCCTGATGCAGCCCAGGATCTGATTGGCTTTGTGGGCTGCAAGTGCACACTGAGAGCTCATGTTGAGCTTTTTGTCCACCAGCACCCCCAAGTCTCTCTCTTCAGGGCTACTTTCCAGCCAGTCACTGCCCAGCCTGTATTTGTGCCTGGGATTGCCTCGACCCAGATGCAGGACCCTGCACTTGCTCTTTTTGAACTTCATGAGGTTGGCTTGTGCCCACCTCTCCAGCCTGTCCAGGTCCCTCTGGATGGCCTCCCTTCCCTCCAACCTGTCTGCTGCACCACACAGCTTGGTGTCATCAGCAAACTTGCTGAGGGTGCACTCAATGCCACTGTCCATGTCCCCCACAAATGGTCAGGATTGTTTCAATGACTCAACATTCCCTTCTCTTTGGGGAAAAAAAAAAGAACAGACAAATTGCTGTGGTAGGAAAAATTCTTCCTATCTATGACAATGTTATTGTCAGCTTCCCTAATGCATATTTAGCTAAGGGTAACACTGGAAGGCTCTAGTCTTGTCCGTGTAGGATACACAAGAGAAATAAATACAAGTGTCAGGAAGAGACTACAGGTGACAGCAACCAGACTGGTGAAGGGACTGCAGGGAAGGTCTGATGAGGAGAGGCTGAGGGAGCTGGGGGGACCTTATCCCACTTTACAACTAGATGAAAGAAAGTTGTAGTAAGGTGGGGAGTCAGGCTCTTCTCCCAGGCAACTTGGGACAGGACAAGAGGGCATGGCCTGAAGCTGTGCCAGGGGAGGATTAGGTTGGATGCTAGGAAGCACTTCCCCATGGAAAGGGGAACCAGACACTGGGATGGAATGCCCAGGGAGGTGGTGGAGTTGCTGTCCCTGGAGGTGTTTAAGGAAAGATTGGATGTGGCATTTGGTGCCACGGTGTGGTCGCTGTGGTGGTGCCAGGTCATAGACTGGACTTGGTGATCTCAGAGGTCTACTCCAGCCTCAATAATTCTGTGATTCTGTGACTTCTGTTTTTATAGGAAGGCCATATCCTCCATCTGTTTTGCCAAGTATAAATGCTCTTTTTCAAATGAGGTAATAAAAATAGAAAACAGTAGTAACAAAAACTTCTTCAAGTTATCCATCATCAAAACAACCTGACAAGGAGGCAACCTTTTTGCACATCACATGATTGGAACTCAGATGGTGTTTTACCAGGATAATCTTGCCAGTAACACAGAGAAACCATTTACCTAGAGCACACACATGAAACTTGAGGCAGGGCTGACTTTCTAAACTACCACAGTTTTGCTGTACAATTACCTTAATATTGAAGAGAATAACTGATTACAAGGAACTACATAATGATTTGGGTTCTCCTCAGACCTAGCTTCAATGGCTTATTGTTTTCCATATTACTCTGGGCTTTAAAAATAGCACAGCTTTCAGTACATGCCTTAGACTGCACAATATTCTGACCTGTTGGAGAGCAGTGAAGGAGAAAAGGACCTGGGGTCCTAGCTGATGAAAGGTTGACCATGAGCCAGCAATGTGCTCTTGTCCAATGCCATTCGGGGGTGGATTAGATGGTCTGTGATTAGTAGGTTGAGAGAGGTTCTCCTCCCCCTCTACTCTGCCCCGGTTAGGCCTCATCTGGAATGTTGTGTCCAGTTCTGGGCCACTCAGTTCATGCAGGACCTCAGAGAACTGCTTGAAAGAGTCCAGTGCAGAGCCACAAAAATTATTAAGGAAGTGGAACATCTTCCTTATGAGGAGAGAGTGTGGGAGCTGAGGGAACATGAGGAAGAATTTTGTGTAAGGCCACAAGAAGGTCTCCTTGGAGCCTTCTCTTCTCCACACTGAACAGCCCCAACTCTCTCAGTCTGTCTTCATAGCAGAGGAGCTCCAGCCCTTCTGATTATCCTTGTGACCCTCCCCTGGACACATTCCAGCACTTCCAGATCTTTCTTGTAATAGAGACTCCAGACCTGGACACAGTACTGCAGGTGGGGTCTCACCAGAGTGGTGTAGAGAGGGAGAATCACCTCCCTCGACCTGCTGGCTCTGCTTCTCTCGATGCAGCCCAGGATACAATTGGCTTTCTGTCTCTGTGTTAAACAGAGTTTTCATACTGTGACTGTATTTATGTTACTATTTGTCATACAAAGCCTGTTTTAAATAAGCATACATTAATTAGAAACACACAAGCACTTAATAAAGCATGTTTGTACTTGGGCTTACAATTTTATCAAACTCTTTCATATTGTGGGGACTTTATGAATGGCTGTTATGAACTGATTCCCCCCTCCCCAAGATGCATGCTTAGGAAGATCTCAGCTTTCCAGGGACTTCCATGAGCAAGATAATAGAATTTTATGGAATAATTTTATCACAGAATGGTCAGGATTGGAAGGGATTGCAAGGATCATTTAGTTCCAACCCCCCTACCATGGGCAGGGACACCTCACACTACATCAGGGTGCCCAGAGCCACATCCAGCTTAGCCTTAAAACACTCCAGGGATGAGGCTTCCACCACCTCCCTGGGTAGCCTGTTCCAGTGTCTCACCACCCTCATGGGGAAGAATTTCTTCCTAACAGTTTCATGTCTGCTGTTTCAGTAGAGAGTACTTTTTAAGAAAATACAATTATAGTATTGAGATCGCTGTAACTGCTCAGACCTTCTGATTAGCAGTTGAGTTAGGTGAACCCTGCAGTCAGAATTGGAGTTGTTCTGTCTGGAGAAGGCTCCAAGGAGACCTTCCAGTATCTGAAGGGGGCCTACAAGAAAGCTGGTGAAGGACTTTTCAGGGCGTTGGGTAGTGATAGGACTGGGGGGAGCGGATCCAAGCTAGAGGAAGGGAGATTTAGATTAGATGTCAGGAAGATGTCTCACCATGTGGGTGGTGAGACACTGGGACAGGTTGCTCAGGGAGGTGGTGTTTATCAGCACAAACATGGTATTTCAGTTCTGTGGAAGGGCAAAATTCCTGGTGTAATTTTTATTAATTATCTTTTGGTCCTGCTTCACTTCGTGAGCAAGTGAGAACTTGGAACAAAACAAAACAGAACTCAGGGAAGCCTGTGGGTTTTTTTTCTGCCCGCAAAACACCAGTAACAGCCAGTACTTGTTTGCTTTCTGATAAGAAAAGCCTGACTTTGCAAGCCTGCATAGGTGAGCACCTTCAGGCGCACGGATGGCTCCGCAAATGAGTCCTGCAGGTTTGCGCAAGGGCAGTCTCTTAGTCAAACACAGGGGGCAAGACTCTAGGAGGAAACCCGGGCCATTCACCAATTCCTCCAACGTTTGAAGGCCGCGACGAGATCCCTTGCCCGTGGCGCCTCGGGCAGCAGCCCAGCTCCGCGGCTCTGGCAGCCGGCAGCCGCCGCGGCGAGCAGGCGGAGCCTGCCTGGCCTGGCCTGGCCTGCCCTGCCCTTTGGCGGCACCGCCCCCGCAGCAGCGCCCTCTGGCGGCGGGCTCCACTGGCGGCTGGCTTTACTCCCAGCTTATCTCTGCCCCTCAGGCACCGCGGGGCGCTGCGGCGGAGCCGTGCCGCGCAGCCAGAAAAGCGACCGCAGAGTCAGCCGCGGAAAGGAGACGTTTGGAGAAGGCGAGCTGAGCTTCCCGCTCGCCGCCTGTCCCGCTGCCGTTTTCTGTGGGGGAGGTGTGGAGGAGAAGAGCGCGGAGCTGGCCGCAGCGAGGGTGGTGCGCGGCGGGCGGGGCTGCCGGAGCCGCGGCGCCGCTGTAGCTCCGGGGCGCTTTGGTTAAACTGGCGCTAGCGAGTGCACGAAGGTTGCGTGCTGCTGGCGCTCTGAAAACTTTGTGTGCTCGATAGAGTATCTACAGCAGCTACCAAACACATTAAAAGCTTTTAAAGCACCTTGTAGCTGCTGCTTCTCGTGGAAACACTTCTGGTTTGCGTTAGACAAAACTCTTAAGCGTTAACGAGTAGAGGTAAGGTGTGCTGTGTTTTACCTTGGAAGCTACTCCAACCGTGTGCTTTTTGCATCTTGTTTGCCTCTGAATGTTATGTGAATTTTGTTTTCTTGTTTTATTGTTTCATTAACGCGTACAGGAGGCGGCTGTGTGATACCTGTCACAGTAAATGTGGTGATCTTGTGCTTGGATTTGCTTGTTGGGATAATAAACTCATTTTTAGGTGAGCTTGCAATTTTGGGCTCATCATAGTGGTAGTAGAAGCTTTCAAGGTTGTTACATACGAAGCAGCTGCCCAACAGAGAGTGAAGCAGGCAAAAGGGCAAAATTCTTGCCTCTTATTTGTTCATGGGATATATTTGAGAAAAGCCAAGATGATTGTTCTCCTGTGTAAGATTTCTTGTCTTCCTGAAAGTGTCCCTTTGATAGGGGCTAAATGTGTGCCGAGCTTTAAAACCATGCTGCTAACTTGTGTCGACTCGTACTTTGAGGAAGAAGGTATGGAATGCTGTGGTTTGCTTGTTGTGCTGCCCCCTCAAATGCACCAGAAGGTGATTACTTGATGTCATACTCTTTGAGGTCTGTGGAAGTAGGTGTCTGACAAAGCAAAGGAAGCTGCAGGGTCAATGCTTTGTTACAACTTGATGTATTTCAGCTGAAGTGTGCTGCGTCTTACCAGTTTGGCTGGGGAAGCAATATAAAGGCCAGGCTGGATGTGGCTCTGAGCAACCTGATGTAGTAGTGTGAGGTGTCCCTGCTCCTGGCAGGGAGGGTTGGAACTGGATGATCCTTGAGGTCCCTTCCAACCCTAACAATTTTATGATAAAGTGTATGCCTGGAGTCGAGAACACTCTTACAGATGTTTGCTTTTGTGTGTGTCTGGTGTTCCCGCTTTCAGACAAACTTCCTCCAACCTTCACATGATGAAGGTCAACACTGTTAGACACAAGTCATAAATGAGAATTTGAAATTTAATTTTCTTACTTATAGAAAGCCAATGGCAGTTTTACTTGGACTTGGTCACTGGTACAGAAGAACTGGCTGCAAGGTGAGTACCTGCACTTAAGCTGTTATAAAAGCTATTTTTGAAGCACACAAGCCTTGAAGTTGCCTTTGAATGTTTCCTCTGTAGAAAACCAGAGAGGAGAGGTAGAGGTGTGTATGATTTGTCATGCTATGGGCATGGGTGTGTGTACTTGTACTTCAAAAATGATGAGTTGTTGGGAGTATGGATGCTACTTGTTTTCTGCCCTTGCTCAATGAAGCTATTGTGATATGATCGCATTTAAATGAGCAGGAGAAGTTAACCGAAGCTCTTTATTCTGAGCTCGGAGGGGAAGTGACTCTTGGACAGCAAGGCTCTCTGCTTTTGCTTTGTAAGAATATTTCTAAACAGATGTGGCACAAAAGTCTTCTGTTAATACAGCTTCTAGAGAATGGTCAGGGTTGGAAGGGACTTCAAAGTTCACCTAGTTCTAAGCCCCCTGCCATGGGCAGGGACACCTCACACTACATCAGGTTGCCCAGAGCCACATCCAGCCTGGGCCTCCCTGGGCAGCCTCCAGGGATGAGGCTTCCACCACCTCCCTGGGCAACCTGTGCCAGTGTCTCACCACCCTCAAATAGGGAAGAACTTCTTCCTAACATCCAATCTGAATCTACTCACTTCTAGTTTTGCTTCATTTTTCTTAGTCCTGTCACTCCCTGACACCCTAAAAAGTTCCTCCCCAGCTTTCTTGTAGCTCCCTTCAGATACAGGAAGGCCACACAATGAGGCTTCCTTGGAGCCTTTTCTTCTCCAGACTGAAGAAGTTAGTGGAAACTGGAAGTGTTCTCAAACACTGGTCCAAGGCTTGCGCCCCTCAAAACTTGGGTTAGCACAGATTCTCATTTTGAATCTAGTTTTGGTGGCAGTGCTTGGTTGCTTAAGCTTTTGACGCAGTTGGTTAAGTTGTTCTTATCTAGAAAAACATCTTGCAGAGATCTGCTGATTCATCTTTATTAGAATGCCAGCAAACTGTGGTATGGGGTTTGTTCCCCCCCATTCAGCCACATTTCTGGAAGGAGTGGTGCAATAATGAGTAGCATTTCTGTATGTGATGGCTTTGATCAGCCTCCCTGTTCCTTATTGATACAGTTGGAGAACGGCTTTTATTTTTATTTCATTCTTTAAAAGGCATTTATTCTTTTATGGTGAACCTAAGTATGACTCACATAATGCAGTTCAGCTTTCCTGAACCTAACCTCTGTAACAAATCCTTTCTGTGCCCTCCGTCTCTTTTGGTTCAGGGTTGTACTTATGTTACTGGGAGATTTAGTTCTCTTCCTTTTTTTTTTTCCCCCCGCTGCCCAGAGCAGTTCTCACTGTCAATACAGACTGGGGGAGGAGGTGATAGAAAGCAGCCCTGTGGAAATTAAATTGGGGGTGCTGATGGACGAGAAGTTGGATGCCAGCAAACAGCGTGATCTTGCAGCACAGAAGGCCAATGGCAGCCTGGGCTGCATCTAGAGAAGGAGAAAGGTGACTCTGCCACTTTGCTCTGGTGAGATCTCACCTGGAGAACTGTATCCAGCTCTGGAGTCCTGAATATAGCAAGGATATGAACCTGATGGAGAGGGTCCAGAGGAGGGCCATGAAAGTGATTAAGGGTTTGGAGCACCTCTGCTATGAGGACAGGCTGAGGGAGCTGGGGGTGTTCAGCCTGGAGAAGAGAAGGCTCCAGGAAGACCTAACAGTGACCTTCCAGTACCTGAAGGGAGCTACAAGAAGGCTGGAGAGAGACTGTTTACAAAGGACTGCAGTGACAGGACAAGGGACAGTGGCTTCAAATTAGAGAGGAGCAGATTTAGATAGGATGTGAGGAACAAGTTCTTCACTATGAGGGTGGTGGAGCACTGAAACAGGTTGCCCAGGGAGGTGTTTGAGGCTCCTTCTCTGGAGATACTCAAGGTGAGGCTCAGTGAGGCTGTGGGCAATCTGGCCTGGTGGAGTCTGTCCCTGCTGACTTCAGAAGGATTTGGACTGGATGACCTTTGATGGTCCCTTCCAACCATTCTGTGAATATCAGCAAAAGAGTTGCCTATTGTGCAGTTTGTGTGGTCACTTGTGACAAAGCTTGATTTACCTTTGTGTGTGAGTAGTTAATAGTTTAAAGTTAGCTACTCCGGTGATCACTTTTCTGCATTGTGATGTTTGTGGCTTGCTAAATGTCTAAAACTGCAACATCACTTGGAGAGCAATACTGCTGCTGTGGCTGTAGAGCTCTGATCAGGAAAGAGCACACCATGTAATCTTCCAGAGGAGGTGACTGGTTTGTACAGGAGTGACTTGTTGCTTAGCAGTGTTTGACTTTTTTGATGGTTGGTTGTTTATGTTTGTTTATCCAAGTAGGTGATCTGCTCTGGAAATTACTTGGCTGAGGAGGGGTCTAACTGTGCACTGATCTTCAGCCTGAGTAGAAAGATGCTTTTTCTTGTCCATTCTCAGAACTTCTTACTACTGCTTTATTAATTGAAGCATCTTCCTTCGGTGGTTGGTTCTTCTTGCAGTGTTAATTTTGGAACTAGTGGTTCAAACTACTACTCAGCTTTCCACACTGACTCCTTCCTTCTCTTGGCCAGGCTGTCACAGTCATGACATCCTTTTTCACACTCCTGTAACCAGTACCTTTTTAGAGCTGAAGGAAATACATTAACCTGCCTATATGAGGAAGTTCTGAGAATCTCTTGGGTTTCCCCTCTTCCTTCCTGTCTTTTTTGTCCTTGTGTTTCTTGCTCATAATGATTGGCATGAGGCTTTTTTTGGTCTGTGCAAAAGCAGGTAGGGAGGCACAGTGAGCTCCCAGGTGAATTAGCAGGTGAGTGGTTATAAACCTTTTTGGCTTTGAAGGTTTTCTGTGTTGCAGAAAGGGTTTTATTATGGTATTTGAATTTAAGTCTAGGAAAAATGTCTTAAAGCTTGGCTCCTCTAGAACATTGACCTTTTGTACTGTTTAGGCTACCATAACACCTTAGGACATAGTTTTTCTAAAAACACAGAGTTAATCTTCAACCACAGAATGATTGGTGTTGCAAAGAGTGCTTCCCATCTTCCCCCTGCCTCTTTTTGCTATGTAAGTGGAAAACATAGAATACCACAGCATATGTCCACATTAAAGTAGGAAAAGGACTTCTGAAGGCAACGGGAGAAGTGTTGGTCAAGGAAGGCTAAGTTTCCATGTTAAAATCCATATTCTTCACGGGCTCTAGCACTCATCATTAAATGTGCACAGAGAGGATTTCTCTTCTGCAGCTAACCCTGTTTAAAAAGTTTTTAAAGGATTGATCTCAAGTATAGTACTTCTCTTAAGATTTTGCCCTCTTCTTTTCAATTTCTCCTCTTTTTCTTTCCACCAGCTTTGGAGCCTGAGTCTGTGCTGGAGTATTTCTTGTTTCATTTTCAATCCCTACCACATCCTCTGCTACTCAAACTAGAGTAGTAACCTACACTTCTTCTTGTCTCTGTGTGGGTACACAGCCTTATCTCTCTTCTGGCAGCAACTTGTTGTGAAGATTTCACTGGTGCATAGAAAAGCTGGTTTAATGCCATAGTTGTACTGAACCTGAGTATTTAACTTCCTATAGGCTTCCTGAACCACTGAATAAAAGATGTTGCGGTAGGTTTGTGACAGCTTGGAGAAACGTTGGAACAATTAGCAAGCAAGTTAAAGCTGCTATCATGCTGTTATCTTGAGTATTTGGGAGGAGGAGCTTTTGTGTATTTTTTGTTTCCTGAACTGTAACTGTTCAACCTCTTCTCCCCTCTGATTTCTTTCTATCTACTGGTGTACAGTTGCCAAGGAGCTCTTATGTTGAAGTCCAACATATCTAGCTTTGCCCTAGATATTGTGGAATTGGAACACTTAATATGTGAGGGCTTTGGAAAGGTTAGTATTGATGACTGAGGGAGAGCATGTAAGGCTAATGACATGCCTTGTCTTCATTTGGCTGCTTTTTAGGTATCAGAGCTCAGTCTGAAATGGCTCTGTGCCTTATCTTCACCTCCGTGTAGGCAGTTGGGGAGCTTCATAACATGATACCCTGTTATCAGTTGGTGCAAAATAGGCATGGCCCTTCCAGAAGGCAGACCTACTTGCCTGGTCTATGTTCCTCTAGAGCTGATAACCTACTACTTGTGCCTAAGGATTGAGAGGAAGTTTATCATTGTCCTGCTGTCTTTTTGGATGTGCACACACATTCTCCTGGTGGTTAAGGTGCTCTGCAAACCATGTGTGCTGCTGAGTAACAAAACAATTACCATGCAGAGCAAAATGTTAAGTGGTAAGCATTGGGATTAGATGTTCATATAACTGTTTTAGTCTCTTTGGTCCTACTGCCCTGCGTTTTTCCTGCACACTGTTCCCTTGACAAGAGTGTGACAAGCACTGATATTGTTTGACTAATTCTGTGGAGACCCAATATCCAAAAGGGAGACTCCAAACTAAAAGCCTTGTGCTTGACTACAACAAACCTCTCCTATGAAGACAGACTGAGAGAGTTGGGGTTGTTTAGTCTGGAGAAGAGGAGGTTCTGAGGGGACCAAATTGTGGCCTTCCAATATCTGAAGGGGGCTACAAGAAAGCTGGTGAGGGACTTTTTTGGGTGTCAAGAAGTGATAGGACTAGGGGGGGATGGAGCAAAACTAGAAGTGGGTAGATTCAGATTGGATGTTAGGAAGAAGTTGTTCACCATGAGGGTGATGAGACACTGGCACAGGTTGCCCAGGGAGGTGGTAGAAGCCTCCTCCCTGGAGGATTTTAAGGCCAGGCTGGATGTGTCTGTGAGCAACCTGGTGTAGTGTGAGGTGTCCCTGCCCCTGGCAGGGGGTGGTGGAGCTAGATGATCTTTGTGGTCTCTCCCAACCCTAACAATTCTGTGATTCTATGAAACATAGATTCCATGCATGCAAAGGAATAAAAATGTAGTATGAAGATTTAGATGAAGGAATATGTATCTTTGTATCTATTTCTGTCATCTGGCAACTTTAGTTTCCTTATGGAAGGAAGAACTTATTACTTGGGAATTATTTGTCATATGTGAAGAAATAGACACAAGCTGTGGAAACAAAAGGCAGTTTGTAATGATTCACCACTTGGAACTCTGATTTAATAAGAGTGGCCTTGATACTAGCTGTGTAGCTCCTCAGTACTGTGGACCTTTATGCATTAAAGATGTGTTTTAAGATCTGAGTGTCCTGTAGAGAAGTTAAAGGGACTTGGATTTTATTTTCTGAGAGAACAGGAAAGGCATAAGCAAAAGAAATTATCAAAGTGATAGCAAAATGCACTGAGAGGAATAATTACAGAATGTTAGGGTCTGGAAGGGACCTTGAAAGCTCATCCAGTCCAACCCCCCTGCCAGAGCAGCATCACCTAGAGCAGATCACACAGAAACGCATGGATTCATGGAATTGTGAGGGTTGGAAGGGACCTCAAGGATCATCTAGTTCCACCCCCTGCTGCCATGGGCAGGGACTCCTCACACTACAGCAGGTTGCTCAGAGCCACATCCAGCCTGGACTTAAAAACCTCCAGGGATGAGGCTTCTACCACCTCCCTGGGCAACCTGTTCCAGTGTCTCACCACCCTCATGGGGAAGAACTTCTTCCTGACATCCAATCTGAATCTACCAGTTTCTAGTTTTGCTCCATTCCTCCTCAAGCCCTATCACTCCCTGACACCCTTAAAAGTCCCTCCCCAGCTTTCTTGTAGGCCCCCTTCAGATACTGGAAGGCCACAATAAGGTCCCCTCAGAGCTTTCTCTTCTCCAGACTGAACAGTCCCAACTCTCAGTCTGTACTCATAGCAGAGGTTCTCCTGCCCTCCAGGCAGGTTTTTAATATCTCCAGAGAGTGAGAATGCACTCCCCTGGACAGCCTGTTCCAATGTTTTGTCACCCTCACAGGGAAAACATTTTTCCTCATGTTTCCATGGAACTTCCCATGCCTCAGCTTCCACCATTGCCTTTTGTGCTGTCATTGGGCATCACCCAGCAGAGCCTGGCTCCAGCCTCTTGGCACTCACCCTGCACATCTTTATAATCATGATTGAGGTCCCCCCTCAGTCTCCTCTTCTCCAAGCTGAAGAGCCCCAGCTCCCTCACTGTCGCCTCATGAGTCACAATGCACCCAACCAATGGAGGGATGTGGCTGCCTGAGCTCTTGATGGCATGAGGCATGGCATCTGTGGGGGTTCCTGTAACGTCTGTCAGTTACCAGAAGCGGGCATTATTTTTCTGTAGCTGGGAACATTTTCTTCCTGTGCATGCTTTTGTTTTAAACATTTCCACTGACTCTTCTTCCTGTAATGTGACTGTTTATTGTATTTAATTGCCTGTATCTCTTCCATTTTACAGATGGAGCTGCCTGGCCTTTCTTTTGGTGTTTGGCTATCTATTTGCTTCTGTGCATCTGTGGTTGGCTACCCGAATGGAAAAGTAAGACAAGTCTGTGCTAGCATGATCCCCTGTCATGGTGCTTCTCCACAGCTGCCACCTGAGCACACCATTACAGTCAATGTGACTGAATTTAAACCAGGGGACAACATAGAAGGTATTGTGTCAGCCATAGCTGAAGAGCTTAGTGTACTGTTTCTTTGTGATGGAGCCTGTCTTTACTCAGTGCTGTGGTTTGGAGTTGGTAGCTTAGCTCAGTTTCCTAACTATAAAATGAAGAATAGGAACTTTTTGCACATCTATGAGTAAAAGGTAAATACAAATTAGTCATTGGAGGCAAAATAACAACATAGATATGTCTATACAATTCCATTGGCTTGCTAACATGGATAAAAAGCAGTTGCATAAACTGTTCTGCCTCTTTTCCCTTCTCTTTGTGATCTCTGTTTTGCATTGCTCCCTTATGTCTTTCTTGACCTTCAGCTGGCATATACTGAACTTGTGAGGTACTAAGAGGGGAAGCGGGTGGGAGTGGGGGTCAAGGAAGCTGTTGGTAACCTCCTGGCTTTGTCCAGAGGGGGTCTCTGTGTTGTTTATAGATGGTAAATACATGTATTTTGTACATATTAATTGCATTTCATATTTCTGGGTTTTAGTTTGCTTGTAAATATAGCTTTATTTGCTTCCAAACCTTCTGAGCTAGCCTGGTAATTTATTTTGGGGGTAATTACAGAATACAGAGTCAACCAGGTTAGAAAAAAACCTTTGAGATCATCAAGTCCAACCTATCACCCAGCACCCTCTGATCAACTAAACCATGCCACTGAGTGCCTCATCCAGTCTCTTTATAAACACTTCCAGTGGTGGGGACTCCACCACCTCCCTGGGCAGCCCATTCCAATGGCCAATCTCTCTTCCTGTGAAGAATTCTCCAAATTCCTGTTGGGGGGTGATTCCTAAACCCACCACACTCAGTTAGCTGCAGCAGATCTATCTAAGCACTTGGGTCTTGTTCAGATGATCCACATAGTGCTCACTCAGTACTTGTAAAATGAGCTTCTAATGGTCACTGTTGAAATCTTCTCCAGAGGAAGAATGAAATATTTCAACTTCCTTTTTCTTCTTGCTTCAGTTAATCTGTCTGGACCAGATTTTGAAGGGTTTTTCATACAAGCCCGGGATGCTGAGCACCTGGACAGCCCTGCAGTTGGCTCTTTCATGTTAGCTGACCGGAGACTTTCTCAGCTTCTGACGTGTGGCCATACCAAGGTAAGCTGCTTCCTTAAAATGGGACACCAGGCACTGGGGTGTCTGTACTGAAATGTGTCTGTAATAGAGCACAGCTAAGCTATGTCATTTCTTGGAGCACACTAGGTCTCTAGGGGTACTGATTGACAGCTGGCTGAACATGAGCCAGCAGTGTGCCCAGGTGGCCAAGAAGGCCAATGGCATCCTGGCCTGTATCAAGAATAGTGTGGCCAGCAGGAGCAGGGAAGTCATTGTGCCCCTGTATTCAGCACTGGTTAGGCCACACCCTGAATACTGTGTCCAGTTCTGGGCCCCTCAGTTTAAGAATGACATTGAGATACTTGAACGTGTCCAGAGAAGAGCAACAAAGTTGGTGAGGGGTTTGGAACACAAGCCCTGTGAGGAGAGGCTGAGGGAGCTGGGATTGTTTAGCCTGGAGAAGAGGAGGCTCAGAGGAGACCTTATTGCTCTCTACAGCTACCTGAAGGGTGGTTGTAGCCAAGAAGGGGTTGGTCTCTTCTCTCAGGCAACCAGCACCAGAACAAGAGGACACAGTCTCAAGCTGTGCCAGGGGAAGTTTAGGCTGGAGGTGAGGAGACAGTTCTTCACAGAGAGAGTTATTCACCATTGGAATGTGCTGCCCAGGGAGGTGGTGGAGTCACCATCCCTGGAGGTGTTCAAGAGGGGATTGGATGTGGCACTTAGTGCCATGATCATGTCATGAGGTCTGTGGTGACAGGTTGGACTTGATGATCTTTGAGGTCTTTTCCAACCTTTGTTGATTCTATGGTCCCAGTTGCATTCTTGAGGCAAGGTTCACTGCAGATCTGGCAGACTGTTCTTAAGAGCTGTCTGTGCTGGTGAAGGAACATCACTGACTGCTGCAAGAAGTAGTAGCATTTGTAACAGATTATTCCCTTGTGTGCAATGAATGTAATCTGATCATGGCTGTTGTACTTCAGCGTTAAAAAGAGGAAGGCAAACTTGATTTGCCTCGACGAGATTTCCCTGCTTGTTGAGGACAGAGGAAAATGTCCTATAGAAAGGAAGGTTTAGGGCACTTCTTGTGGTAACCACTAGTGCTGCTCTGTTGTTTGGGATCTAGCCTGCTACTAACACTAATCTTTAATATCCATTGTAGATATATTGATTTTTGCCTCAAGGGCAAGAGATGTGAGCTCCAGTGCCTCAGCAACTTGCTTGAATTTTAGGAGCTTGTAACGATGTCATGTGAGCTGCTGTGAGCAAAGCTCTTAATCTGCTGAGAGGCTTTGTTTTGGTGTTTAGGGTTTTTTTATTTGCCTTTTTTTTTTTTCTTCCCATTCCTACCACCTGCCCCCCCACTGGTATCCAATTAAAACCTTCATCAGTGCTGCAAAGCTATGGGGATGTCTGGGTTCTGCCCTCTGTGCTTGGAGGACTTAGTTCAGTACTGTGTTGGGTCTGATCATAGGATGTTAGGGGTCAGAAGGGACCTCTGGAGATCATTGAGTCCAACCCCCCTGCCAAAGCAGGAGCATAGAATCCAGCACAGGTCACACAGGAGCACATCCAGACAGGGCTTGAAAGTCTCCAGAGAAGGAGACTCCGCAACCTCTCTGGGCAGCCTTTCCAGTGCTCTGGGACCCTCACAGTGAAGAAGCTCTTCCTCATGTTGAGGTGGAACCTCCTGTGCTGTACTTTCCATCCATTGCCCCTTGTCCTATCACAGGGTGCAACTGAGAAGAGGCTTTCCCCTCCCTTTTGGCACTCAGCCCTCAGATATTGATAAACATTTATTAAATTGCCTCTCAGTCTTCTCCAGACTAAACAGCCCCAGGTTTCTCAGCCTCTCCCCATAAGGCAGTACTCCAGTCCATGTTGATCTTGTACAAATAATTGTCTAACCCCACAGTACTTCTGCTTTTTATGCTCTAGAATGCTGGTTCTGTTCTCTCTGTGTAGTCATTGTGCTGTCCCTTCATGCTCTTACTATCAGAAAAATTGTCTGTTACCTTACTAACCTCGAAAATGGAGTGTTATCAAACCTTCTGCAATATGCTGCAGGGGTATCTGTTTCATCACTAGAGCCTTCTTCACTGAAAGACCTGTAGTTGTTCCTTTTAACCTTAAATTTAATGAGTATGTATAAGTTTCAGTGGTAGGTTTCATTCAAGTTGGTCATGACTGAGGACAAGCTACTGGCACTGGGTCTGTGCAGTGTAGCAGTGCAGTGTCTGGTTATGATATAGTTGCAGACTGTGATAACTGTTAGCTGCCATCTCCTTTATGCATCTCTACTTTGTAATGGTTCCCATGTGTGTGGTTTGGTTGTTTTCCCCCCCCCCCAGAATTCAGCTGTCAGCCACACAAGTAAAACAAAGAAGAAGCATATAAGAGTGTATTGGATTGCTCCTGGAGATGCACCAAATCGTGTCCAGTTCCTGTAAGTAAATCTGACATTAGGTCTAGCTTGCTAAAATGCAAGTAAGGTGAACCCCTACCCTCATCTGTGTCCAATGCTGACTGCCAACTGAAAAGTCTCCTTGGACTAATGGGCTGGAAGGTCAACACCTGTTGCTCACTATGGAGGTTCCATTAATGCAGATACTTGTTCATTAGGGAAAGTTTTGGGGATGGTTATCCTGATTTTTATGGGGAGAGTACAAGGGGATGTGGAGAGCAGGTTCTCCAGAAATTCTAATGAACTGCTCACTTAGAACAGAATAACAGAATAAACCAGGTTGGAAGAGACCTTCACGATCATCGTGTCCACCCCATCAACCAATCCAACCCACCTGAACAACTAACCCATGGCACCAGGCACCCCATCAAATCTCACTTCTTACACCTGTAATATATACTGGGCTTGTGCCTAGCAAACCTATATGTGTAACCTCCTGCTGTATTGATAAACAAAACTATGCAACTCTTCTCTGTGGCTGCAGTCTGTGCCACAGGCATAAGTGGGAAGTGCTTGAATGAGTCCAGCACAGAGCCACAAAGATGATTAGGAAAGTGGGACATCTTCCTTATGGGGACAGACTGAGGGAGCTGAGGGCTCTTTAGCTTGGGGAGGAGGAGACTGAGGGGTGACCTCATTCATGTTTATAAAGATGTGAAGGGTGAGGTGCCAAGAGGATGGAGCCAGGCTGTGCTGGGTGATGCCTAATGACAGCACAAGGGGCAGTGGTGGAAGCTGAGGCATGGGAAGTTCCATAGAAACATGAGGGAGAAATTATTTTAATTTTTTTCCTTGTGAGGGTGACAGAACACTGGAACAGGCTGCCCCCAGGGGTTGTGGCTTTTCTCTCTCTAGAGATACTCAAAACCTCCCTGGGTGTATTCCTGTGTGATCTGCTCTACCTGACCCTGCTCTGGCAGGGGGGTTGGACTGGATGATCTTTTGAGGTCCCTTCCAGCCCCTAACATTCTGTTATTCTGTGACATGTTTCTTATATCTAGTAGAGCATGCAATAGTAAGTTTTAAAAACGTTTTCCCACTGACATTTCAGATATTATCCTATTTTAATCCCTGAAATGGTAGAGGTCTGCAGTAAGAAGAGGGTTTTACCAAGAAGTTGTACCAACCACAGGAGCATTTTGTTTTTTGCTTTTCTTTTATAAAGTACTAATCAGCTGTTGATGGAGACAGTAATGACTCTGTTGTGTGTTTTTAAGAGCCACAGTTGTGAAGAAATACAAGACTTTTTGGGTCAAGATTCCCGGTCCCATTGTATCTCAGCCTAATGCACTGTCCCCAACAACAGAGGCTGTACCAACCTCACACCCAGTTTCCCTCTTATCCAAGCCAGTAAGTAACTCTAAACTTAAACAATGGATCCTTAATGCTTGTGACCAATGGAATTGAATGAAATCCCATTGATAAAGTCTACTGAGAGAAAGGGAGAGATGGTGGATTAGTTATTTAGATATTGGATACTAAGAACACAGACAGCTGTGCTCTTGTGCTGAGTTGCCTGAACTTGTGGCATGACATTTAGCACACACACTGAGGTCAGAAGCTTGATAGAATATTTGGAGCTTAATGGTCAGAAAATATTCTGCATGCATGCAAAGAGAGATGGAAAAAGGCTTGCTCTGGTCTTGACTACTAAGTTCCTATTTAGGAACTGCAGGCTCAGAAACTTCCTCCTGTGAATTAATTTGTGCTGCTGCCTTCCATTGTGGATTCTTGAATGACTTGAGCATGAGTCATTATTTGATCCAGAATAAGTACTACTTTTAATTCCTATTTTCTCACTGTATATCAATAGAGTTCCTATGTTAAAAAAAGGAAATGAAAAGCTGGCCTTCCCTTCTTTTCTCCCTCATCCTACAGCTAACATTACCTCTCTAAAAATAAAAGCAAAGGACATTTCTCTAAGGTTTTTACTTTCTTTTCAAAGTTGCTCTATTATGTCTCTTAAAGTGATAATTCAACTTTATTAAAGTACAGCTGGAACTCATCACTGTACTAGTGCTGGGGTAATTGGAGGGGATGGGTTAAGAGTTTGGTATGTAGGCGTGGATGGCATTTCTTTGCTCTTCCTTGTACGCTTGCTTACTGGAACAGGTCAAAAAGGGAGTGGGGCAGAAAAAAGGGGAACCTCTCATTGCTCACAACTGTTTTGTTTGCTTGATTTAGTTTAATGCATCAGGCTGTGGAAGTATGAAGTTCTGCATTAGAAACCCTTCAAACTGTGATACTGCAAGTGCTTCCTGTTTTTTTCTATCCTTCCAACGAGAGGGAAGCTCAGTATTGATTGAAATGAGTGGTCCAAGTGAAGGATACATTGCATTTGCATTGTCTCATGACCAGTGGATGGTGAGTGTCCTGCTCTTTTAGCTTCTTTTGTGATCTTAATGCAGTTTGAATGGTACTCTAGCAAAACATGCTTATGGAAAACTAGAATGCTTCTAGATGTTATGCAAAGTTACTTCTCTCCCAATAGTGCAGAAGCACAGGTTGCCTGTTTGTAGGTGAACATTCAATTTTAGCTCAGGACTGCTTGTAGTAGAATGTCCCTGTGGATGTCTCTCTTAGTAGGTCAGGGAAGGTGGTCCTCCCCTTCCAGGACTCTCTTGTGAGACTCCACCTGGATGTACTGTATTCAACTCTGGCATCCCTAGCACAAGCAAGATAGCTATTGCAGTGAGTCCAGAGGAAGGCCATGAAGATGATCAGGGGCTGAAGTACCTCTTCTATGAGGAGAGGCTGAAAGAGTTGGGGTAGCTCAGTCTAAAGAATCAAAAGCCCTATAGAGACTTTATTGCAACCTTCCTGACAGCTGAAGAAATCTCTTGGATCTTTTTTTGTATATATTAAACCCAAGAGCTCTTGGAGACTACCAGCAGTGGTTTTTATTGCTATGTAAGTACCTTTTTCTCGTGACTCTTCAGGGTGGTGATGATGCATATCTGTGTGTTAATGAGGAGCACCGTGTTCACATCAGCACTGCCTATCTAAAGGGTCGAAGTTCTCCTGTTTGGGATTTGGAGGTATGTTTGAAGACATCGAAGACGCTTCTCCTAATGTAGATCTGAAGCAATGAATGGTCTGCTGCTACTTTGTGTGCTTTGCTTTTAAACATAGTAAGGTGCATCTGTTGCTCTTTAAGGTGAGATTGCTTGAGCTCTTACTTCCTGGTAAATTTCACCTTCCTAAGTCTAAGTTTTAATGAATAAAAAATAAAGTCATGTGGTGAGTTCCTCTCCTGAGGAACTTTGTGCCCTTTTTGCTAGGGCTGCAGTTGTAACCAGTATACCTGGGACTAAAGGTTGGAAAGGAAGGGGAGGCTGTTGTTAGGAGCTGGAGAAATTGCTGGTAGTAAGTCCAACCCTTATGCTGGTGTGCTGAAGTTTAGGCTGGATGTTAGGAAGAAATTCTTCACAGAGAGATTTGCCATTGGAATGTGCTGCCCAGGGAGGTGGTGGAGTCACCATCACTGGAAGTGTTTAAAAAGAGATTGCATGAGGCACTTAGTGCCATAGTCTAGTTGATTAGATGGTGCTGGGTGATAGGTTGGACTTGATGATCTCAAAGGTTTTTTCCAACCTGGTTTATTCTGTATTCTGACTTACTGACACCTCTTGCACACCAGCTGAGAACGTATTTTTGTTGTATCCCTACCCTTGCCCCCATCATTGCTGTTCTTTCTGTGTGCACCAGTGAGACTTCTCTTTGGCAGGGTTACCTATAAGCCAATTACTCTGTCAGTCTGAAAAGAGCAGTTATGAAATGCATCCTTTCTCACAGAATGCCCTTGAAGATGTGTCGTGGAGGCTTGCAGATGGTCTTCTTCAATGTTCTTTCCGAAGGAGTATTCTTCTTCCTGCTTATAAAGGGAGATTTAACCTGGATAAGAATTATTACATCTTCCTGGCAGATGGGGAAGCCAGTGAAGGTAAACCTGACTTACATATGGTAGCTTTTCTCTGAACAGCTCTGAATCTGTAACTTGTGTGTATGATACAGCTTCTTTGAGAATTAGTATCTTAACTAAAGTTTCCCAGTCTGAGTCCGGTCATCTCTGCTGCCTCTCTGGTTCACGAGTTTGGTTTTGAAAGTTACAGTAAGCTTATTTGTCTCTGGGTTGTATGCCCACCTGATGCTGGGAGCTAGTAGCTTCTTGAGAGCTGGCCACACCTTTTCAAATCAGAGACCAGCATCAAAGGAGATTATTCTGTGTGTAGTGGACAAAGCTGTTTTCTGGAGTGGGATGACTTTGTTCTTGTCTGTCATGTATGCAAGACAGCTTAGATGACATCTCAGGTTCTCAGCATGTTGTATGCCAGAAAATTGGTTTGTGTGATTATGCTGAGTGGTCACAATAGGGCTTGCATTCCACTTTTTCATCCACCATAATTAGTTCACTTTCTGTTACTGCTTAGGTGGACTAATATACAAACATCATCGTCAGCCCCTGATCACAAACGGAGCATACAACGTCACAGGCCTCCCTCAGGATATTGGTGGTTCCAGGTCTCCACGACTCATCAAGGCTCATGGTAAGATGCTGAGAATGGAGAGTTAAGTGTTCCTCAAAGCTGCAGAGTAGTTACTTCCTTCTGTCTTTGTGGCTCTCATCTTATGTGTGCTGTTGGCTAGCAGGAGCTGAGACTGTGAAGACAGAGTAAAGTTATGAATCATTTTTCGTTTTAGGAGCAGTGCTCAGGAAAATGACTCTGCATTGACATTTTCTCATATGTTTATAATTACAACTTATTTCTGCTTACCTTCTTTCTCTCTGGTTTAATTTGTTCTAGTTGCATTATTGGTTTAGTTCTATTTGAAACAGAGACCTCTCAACTGACAGGCTAGAGCCGTTGAAATGGATGAGATTTCCTCTCACAGTACTGGACTTTAAAGCAGGCCCATGAGAGAATCATCAATCAGTCTTTGCCAAACAAATTGTATGAAATGTCAGCTTACATCCTCTGAAGTCTAAGGTGGAGAAATAAAAGCATTGCCCACCAGTATGGACTGACTGTACTGGTGCACCTGAAATGTGCAGTAGCCAGAGCTGCTCTGTTGTGCTGTGGACACATTGCTATTTTTATATGGATGTTTCTGACCTCTAGCAAGATGATCTAGTGGAAGATCAACCTGATCTAGTATGAGCTGTCCCTGCTCATAGCAGGGGCATTGGAACTAGATGATCATAGAATGGTCCAGGCTGGAAGGGACCTCCAAAGGTCATCCACTCTGACCTCCCTGCAGTCAGCAGGGACATCCCCAACTAGATCAGGTTGCCCAGGATCTCAGCGACCCTCACCTTGAATATCTCCAGGGAAGGGTCCTCAACCACTTCCCTGGGCAACTTGTTCCGGTGTTCCACCACCCTCATGGTAAAGAACTGCTTCCTGATATCCAGTCTAAATCTGCTCTTCTCTAGTTTGAAGTCATTGCCCCTTGTCCTGTCACTGCAGGCCTTTGCAAACAGTCTCTCTCCAGCCTTCTTGTAGCCCCCTTCAGGTACTGGCAGGCTGCTATTAGGTGTCCCCAGAGCCTCCTCTTCTCCAGGCTGAACACCCCCAGCTCCCTCAGCCTGTCCTCATGGCAGAGGTGCTCCAACCCCCTGATCATTTTTGTGGCCCTCCTTTGGACCCTATCCATCAGGTCCAGTTCCTTCCTGTACTGAGGGTTCCAGAGCTGTATGCAGTATTCCAGGTGAGGTCTCAGCAGAGCAAAGTGGTGGAATAACCTCTCTGGATCTGCTGGTAACACTGCTTTGGATGCAGCTCAGAATGTGATAGGCCTTCTGTGCTGCAAGCTTACACTGCCTGTTCCTGTCCAGCTTCCCATCCATCAGCACCCCCAAGTCCTTTTCCACAGGGCTGCTTTCTAACACCTCATCCTCCAGTCTGTATTGATAGTGAGGATTGATCCTTGAGGTCTCTTCCAACCTTGACAATTCTGTGGTTCTGTGATAAATGCTCTGAAGTTGTAGTCTGAACCAGGTGATTTAAAACCTACCATTGGTAAATTCTGACCACATGTGTACTGTCTAAGCTGTTACAGAGTCTTCAAAGCTGTGTTCCTATGCAGATAAATTACTCCTGTTGACATTGTTTGTTTGTTTTCAATTTCCAGGAGCTCTGATGTTTGTTGCTTGGATTACCACAGCTAGTGTTGGTGTGATTGTTGCACGATTCTTCAAACCTGTCTGGTCTCATTCATTCCTGTTTGGAAAGGAGATGTGGTTTCAGGTGGGTAAAATCTCCCTCTCTCTCCAGCTGGATTTTCAAGCTTTACTGTAAGCAGAATCCTAAGGCAAAAATAGGAGAATTAAGTTGAATGTGGTTTGTATCTTTTTAAACTCTTACGAGACTGAGCGGCTACAGATCAGAAGTTCATCTACTTGACCAGTAAAGGCGAAGTCTAAAGAGGGGGCAGTAAGAACCTCTGTAACTGTACATTGGTTGAATGTATTTTTATGGCACTTTAAGAACTTTGTGCAGTTTCTAAAGGTAAACTTAACTCTTCCAGGTGCATCGTATGCTTATGTTGACCACAGTCATGCTCACAAGCGTTGCTTTTGTCTTGCCGTTTATATACCGACAAGGTTGGAGCCAGGTAAGCCTCTCCTTTAGTCTGTGAGCTTGGATATAAAAGATGACCCCAGTGAATGAGGAGGGGTGTCCACTGGTGACTAACATGTTGTCACTGAAGCAATTGCAATGGAAGTGGTCCTTAAGTAGGCTGACTTCAAATCCTGGCAACACAGGATTCCAACTACAGTTGAATCATAGAATCAACCAGGTTGGAAAAGACCTCAGATATCAAGTCCAGCCTATTACCTAATACCTAACACCTCATGACAACTAAACCATGGCTCCAAGTGCCACATCTAATCCTTTTTTGAACACCTCCAGGGATGGTGACTCCACCACCTCCCTGGGCAGCACATTCCAATGGCCAGTTACTCTTTCTCCTCACCTCGAGCCTAAGCTTCCCCCTGCACAGCTTGAGACTGTGTCCCCTTGTTCTGCCACTGGTTGCCTGGGAGAAGAGACCAACCCCCACCTGTCTACAGCTTTCAGGAAGCTGTAGAGAGCAATAAGGTCTCCCCTGAGCCTCCTCTTCTCCAGGCTAAACAACCAAAACCTTCAGTACTATCCCTCTTTTTCCCAAATGAAGTCTTTGTTCAGTTTCTTTATGTACTAAATCAGTTGTGGAATGATCCAGGCCAAAAGAGATCTCTAAAGCTCATCCAGTCCAACCTCCTTGCAGTCACCAGGGACATCCCCAACTAGATCAGGTTGCCCAGGGCCTCATCCTTGAATATCTTCAGTCTTAGAGAACTTAAATTTGGGAGAGAAGTGAGGATGGGACAGCTGATTTACTCATGTGGTAAACCTGCTGGGAATCAGTGTTGTTATGATTTTGAACTTCAACTGTATCCAGCAGTTAAGCTTAGTCTGCAACATTAGATAGATAGATAGGAAGAGATTGTTGCTGTTACCTGCATAATATTTCTTGCAAGGTGGTACCAGAAATTGCAAAGTCTAGAGAGTATCTGAGTTAAAAGTAGGAGAATGTGGTCACAGGTATGAGCTAGGGAAATTGAATAAAGTGGTTTAGGGTTAAGAATAGAACAGATAGGGTGAGACATGAGACCCCGATGAAGATACAGGATTCACAAAATGTTAGTGTCTGGAAGGGACCTTGAAACATCATGCACTCCAGCCCTGCTGCCAGAGCAGGACTACCCAGAGCCCATCACACAGGAAGGCAGCCAAGCAAGTTTTGAATATCTCTAGAGAGAGAGAATCTACAACCCCCCTGGGCAGCCTGCTCCAGTGTTCTATCACCCTCACAGGGAAAATATTTTCCTCCTGTTTCTGTGGAACTTCCTATGCTTCAGCTTCCACCATTGCCCCTTGTGCTGTCATTGGGCATCATCCAACAGAGCCTGGCTCCATCCTCTTAGCACTCACCCTTCACATCTTTATAAACATGAACGAGGTCACCTCTCAGTCTCCTCTTCCCCAGGCTAAAGAGCCCCAGTTGCCTCAAGGCTCTCCTCATCAGGGAGATGTTCTGTAGGATTGAGGATGTAGATCTTGGAAGCATAGCTTTTGTGGTCACTTTGCTCTCTGTTCTTCAGCTCTTAGAAGTTCCCAGCACAGCAAAGAGCTGGGACAGAGTTTGGATGGGCTTACCAGTGTCTCTTGCTGCCAAGGCCAGCCATCTCCATCCAGCTTCAGGGCAGCTTACCACATCCTGTCACCATCTGCCAGTCTAAACACAGTACTGCTCCACCACTGTAACTTACTAATGCATGAGTAACCTTGTCAACTTGTGGGTATTTTTCTGTAGAGAATATGTTAAAGACAATTCTCTTGTTTTCAGCAAGCAGGTTACCATCCCTATCTTGGCTGTGCTGTGATGGCTTTGACGATCGTCCAACCCCTAATGGCAGGTTTCAGACCATCTCGTCATGCACCAAGGTACCCACAGCTAAGTGACAGCCACAGGAATTCAGGGCACTTTTTTCTTTAAAAAGTCCTTTTTTCATTGAAAAGATACCTTTAAAAATAGGTAACAATCCTATTCCACACCCCCTCCCCCTTCAACTACACTATCAGTGAAATGCTTTTCATCTTTCTTACAGGAGGCAGTTGTTTAACTGGTTTCACTGGAGTACTGGTACCACAGCTAGAATACTGGCTGGTGAGTAGGACTAACAGTTTTAGCTCCCTTCTGAGTGTTTTAGGGGATCTTTGCTCATTGTCTTGGCTGTTCCTCATCTGAAAAATCCATGGAAATCCAGTCCAGGTATTGCTGAAGATTCTTTTTATTGCTGGGCATCTTTTGTATACGTTTTAAGTGGCCATCAGCTACAGCTTCAGAGAGAAGGATTAACTGTGTGAAACCCCAAAGAGACTACAGACAAATCTGAAAGATCTCTGTAGTGAGGGCCTGTGCTTATCTTGATTAAGCTTTTTTTTTCTCCTGTGTGTGTCATGGAAAATTTGATTCTCACAGCGGCATATTTCAGTGTTATTTGAGAGGGGTGACTAAGAGACCCCAGAAGGTGGGCTTAGTTCTCTTAACAAGTGACAAGTTTCCACAGGTAGCTTAAGAATGAATGTTGAGACTGTGGTCTTGTTGGTAGAGCCACAAATGCTCATGTTTGTGTAATGGGCCATGTGCTAGGGCACTGAGCAGGATGAAAACTTTGCCTTCTCCTTTTCTCTCTACCTTTCCCTTCATGCTGCTGCTAAAAAAACCAAAAACACCACAAACCAAAATCCCCCAAAATCAATCAACCTCCCCCAACCAAGCAGAAACCCCCCCAAGAAGAAACAGTTGCCAAAGGTGTTGAGAGCTTGCTGCTTTTCACTTGTCTTTTTTTTCCCCCCCTGTGAAGTACCCTGCCACAGCACTTTCAGTGTCTTTTCATTTTGTTTTTAATCTGACTAGTGGTGACTATGTTCTTGGGAATGGACCTGCCAGCACTTGACCTACCAGACCCATGGGACACCTATATGATGATTGGGTTTGTAGTTTGGCATGTTGGTACTGATGTTCTTCTGGAAGTACACAGCTACTGGCTCGTATGTAAAGGTACTCATCCAATAGAGCTCCTGTTGGTTGGTTCCCCACCCCCTTGCTTGCTGAGGATTGTGCAAAAAAAATACTAGAGCAGACCAAATTTTGGATGCTCTTTGGCCTCTGTCCTGATTTGGGCCAGATATCCTCTATTACCCCAGAAAGGGGCAAAAGAATGACACTCACACAAGTGGATTGGAGAGTGATGGAAAGTTTGAATGGAAAAGCAATTGGTGTTTTACAGAAACTACAAAGCATAGTGGCAAAGGTATCCCAAAGCATACAGAGTCCCTTACAGCACACTCAAAGGCCTCCCAACACTTGCCTTCTCCCCACCTGAGGGTATACCCAAACTCCCAGGGTTCTTTCTTCCCCCTCTCCCCCACTGCTAGGCTGCTCTCAGGCTGGCCAGGTCTGAGACTGCCCCCCCCTTTCTCCTCCTGGCGTTAGGCCTAGACAGGCCTAAGAGGCCTTGAGATACTCCTCCACTGTTACCCAGTAGGGAGCATCTCCCATGGGAGCAGAGAGGGAAGAAAGAGGAAGAGAAGGACTTTGCAGATGGATTTATAGGGCACAGGATTTATGGGTAGGAATACACTGTTTCCTGTGTCCACCTACTGGGTTGGACACTCAGGACACTGGAGGTGTAACTTACATGGCAGTACCAGGAGGCAGCCAGCCTAAACTGCCACAGCCTCAAACTTGGAAGCTGAAAGGGGTTAAGTCTTGAGTAATAGTGTCACATTTTGTGTGCAAATTAATGTGGTAGTAAACTGATTATCAGGATCCAAGTGTTGTAATAGAATTGTTTATGGTGGTTTAACGAGTAGCTGCTTAGTTCTCAAAGCACAGTTAACAAGGGAAGGCAAAATGTGTAAGTATCTTAGAGTCTGTTGCTGTTTGCCTTGTTTTTGATCACAGGGGGATGGATAAAGTCTCAGGCTCACAGGATGTTAGGGGTTGGGAGGGACCTCTGGCGGTAGAGTCCAACCCCCTTGCCAGAGCAGGACCATAGAATCCAGCACAGGTTGCACAGGAATGCATCTAGATGGGTCTTGAAAGTCTCCAGAGGAGACTCCACAACCTCTCTGGGCAGTCTGTCCCAGTGCTCTGTGACCCTCACAGTGAAGAAGTTCCTCCTGATGTTGAGGTGGAACCTCCTGTGCTGTAGTTTGTATCCAGGTTAAGTCATGCAGATTTACTGTGCCTTTCATTGTAACAAAATACTGCTATGAATGTGCAAAATGATCAGAAACTGTGAGTACAAACACTTGCAAGTTTGAGTGAACAGAGGAATGAAGATTAAATCCTGATTCTGGTCAAGAGACTTTTAGTAACTTCCCTGGAAAATCAGTTTCACTGTCTGAGGTTACTGAGAGGATGTGACTGTGCTCATGTAAACAACCTTTTAGATAAGGCAGAGATGAGACAGCTGCAGAATTGAAGAAGCCTGATTAGTTAAGAGGCTGTATGAGGCTATCATGTGGAGAATAAGTGATCAGAAAAGATCACAGAAACATTCAGGTTGGAAAAGACCCTCAAGATCACCAAGCCTAACTAAGAACCCTACTCCACAAGGTTCATGCCTAAACCATATCCACAGGCTCCACACCCTAAGCACCTTTAAACACATCCAAGCTTGGTGACTCTACCACCTCCCTGGGCAGCACATTCCAATGCCTGACCACTCTTGCTGGGAAAAAATTCTTCCTAATGTCCAATCTAAACCTGCCCAGTCTCAGCTTGAGGCTGTTCCCTCTTGTTCTATCACTAATCACTTGTGAGAAGAGACCAGCATCAACCTTTCCACAACCTCCTTTCAGGTAGCTGTAGAGAGCCATGAGGTCTCCCCTCAGCCTCCTCTTTTTCAAACTAACCATCCCCAGCTCCTTCAGTTGCTCTTCATCAGATTTATTCTCCAGGCCCTTCCCCAGCTTCCTTGCCCTCCTCTGCACTGGCTCCAGCACCAACACATCTTTCTTGTATTGAGGTGCCCAAAACTGAATGCAATACTCAAGGTGTGGCCTCAGCAAAGCTGAGTACCAGGGGGACAATCACCTCCTTACTGCTGCTGGATGCAGCATAAAAGATGTGAATTGAAATATAACTGCAGTGATTACTTCCTAGCACTAGAGAAATGAACCTGGAATTTTTTTGTATGGTGAATGTTCTCATGTTACCTAATGGAAAATACTGCTCATTGATACCTGTTTATCTTAAAAGGAAAAGCTTTTAGATCAAGCAAATATTTTGTTCAGCTCAAACCTCAGTGTTTTGTCTCTTTCTGGAAAAACAACAACAGCAACAAAAACCCCCCAACAACCACAGAACCCAACACCAAATAACCAAACCAAAACAACCAAAAGAATCCCAAACAAAACCAAACCGAAATGAAAGCAAACCAACCAATCTTAAACAGCCACAACCAAACCCTACCAACCCCAAACCAGCAGCAAACAAACAAAAAACCCTATGAAAGTATTTTGCCGCTTCAGTGTCCAGAAGTTAATTTTTGTAGGTCAGCTCCAGAATAGTTTCTCACTTGTGCTGTGAGCATGGCAGTGCATATAGGTGGTGAAATGGCAAATGAGACTTTCAAGGCCTTTTCAAACTTGATGCTGCATAAGAATTAGTCACAGGATCAAGGCTTCTGCAGTATACAAATGATAGCTCCCTTTCCTCTTAAGAGAAGACTGAACTGTTTCTCTTGTCTTCCCACTAACAGTTGAACTGGTAGAGGATGACAGAGTACAGATACTGCAGTCCCTCACATCTGCAGAAGCAGAGGTAAGTCCCAGTTCTGCAAATACCTGCAGTGGGTTGGGATGATCCTTTGTCCAATAAACAGACTGACACTTCTGTGGCTTTTTTTCTTCCCCGTCTCTTGCAGGGTCGTCAGTTCAAACAGGTCGTGTTGGCCATCTATGTCTGTGGAAATGTAGGCTTCCTCACTGCCTTCCTGGCAGCAATCAGCCAAATATGAAAGAAGTCATTAAGAATTTCATGATTGCAATATTGGTTGCAGCCAAAAATCCTGCTAGGAGCACTTTCTGTTACAATTTTTGCCTCAGCACCTCCCTGAAGATGTAACTGAGGAATAATAGCAGATGTGACATGCATGATGTTAGGGGGAACTCGAATTCAAATCCATAGGAGGATGCTACAGTCCTGCAAAAGCTGTCTTCTGATGGGACTTTTAATGGGATTCTTTGCCTGAGTAAGGAATGAAGTCTCTGTTTGTGGTTTGGTTTTTTTTAATACAGTAATTGAGTAGATGGAAGTTAATAGGTTAAGAAGACTGAGAAGAAGTGCTGAAAATGCTGCTTTGATAGTTCTCTAAAACTTTTTTGACTACTATTGGGGAAAACTGTGACGATCCAGAATCCATCCCATCTCTTCACTTCACTGTGTTCTAATGGCATGTGATGTGGGAGCTACCTGTCTGTGACAGTGTTATGCATTAAAAGAAAAGCTAAAGCCAAAACTAAGTGAAAAAACTCTCAGAAGCTCAGGTTGATGCATAAGCCAAATGCAAAGTCTGTCTTTGCAGCCAAATGCAAGAAAGTATTCTCTCTGCTCTAGGAGCAGTACGCTTAGAGGGGTTTGGTGACTTGACTAAAACCACCACTTGCCTCACTCAAATACTGTTTTGTCCCATACCTCTCAGTGCTTCTAAAACCATAAGGAAATAAACCCTGTTTGCAATATAGAAGTGCATTAAAACCAGTTGGACTTGTACAAAACTCAAAGAGGGAAATCCTACCTGTGTGTATGGCTTGCTTTCTGTGTTTTGCTGTCTCTGGCTGCTGGTGGATTCTTGTGTGAATAAGATGGATTTAGGCCACTCTGTACTGAAGTGAAAATCCTGGCTCAGAGATGTTGCAGCTGTATTTGCACTGTCGAGCAAAAGGTAGGTTACAGGTTGGTTTGATTTCAGGAAGGAGCTTCTGCTCATGTGAAGCAAGAGTCCCCTGAGTTCCTGAGTTGAGTTGGCAGATCTAGGAGACAGAACTCTCTTTATAAGAATGTAGGAGGGCATTGTTGGTTTTGTTTTTGTGTGTTTTTAAGTCAACAAAAGACTTCTCTAAATACATTAACTAGGCACAGGGAATGAAGAGAGACCATTGTTTAACTTTCCTAGGTTTGCTGAAGTATGGGAGGACACTCTTGGAATGGCATCTTGGAAAGTAACCTTCAATGTGCCAGGCAGTACTGTGATTTACACTTGGGTGTTGCAGTTCTTCAACACTTCTTCCTTGTTGAGACTGCAAAGTACTGGTTTTTATTTTTAATTTTAATCATGCACTTCAAAATATATCTTCATCTTAGGGCTGCTAAGCTAGCTGGAAATAAAGGTGTTGGAGGAACCGGAGAGAAAGTAAATAGTGAAGCCTGGATTGGTGTAGACTGTTAAAGCAACATCTCTTTCTACTACCTCAAGTCCAGCTCTAAAATACTTGGACATGTAAGTCAGGTAGTGATTCTCTCCATTTACTAAAGCTGTCTGTTTCTGTTTATTCCTCCATCTCCCCAAGTCCACAATACAGCCTGTTGCATGGATAAGTCATTCTGAAAGAAAGTTGTAGTCTGTGATCTTCTTTCTGGCCACTTCAGGACCCATTTTAGCTACAGAACTGGGCTTAATTCCTTTGTCAGCTGCATCAGAGTGCAAGTGAGTATGAGCTGAATTGCCCCACTGCCTCCTGAAAGGGCTTGTGCTGGTTGGGAAGGGGCAGCTAGGAAGAGCTATGGCAAAGCCCCGGCTGAAGGGTAAGAGAGAGATTGCTGATTGTGTGCAGTTGTGGTGTTTTTAGAGAACTCTGGTCTCAAAAGCCTGGCAGCCTGAGGCCCTTCTAGTCCTGAACTTTCAGAGGGATTTTTTTGTGTATATGACCAGTTTATACAAGCAAAATCTATCAGCTGGCTTTTAAATTCAGGTGAATGCTGAGTGCTTTCTGTACCACAAGAGCTGTACTCTGTGTTGTTCCATTTGCATGTGACAATCAACACAGGGTTTTTAAAATGTGAATGTAAATATCTTAAAATATCTTGGTGGGGTGATTTGTTTTTTTTCCTCCTGTTTTACTAGGGTAAAAATGCTCTCAAATAGAAACTAGAAAAGAATCTTGCCTAGAAGCCAAATGGATTGGCTGTTTTCTCTGTAGATGTTGGTTCATTAAATTAAAGCTATCTAAATGTTCCCTGGAGAAACTCTTACTGAAGTTGAATATTAAAATACTTTCTCTCTCTGTAATGGAGAGTTGGTTTTTTCTTTTCTTCAAGAAGGAGGAAAAAAAGAAGACGTAATAATCCAGGTTCCACTTCTAACACAGCCTTAAAGTTAGCAACATTGACAGTTGCTCTTTGGATAGCTTGTTCCTTCCCAGAGCTAGCAGTATGGGCTGGTTTCTTGGGTGAGGCCTTATGCGCAATATTGTAATTTATTTGTGAAGTTTGTGTGATGTTTGTTAACACCAAGGCCTCTGTCCCTTTCCTGCATGATTAGTAAGAGGAAGCAGTGGGCTGCTGTGGTCTAGTGACTTCCAGCATTTCTAGTGTGCTCCTTTTGGGGGTTGGGAGAGAGTCTATGCCAGTGTCTGAGATCAGCAAGAAAATAGGTGACTGGTTTTAGAAACACTGATGATAGAATCACAGAATTGTCAGGGGTGGATTTAGATGAAGAAGTATTTATCATTGTATCTATGTTTCATAGAATCATAAAATTGTTAGGGTTGGATGGGATCTCAAGGATCATCTAGTTCCATCCCCCCTGCCTTGGGCAGGGACACCGCACACTACAGCAGGTTGCTCACAGCCACATCCAGCCTGGCTGCAAAAGCCTCCAGGGATGAGGCTTCTGCCACCTCCCTGGGCAACCTGTTCCAGTGTCTCACCACCCTCTTGGAGAAGAACTTCTTTCTAACATCCAATCTGAATCTCCCCATTTCTAGTTTTGCTCCATTCCCCCCAGTCCTATCACTACCTGACACCCAAAGAAGTCCCTCCCCAGCTTTCATGTAGCCCCATTCAGATACTAGGAGGCTGCAATAAGGTCTCCTCAGAGCCTTCTCTTCTCTAGACTGAACAACCCTAACTCATGATAGCAGCTGTAGTTTCTTAAATCATAAAATGCTTTCCTTTGTAAAGGAACCCCCCAGAGGTTAAGAAATCTTCACATGAGGAGTTCAAGAAGCATTCTCAGATTAAATTTGTGATGATAAGTCAATAGTAGCATATGTCTCTCTTGACAGGCACTCTCAATCAAGTAGGAACTTGTGAGCAGTTTCACAATTATTATTCACTGACTGAGCTCTTAGGTGCAGCCTTCAAACAGTGGTCATCTACTCAACTTGCCTGGAATACAAGTCCTGTCTATGCTCTGGACGAGAACTAGCTGATGCTTTGCTTCAGTTTAAAGAAGGGGTTGGTTTGTTTTTCTTCTTTTTGCTAGCTGATGTGCAGGCTGCAGAATGAATTAAGGTGTGCTCTGTTTCTCTTCCTTACACTGAACGCTCTACAGTTTTCTTCACAGTTGCTCTAATAATGCCTCTCAGTTTTCTTTAGCCACATTTGATGAGGCTGGAAAGGTTGTTGCCTGCCTTTTTGTTCTCTGTCCTAGTTTGTAACACAGTGTGGCGCTCGTGTTCAAATAACAGCGTTTTAGAATCAGAGTTGTCAGTGCCGGAAGGGACCTCAAGGATCATCCAGTTCCAACCCCCCTGCCGTGGGCAGGGACACCTCACCCTATATCAGGTTGCTCAGAGGCCCATCCAGCCTGGCCTGAAAAACCTCCAGGGATGAGGCTTCTACCACCTCCCTGGGCAACCTGTTCCAGTGTCTCACCACCCTCATGGGGAAGAATTTCTTCCTAATGTCTAATTTAAATCTCCCCACCGCCAGCTTGGATCCATTCCCCCCAGTCTTGTCACTACCTAACACCCTAAAAAGTCCCTCCCCAGTTTACTTGTAGGCCCCCTTCAGATACTGGAAGGCCACAAGAAGGTCTCCTCAGAGCCTTCTCTTCTCCAGACTGAACAGTCCCAACTCCCTCAGTCTCCCTCCATAGCAGAGGAGCTCCAGCCCTCTGATCATCCTCGTGGCTCTTCTCTGGACACCTTGCAGCACCTCCAGATCCTTCTTGCAATAGAGGCTCTAGAACTGGATGCAGTACTCCAGGTGGGGTCTCACCAAAGTGGAGTAGAGGGGGAGAATCACATCCCTCAACCAGCTGGCTATGCTTCTCTTGATGCAGCCCAGGCTCTGGTTGGCTCTCTGGGCTGTGAGTGCACACTGCTGGCTCATGTTGAACTTCTCATCCACCTGCTTTCATCTGTCAGTGGGAGACTGAGCTGCATCATGGATGTGCAAGACAGGAAGTGTTCCTAGATGAAGCAATCAAAAAAACCCCAAAAACCAAACCCCAACTTTCAAGCTTTATAAGTAATTGGATCTTTAATGTAAAGCCAGTTTGCACAGGCAGACGTGAAATGAGTGATTACTTCTCTTTGTGCTCAGGCTTTTATCTGAAGAGTCACCACCTGTTTTCCTCCTTCTGTGTAAATTGGGCTGGTGCTGCGTGGCTTACCAAACAACTCGAGGTGAATGGCAGTCCTTGAGAAAAGCTGCAGTCTTCTGCATTTCACTGTCATTTGAGACCTTTAGTGAAGGCTGAAGTGAAGGCTTCAAGTGAACAGAAAGTTGGTTAAGACAGATGATCTGTTATTAATTCTGAGACTGTCTTTGCTTACATCAATCTGACCCCAGCTTCTCTAAGGGGGGAGTATGCATGAAAGGGAAGCTGTTGCACTCAGTTACCTGAGGGAATGGCACAGAAGTGCTCCAGAGGACACACACATTTTGATTGGGATTAAATGAAGGAGGTGGGAATTAATAAAAAATAATAGTTATCTTTATTTTCCCAAAAACCCCACCCCAAAAATGATGTGCAACCTAGTTACATTTCATTTACAGGTTCTATGCAGTGGCAGATTCTACCAGGATGCTTATGGGCAACTTCAGTACAATTGGGACTGTTCTGAGCTGGGTTCTTTGTGCCCAGGATATATTGGCACTGGACACGTTGTCTAGGGAAATCTTAAATAGGGTGACCAGACAGCTGCCTGGGATTTCATTTTGGATCAGTTTTGGCGCTCATTTTGGACTCGCTCTGCCCTTGCTGTGGATTCATGGCGAAATTGGAGAGATCAGCTCTGGTGAGACCCCACCTGGAGTACTGCCTCCAGTTCTGGAGCCCCTACTACAAGAGGGATATGGACGTGCTGGAACGTGTCCAGAGAAGGGCCATGAGGATGAGCAGAGGGCTGGAGCTCCTTTCCTATGAGGAGAGACTGAAAGAGTTGGGGCTGTTCAGTCTGGAGAAGAGAAGGCTCCGAGATGACCTTCTTGTGGCCTTCCAGTATCTGAAGAGGGCCTACAAGGCTGGGGAAGGACTTCTCAGGATCTCAGGTAGTGATAGGACTAGGGGGAATGGAATGAAGCTGGAGGTGGGGAGATTGAGGCTGAAGGTGAGGAGGAAGTTCTTCACCATGAGAGTGGTAAAGCCCTGGAATGGGTTGTCCAGGGAGGTGGTCAAGGCCCCGTCCCTGGAAGTGTTTAAGACCAGGCTGGATGAGGCTCTGGGCAGCCTGATGTAGTGTGGGGTGTCCCTGCCCATGGCAGGGGGGTTGGAACTAGATGATCCTTGTGGTCCCTTCCAACCCTGACTGATTCTATGGCTCTCCCCAGACCTGCCTGCCCTGGGGTCCTGCTCCCTGCTCACTGTTGGAGCAACCCTGCCTGCCATAGAGCTGCAGCTGTTGGCTGGCACAGGCTGGCAGTGCAGCTGCTCTTGCACTGCTCAGACAGTGCTGCCACAGGAGTTCTGCCTTGTGGGAGCTGTGTCTAAGGACACTTCGATTCTGGCAGGTCCCTTTCCCTTTGGATTTCTGCCAATGTGTGGGTATAATCCAATCCACATATTGGATTATAAACCTGCAGTGCTGGAGCCTGCCACCGGAGAGACGTAGGGACCGTCTCCAAATTCCTGCTCTGTCCCTGTGAGTGAAATCCTACTCAGTGGCTTTCCCTCAGGTCCTGGCTTGCCTCCATTTTATAAGTGGGGTGAAACTATTCTGTGACTCAGCCTTTTCCATTTTCTGAATTCTCTATATTGTACTGAAGTTGTCTATAAGCATCCTGGTAGAATTTGCCACCGAATGGAGCCTGTAAATAAAATCTAACTGGTTTGTACATCATTTTGGGGTGGTTTTTTTTCTGGGAAAATAAAGATAACTATATTTTTATAATTTCTGCCTCTTCAGTTTAATCCCAGTCAACACAGCAGGGGATGAGTCTCGTAGCCGTCTGCCACGGTGACTACTTCATACCACTCTTCTGCTCTCTCACTTGTTGGGGTGTCCTGTTAAGAGCCTTTGGGATGATGTAAAAGAAAAAAAAGAATTGAGGGTAACTGCTGCTCTTAGGATCCTCACCCCCACCCAATAAAAAAAACCCCAAAGGGTAGCAACAACAAACTCAGGATAGACACAGAAAGTGTAATACAGTCAGATTTTATTTGTCCTTATCTACTATTCCACTCTCTAGGTAACCATCTCTGACAAAGTCCTAAAACATGAGATTATTACCCACTTCAGACTGGCAGCCCCCAACTGTTTAGAGGCTACAAGTCAGCTGATGACTACCATCGTGCCTCAGTATGAGGTAGTAGCTTCACTTTCCTGCTTTGAAACCAGGAAGACCAGCAAAAAATTATGGTCAGCTATATTAGAATGACACAACCTGAGCTTTATCTGTTCAGTGATGCAAACCAGGCTAAGACCTAGCAAAATAAAGCTATCATACTGATTTGGATGTAAGGATTTAGTGCTGCTGAAGAATCTGACTTGCATGTGAGTTTTCCAGGTATATTTGTACCTTGTAGAAGCTTGTTGGTTGGGTGGTGTTGGATGATAGGTTGGACATGATGACCTTGAAGGTCTCTTCCAACCTGGTTTATTCTAAAGAGACCCTTAGCTCCTTCCTCGTGTGGAAAGAATGAGTCTGTTCTTTGGTGGGAGCCTTGGGCCTTGCTGGAGAGCTGGGCCCAGCAGTGGTAACACTTAAAACAGACCTTCTAATGTAGCTGCGGGGCAAGCCATCTGCAACCAAGTATTTCTGATGGGTGGCTTGCACTAATTTTAACTCCCTGGCCAAGTGAAACCTATTTACTTAGGCAGCAGAGGGAGCTGGTGGGGTTGGTTTGTTTTTTTGGTGGGTTGGCTTTTCCCTGATGGACAGACACTGCCTATCTGATAAGCAGTTTCCTGGAAAAGCAGAGCTTGCTGAGCAAGCCTGGAAGTGGAACCGTGCTTGGGAGGTCAGGCTGTTGATAGTGTTATGGATAGCACTGCTCTGTGAGGATGCTGGTGGGCAGTGTGTATGTGCCACGGGGAAAGGAGCAGGCTCTGAGGATGCCTTTCCTGTCAGATGTAAAATAGGAGGCTGGGTGGACTGTGGAGCTCTAGAGGTGGTTAAATGTTTAGATGCTGAGTTTGCTTTTGTTTTGTTTGTTTGTTTGGCTTGTTTTGCTGTCACTGAAAAAGGAATGGTTTAAATTTTGGCCAAGTTGGTATGCTTGGAAACTAGCTTTTATATTTATGTTTGTTTCTGCTCCTGTTTGTCATGCTTTAGTTTCTATTAACCAGAGAAATTCTGGGCTGGTATTTTCAGTTAGTGTCAGGTAGTTTGGCACACTTTGAAGCGAAAGGATGTCCTGTGAAGTTCCAGGGACATGTGTGTTTCTATAGCATAGCAACAAGGTATTTCTGGCTATGGGGACCAGGTACGCCCATGTCTTCCTGCTTATGTCCTTAGGGAACTTTCCACTAAGTTTAGCAAAGTCCAGAGTGCGATTTGTGTGTCTGTGGCAGTTGGTCAAACCTAAAAGTCTGCTGAAGTCCATGGGCCTATGCAGAGGGTGAAATAACCCAGGTGCATAAAAAGGGGAGCAAAGCATACATCATGATCTGACAAAAAAAAAAAAAGAGGTGTGTTGAAGAACTCTTCTTAGCTTTATTCTGCTTTGAGCAGTAAATGTTACTTCCATGTCATTACAGCTGTTAAATGACCTTTTTTCCCAGCTTTGCCATCCTCATCCGCAGAGCTGCAAAAAGAAAACAAAGCAGGGCGTTGCGTTTTCAGACTGCCCAGTTCTGATGCAAAAACCTCCATCTTTAGAGAAATGAGAGAGGGACATACCTCCAGGGGTTAATCCAGCAGAATAAGCATTTGCTTAGTTGTTAGAGAGAGCAATCAGTAGAAGGTATTAGTTGTGTGATTGTGCAGTAAGTAAGTACCTGAAGAAATGACTTCGTGCGTCAGGGTTTGAACATCAGCACAGCTCCGTTCCAAGGGTTTGGTTTTCATTACCTGCACTAAGGTCCTGCAGACAGATGGTATTGTCCTCGACTAGATACTGACAGGTTAAAAGGATGCATGAATAGCTAAACAAACTCTTTGTTTCTACCCCGTGGTGGGAGCTGTGGCTGTTTGGAAGCCTGGTTCTTTTGTGTTAATGTTGACAGAAAACTTTTCCTCTCTTCCTGGTGAGTCAGAGTCATGTTCCTGATTTAAGTCTGACAGTGACTTGGTATCTGTATAAACATCAGCAGGGCTATTGTCTGTAACTCAGTACAATGTGGGTAAGCTTGAAAGTGACAGTACAGGGCAGATGAAGAAATGTTAAGGCTATTTTTAGAATGGAATATAATGCTGCTGTTTGATATGTAAGAGCTTCCCACTACCATGTAGTTGATCTGAGAATGCAGTGGGAATAATCTCCAGCCCTCTGACCTGGTAGTTTGAAGAGCCACCCAAAATAGCATGTCCCATTCCTTCGTCCTGCATGTGTCCCTGTACTGAGACAGGGGTCAAAGCAGCTGTTTGCTTGATTTATGCTTGATGTCAGCAAGATGTCTGACCTGAGTTATGTTTTGAATGCTGTAGTTCTTGCAAATGGCAGAAACATGTGAGTGTGCCTTTGTGTTAGAGAGCTTAGCTCTTGCAAAGATCCTAGCTACTGTTTGCAGATCAAGGAATTCTGAAGGGTTCAAGTCCTGGTTGTGGTCGGAGAGAACAATCATTCTGAAGCTTTGCTTACAGGCAGTAGTCTGATTTTTGGCTTGCTCTGTGTGGTACAGAAACAGCTGGCAGGTATAAATCCATCTCTGTTAAAAAGGATTTCTTCAGTACAGGCTGAGCTAAGTCTCCATTGTGGTTGCACAGCTTCCAATAGTAAGGAAAAAATCAGCTCATCTAGACTAGCTACTTGTCAAATGACTTACACCTTCCTGTCCCATGAGAGCCTGTACCACACTGTCTCTAGATTTTGCTGCCTATTCAGCTTCAGTTCTTCCTTTCCTTGCTCATCCCACTGTCTGGCCTTTCTTCCCCTCCAGAGCTTTTAGTTGCCCTGTTGAGCACTGAATCCTCAAAACATTTGCACACTGATTCCCTTGGCTAAGATTTACAGGAGAAAATGAGCTCCAATAATGCAACCCCCTTGTGTCCCAATGATAGCACTGTGATCCTTCTCCCTGGATGGTTTTTTTTCAGCTCACATACTTTGAGATATTGGTCCCCCACCAAGCTCATGGGGAAAGGAAAATTGTGTCTGTGTGGGGAAAAGAGTTATGTCTTACATTTCTATCTGTTCAGGGGCATGCTGAAAGCTCCTAGTTTAATCTGATATTTCTCTATATAGATTGGCAGATAGAACAATTCCTCTCTCTGCCTTCTAGCTGTCCTTTGCAATCACTAATTAGTACTTTTTTTGGTGTATTTTTTGCTCTGAAGGTTCAGTTCTTTCCCAAAACAAGACTGTTACGTAAGGTACTGTCCCCAGTGGTCTGTCTTGTGCTTCCTTGCTTTCCATTCTCTTTGAAAGAGTCCTCACTGCCTGTTTGAGAGGCATTTGCAGCATTTAAACATTAAACATTTAATTTCAGGGAAGATTTCCCACCTCCCCACCCCATTGTACTGTTTGTTTAGTAATGAGTGATGAGATACCAAAAAATAGTCCCTTCTTTCTCTGGTGGTGTTTAGGGTGAACCTGGTAGGCCTGCTAGGTCATCAGTGCCTGCTTTGGAAACAATTTTTTTCCCTAAGAAAGAGCTCCATATAATACATTGTTCTAGATTGAAGAGGCTTTCCTGGTTTTGTTTGCCTTTCAGAAGTCACAGCAGGATTACAGGTCTGCTAGGGGAAAAACTGAGTCACTTCCTGGCTTTTTCTGCTGGGAGTGGCAATGAATAGGTGGAGAGGCAAAGGAAAATGTGACTTAGCTCCAAATTTTGCTGGGCCCTTAAGACATTTGGAGGCAGTGCTGACTGTTGGGCTGTGGTTTTTGAGGCTGTTGCCAATCTGCCTTTAATTTAATTGGTAGCATTTTTTTCCCCCCTAATTATTTACTCCTTGGTAGAATACTTTTAAGTAAATGGGTAAGACCAAATACAGATTAGCAGTCAGTGATTGCTTGCCACTAACCTTGTAAGAGGAGAACCCAGATGGTTTGGAGAATGTCTATGAGTGGCAGGGAGGAAATGGAGACATTTCAGATGCTTCTTTCAGCAGACAAAAGTAAGCAAAAATTGTTACAGATCCCTAGCTCGCATCCCCTGGCCTGTGTATGAGCCACCTGAATGGTACTGCTAGCTCATAGTTCCTTCTTGGAAACCTCTTCCCAGGATCTGTTCAGTGGCACCCATGTGGTAGGTTGTAGGAGGAGTTACAGACTTCTATAGCAAGCAGCTGGTGGTTAGGTGAGTGAGTGTTGCTCTTCCATTATATACTTAGACACGTGTGATGGGAGAATGAAGGGACTAGCCCCATAATGTAATGGGCTGGAGCAGCTTGCTCAGGTGGTTTACCTTGCCTCTACCAGCCATGTCTGCTTTCAGCTTCTGGCATGAGAGTTGCTGGCAGGAACCTTTGGGCCTGGAGGACACAAGGAAGTGTGCATGTGGCAGGATTGGTGCATGAGAGAAAAAAAGGTCCTCTCCAGTGACAGAAAAGTGCAGTGATTTCATTAGTCAGAAAGGCTGGGTAGCACTGCTGGAATACTGCAGGCTGCTGTGTGCATGACTGCATGAGATATGCTCTTAGTCTATAGGAGAGTATTACTGAGAACTCTTCCCACTCAGTACATGTGGATGCAAAATTAGAATCATACAATTATTAGGGTGGGAAGGACCTTAAGGATCATCTAGTTCTAGCCCTCATACCATGGGCAGGGACACCTCACAATAGATCAGGTTTCTCACAGCCACATCCAGCCTGGCCTTCAAAACCTCCAGGGATGAGGCTTCCACCACCTCCCTGGGCAACCTGTGCCAGTGTCTCATCACCCTCACGGAGAAGAACTTCTTCCTAACATCCAGTCTGAATCTACCCATTCCTAGTTTTGCTCCATTCCCCTCAGTCCTATCACTCTCTGACACCCTAAAAAGTCCCTCCCCAGCTTTCTTGTAGCCCCCTTCAGATACTGGAAGGCCACAAGAAGGTCTCCTCAGAGCCTTCTCTTCTTCAGACTGAACAACCCCAACTCCCTCAGTCTGTTCTCATAGAAGAGGAGCTCCAGCCCTCTGATCATTCTCGTGGCCCTTCTCTGGACATGTCCCAGCACCTCCAGATCCCTCTTGTAATAGGGGCTCCAGAACTGGACACAGTGCTCCAGGTGGGGTCTCACCAGAGCAGAGTAGAGGGAGCTGCTTACAGCATCTGGTGACCAACCCCTCCCCTGGCTTTACCAGTATTGCAGAGAAGAGCTGGGCTGCCAAAGCAGCTTTAAACAGGGCCCAAATTGCAAAGTGTTAGTCTGGAAGAGGAGCAAAGAGAGAATGTGGGATTGGGATCCCAGTCTTTCTGTAATTCAAGCACAGTGTTCTTTCCTTGAAGTGGAATGTGGCTGCTGCCTGCAATCTGCTGCCCTGCAAATGAACTTTAATGCATACAGTTAAATCTAAGTGCAACATTATCACAAAGGAGCAGCTCTCTCTGTTTCTGCTATTGTTCTTTCAAACTTTTTACTATGAAATTTGAAGAAACAGACACCTTGAGTGTTACTAGAATATAAAAAACCAACCTGTTGAAAATAACAGTGGTCTGTCTGGAATGACCACATGTAGTGGTGAAAACTCTTTCAAAGGCTTTCAAGGGCTTTAAAAACGCCTAACTCAGGTAAATAAGAAAGTGTTGAAACTTGCATAAACATTGTCAAGGCAAGACTGGCAATGCTGATCCCAGGAAACTGCCCAGTAATTCTGGATGTTAAAAAGTCTCTCTGATTTTAAGGACCAACTTGGATTATCTAGGAAGTAGTTAAAATGTAGTCAGGCACAAAAACCTTCCAGCAAGGAGACAGTGTTAAGCAGCAATGCTTTTAGTTACCTTCTAGACCTAAAGCCCAATTCTGCTAACTGAGGTAGCACTAACAAACTTGAAAGGGAACTGCATTTAGTCTCTGAGGGTTACAGAAATGGCTTTTCTGAGGTTTGTTTATTTTCCAGATTTTGCTGTGCATTGGCAGAGATGAAATAATCCAACGGGACCAAAATGTAGGCTGGCATTTGGTAACGAAGGAGAGAGCAAGGAAGTGATTAGTAATTGCATATTAGTCCATCAAACAGTCTGAACAGTGTAAAGTGAAGCAGCTGCTAGCGGATAAGAGTAGTAGCAGTTTGCTACATGAGCAAGCAGCAGTGGCAGGATTTTCCCTTTGTGTTACCTGTTAGCGAGGGATCTTCAGTACCGTCTCCAGACAGCTGTTGGTGGAGCTGAGCAGGGGGTGTGGGCGAGCTCAAGCGCTCCTCTTGTTCTCGCAGAGAGATGGAGTTTTTGTGGGGTATTTTGTTCAGGCTTGTGTCCAGACTGCTCACAAGGTTTGTCTGTGGGACTTCTGTGTTTCTCCTGCTTGGTGGCTGATAAACCTGACTGTAGTGGCCTATGGGGTGATATGCTGGCTTCTCAGATTTGCTGTCGTCTTCATCGTCGTCATCAATGATAACTAATTCTGCGCGGATAACCCCATCGTAGCGTGACAGTTTTTGGTCTCCTTCTGGGTCATCATCATCATCATCAATGCGTTGATAACCCATGAAAATCATTGTCACTGGTTCAGAGTCATCCACATAGCATGGTACAGCTTGGACAACGCTGTACTGAGCATCTTCCTTATCCTGAGGTGCAGGGGATGTTTCGTTCACATGGGATGGACTGAAGACCCTTGTCTCGTTATGTCTTTCCCTTGTGTTCTGGTAAGGTTTTACTTCCTCAAGTGCAACTTTTCTTTCTTCCTTAGGGATCATCCTGTTTTCAGGATTAGTGTGCACATGGTTCTCTGAATGTGGAAGGACTGGAGAGGGAGATTTTGGCTGTATTACCTTGGGAAGCTCAAGCCCATTCTCCTTCTGTTGCTGCAGAAAGGGCTCTGTTTTGGAAGAAAATTCTGTCTCATGATTGCTAAATCCATTGAGCTCTCTTCTGTGAGCATCTTCCAGTTTTGGTCCAGGGACTAACTTGTCTTTGTGAGGAGTAAGTGGTCTGCAGAATTTGTTTGAAAAGACAGGCTCATGGTACTCGGTGGGAGACTGGGAGTTTTTCTCTGTGGCCTGCCGCAGCAGGTCTTCCACCTCAACAGGAGCGAGCTCATCCATCTCGTTTCGTGTTGTGCTGCCGTTTGAGGACACTGCGTACACTGACTTCCTGCCATCGTCATACACTTTGACTCCTGTCTCTTTAAACTCCTTTGAGGGAAGAGGTATTGTTGATAGCACTGTGTTTTCTCCTGTCTTCATGTCTTTTTCGACCTTAATTTCCATGGCAAACAATGCTGTTAAAAGAAATGAGTGCTTAAAGTGGTGAAGCAGCAGTAGGGAGAAATACAGAAGAGTTCTGACATTGCTCTGAGCATTGGAGAATTACTACCAGAAGAAATTATCAATTACATGAAATGATCACATGAATAACCAACATATTGGATTCTAGTTGGATTGGATTCTAGCTACCTTCCATCCTGTCAACTCAAAGTGGTGGTGAGGGGAAGTTTTCATTTGTGACTAATTCGATGGAGAAAAACAAGCTGTCAAGGAGCCATTTTTCATTATGTGGTTGAGAGCCAGATTTAACCTTGGCCTCTGGTGTGCTGGGCAGTAGAAGCTGAAAGAAATGTTACGTGTTATGAGACTAAAGAGTCTTGAGTGCTCAGAGGTGTTAGGAGGCTTTGTTGTAGGTGGGAAATAACTAGGCTACAGCTGGCTAGCCAGTAGGTGTGCAGATAGAAGACATGAAATTTATGGTATGAAGGGAGGAACTACTTCAAGTTATGCCAGGTGGAGGAATGAAGTGCTGGGAAGAAGGGCCAATGTTGAAAACACTGCATCCTTCACCTCAGTGGTACACACCTTACACCAGTGTCCCACTGCTCGGTTTTGACTACTTCACTGATGACACAACTTCAATAAAACCAGCATTGTCCTATATCTGCAATGTCTATCATTCTCTTTAAAGTGTATTAAATTCAGTTTATAGGTTGCCTAGGGAGGTGGTTGAGGCCCCATCCCTGGAGATACTCAAAGTGAGGCTTGACAGGGCTCTGGGCAAGCTGATCTCGTTGAGGACATCCCTGCTGACTGCAGAGGGGGTCCAGACTGGATGGCCTTTGGAGGTCCCTTCAAACCCAGCCCATTCTGTGATTCTATGAAGCCTTTGTGCAGATTGGCATAGAATCAGTCAGGGTTGGAAGGGACCACAAGGATCATCTAGTTCCAACCCCCTGCCATGGGCAGGGACACCTCACACTAGATCAGGCTGGCCAGAGCCTCATCCAGCCTGGTCTTACACACCTGCAGGGATGGGGCCTCAACCACCTCCCTGGACAACACATTCCAGGGCTTCACCACTCTCATGGGGAAGAACTTCTTCCTCGCATCCAGCCTGAATCTCCCCACTTCCAGCTTCATTCCATTCCCCCTAGTCCTATCACTACCTGATATCCTGAGAAGTCCTTCCCCAGCCTTCTTGTAGGCCCCCTTCAGATACTGGAAGGCCAGTATCCTTCAGGTACTGGAAGGCATCCTTTGGAGCTGTTGATAACCAGTACCTTTTCTCCTTTCTTCCTCCTCGGTGGTAGCATGTGCTGCATTTCTCAGTGCAGACGGCCTGAAATTCTTGGGCAGGTCAGGTATGTTGGCATATATGTAGTCTGCTGCCTCTGAGTAAAGAAGATCCAGAAAGCATTTAGTATGTTTCCACTGACCTCTACAAGAATCCTTTTTTTCTTTTTTTTTTTAAATAAAATCTGATTAAACATACCTTTTTCAACTCCTGCTTTTTCAGTCTTCACAGACTAGGAAAGAGAGCCATTGACAATGAGTGCAATTAGTCAGTGTTAAGGTGTATAACTAGAGACTGCTTTGTTTTACCTAGGAGCTTTAACTTCTTGTGTGTGCAGCTTCAAAATGAGAAAGGGCTAAAAGTGGAACCTGCTTCAGTGTGAGCACAGCAAGGGAGAAAGCAAAATGCTTTGTTTTCTGATCTCTTTTGTCAGAGTGATTCCAAATCACACAGGAAAGGGCAACTCATCCCTGTTAATCAGTGACAAAGCCTGGTCACTGTGGCCCAGACTAGCTGGCTTCAAAGATTTGTGGAAAGTTCTACTTGGCTCTCTGGTTGTGCTTATCTCCCTGCAGATCTTGAGAGAGAGGGACAATGTCTTTAAGAATAGCACACACACACACCCCTTTTTTTTTGAGGCAATTTAAGATGACTTTCAATTGCCACAACAACACAGACTGATAAATTAAAGTCATGTTTCACTATAACCACCCCCCCAGGCACTTGGCGAAAGCATGACGCGGTTGAGCTGGGCAGGTCACTTGAAGGACTGGACCTGTTGCAGCTGCCTCCCTCCCTGGCTGAGTTGCTGGTGCTGGTGGTTGGCAGTGGCACTGTTGCTTTATTTTCTTGCCCCCCCCCCCCCCCCCCCCCCTTATTTTTTTTGGAGCTGTGCTGTAGATGACTGATGATAGGGATTGCTCCCCCACCTCCATAAATCAGCACGTGGAGACAGCTGAGCACGTGAACAGCAAAACATTTTGACCTCTCTTGGTTGTTATGATGAGTGAGTACTGAATTCTACTTCACGAGTAACTTGGTGCTAACCTTTATTATGTCTTCAGTTGTTTTCTCAACAGACTTCAGTTTCTTTAAAATTGCTTCTTCCTTAGTTGAGACTTCCATTTCCTCTCTTTCCAGAGCCTCAATCTCCTTCTCCAGCCTGCAATCACAATTCTCTCGTGATTTAATACCACGCAGAGGACAGTATTGCAAATTCAGTACATTGTGAATATGGGCATTAGTAGGGTTGGTTGTACTCACCCTGCCAAATGTTGCTGCAATGAGATCAACTTACAACTTTGCATTCCTCAGGGAAGACTGTGAAATAGTATTATCAGCTTTTATATTAAAAACTAACTAACTAAACAATTACCTGCCAGAGAGTCCATCAGAAGAAACCAGTGGCTGAAATGAACTGATTTGTCAGGAAGCCCTAAATAAGGAATGTAGGTTTCCCCCCCCCATAGCATTGCCTCAAATCATAAGCAAAATTTCCCTTTTATATTGTCTAAAGGAATCACAGAACATTACAGGTTGGAAGGGACCTCCAGAGATCATCCAGTCCAACCCCTCTGCCAGAGCAGGATCACCCAGGGTAGTCTGCACAGCAGTGCATCCAGCTGGGTTTTGAAAGTCTCCAGAGGAGACTCTATAACCTCTCTGGGCAGCCTGCTCCAGCACCCTCACTGTAAAGAAGTTTCTCCTCATGTTGAGGTGAAACTTTCTGTGTTCAAGTTTGTATCCATTGTTCATTGTCTTATTATTGTGCACTACCGAAAAGAGCTTGATCCTCTCCACCTGACACCCACCCTTCAGGTATTGATAGACATTGATCAGATTACCTCTCAGTCTCTCTTCACAGGGGAGATGCTCAAGCCCCCTAATCATCCTTATGGCTCTCTGTTGCACTCTCTCTAGCAGATCCCTGTCCCTCTTGAACTGGGGAGCCCAAAACTGGACACAGTATTGCAGGTGTGGTCTCAGCAGGGCAGAGCAGAGGGAGTGAAGAACCTCCCTGGCCCTGCTGGCCACACTTTTCTTGATGCATCCCAGGATGCCATTGGCTCTCTTGGCCACAAGGGCACATTGCTGTCCCATGCAGAGTTTGCTCTCCACCAGCACTCCAAGGTCTTTCTCCATGGAGCTGCTTTCTGGCAGGGCAGCCACTAACCTGTACCGGTGCTTGCTCTTATTCCTCACCAGATGCAGGGCCATCAGGTGCTAGTAGCAACTGCCTTTTACAATTGTTACTAGGGGATGTTTACAGCACCAGGAAGCAATTTCTAAGGAGGATCCTTTATTGTACCCAGGTCTAGCCAGTGAGAGCTTTGTTTTACCAAGTCTGCAAGCCTCCCCCTTCTGAATGCTAAATACCCAAACTTCAGATATTCTGTAAGACAGGAGGACATTCATCATTTGACTTATCCCTGTCAGATTTTAGTACTGCAAACCAGAACTATCTTGCTACTTGAGACTTGGCTGATGTGCTCTTCTCTTTGAAAACCTTCACTGCTGTGCTGAAGGGAGGTTGAAGCTCAGCAGTCAGAATTTCATCTGGGTTTATGACTTTGGTTCTAAGCTTGTACATTATTTAAAAGGGATCACAGCTCCCTTCCTGACCCCTTCTAAAAACTGTGTTAAATCTATATTGTGTGATTTCTTGCATATACAATACAATGTTTAAGGCATCCTTTTTCCTAATTAGTCTTTATTTTCTTAGGGCTGTATTTGCTGAAACATTTCTAGACAGCAAGAGGTCTAGGATGAACATATCAGTACATATGTGAGAGAGGAAGAAAGCTATGCCCAGATAAAGCACACCTCTGAGGTGAAGTATCTCAAATTCTCTTCTCTGGTGACTAAGGTAGTGGCTTAAGCACATGTTCCATATCTGTTTTATTTTTCCTCTTTCTTCTTTCCCATCTTTCTTTCTACTCAACAGTGTTCCTTTCTACATTAGTATGTATTTGTTACATGTTAGATAGAAATTCTTATTAGCCTTCACTTTCCATGAAGATCTAGAATCAAATCACAGGATGTTAGAAGGGATCTTCAGAGATCATCAAGTCCCCTGCCAGAGCAGGACCACAGAATCCAGCACAGATTGCACAGGAGCACATCCAGATGGGTCTTGAAAGTTTCCAGAGAAGGAGACCTCTCTGGGTAGCCTGTTCCAGTGCTCTGTGAGCCTTGCAGTAAAGAAGTGAGGTGGAACCTCCTGTGCTGTAGTTTCCATCCATTGCCCCTTGTCCTATCACAGGGCACAAGTGAGCAGAGCCTGTCCCCTCCCTGTCCCTTCCTTCCTGACCCCCAACCATCCCATTTATAGACATTTCTTAAATCCCCTCCCCCAGTCTTCTGCTTTCCAGACTGAGCAAGCCCTAGAGCCTTTCCTCATAAGGAAGTGCTCCAGTCCCTTCATCATCCTGGTAGCCAAACCCATGAAAATCCCTGTGCTAAAACGTGGAAATTCTGAGGGGGGTGAATATTCCTGGAGGGCTATAAAAGGAAGTAATGCAATGAGCCTGTGTGTTCCTCCATGTCTTGCAGATTAGTATTTAATATATCAAAATAGTGCTCTTTTAGGTAAGATTTGATTGCAATATTATCATAATGCAATAATTAATCTTGAAAAGCTCACAGAAGGGTCATTAAGGGAGGAATCATTAACTTTCACTGTGGGTTTATGTGGTGGATTGAAGTTACCCCCCCCAACTAATTTGGAGAAACTACCCCCACAATAAAATTGCCAGACCAGCTCAGTTTGGGATGGAAGCAAGTGAAGCTCCATTGACAAGCAAATTACAATCTAGAAACATGAAATGTAATGAATATGTACAAAATATACAATAGATGTACAATATATCTATATATACAATTTGTAATCAACACAGAAACTCCTCAGACCTCCCTCCTCCATGGATCCAGGGAACTGTTCACCTCCTCCCCCACTCCCTCCCTCCTTCCTGTTACTCACACAGTAGTCAAAACAGAGATCCCCTGGCAAGGCCACGGGAGAGAGAGAAGAAAGTTGCAAGCAGAAGCAATGGAAGAAGAAGAAAAGAGAAAGAACTGTTTATGCCTCTCCTCTTTATTCCCCATTAGCCATCCAGTGACTTCTATAGACCTTAGCATTATTTTCCTTTTATATCCAATGGTAATTTATTTTGCTTTCAGTCTTTGCGGTCAGGGACTAGGCTAAAGTTCCCCCTTCAAACTATAACAGTTTATTTTAGTCTAGATTGTCAACACACCTAGAACAGAGGTGGATGAAGAAGAGGAAAAAGCCTGGAAAGGTATTCTAAAAAAAGAATGGGATGGGCAGAGAGGAACTGAAAACACAACCCCAAAACTCCCAAAGATGCTAAACCTTCCATAGCTATCTAGGAGATCAAGAAAGGTATTGTTTTAGCTTAAATAGGCTCTCACACCACTACCCACACCCACTTGATGGGGTGATGAAGAGGACTGATTCAGTGGTCAGTGAGGCTAGGGAAAAGTTCTCATACCCATGTAATGGGAATTGCACCTAGACCTTGGATATTGCTTCTGCACTCATATTTGCACACAGACAAAGATTTTATGGTTCATTTTCAGAGGAAATTGTGAGTGTGCACACAGGAATTTGTTGAAAGGGAAACTTTAAAGTTGCAATCTATATAGTTCAAAGAAATCAAAGTCCTTTCCATTTCTTACAGATGAAAAGTTAGGGCAGGATCTTTTCTCTGTCTTTTAAGTCTTTAGAAAGTTCTAGATCAATGATAGTTGGTGTTTGGCTTGACATGGGCTAGCAGCTACACTGGCAATGACAAGAAACTCTTTCAGATGGTGCTGCTGTGTTCTGTACAGAAATGGAAGTATGGCACAGCTACGGTGTCCAAACAATCCTCTCAATGCTCACTACTTTTAGGAAGAAGTTCTACACAGAGAGAGTGATTGCCCATTGGAATGGGCTGCCTGCAGAGGTGGTGGAGTCACCATCATTGGAGGTGTTCAGGAGTTGATAGGGTGCTTGGTGCCATGGTTTAGTTGATTAGGTGGTGTTGGATTGGTTGATAGGTTGGACACGATGACCTTGAAGGTCTTTTCCAACCTGGTTTATTCTATTCTATACTTGAGAGTGGAAAATAACTACTATGAAAGTGCCTGTGAAAGAAGAAACCTTAGAAAATGAGACACTGAATTGTTGGTTTATCTGCCAAAGCAGCAGTTAGGAATTCTAGAGAGTGTACCTGACTGTTGTCAGCCACCAGCTGATCTGACTTGGCTTGGCACCACTGCCAAGATTGAAAAACAGATAGGAGGATACCACCCTGGAGAATACCAGACTGGGAGGAAAAGGCAGTTTAGCAAGTCCTCACATGTTTAGAGGTGAGTCAAATACTTCAGCAGCTCTGGAGTCCTTCTAGCCTTAGCCTGCCTCCCTATATCACATTACAAACAATCGAATAAGCCTTTGGTAATGTGATGTTTGTGCATTTTCAAGTGTGTCGTTTAGCAACTAATTCTGTCAAGAATGAGTGCTGTTAGCTGAAGATTAAAGTCAAAAAGGGGACTGCTAATTCTTCATTCAGCTTGTAGGCAGATCAAGGACATGCTTACTTGGCTCTGTGTAGTTTCCAACATGTAAAGAGGGTGACTAGGATGGATAATGTAAACGCTGTTTTCCATCCCTAACCAGAACTTTCAGCTATTTGTTTGCAGGGTGGTCCTAGCCTCTTGCTTGTCACTGGTTTGTTGTTGATACAAAGAATGGAACACTCCCTTGTAGCAAAAAATGCTCAAATCTGAACTGATTAGCAGGCACACACTAGCTCTGTTTGACACCAGGGTGAAGAATGTTTCAAGACAGAGGTCCTATATGGATGAAGGAAAGGCCCCATGATGCTACTGTCAATAATCTGCCCCCACCTGTGATTGTCCTCTCAGCAGAAAGGAACAAAGATCAGTCTAAGGGTATTCAAGAAGTCTTTAAAGTGACTCAGATATTTAATTTTTTTAACTGAAGATAAAACCCACCCAGAACAACCACCAGAGTGGACAAAATCTCTCTGAATAAACAGGATCACAGGATGTTAGGGCTTGGAAGGGACCTCTGAAGATCATTGAGTCCAAACGCTCTGTCAGAGCAGGACCACAGAATCCAACACAGGCCTCACAGGAACACATCCAGAAAGGGCTGGAAAGTCCCCAGAGGAGACTCCACAACCTCTCTGGGCAGCCTGTTCCAGTGCTCTGTGACCCTCACAGTGAAGAAGTTCCCTCTCATGTTGAGGTGGAACCTCCTGTGCTGTAGTTTACGTCCATTGCCCCTTGTCCTATCACAGGCTTAATAGTCAGATGCTCAGGGGAAAGTATTCTACTCAGCATCTCAATAATGTATCTTACTGCTACTGTGTGACATGGTCAGCTTAGCAATCTTTGATTTGCAGGGCAAAGACAAAGGTATGACCTCCCATATATGTGGTCAAGCCAGCTTTTGTTAGCTTGGGTAGTGTCTGTGGTATAGCAAAAGCACAGTGCAAGTACTGGAGGTGCATATTTTGTGCTTTTTACTGGACTTGGTTCAACTGAACTCTGTATTGCTTGATTTTCTGTATTGCTGCTGGCTGGTTTGAAACTAGGCTGCCTAGGTCTAAGCCAAGTAATGATGTCTGGAGGGTAGTGTGGCTGTTTTTCCAGAGGAGTTGGAGGAAGTATAATTCATAGCAAAAGATGCTTGATTGGAACAAACCTGCTTATGAGGAGAGCCGGAGGGAGCTGAGGGCTCTTGAGCTTGGAGAGGAGGAGACTAAGGGATGACCTCAGTCATGTTTATAACGATGTGCAGGGTGAGTGCCAAGAGGCTGGAGCCAGGCTCTGCAGGGTGATGCTCAGTGACAGCACAAGGGGCAGTGGTGGAAGCTGAGACATAGGAAGAATTTTTTTCCCTGTGAGGTGACAGAACACTGGAACAGGCTGCCCAGGGGGGTTGTGGAGTCTCCTTTTCTGAAGATATTCAAGACCTGCCTGGATGTGTTCCTGTGTGTCGTGCTCTAGGTGATCATGCTCTGGCAGGGGGTTGGACTGGATGAGCTTTTGAAGTCCCTTCCAGCCCCTAACATTGTATGTAATTTGTAGTTCAGAGGGAAGTTCTCATACAACTCTGGATGTTTTTCTGACTCCACTCTCCATCTGTAAGATGCAATATCCTTGCCTGTCTCCTGTGTTACTGTGAAGATAAAAGCTGCTAAAGACTCAGTGTGTAGATTGTTTGGTTATGAGAGTAAGTATAGAAACAAGGAAAACATTTCTTTGGATAGCAAGGCCTTGCAAACCTATAAACTGCCTCTCCTACTTTAACAAAGTGAATGAAGTCCCCCACTGCAAACTCCTGGCCAAACTGTCAGCCCTTGGCTTGGACAGCAGCACTCTGCACTGGGTTAAGAACTGGCTGGAGGGCTGAGCCCAGAGAGTGGTGGTGAATGGTGCCACATCCAGCTGGCATCCACTCACTAGTGGTGTGCCCCAAGGATCAGTGCTGGGCCCCATCCTGTTCAATATCTTTACTGATGATCTGGATGAGGGGATTGAGTCCATCATCAGTAAATTTGCAGACAACACCAAGCTGGGGGCAGATAGGAGAGCTCTGCAGAGGGACCTTACCAGGCTGGACAGATGGGCAGAGTCCAAGGGCATGAAATTTAACACATCTAAGTGCTGGTTTCTACACATTGGCCACAACAACCCCATGCAGTGCTACAGGCTGGGGGCGGAGTGGCTGGAGAGTGGCCAAACAGAAAGGGACCTGGGGGTGCTGATTGACAGCCACCTAAGCATGAGCCAGCAGTGTGCCCAGGTGGCCAAGAAGGCCAATGGCATCCTGGCCTGCATCAGGAACAGTGTGGCCAGCAGGAGCAGAGAGGTCATTCTGCCCTGTGCTCAGCAGTGGGTAGGCCACACCTTGAGTCCTGTGTCCAGTTGTAGGCCCCTCAGTTTAAGAAAGATGTTGAGATGCTGGAATGTGTCCAGAGAATGGCAACAAGGCTGGGGAGGGGTTTGGAGCACAGCCCTGTGAGGAGAGGCTGAGGGAGCTGGGGTTGCTTAGCGCAGAGAAGAGGAGGGTCAGGGGAGACCTTCTTGCTCTCTACAACTACTTGAAGGGAGGTTGGAGCCAGGTAGGGAGATGGTGGAGTCACCATCACTGGCAGTGTTTAGGAAGAGACTGGATGGGGTGCTTGGTGCCATGGTTTAATTGATTAGATGGTGTTGGGTGATAGGTTGGAATTGATGATCTCGAAGGTCTCTTCCAACCTATTCTATTCTATTCTATTCTATTCTATTCTATTCTATTCTATTCTATTCTATTCTATTCTATTCGTCCTCCTCATTCACAGTGGCTCAGGAATGTTGCTGGCATTTCTTTACTGATTTTCCTTTCTAGGACGCATTACACTTGTGAAGTTGTTACTATGAGTGGAGACAGTGTGCCATTTGGTGTTATACTTTTTGTCAGCTAATCCTTTCAGTTTATACTAATGAAATTTGCAGAGGAATGAATCAGACAAGTAAATCTGAAGTATTTCATATGTGTGTTCAGTAGGAGGGATCGTTTCAAAGAGGAAGCAATTTGGAGCTTCCCACATGGTCACAGGCAGGAAAACTTCGCTGGTAACACTGGTACCAACAACAAATGGCTGTGGAAACATGTAGTTCACCATGCAAAAGAATCAATTGCCATGAAAAAGAAGTGTATATAAAAATTAGAGGATATTCACAGGTGTTGTTCAGCACTTGTAGTAAGGCAAATGCCCTCTCATATCCTTGGAAAAATAATAATGTTTTTAAAACCAGCAACTACAAAGAGTTATTGTAGCTTGGTTTTTTTTTTCCCCCCACTGCAGTGCCTATAGCTGCAGGTAAATGTATGTATTTTCATCAGCATCTAAACTGCTGATTTATGGTCAGAATATCTGCCATCTACATATACAAGCATCCCTTGTGCTTGCAGTTAACCAACTGCAGCTATGCAGGAAAAGAATTCATACCTAATATGCAGGTGTGTAGATAGAAACTAAACAACTCAGGTAAAACCCAACCTCTGCCAAACCACAGACTGCACTGCAAAACAGCACAGCAAAGCAAAACAACAAAGCAGCACAGGTTGGGCTGGATGATCTCTGAGGTTTTTTCCAACCTTATTGATTCTATGAATTCTGTACTTTTTTTTTTCTACTTTTTTTTTTTTTATTGATACATGTGCACTGCACTGGTTAGGCCACACCTTGAGTCCTGTGTCCAGTTCTGGGCCCCGCAGTTTAGGAAGGAGGCTGACTTGCTAGAGTGTGTCCAGAGAAGGGAGACAAAGCTGGGAAGGGGTTTGGAGCACAGCCCTGTGAGGAGAGGCTGTGGGAGCTGGGGTTGCTTAGTGTGGAGAGGAGGAGACTCAGGGGAGACCTTATTGCTCTCTACAACTACCTGAAGGGAGGCTGTAGACAGGCGGATGTTGGTCTCTTCTCCCAAGCAGCCAGCACCAGAACAAGAGGACACAGTCTCAAGCTGCACCAGGGGAGGTTTAGGCTGGATGTTAGGAAGAAGTTCTACACAGAGAGAGTGATTGCCCATTGGAATCTGCTGCCCAGGGAGGTGGTGGAGTCACCATCACTGGAGGTGTTCAGGAGGAGACTTGATAGGGTGCTTGGTGCCATGGTTTAGTTGATTAGGTGGTGTTGGATTGGTTGATAGGTTGGACACGATGATCTTGAAGGTCTCTTCCAACCTGGCCTGGCCTATTCTATTCTATTCTGAATTAGCTGGATGGTGACATCTAGAGGGTGGTGCTCCGTGGCTTGCAGTCCATATGGAGAGCAGTGACAGTGGTGCCCCTCAGGGGTCTGTACTGGGTCCTGTGCATTTTTATCAATGCTATAGACTGGAGGACCGAGGCACCATCAGCAAGTTTGCAGATAGCACCAAGCTGAGTGGTGCTGTTCATACACAAGAGAGACCTGGACAAACTGGAGAGGTAGCCCAGGTGAACCTCACAATGTCCAACAGGAGCAAGTGCAGGGTCCTGCACCTGTGCTGGAACAATCCTCACTGTCTGTGGCAATGCCAGCGACGAGCAGTGTGAGCAATCTGGCAGTGCAGGCCTAGAGCCTGACATGGTGCCAGGCCATGCTCAGCATAAGTGCAGAGCCAGCTAGCAGTGGAGCAAAACAGTGCTGTGCCTGCAGCATGTAACTAAAACAAGGCACTGGTAGCTATAAACATGGACAGTTATCTTGGGACAGCAGGACATGCACCTGCATCAACAACCTCGTTGTGTCATTAGTAGTTGGACCAATAATCTGTAACAGTGCAATGTGTGGTCACTCAGAGGGAACCAATGGAGCTCTGCCAGCAGGGCACTCCGAGCTTATATAAGTTGTAGCAGTTGCCTTGCTACGCACTTCTGCCTTTCCTGTCTCCTGTTTCTTCTACACTTTACCGTGCTATACTTGCACTACAGGCCTGCTCCATAGGCCTGCACCTCAGGCCTGCTCCATAGGCCTGCAACACTGGAACAATAAAGGAACAATACTCGATCACATTGGTCAGCCGCATTGATTCCCAATCTCCGTCGTCTACAACTGTCAATACAGAGTGGGGGATGAGGTGATAGAAAGCAGCCCTGAGGAAAAAGACTTGGCGATGCTGATGGGTGAAAAGCTGGACAGGAGCAGGCAGTGTGAGCTTGCAGCCCAGAAGGCAAATCACATCCTGGGCTACATCCAAAGCAGCATTGCCAGCAGATTCAGAGAGGTGATTCTGCCACTTTGCTCTGCTGAGAGCTCACCTGGAGTACTGTGTCCAGGTTGGGAGCCCTCAATATAAGGAGGACATGGACCTGATGGAGAGGGTCCAGAGGAGGGCCACAAAAATGTTCAGGGGGTTGGAGCACCTCTGCTAGGAGGACAGACTGAGGGAGCTGGGGGTGTTCAGCCATTGTAGGAGCTTTGCTTGTCTTTCACGTGGCTGTTGTCAAATGAATTGGCAACAGTGTAGATGTAGGTTATGTAGGGAGAATAAAAGCTTCCTTCCTCCCATATAGCCACAGACCAAATCCAGCTTAGACTTGGTTCTGAGACTGAAAAAAACCCCCAGCTTTAAAGGTCTTCCATCACCAAATTTCTTAGGACATAAAGAAGATCATGGCTGAACCTCCATCTCTTACTCAAAGTCAGCAGGGCTTTGGAATATGAGTCTGTCCTTACAGTAATTTCCAGTGGGCTGGTGGGGAGCTACTTGTGCAGTGCAACTTTTCTGTTGCTGCTGAGCCAGTCCTTCCCCTCACGGCTCTGTTTTCTGGTGATCACACTGTCACAGGGACCCTGCTTGCATCTCTTCACAATCACAACCTGCTGGTGTATTTTTAGAGCCCACAGTCTACCTCTTAGCACTGCAACAAAGAATTCTGTGTGAAAAGGTGTCCTGTAGAAGACAGCATAATTACCAGACAAACTAGCACTAGGCTGCTGCCTGCCAGCCAAGAAAATTATCGTTTGTGTTGAAGAGATGGAGTAAGGAGGTGGGAGGTAACAGGAGAAGGTAATCTTGGTGACAACTTGCCAAAAGTGTGTGTAGGAGGACAGTAGAGGAGGAGTATGCTGGAGGAAAATGCTGTTGAACTGAACTAGAGGAGGAAGCCTTAAAAAAGCAGGCTGGAACTTGCCAGAATCTGAAGGAACAGTAACACTTCATCAGTTCTGGGGGCCATGATGGATAGTACCGGCCAGTATGCCTGGACCCAGGGAAGTAGCTGGGTGTGTACGGAGCCCAGTGGTATTTGTGAAGGACTAACTGCAGCTAATGAGCTCCTAGAATCATGTTTGTAGTAAATAAAGGAGTTGTATGTGAGAATGGCTATGGAGCTTGATGCTAGCATTATGTGGTTGGGAGGCAGTAGGCAAGGAGATTTGTAGGAATATCTCTAGTAAGTAAAATGGACTTCTGAGACTGAAATGGTGACAAACCAGCAAGGAATACTAATGGGGCTAGACAGCTTACAATGTTCTGAACAGCTGTGTTAGGGTAGAGGGTGTGCTGGACCTGGTGAAACTGAAGAACTCCTAAACCTGTTTACTATTACTTTGAAATTCTGCTTCAACAATTGCTCTGTCAGAGCAAACCCCATATACTCTACATCTGTTGAGTACAGCATGAAAGGCATGTATGGAATGAGAGAAACAAATACTCTGCAAGTATTGTGCACTTTGATAATGTTCACTGTATGGAAGCTTGCATTCTGCATTGGTTATTTCTAGCTGACTACAGAACAGAGCAAAGATTGCTTTGCTTTGTCTATCAAATTACATATGATTAGTCCTTGCTGACCTTTTGTTCCTTTGCAAAATCAGGTAGGGATTTTAAGAAGGCATTGTTTTAACCCAGCAAGACAGATAGAGGTACTGCCCTACCTGAGAATATCTTGTTCCAGCTCACGAGTCCGTTGTTGGTCCTCCCAGTTCTGCTTCTGCATTTCTTCTTGTTCTTTTGGAGTGAGAGAGCTAAGGCCATCCAAGAGCCATTTTTCTCTCAAGGCCTTTTTCTGATGTGGAAACAAACAGACAAGTTAGCATATTTTAAAAGTCAGGCTGTTCAGTCATTTCCTGCATTTGTCTTGATGCCATAGGTACATTCTTGTGCTGCATGAAAGAGAAATACTAAACCAAATTTGTCTCTTGAGACTGACTTAAACCCAAAGTAGTTAAGAAAAATGTCTCATTTTATTGGTCTGTCTAACAAGTACCTAGGAGGTGTCAGTTGCTACCTGTCATATTAACTGTAGCAAGAGAGACAGGGACTGTTCAAGAGGGACAGGGATCTGCTAGAGAGAGTCCAAGGGAGAGCCATGAGGATGATTAGGGGACTTGAGCATCTGCCCTATGAAGAAAGACTGAGAGCCCTGGGGCTGTTTAGTCTGGAGAAGGCTGAGAGGGGATCTGATCAAATGTCTATCAATATCTGAGGGGTGGGTGTCATGTGAAGAGGGCCAAGCTGTTTTGGATGCACAATGGCAATAAGCCAAGGAACAATGGATACCAACAGGAACATGGAAAGTTTTACCTCAACATGAGGAGAAACTTCTTTTCAGTGAGAGTGACAGAGCACTGGAACAGGCTGCCCAGAGAGGTTACGGAGTCTCCTTCTCTGGACACATTCAAGACCTGCCTGGATGCATTCCTGTGCAGACTACCCTGGGTGATCCTGCTTTGGCAGGGGGTTTGGACTTGATGATCTCTGGAGGGCCCTTCCAACCTCTAATGTTCTGTGATTCTGTGACTAATATGTGGATCCAGTGGTGTGTTTGTCCTCAATAAAGCAAAACAGTTGCATCAAAGTGGACATCTTCCAGGCTTGTGCAGAAGGCTCTGGTCAGAAATGTTGTAGTTTATTTCAGTAGCCTTGGTGTCAGAGGTCATGGTACTGCCTAGATTCTGGGAAGGGGTACTGAAAGTGAAAGGTTTCTGTCATTAAGTCTGTACAGGATGGGGAGATCTCTAGGGAGTCAGTGATGCAATGCATTGTGAGCTTGTATTTCATCCAGTGAGGATGTGTGGGGTAAGAGCAGGACTGGAGACAGTGAGTGTGGGTGGTTGGTATCTGGCTAGCATTCCAGCAGACCTGCTGTGTATTCAGAACTGCTGTTGTAGGGGTGATCCACAGCTTGCACGCTTAGATCTTGACCTGTTTGTTACCTGTGGAGTTCTTCCTGTACAGTAGTGGTTTATACAGGAGTGCATTGAGTGTGTATAGACAAGTGGATCTCTCAGCTCTGTTTGAATAGCTTGCAAAACGTGGCTGTGAGCACTGATTGCTTCCTACAGCTGCTTCACAATATGAAAGGTGGCATCTGAAAGTCAGGAGAGCTCTCAAAAATACCTGTGTGAATCAATCAATCACTGAGCAAAGCTCTTATTTGTAAGCTAGAGGTTGTAAACCATGCAAACTTTCTTGCCTTCTTTTTACACCCTTCAGTCTAGCTCAGGAATATAAACCCAGTTGCTGCTGTGCAAGATGTGAGAGTTACAATTTCTTAACCTCCTTGAACATGGGGAGGGGAAAAAAAATACATATAGGGTTTTTAATTAACTCTGCATTTCCTACCTGTGATTTAAATTCCTTGAGCTGTCCCCATGTTAGATTTTTTTTCTTGTTTATTTGTTGGTTTGTTTTGCTTGGGGGTTTTGGCTGATTTTTGTGTGTGTGTTATTTTGGTTTGGTTTTCCTGTAGAATTGTGTTCATTTTAGGATGTGGATGAAGGAGAAATGGGAGTCTGACTACTGTTTTAAGGCAAATCTATGCATGGCACTGGCTGAGAAAGCTATATTAACCTCCCTGCTGCTTGCTGTGCCTGGAGTCCCAATCTGCATCCTGTCAGTCACTTAAACTGTTGCTTCCTACACTTTTTGTTTAACTTTGTGCTTTGCACAAGGTTATTAGTGAGACCCAAGTGATGAAGAAAGATGCATGTAGGACCTGACTGAAAATGCAGTTTCCCACTTGCTTGTCACATAGGTGAGATGACAGAAGCTGTGGCTAAAGCAGGCTTGTTGGGAACCCTGTGGCACTCTATGGTATTGGTAGGGGGGTGTTGGGTTTGGGTTTTTTTTTTTTCATTTGTTTTATGGGGGTGTGGTTGGTGGTGGTTCTGTTTGGGTTGGGTTTGGGTTTGGTTTGGGGTTGCTGCTGTTGTTCGCTTGGTGCTGTGTTTTCCACCCTTCACCCCGTAACATATGAGCAATGTTGACAGTTGCCTTAGCATCACGGGGCAGTATTTGGTCTCTCAACACCAGATCCAAGGAAATCTGGGGGGAAACAAGGGCTACTAAAGGCTGATGTCCTGAGCTTTGACTCTGGCTGTAGATCACTTGGCAGCACTTCATGGTGCTTGTCCTAGGCTCAATTGAAATGGATGCAGATTTCATGAGAATGGTTTTACCTGAGCCTGTAGGCATGTGTAGTCTTGTGTTGGCACAACTCTTATTAGCCATGAAATGCTGCTTTCCCAAGTTGGAGGGAACAGAGTTATTAATTCCCTTTCAATCAAGCTGTTCAGATTTTAATAAGCAGACCTCCTAGATTAGTGAGATATTTTTTTCCCTTTAGTCCTGGCTGGAATTGAATTAGTCTAGCATTACTGTTTCCAAAACTAAGCCTGTTATTTCTTGGGAGAATTACAGCCAGGCTGGCACTGTAGATCTCAAACTGATAACACCCATTGAAATCAGCAAACCTTTCATGTATGTATAGGGTTAGGCCCAAGGAATTCCCTAAGTATAGGCATAAGACAATAGTGTTATTTTTGCCTTTTTCTGGAACACTTTGTGGGTGCTTTCAGCAAAATGCCATGTGATCTTGCTGATTTAATTAACTGCTTTTAAGAAAGTGACACACTGCACAGTTGGGAAACAGCCTTTGAGCCACAGATTCAGGGTTGCTCCATGGAACCATCAGCACAAGCTGATGCAGGAGTAGCCTGAAGCTTTCCAAGGACTGCTTTGGGGCTGTTTGGGTTTTTTCTGCTAGCCAGCATTTCCTCCTGGTATAAAGCAGCTCTTGCTCAGCACTAGATTATAGAACTTAGGTGAAAGCGTTTTCATTTTGCATTAGACTCATTACATCAATGGAAGGGGACTCTCACATGTGATATGGTAAGATGCTGGGTATAGCCAGAGTGCTAGAAATCAATGGCTGTCCTATGTACTTCATGGACACATCAGTAGTGCTGCAGCAATGTTCACAGGATCACAGGATGTTAGAGGTTGGAAGGGACCTCCAGAGATCCAGTCCAATCCCCCTGTCAGAGCAGGACCATGGAATCCAACACAGGTCACACAGAAACACATCTAAATGGGTCTTGACAGCCTCCAGAGAAGGAGACTCCACAACCTCTCTGGGCAGCCTGTTCCAGTGCTCTGTGACCCTCACAATGAAGAAGTTCCTCCTGATGTTGAGGTGGAACCTCCTATGCTGTAGTTCATATCCATTGCCCTTTATCCTATCAAAGGGTGCAACTGAGAGGAGCCTGTGCCCTCCCTCTTGATACCCAGCCCTCAGATATTGATAGCCATTGATCAGATCCCCTCTCAGTCTTCTCTCCTGACTAAACAGCCCCAGGGCTCTCAGCCTCTCCTCATCAGGCAGTGCTCCAGTCCCTTCAGCATCCTTGTAGCCCTTCCTTGGACTTTCTCTAGCAGATCCCTCTCCCCCTTGAACTGGGGAGCCCAGAATTGGATTCAGTATTCCAGGTGAGGCCTCACCAGGGCAGAGTAGAGGAGGAAGAGAACCTCCCTGGATCTGCTGGACACACTCCTCTGAATGCACCCCAGGATCCCATTTGCTTTCTTGGCCACAAGGACATATTGCTGTTGTAGTGAAGGATGCTTATGATCCTTTGTCCCCCCCCTCCTTTCTGGAGGCAGCAGGGGGGATCCTGGCGCCACTGAGTCCAGGTAAACAGCCTACCTGGGCGTGGTCTCACCCCTGCAGTACTAGAGGCAGGCTATATGTTTGTTTCCCCGAGTATAGCATATACTCAGGCCACATTTGGTAGCTGGTAGTTCATTGGTTAATGTTTGCGTTGGCAACAGATGCTTATTGGGCCAGTATTCACTGGGGCAAATGGTAAATAGGGGTCGTTCGGCAAATGAGCCCCCCCCACCTCGGTGTTGGAGCCTGTGTGTGCGTGCGTGCCAGCCAGTGCTTCGGGAGGCCTCGTGGTCCTTTTGCCACCGTCCCAGCTGTGTGCGGTGCCGTGGACAGCACTCCGTGGGATCAACCGCTGCGTGATCCATCGTAGGAGAAAACCTGGTAGACCGTGTGAACCAGCGTTGCTGACCTGCCACTACCCCCCCTCTGAGCGAGGAATTTTGTATCCTGGGAGAGAACAGCAGAGCCACGCGGTGCGGCCACGCGGCCAGCACCATTTCCTGCCTCCTTATTACGGCACATCCGTGCCACGTTGTCTGGATTATAAACATTACTGAGGAAAGACTCCACGAAGTTCTCAGCTTGTGAGTAAGCCAAGCCCTTTGTAGAGCTTCGGTTAGGATAGCGTTTATATTGCTCCGGGTGGAGGGTTGCCGGTCACTGACCAACCCCTCCCCCGCCACTCTCTGACTCAGTTTAGGTTCTAAGTTCTGTGAATCATTTTGGTTTAAATGCCCATACATAACATTCTGTAAAGATAGTTCCACTAACCGAATATTGATACCTGTGAAGGGCGATTGTAAATACCCCGTTACAGAGTTTGTATATATATAAATAAACTTATATTTTTCGTTGATGGATCTGCCGTGCATTTCTGAGGGCATATCCACGACAGCTGTCCTATGCAGAACTTGTCACCCAGGATTCCCAGGTCCTTCTCCACAGGGCTGCTCTCCAGCAGATCACCTCCTAACCTGTACTGGTGCAGTTTATTCTTCCTTCCCAGCTGCAGGACTCTGCACTTAGCCTTGTTGAACCTCATTAGGTTCCTCTCTGCCCAGCTCTCAGTCTGTCCAAGTCTCACTGAATGGCTGCACAGTCTTCAGGTGTCTCAGCCAAGCCTTCCAGTTTGGTATCATCAAACTTGCTGAGCAGGCTCTGTCTGCCTCCTCATCAGTGTCATCGATGAAGATGTTGAACAGGACTGGACCCAGCACTGATCCCTGGGGAACTCCACTAGTCACAGCTCTCCAGCTGGACTTGGCACCAATGACCACCACTCTTTGGACTCTGTTTTATAACCAGTTCCTAATCTCTCTCACTCTGTTATTCCATCCCACACTTCCTGAGCTTGCTCACAAGGATGTTATAGGAGACAGTGTCAAATGTCTTGCTAAGGTCAAGGTAGACTACACCCACTGCTCTCCCTGCATCTGCCCATTCAGTTAGGGCACCACAGAATGCTATCAGATTAGTCAAGCATGACTTCCCCTTGGTAAATCCATGCAAATTCTGTGAATCATACCCAGTGTGTGTGCTCCAGGTATAACTCCTCTGTCTTCCTTAACAGGGCTGGGCTAACACTGAAAGATTCATCCTTTGCTAGAGGGTAGAGGTGTTGTGAGTTTGGGGGTCTGGCTCTCCCAGAGGTATGGCAGTTTGCCTTGTGGCCTGTTGAGGGAGGCATAAATCTTGTTCATAGAAGGTGTAGTTCAACACTGCCAACTCCTGGAATAAGCAGCAGTGTGGCCAGCACTTAGAGGGGAGCACTAGCAGAGTTCAGGTGTGTCAGAAGATAAAAACTTACCAAAACTAAACTAGAAAAGCCCTTGGAAAGCACATCCTTTCTCATCTGCCTCTTTCTTGTGAGAAGCTAGCTGGGGGGTAGCAAAGCAAGTCATTGGGAAGCTAGAGCTTCAACAAAAAAAAACCCACCCAAAAACCTACAAAAGGTAACAACAATATTTTACTACACCTGTTGCTAAGGGTTATAAATAGGAATGAAGGACAAAATGAGGAACAGGACAGTGATGGTTAGCTAACAGGAACATCTGCATGACAGTGAGATTTACTAACTTGCCATAGTTTCCTAAGGGACAGGTATGAGATATGTTGGTCATGGAGCTCTAGACTTTGCCATGCACAGGTGGTAGGAGTATAAATGAGTGAAATCAACCTGACTGGCTAGGGAAATCAGCCCACAATAAAAATTACTGAAGTAGAAAAACATTTTAGAAGTCACAATCTGCCTTAAAATGATTTCTGCACTAGGTCCTTGTGTTGTTTGAGTCTATTGACATAGAATGGTCTGGGTTGGAAGGGACCTCCAAAGGCCATCCAGTCTGATCTCCCCACAGTCAGCAGGGACATCCCCAACTAGATCAGGCTGTCCAGGATGTCATCGAGCCTCACCTTGAATATCTCCAGGGAAGGAGCCTCAACCACCTCCCTGAGCAACCTGTTCCAGTGTTCCACCACCTCATGGTACAGAACTTGTTCCTAACACCCAATATAAATCTGCTGTTCTCTAGTTTGAAGCCATTGCCTCTCATCCTGTCACTGCAAGCCTTTGTAAATAGCCTTTCTCCATACCTGAATTAGCTAGAAGCAAGAATATTTGTTAAGGAGAGGGACATCAAGCAGAGGATATTTATATAGTAATATTGCATCTGATGTTAGGTCCCTGCCTTGGTACTCAGCTAGGCAAAGTAGTCTCTGTTTTTGGTGCTCCGAATAGCTAATGACATGTATGCATTTCTATGTTTAAATGTATGTATGTATGCTGGATGCTTGGTCCCCCTTTGCCAAGGGAATCATTTCCTCTGCAGATCCTTTAATCTGTATCTGTAGCTCTCTATGACAAACAACTGATTTTCCCTTCAAACCCTTTCTGTATGGTATCTGTTTTATTTGTTGTCATCGAACGGGCAAACAAATCGCATTCTCTGTTCTCTTTCAAAGGAAAAGCATTCCAGTGGCATTTTTCTGGCAGTACTTTAGCTTCTGCAAAATTCCATAAAACATTCAGAAAAAGTGCAGGGTGAATGTCTGTGTTCTTCACTTTTTAGCTCTGTTTTGCTCCTTTAATGTTAGCTGCAGGCGTGTAGTAAGTCTGGGAGGAAACTGCTGTAGTACTCTGTACACAGCAGTAGTGAGGATTAGCTGGTTGGCTAGGACAGATCAGTTAATCCTTCTTAAAAGAAGGGCAAAAGAGTCACTCTGAATTTATGGACATGGAAACTTGGAACATAAATTGCAGCACTGCATGCAACCCTGTGCTAAGATGTAGGAAGACAGTCCCACCTTTGCTGCTCGTTAGTTTCGGGACTTGGAAAAGATATTCCCTTCTCTTTTAGGCAAGATGTTAGTGACACAGATGGTCAACCCTATCCTTAAGGACTCAGCTAGCTAAGCATGGGTGACTTTGGCTTCTGTGGCCCAGTGAACTGATTAATTATAAATTATCTTTTGTATCTTTTTGGCTTGACACACTTGTTGAGGAGAAGGGATGAAATCCAGAACCAGGTGTCTATTTTGAAGAGGATTCTGATTTAAGTATCACAGTACATCAGAGGTTGGAAGGGACATCCAGAGATCATCCAGTCCCAACCCCCCTGCCAAAGCAGGATCACCCAGGGTAGTCCAAACAGGAATGCATCCAGGTGGGTTTTGAAAGTCTCCAGAAATAGAGAATCCACAACCACTCTGGGCAGCCTGCCCCAGGGTTCTGTCACCTTCACTGTAATGAAGTTTCTCCTCATATTGAGGTAAAACCTTCTATGTTCAAGTTTGTATCCATTGTTCATTGTCTTATTATTGTGCACTACCGAAAAGAGCTTGGCCCCCTCCACTTGACACCCACCCCTCAACTATTGATAGACATTGATCAGATCCCCTCTCAGCCTCCTCTTCTCCAGACTGAACAGCCCCAGGGCTCTTAGTCTCTCTTCACAGAGGAGATGCTCAAGCCACCTAATCATCCTCTTGGCTCTCTGTTGGATTCTCTCCATCAGGTCTCTGTGTCTCTTGAACTGGGGAGCCCCAAACTGGACACAGTATTGCAGGTGTGGTCTCAGCAGGGCAGAGCAGAAGGAGAGGTGAACCTCCCTAGCCCTGCTGGCCACACTTTTCTTGACGCACCCCAGTATGCTTCTCCCACATTTGCTTGATTTAGACACTCCACACTTCTGCTACTAGATTCAACATACCTTTCTTGAAACTGTTTATCCAGTCCCATAATTAAAAGGGTATATAAAACACCAATGTTTTTCTCATTCCCTAAATGACATGCACTGTCATTCTGATAGACATTTGAAGAGTGGTGGTGCTGGCTAGAAAGGGCTGCAATTTCAAGTGTCTCCAGAGGTGGATCTTTTGGTTTGTTAGTAATTTGGATTTTGTAATCCTGAGATTACTAGGCCACATTTCAGGACATGTAGGTTGTTTGTTTTTTTTTTAATTATTATTATTTTAAATAATATATACATAGAAACTGCATTATTTCACTGAACAGTTGTTAAACAAGCTGACAAAAGGCTATAGTCAAGTGAAAATAGGCTGATTTCCCCCTACCTCCCCCTGAAAAATAGTGTAATTAGGCCTTTGCACTCATTATAAGTGAGCTTGCTGTAGTGGAATTCAGGAGTCAACACACCTAGTCTGAAATGTGAGGCTTAGTTTTGAACTGTGAGTTATTCCTGGCCATGATCTCATTTTATGCCATGAAAGTGATCAAATAACATCAGCTCCTGAGTGTAATTCTTTTCAAAGGGTGATGCTTATTAAAGTCAAATGGAGTCCTGGCCAGAGTCCAAAAAGCTGAGAAAATTTGACAGTAAAATACCTCACTTAAACGCATGAAGATTTGCAATCTGAATCCAAAGCCTTTATTTGTGCTGAAGGACTTGGGGCTATCCCCAGTTAAATAAATCAAGCACTGTACCTTTAAATGTTGGTGTTTCATTTTTTCCTCTTCCACTTTTAGACGTTTCTGTGTAATTTCTTCTTGCAGTTTTCTTTTGTCCTGCAAATTAAGAGAACAATGAAACTATGTTTAGAGAAATTATTTGATGCATAAAAAATATAAATAAAGTAATTTTGTTAAGTCTTCAGTAGGGTGAAATTAATCCATGTAAAGGAAGTCTTGTTTAGAAGCTTCTGTGGCACACAGGCAGACCATAATTCCCAGCAGCAGTTTGTGGGTCCTATGCAGGGATGGTTTTCATTACTCTTTCTCTGGAGTGTTGTTAAACACATTAATTTGGATCATCAGGATGATCCACATGAAAAACAATTCACTGTTGGGAAGGTCAGGGAAAGGAATAACATTTGAGCACAACTGCCCATGCAAAATGAGATTAGAAATAGGTCCTGACCAAAATTCCTAACACAGCCCACACATCACTGGGACAAGAAAAAGTCTGCACACAGTCATAGAATTGTCAGGGTTGGAAGGGTCCTCGAGAATCATCTAGTTCCAACCCCCCTGCCATAGGCAGGAACACCTCACAGTAGATCAGTTTGCTCAGAGCCACATCCAGCCTGGCCTTAAAAACCTCCAGAGATGAGGCTTCCACCATCTCCCAGGGCAACCTGTGCCAGTCTCTCACCACCCTCATGGGGAAGAATTTCTTCCTAAAATCCAATCTGAGTCTACCCATTTCTGGTTTTGCTCCATTTTTCCTAGTTCTATCACTACCTGATACCTTAAAAAGTCCCTCGGCAGCTTTCTTGTAGCCCTTTCAGATACTGGAAGGCCACAATAAGGCCTCCTCCAAGCCTTTTCTTCTCCAGACTGAACAATCTCAACTCTCTCAGCCTGTCTCCACTTACACTGTGCATCTATGATATATCACCAAATTCAGTGATATATCACTGAGTTTATGCATCTTGTGGCTAATTGAAATAAACAGGAATAAGCAAAGAGAAATTTAGTTCATTATTCAGGTAGTGGTAAAGATGACCACAGAGAATTTCTGTTGTTACTTCTCAGTCTGAGGGGAAAACTCCAAAACATTGTGCAAAGGCTGTTTTCATAGCTGCTGAAGTTTAGAAGGAAAAAGCCACTCTCATAGTGCCACTTTCACCCTTTTTGCTACAGATCATAGGAAAAAGGAAATGGGTGACCGGTCTCTGAAGGCTGGCAGCACTTAAGCCTCTTTTGTCCTTGGAGAGCTGCTGTCATGTGGGGTATCCTTTGCCTTCTCCATAAGAAGCCAAACACTGATTTAGTACTTTGTGTCCCCAGCAGCCAGTGGGAAAGAAATCATGCCAAAGGAATCCAGCTTTTACAAGCTGTATTAATAGACTATTCCCTTGGCCAGCCTTAATGGTATAAAATCCTGTTATTGGATGTGGCAACTTTTGTACTTGTTTCCTGGCATGTTTTAGGGAGGTGAATTAAATAATTGTTGTTCTGTATGGAAGTGTTTGGGGTTTTGTGTAGTTCTTTGGGGTTTTTTTCAGTCTATTTTCAGACTGAAAGAGGAGTTAAGTCCCTCACAGACACAGGAAGAGCCCATCTGAGGAATCAGCTGTAAGTAAGGAGCGTAGACAGACAGTAAGGAAGTGCTTGATATAAGGCCCTTGATTTGTTCTCTGCTGTTATCCTAGGATCCAGTATTTGGAAGAGCTGTGGTGTGCTTAGCTGAGTCACTTCACTGTTACTAGAAATTAGAAGTGAGCAGTGGGGCCACAGGCTATGTAGATTCTTTGTTGAAGGGATAGAAGGTAGGAGAAACAACCTAGCCTTGTAGACATCAAGGGTAGGACTACGGGGTGGCCTAGCACAGCTGATACTCTGCTGGGGTTTACTAGGTGAGTGAGGGTCAGTGATCGCTCTTTCAGTCTGTGAAGTGCAGTAGCCATCTCTAAATGCTATCTGTACTTCACAATTTTTCCTTGATGGTGTCAGTCTGCCTCTTCAACACACCAAGCAGAGCAGGTAGAGATCTTGCCCCAAGATCCATGCTACTTTCATCTCTGTAGTAGTTTGGTGTTTTGCCAATGCTCTTTAGTTAACAAAGTGACTGCTTTAGGACTGCTACTATATGGAATTCTTTTCTGCACTCTCCCTTTTTAGAGACTTTAACCAAGAGCTGCTATGTTGGATTTTACTCAGCCAGTCCTGATTTTGGTGACATCTGGTCTTTCACATTCACACCTCTTCTTAATTAGGAAACAATCCTGATCTCATTTTATAAATGGCCTTTAAATAACCCAGCATAAGAGGAGCAAAGGATGACAAGAACTTGTGTTTACAGATTGTTCCAATTCTTTAGGAAACTACTCCTCCTCTTTACTGAAAGTTCTGGGTAAGGTTCTTAGTTGGAGAATGAACTTTCACTTGGTGTAGGCTGTTAAGAAATATTCCAAGTCAATTGAAATATTCTTTTTCTATCAGTGTGTATTAAAAGTTTGGGCAGTGCGAAATGAGAATTGCTACAGAGAAATACTATGCAGAAAGAAAAGTGTAAAGGCACAGATAACTGCATTTTATAATAAGGAACTATTCACTAATGAAACTTTTGCCTCTTTATTTTGTTAGAGGTATGAATTTCTTTTGCATCCATTTTTTTTCTCTCTTAAAGTTGTTTGGTTTTCGTGTTCTAGCACGTTTTAATTTCACTGGTTGGTAATAAGCATCCATTATACAATTATCCAGATTAAACAGGTTGAAATAGATTGCCTTTTATATACCTAGGCAAAGAAAGCTGAAAGTCTAATGCCAGAAGCTAAAATCAAGGAAGATGTATGAAGAACCTTTTTGAGTCTTGTGTTGCCAGAACAGTCCTTGAAACCTGTTAGGACACTTCCTACAGTGTATTCTGCTATACTTTGTCTGCAAATCACCTCTTGCTGTACAGACTTTTGACTGTAGAGCTAATGAATAAGTGTTTATTCTGAAGTGCCTAAGGGATCCATACTTCTACTAAACTTCCCACTGTGCCCCTGTAGCTAATCAGGTTGCTTGGAAGGAGTCCTCCAATCTTCTGATGCTCTTGTTAATGTGGGCGAGATGCACCTTCATCCCTTCCTCTCTGTTGTGCATCAGTGCAAGATGAAACTTGAGCCTTGGTCCTGATTTTCACTCCTAGTGAAAAAGTAGGAATCTTTCCTGACTTTTGAGGCTAGACAAAAGTTGTGTTCTAAACTGGATCTATCTGAAGGAAAGGGAAACATCTTAGGAGCTGTGTCTTGCTAGGTATCTTGTATGTGTTTTAAGATACGACAACCTCTCTAACAAAATGGATGCATTTGATTTTACTTGTGGTGCTCTGTACACACCAGCAGTAGGTGGAAGCTAAGTAACAGAGAAAAAACACAGAGTTGTGGGAGCACCACAACCTTAATAATAGGGTTTTTGGTTTTGCTTTGTTATACAGAGGAGATATGAGATGAATTTGGAAACCCTTAGCGGTTCTGTGAAGGCCAGAGGCTCTAAGGGAGCCAGGAGTCTGGCAATCAGAACAAGTCAGGTTTTAGTGCAAGGGCAGTTGTTTACTGCTCTGAGTGCCCCTTTCATGTCCTCTCTTAGATCCTTTCTGACATGCACAGCACTTGAAATTCCCAGGTGTGTTGCTTTGGGTAAGCGCTGAGTAGCTTACAGTTGTAATCCTAGTGTGTTTTCTTAAATAACTTGTACTGCAGATTCATAAACCTAGTGATAACTTCCTCTTATTTAGTCATCTCCATTTCTGCAGAGTGCTGTAACAAATACAGTGGTTCAATGAAACTCTCTCAGGTGATGGAAGTAGAGAGCATACAGCTTGTTTATGCAACAAGTGCAATAAATGAAGTCATGGCCAGACTCCAATTATGATTCCCTATATCCTGTAACACAACACGCTGGAGGCTGTCACAGTTCTTTCTCAAAACCCTTCTCTAGCATTCATCTGGAGGCAAAGAAGAAGCTAGAGGATGCTAACCCATGTTATGTTCATAGGAGTCCTTATCAGGCAAGCGTGCTGCCCCACTCCTCATGCTGGATACAGATTCACAGACTACATTGGATTGGAAGGGACCCTCAAAGGTCATCTTGTCGAACTCCTCTCCAGTCAGCAGGGACACTTCCAACTAGCTCAAGCTGCCCAGGGCCACATTTAGTTTGATCTTGAATGCCCCCAGGGATGGGGCCTCAACCACATCCCTGGGCAGCCTGTTCCAGCATTTTACCACTCTCATTGCAAAGAATTTGCTCCTTATGTCCAACCTAAATCTACCCTGCTCCCATTTCAAAACATTGTCCTATTGGCACAGGCCCTTTTAAACAGTCCTTCCCCAGCCATCCTGTAGGCCCCCTTTAGATACTGAGGTGTAGCTCTAAGGTCTCCCACACCAGGAAGTATAAAACATTGCCAGGCCCTGACTTTTCTCTGGAGCACCAAAGCATGCCTTTTGAGATTGCACACCAGAGACAAAGTCCAGGTTATGGGTCTGACTCAAACACCACGACAGTTAAACAAACAAGCAAGCTCTGAAGGCTGTGGAACGTTTTGAATAACCCTGTTAGAGGCTTGAGTCACGTCTCAAGCAGCCATGAGAAATGGGCCTGCTGGCTTTTTATCGAGCGTCGTACTTAAACCCCAACCAAACTAAACTCAGCCTGGTCAGCTCCCATAGATTTCCAGTTATGCCTTCTCACACTTATTTTAGTTTCATTAAGTGCCCACCCTTTAGCCAGCAGTGCTTGCTTCATAAGTAACCTCTCTTGCTAAGACTGAAAAATAGCTTTGCTTCCATTATTTGATTTTTAAGATTGCCTATGACAGTAAGTGACCCTTCTGCAGTTTCCCTTTCATCCCAGAGGGCCAAATTTTATTTAATTCTTTTGTAACTGAACAGGTTTCAGTGGAGATAAATCAGAAGAGGATTTGGCTTTGTCCATTCTTGCTATCAGGATATATTCCTTTAAACATATAGCTCAGTAATTCCTTTAAGAGACGCATCTTTGGAGTCAGATTTCCCCTTAGAAGAGAAACTGAAAATGTTTTCTGCTGTCTTCAGTATAAACTTCAATCTTAAAAAAAAAAATAAATAAAGATTTATTTATTTGATGTTATTATTTTACTCTTTTTTTTTTTTTTTCCTCTCTCTGAAAATTGGACAGGTAAGAATTTGCTTTATCCAAGCCTGTCCTCTTTTTCCTCTTCAGAGAGCAGTATTTATGATAGATCATCACTAATTCAGAAATTGGATTTAATTCCACAAAGCAAAAGGAAAAAAATAAATCTTTCATCTCTCAGTTTTTGTTGTGAAATAGGAGAATTGATTTGTTCTGGAATTCTCGAGCTGCCTTTTGACCTGCTGTCCTTCAGGCAAACATTCAGCTGTGATGACAGTGATCTGTATTTTAGACTGTCCAGTAGTGATTTGCACATAAACCTTCACTGCTTTGAATTTAATTTTCAGGTAAAATACAACCCCTAATAAAATCAGTACAGGCTACTTTCCTGACTTAAAGTGATAGTTTATGAATCAGAACAACAACAAAAAAAGTAACAATTTGAAGCAGATATAAGTCTCTTTCTGACCCAGACTAAATCATTACTCAGAAAACACACAGTAGCACTTTAACACAATACTACTTGTAAGCATTTAATTATTTTTATAGTGAGTTAAAACTATCAGCACACTTACTGTTATGGCCTGGAATCTTTCTTTCAGCAATTCAGCTTCCTCCATTCTAGAAATCAAAAACAGACAAGTAGTGAAGGAAAACAGAAAGGGACCATAAGCAAAAAGCCTTCTAGTGGGGCTACAAAAAAAGCTGAGGTGATTTGATCCAATTCCAGAGCGGAGAGAAGGCAGAAATTTTGACTTGTCAGGAGAGTCTCTGAACAGATGAGCAGATCAGTCCAGACAGACACATGTAATGAGGGTGTGTAGAAGAGGCAGACGTGGAGAGTGCTGGCATGAGTTGACTGACAAGTTGGAACAGAGGAGCACAAGCCCTTTTCCTTCAGGAGCTGCCAACTCTTTGTTTTAATGTGCTCGGTTAGCGTGCCATTTCTTCTTTAACTCCTCAATGCCCAAATCTGAATCTCCCAGGACCCTGGCAAAAGTAAACTTGGATTGTGTTCCTATTTCTCTTTCTTCCTTTTGTGTATGCTTCTGGTTATGAAGAGGTTTTGAAAATGTTTTAAGCATTCCTATTGCTCAAGAAACTTACTTCACCTGTGTGTTTTAACCTGTTGTGAGCATTGCAGATGACATAGGGGTTTTATTGTTGTTTGGTTGTTTGCTTTTAATGGCAGTTTTAATTTAGTTTCCTAGGTTAAATTCTTAGAGAAGAATTGTACTGATAGTGGGAAGAACTGTATTGATAGTGGGAAGAACGTTTTGGAACTTCTAACCTGAATGAAAATAAACTTGAAGCAGTCAGGTCTGCCATTGAATGCAAGTGTTAATCTGTGCAATTACTCGTCAGCTATCTTGGACTCAGGGAAAGCTTTGTCCCAGTAAGGATTTCAGGATCATCATTTCAGTGTTACCAAGATGAGTCTCATGCTGGATTTCCATTCAGCTGACTTGAAGGATTTTTTTTTCTTTGCTGTGGGCTTCTGCTGAAAACAGCATTATGCTCCTGAAGGGACGGCGTACATTTTGACCTTTCCAGTTACATGAGTGGGAGTCAGCCTTCCAAAATCAATCTAGGAAAGTTGCAAAAACAAGTGGAAGGGCATCTCATAAAATCCAGTTATGGGGGGAAAAAAAATTAAAAGGGCAAAAAGATGGAGTGTGCATCTGGAATCCCTTTGTACCCTTGGTATCAGATAACTTAGGTCTTTGTAAGGACAGCCACAGGACAGTGTTGTTTGCTGGTTCTCCTGCTAATTCATCAAAATGACTAAACTCAGCAGGATTTGGGCAGGGGTTTTAGTTACGTGTTAGTACAGTGTCCTGAACCTTGGTAACAAATCAGCCTCACTGTTAGTAAATTCTAAGGTGTGATGCAATTGAGCACTTGGTGGTGAAGTTACCTCTTCACAATTCAATATGAATCAATATTCAATTGCAGTTTCCACCTTTCTGGTATGTTGTTACTCATCCATATCCACATGTAGACTATTCCTCTCCACACCTGGGATGGAGGATGCATGAATATTTTGTTTGTACTGCCAGGGTTTTATTCAAACTTGCAAGGCCCCTGTGTTTTATTCTTCACTGGAGATTATTTGGGTTTAATATTAATATATGCCTCATTTGGACAGCATCTGAAAATTAAAAGACTTGCCACATGAAAGCAAATGTGAAGTTCAAAGGCAAGTGTACTGAGGTATATCAAGAGACAGATGGGAATTGAAGTGTGTTCAGCTTATGGACTGGAGAGTAAGTTCAGGCAACCCACTGAATGGAATAACTTCTTTCTGCAGAAGCCAGTGGAGAAAGCCTTTGTTTAAACTTTCATAAGTTAGTATAGCCTGCCTCATTATACTTTGTATAAAACCAATCCACCAAACTTATTTAGTCAGTCTTCTAGTCTTCTAGACTGTGAAGTTCATCTTCAAATTTAGGTGCCTGCATAGACTTCAAAATGTTCAACAATATTTTAAGTAGCAAATTATTACATCAGAAACAAAGAAGCCTGTTTGAGGCCATGATCACAGGATGTTAGGGGTTGGAAGGGACCTCTGGAGATCATCGAGTCCAACCCCCCTGCCAGAGCAGGGCCACATAACCGAGATCTGTACTCTGATATATAAATGATTTCAGTGAGTGGAGAAAGGAAATCAGTTTATCAAGTTCAAATTAGAACGTGGGATGGCGTTGCTTTGAATCTTTATGGTCTAAAATGTTTGAATGTTATGCTCCAACACCATTTAAATGCTTAAAAAAACCTTATTTGGGGATGCTACAGACCAGAAAAATACTTAATGTAGCTTTTCCTAATCTAAGCCCTCAGTAAACTGAAGTAACCTGACAAGAGTTTCTGAAATGCTGCTTCCCGATATTAAGTATTTAAAGCCTGATTTACATGATTTAAACAGTGTAAAATGTTTATACCACCTTCCTAGGCAGTTATTTATTGGTCAGTCAATAGGCTGTTTTCCAGTTCTCTTAATCCTATTCTGCACGGGATTTATGTGCAAAGGAAGAAATCGACCAGCTGTCATTTTGTCTGCCCCTTAAGTCTGCTTCACCAATAGGAGTCTGTCTGTGGGGTTGTAGGTTAGATCAGTGAATCTGAACAGCTGTGGGCTCAGTCTGCAGGATTCTTGGAACACGGCTTTTCAGAACTTGCCTGCCAGAAATACACCCAGATGCAAATATTTACCCATGTTTCTGTAACCAGCAACTGGTTTCTGGTTTCTGTGGGGGTTTTATTTTGTGGAGCAGATTCTCTGAGTTATGCAAAAGGTGTTTGTTGCATCACATGATGAGTCACACAGGTTGGAGTTGGTTTTTTTTTTGCTTCACTTCTTCCTTTGTTCATTTCTATTTTGCACTGGGTACCTAATGTAGGAGTAATAACGAGAATCTAAAGCCCAAAGTGAAAGAGTTGCATTATGAATGCTTGCAGAAAAGCGGATGGGAATTTAGAAGAATGGAGTGTCCTGAGCCAGTATCTGGAAGGAGTACCACAGAAGCACTTTCACAGCTAGAAATTCAGGTTCTGATGTCTGTTTCTAGAGCAGAGTGAGTACTGGCACAGAGAAATCCTGTCTTCAGACCCATAGCAGCTATCCCTGACCGTACTCTACAAATGAAACCATCCTCAGTTCTGCTCTTACTGACCGCACTGTAATTTCTTGCAAAACAAATCACTAACCAAAGCTACAGTGAGTTATAGATCCTTGTAGTTACAAACAGCTGCTTCTGAGAAGAATCATCTCATTAAAGGTAGGGATCAAGAAGCTTTCGCTTTTTAAAAGAGTGAGACTGAAATGAATGGAGTCGATCAGATTTGTGACCAACTGACAACATAGCCTCTGCTTTCTGGAAAGGGAGGTTACTCCCTTCATGAATTACCATTTTGTCACCTTAACTAATCTGATTCTTTTGCTTCAAGGTGAGCTGTCTTCTGTAGCTGTTTGAAACAGGAAAAGGGCATTTTGGACCCGATAGCAAAGTGAACTTTGTATTTTTACAGTGGGCTAATTTACTGCCACGATGCATCTCTCTGTGTGTAGCCTTGAATCTCTGACAGGAGAGGAATGGAGAGGAGATAAATTTAATTGAAGGTCCCTCAGTGAAAATGTCTGCTGCAGCTTCCTGTCAACTCACCCAAAGGTCTTGTGTCTGAGATGCCTCAGCTGGCTGGGAAATGGTCTCTTCTCCAGCAAGAACCAACAAGCCAACAAGAAACAGAAAACTGGAGATCTAAACACTTCCATTATTTCCAGATGAAGTGTGTACAAATAGACAACTAAAGTCCTTTGAGCAATCCCAAAACTTTTCTTTGGAGACACACTTCTCTAGCTGTATGTTATTGCCCCAAAGGAACAAGGTTTGTTTGTCTCACTCAGAGGCTGGCTTCCACCATTAGTCTTGCAAAGTAGTTCCAGCAGTTTCAGTCAACAATGCATTAATATTACACAATTAGCAGCAAACAGCTTTTGTCTAGGATACATCCAGTTAAAGAACTCTTCTGGCTTTATCACGATGCTATTTTTGTTTTGGGTTGGTTTGTTATTTGTTAAAAAGCTTAAGATAGCTATGCTTCTTAGTGATACAAAAGTTAGCTCTCAGTAAATGAAAGGCATGAAGTCACAGGCTCACAGGATGTTAGGGGTTGGAAGGCGTCTCTGGAGATCTTCAAGTCCAATCCCCCTGCCAAAGCAGGACCACAGAATCTAGCACAGGTCACACAGGAACACATCCAGACAGGGCTGGAAAGTCTCCACAGAAGGAGACTCCACAACCTCTCTGGGCAGCCTGTTCCAGTGCTCTGTGACCCTGACACTGAAGAAATTCCTCATGTTGAGAGGGAACCTCACATGCTGTAGCTTCCATCCATTGCCCCTTGTCCTATCACAGGCACAAGTGAGCAGAGGCTGTCCCTTTTTTCCTGACTCCCATCCCTCAGATATTTATAGACATTGATTGGATCCCATCTCAGTCTTCTCCTCTCCAGTCAAGGGAAAGAATACTAGGGAAAGGCAGCATCTATTGCATTAAATTTGTTTCATCTTAGCTTATTATTTAAAATGATAAATACCATCCTTATATATCTATTAAGTCATAAATTCCAAGCTAAACTGGAAGGTGGATATATATACACACAAATATATATTTTTATATATAAAATAATTATTACTAATTAGTAATCCTAATTACTAATTACTAATTGGGTACTGGTAGATGTTTAACATTGCATCTAAGGGTATGTACAACTGCTGGAGTAGTCATGCCCCTGGCAGAGTTTCTTGTTCTAATTTTTCCCCCCCTTCTGTGGCTCATACATTTACAGCTTTCTAGCCTCTTAAGTTTTTGTTGGTCACAAAATTTTTAATCTAATGAACTGTTTAGCTTGTGGGATTCATAGTATCAGTCAGGGTTGGAAGGGACCACAGGGATCATCTAGTTCCAACCCCCCTGCCATGGGCAGGGACACCCCACACTACATCAGGCTGGACAGAGCCTTGTCCAGCCTGGTCTTAAACACCTCCAGGGATGGGGCCTCGACCACCTCCCTGGACAACCCATTCCAGGGCTTCACCACTCTCATGGGGAAGAACCTCCTCCTCACATCCAGCCTGAATCTCCCCACCTCCAGCTTCATTCCATTCCCCCTACTCCTATCACTACCTGATATCCTGAGAAGACCTTCCCCAGCCTTCCTGTAGCCCCCTTCAGATACTGGAAGGCCACAATGAGGTCACCTCAGAGCCTTCTCTTCTCCAGACTGAACAGCCCCAACTCCTTCAGTCTGTCCTCACAGGAGAGGAGCTCCAGCCCTCTGCTCATCCTTGCAGCCCTTCTCTGGACACATTCCAGCACCTCCAGATCCCTCTTCTAATAGGGGCTCCAGAACTGGAGGCAGTACTCCAGGTGGGGTCTCACCAGGGCTGAGTAGAGGGGGAGAATCACCTCCCTCGACCTGCTGGCCACACTTCTCCTGATGCAGCCCAGGATCTGATTGGCTTTGCGGGCTGCAAGTGCACACTGAGAGCTCATGTTGAGCTTCTTGTCTGACGCTTCTTAGGTGAATAAAATGTGAGATACTGTCTTTCATCGATTAGTGTCTAAATTATATTAGCTAATATGCTTAAAGACTTGTGGTAAATTAGGGGGAGGGAAAATGTCTCATGTCCCTCCATCAAAATATGATTAGAAGAAATGATTTTAAATTGGGTACACTTTAAAGTTCTTAGAGGAAGTTCTTAGAGGAAGTTCTTTACAAAACCTGTGCCAGTTCTGAGGAGTGATTAAAATTCATTCCCTATTAGGTAGGTCTTTCAACATGATGAATTTTTTGGGTCTTCTCCCTGAAACAAAACAATATCTGAGTATCTCAGTTAGACAGTTTTCTGAAGCTAAACTTTCCTTTCTCCATTTGTTGGAGTAGGCACACCCCCTGAATCTCTGGGAGGAAAAGCCTTTTGAACTATTTTGTTTCTGTTGGTACAACTCCCTTCCTGTGGCTATTCATAACTATGAATATAATAACTCTTAAAAAATTACCAGATTGAAGAAATAGCGATTGGACATTGCCTTCATTTTTCCCCCCTAAAGTACTCATTATTTTAATCATCTTTGACAATAAATCTTCTTGTCAGGTATCTTTCGATATTGTAGAGAAGTTTCACAGTGCAGCACAGGCTCCAATGTCTCTTCTGTGGTAGGTGTGTATCACATACACAGTGGAGACAAGCCATGGCTGCTGTTCTGCTAAGGACAGATCATCTTGCCCTTGTTGTCTAAAATCACACAGTGAACTTTGGCAAAGTCTACTAATTAATTATTTTTAGCAGTTAAACATGAGTTTTACAGCCTTTTTACATGCTTCCCAGACACTTGTCAGTTCTTGGCCTCATGTATTTTGGAAATGTTTTATGAAACTCTGAATGAAGGAGATTTCTTTTTTTTCCAAAGCAGATTTAACAAACTTTTGGTTGTGCCTCATTTATAAATCACACTTCAGTGAATAGTTTAAGTGTAATTACTGTGGTGGTAGCAAGCATGAGATTCTCGAACAGGTTCAAACCCCTAGATAAGTGATAGGATTGTGTTTGCTGGGGGATTGTTGTGTTTGTTTGTTTGGGTTTTATTAAAACAAAACAAAGAACTGCAACTAGTCTCAAACACTCAGGATCAGAGGTTTAAACTTGTTGCAGCTGAATGCAACTTGAATGCACTGCTTGTAACCCAGCATTTTCCAGCTGCTGCAGATAGACACTTCTAAGAATAGTGTAGTGTTTTAAATCCTACCCAGCCAACTGTGTGGGGAATTTTTAGCAGGGCTCTGAGAAGCAGCTTTTGTTGTATAGTTTGGTTGTGTTTCATTAAGTGAAACCAAATATCCCATAAGCAGGGCCAAAGGCTGTGGAATGTAGCAAACCCCACATGAGTACTGTGCTGTCCATACCAAGATAAACTGTATGACATATTCTTCTGATTCTTCTTTTCTGGTGCTGTTGGAGAACACAAAAAGAACAGTAGTGGTGTTTGGGTCTAATAGGCCTCAGTAGGACTGCAGGACCAAATTAAGGCCTTGCTGATGTTTTTTGTGAATGCTTAGTATCAAGTATGCTTTCTCTGAGCACAAGGGTTGCTGGTGGAAGCCTTGAAAATATGGATGATCTGGTCTGGGAGACAGAGCTTAAGTGAGAACTCCTTAGGTGAAAACGATTCTTCTGGAGCTGACAGGGAGTGCAGGGACAAGACTGGAGGCAGTGAAGCCATTCAGCAAGTTCCCCTAATGACCAGCCTCTTGTTGGCAGACTGAAGAATGGGAGCTTGTGTAGGTTACATCAGTTGATTCCTATCTCCTGAGTGCTCCCCCTGCTCCCAGTGAAGCTGCCTGACCAGCCTATGCCTGTAGCAAGGTCTACCCTGTGCACTGCAGCTCAGGTGTTCTGCAAGATGGGATGGACCTTATCTGATAGCTCTCAGCAGAACAAAGTGAAATGAATGACTGCTTCCTCCACCCACACTTCCAGTCACATTTTCCAGCCACATTCCTTCCTGTGCCTACTCTGTGAACCAGTTGAATTTGCTACTGTTTCAGGAAAACAATTAACCCCTCCCTCTACAATCAAATCTAACCCCCCAAATATGTGAGTGTCTGCTATGACAGTGAGATGAACAGGCTCATTGGGAAAGAGATGGAGGAAACGTGACTCTTCTAGCAGGATTGAACACCTCAAGTATTGCGTTCAGGTTTGGGCACCTCAATACAAGAGAGATGTGGAGGTGCTGGAGCCAGTGCAGAGGAGGCCAAGGAAGCTGGGGAAGGGCCTGGGGAATAAATCTGATGAATAGTGACTGAAGGAGCTGTGGCAGCTTAGTTTGAAAAAGAGGAGGCTGAGGGGGGACCTCACGACACTCTACAACTGCCTGAAAGGATGTTGTGGAGAGGCTGATGCTGGTCTCTTCTCACAGGTAATTAATGATAGAACAAGAAAGAATGGCCTCAAGCTATGACTGGGTAGGTTTAGACCGGACAGTAGGAAGAATTTTTTTCCCATCAAGAGTGGTCAAGCATCGGAATGTGCTGCCCAGGGAGGTGGTGGAGTCACCAACCCTGGATGTGTTTAAAGGTGGTTTGGATGTGTGCTTGGGGCTATGGTTTAGGGGTGACTCTTCTAGAGTAGGGTTCTTGGTTGGACTTGGTGATCCTGAGGGTCTTTTCCAACCTGAGTGTTTCTGTGATTCTGTGAGTTACTATGTGAACTCAGCCATCTTGCAGGCCTCAGGTTTACCTTCCTGCAGTGGTCCGGGGAGCACGAGAGAGACCTTTTGCTGATGCGGATAACGGACACGTATACTGAGCTGTTTATCTGATACTTGAAGCTGCCATGACAACACCATGACCTCAGACTCTGGCAATCCTTCCTGTGCTTCCACAGAGTCAGTATTCTGCACTGGGGGTGGATTAGAAAATATCCCACGTACAATTTTGCTTTGCGTAAGCCTCTCCAAGTCTTAATGGAAAAAAATACATGATAGGATTATGCAAAACTTTATTGTTAGGAGAGCTGATAAGATTGTTTGTGGTAGATAACACCTTGCAAACACAGGCCTGTTTTCTTCAGTGAAGAAGACCTTGGGGGTTTTTTTGGTTGGTTGGTTGGGTTTGTTTTTCTTTCTTTGTTAGGAGTTTGCTGTTTGGAAGCAGTAGCTGAGAAAAACCTCTCCACTTGTCAGTCGTTCACGCTGTTAATTTCAGCTGTCCCCTGTTTGTTTTCAGTGCCGGGTAGGTCATCTGAATAACAGGGGGGACTTTAACTGAAGGGCTGAAGCCTGCTGAGTGGAGTGCCAAGCAATGCAGTGCAAGCAGCTGAAGCTGAACAGTCATCTGGATGCCTGTGAGAGTATGTCACCAACTTGTATCTTAAAACAGATTCAGCTATTTCATTCCTGCCTCTCGCAGCACTGTATATTTACTTAACCCCTTTACCTTAATGTGGTGATTATTAACTAGGAGCAAAACCCCCCATGCTATAATATGGTTTCCTTTATTTTTCTTTTAAGATTTTATTTAACTGTCAGGCTTTGAGACTTGTTTCATAGTTATATCTCCTCACCAGAAAGGCAATATTATCTTTCTTCTTTTCACCTGAATCTGAAGTGGGTCCTATGAATGATCTGACCTATGAATGATAAGACCAGGCTGGATGAGGCTCTGTCCAGCCTGATCTAGTGTGGGGTGTCCCTGCCCATGGCAGGGGGGTTGGAACTAGATGATCCTTGTGGTCCCTTCCAACCCTGACTGATACTATGATACTATATTATTCTGTTTGCTTTGCATTCACTTAGGGAGAACTTTGAACTGATGTAATGGCTGGGGCACTAAGAAGAGCTGTCCTGCTTCTCTCTGTTCTCGATGTGTGTTTTCCACATCTTACTTGGCTGTCTGCTCACGAAGTCCACTTGCTAAGATGCCAGAAAACTAACCAAGCAAAGAGGTGACTATTGCTGAGCTAATGAGTCAAACCATTACCCAGAGAGGATGAGAGTCAAAATATGTTAGAGGAAGAGGACAGAGGGTGGAACCATGACTGCTGGAAAAACCAAAGAAGGGAGAAAGAGCAGGGGAAGAGGAGGGAGGAATAGGAAGGGAGGGAGCTGATGGTAAGCTGTTACATAAACTAAATCATGAAATGCACCTTTGCAGACTATTTAATACAATGTGGGGAAACTTCTTTCTCCTGCCTGAAGGCTTAATAGCCCTTCTAAATGCTGTTGGCAGATCAAAGGTCAATAGCTTATTACCATAGGTAAGGCAAAAATCTGGCTGCAAGTTGTCTGAAAGAATAGTTTGGTAATTAAAAATAAAGTTCTGTTCTTGTCATATCTTCTCAGATGTGAAGAAGGCCTTTCCCCAGAGACATCAGGAAAGCCAATTTGCAGCTCCTGGTACTGCTTAGTTAGATGTAATTTCTGAGGAGTGTCTTTGGCCTAGCAAGCAGGATGCTTGGTTGGGTGGGAGATCCATTATGGTCTTTACAGACTTCTGGGTGTCCAAACACACCTGGAGACTGACAGCCTGGAAAGGCTGAAGCTGGACACTATTTTAACTACCTGTTTTATCAGACCCATTTGAAATTTGAAAGTACGACCTTTGCATTCAGCATGTAGGTGTAATGACTTTTTGAGAAAGGTTTTGATGCCTACTGTTGATCTGGAAAAGGGGGTTGTCAGGCAGCTCTGCATTTCACAAACTGTTATAATGGCTTGCTGTGAAAGGGGATCTGGCTGTATTTCAGCCTTGCAGCTGATGTAGTCAGAAGCCTTAAAGAAGCTGGTTCTTGGGGTCTGGAGCAGAAACTTCATCCATATTTCTTGCTTATTCACTGGATTGGACACAATTTTGATGTTGGAAGGAAAAGTCAGGTGTGCTTCAGTTGTTCAAGGGAACTGCAAACATCCTTTAATTTAGTTGGTCTGTTCTCTTATTTTGTCTAATGCAGCTCAGGACAACAATCAGAAACGATTATCTCAAGGCTGCTGAGTGCTTGTATGACAGCTTTTATAGTCTCAGTTTTCAGTGGACTGCTGGCAATGGCAGAAGAAAGGAGGAATGAGTAACACACAGAGTAAGCTGTCCTCTTAATGAAGGAACAGCATCACTTCAGGGTAAGTATCAACATCTTTTCACATAGTTTACACTTCAAACACCAGTGAAAATTGTTAGTGAATTATACATGTAGATTCCCTCCCTCCCCCCTTTCTCCTTACAATCAAGAATGCTCTTTGTTTAAATACCATTTCTTCAGCTGCATGAAGTGTATGCTAATATAGGTAGGGTCATGTTAATACTTGATGCTCTTTAGAAACAGCCACTTGTGTTAGCATTGCTTGGAATGTGTTGCAGCTCAGAAATGGAAGAATGAACGTTGCATAGATCAAACAACTCCCACAACACTGATTTACATCTTCAGCTGGCAGGGTAAGGCACTCCTGGGGATCTAGAGATCTATCTGAAGGAAATGAGGGCTTAATGACAGCTGAAGGTTTGTAGCTCTCTTTAGTCCCAAGAAATGCCCTCCATCAACATAATATTCTCAAGTGATGATTTTTTGCCAGTTTGAGTGCATGGAATTTATTTCATGGTTGCCAGTTTCATTTCCTATGTGTTGGTCATATCTAGAGACCTTCATGCCTTCCACTCATATTGGTATATATCTTGTAGTATCTCCCAGCCTGTGCTTTGAGGGATACCTGTTCTTGACAGAGGCAGCAAGTAGCTTTGTAGTAATCATTTGGCTTGGCTTCAGAGACCTTCAGAAACTAAGCCCCCTTATTGGGAGAGCTGATTGCTGGCTTTCTGAAGCTCATGGAAACAATTTTTTAAGATATGTGAGTAAATTCTTAAGAAGTGCAGTATAGATCCGAAAAGGCACAACTTCTACACACCGACCAGTGTTCTTGGTTACATTTAGCTTAGTTTGGTTATGTTCAAATAATGACAGTGGGAGGTGAAAAGTGGGTGTGTTGGGCATTTTCAGAGTTGTGTGAGTGTCCTGTGCTTGCAGCAGCTGGGTTGTCCAAATCTGATCTAATATTGCCAACTGTGTGCTACAACATGCAATTTAGCCATTAGAATTGACAGTGCTCGGAGTGGAATAGTTTAGTGGCTTCTGTTAAGGGTGCTGAAAGCAACTCCTCTTCCCAGCCCTTATTCTTTTAATTGCAGCCTTTAGTCTTCATCACCTTACCGTTATGACTGCTTCAGCAGACCTGACAGCAACACCTGTCAGCTTCCACCAAACTGATAGTGTCTGTTTGCCACACATCCTTGTATGAGCCCCAGCTTCTTCCACTGCCTCCTCCTACTTTTGCTAGGTATTATCCTAATCCTCAATCTTTCCCCTACCCTATATTAATCCTATAAACCCTGAGCAAATCTGTCTACCTCTGCCCGTGTTTGGTGGGGAAGGTCTGAGGTGGACAGCTCTGTGTGGACAGTCTGCAGTCAAAACCGATCACAGTTTGAATCCCCCGGTTTAATTGTCTCTAACCTAAGCAATTACAAAACACTCGAAGCAGCTGAAGTGCTCATAGGACATTCTGAATGGCCCCTTAAGTTGTGTATAATGCTTGCTCTGTAGGACTGTCTTCCAGCCAGTGAAATTTAAATGCCAGTTTTGGAAACAACAAGGAAACTTTGAAAAGATCATGAGCATGACTGAAGCAATTGGAATTTCATTCTGCTTACAAAGAGGAATGTGAATCAGCCAAAGGTCTTGGCTCTTGATTCTTGTTTCACAGAATCACACAGAATCACCAAGGTTGGAAGAGACCTCAAATATCACCAAGTCCAACCTGACACCACAGACCTCATGACTAAACCATGGCACCAAGTGCCACGTCCAATCCCCTCTTGAACACCTCCAGGGATGGTGACTCCACCACCTCCCTGGGCAGCACATTCCAATGACGAACAACTCTCTCTGTGAAGAACTTTCTCCTCACCTCGAGTCTAAACTTCCCCTGGTGCAGCTTGAGACTGTGTTCTCTCTGCTAGAAAATTATTTCAAACTCTTTAATGAATTTGTCCCTGGAAGTGCTGCTTCACTTTGTGATTTTCTGATTCCTGTGGAAAAGCTCTCAGTAGACTGAGAGAGTTGGGGTTGTTCAGTCTGGGAGAACAGAAGACTCCAAGAAGACCTTATTGTGGTGTTCCAGTGTCTGAAGGGGGCTACAAGAAAGCTGGGGAGGGACTTTTTATGGTGTCAGGGAGTGACAGGACTGGGGGAATGGAAAAAAAACAACTACAAATGGGTAGATTCAGATTGGATGTCAGGAAGACATTTTTCACCATGAAGGTGGTGAAAGAGTGGAATAGGTTGCCCAGGGAGGTGGATTAAAACTCATCCCTGGAGGTTTTTAAGGCCAGGCTGGATGTTGCTCTTAGCAACCTGATGTAGTGTGAGGTGTCCCTGCCCATGGCAGGGGGGTTGGAACTAGATGATCCTTGAGGTCCCTTCTAACCTTAACAGTTCTATGATTCTGTGATTCTACAGCTGTCAGAAATATTTGGTATAAAAGGAGACTGCCACAGATCCTCTTGTGCTAAACCCATGTTTTTGGATCCACTTTCTGTTCTGTTCCCCTCAGACATATGCTGCTATCTGCATCACATGAATGAATCCTACAGTTATTAGATTCTACAACCTATTATCCAGGGTTATCTTCATAGGTGGTTTGGAATAGAATAGAATAGAATAGGATAGAATAGGATAGAATAGAATAGAATAGAATAGAATAGAATAGAATAGAATAGAATAGAATAGAATAGAATAGAATAGAATAGAATAGAATAGACCAGGTTGGAAGAGACCTTCAAGATCATTGTGTCCAACCTGTCATCCAACACCACCTAATCAACTAAACCATGCAACCAAGCACCCTATTTGCTTGTTTTGTTGTTGCTGGTTCAGATTTGTTTCTTGGTTTAATTTAGTTTCCCACTAATTTACCTTCTTGACTTTTTGAAGGATTAGTCAATGAACTTTTTTTGTCTGATTTACAAGATCATTCCTAGATAGCAAGAATGGTGACTAATTTATAGTTACCTGTAGAGAGGCTGCTGCTGGTCTCTTCTTACAGGTCATTAGTGACAGAACAAGAGAGAAAAGCCTCAAGCTGCGACTGGGCAGGTTTAGACTGGACATTAGGAAGAATTTTTTCCCAGCAAGAGTGGTGAGGCATTGGAATGTGCTGCCCAGGGAGGTGGTGGAGTCACCAAGCCTGGATGCGTTTAGAGGTGGTTTGGATGTGGTGCTTGGGGCTGTGGTTTAGGATGAACCTTGTAGAGTAGGGTTCTTGGTTGGACTTGATGATCCTGAGGGTCTTTTCCAACCTGAATGTTTCTGTGTGATTCTATTATCTGGATACCCTCAGTTTCAGACATGAGAGTGGGATAAGAATTAGTTTAATTCTTGTACATCTATGAGTATTCAATTATTTTGCCACTCAGTAATTCCAAATAATTGGATCCTTCTGAGCAATGAAAAGGTTTACAACAATTCATGAATGAGGTGCTGTCTCTTTTCATGGGCATGTGGGATGATTAATAAAGCGTTCGAGATCCGTCATGCATTCTCATTTGTCTGTAGGATAAATCAGTAGTCTGCCTGGGTTAATCCTCAGCACTTCAGGAGTTGACAGAGGGTCTCTGATGGCATCTGCCTCCAGTCTGCTTAATTCCAAAACAGTTAGGTTTGCCTAATCAGGCTTTTTGGGGTTGTTTTTCCTATCAAACTCTGCTTTGCAAGGCTCCAATCAGTAATGAAGCATTATGTAGCAACAGCTGAGGATCTGGGCTTTTCATATAGTGAAAAATCGTAATTAGCTCTCTCCTCTCCTCTCCTCTCCTCTCCTCTCCTCTCCTCTCCTCTCCTCTCCTCTCCTCTCCTCTCCTCTCCTCTCCTCTCCTCTCCTCTCCTCTCCTCTCCTCTCCTCTCCTCTCCTCTCCTCTCCTCTCCTCTCCTCTCCTCTCCTCTCCTCTCCTCTCCTCTCCTCTCCTCTCCGAACCTCTCCTCTCCTCTCCGAACCTCTCCTCTCCGAACCTCTCCTCTCCGAACCTCTCCTCTCCGAACCTCTCCTCTCCTCTCCGAACCTCTCCTCTCCGAACCTCTCCTCTCCGAACCTCTCCTCTCCGAGCCTCTCCTCTTCCTCTCCTCTTCCTCTCCTCTTCCTCTCCTCTTCCTCTCCTCTTCCTCTCCTCTCCCTCTCCTCTCCCTCCGAACCTCTCCTCTCCCTCTCCTCTCCCTCTCCTCTCCCTCTCCTCTCCCTCTCCTCTCCCTCTCCTCTCCCTCTCCTCTCCCTCTCCTCTCCCTCTCCTCTCCCTCTCCTCTCCCTCTCCTCTCCCTCTCCTCTCCCTCTCCTCTCCCTCTCCTCTCCCTCTCCTCTCCCTCTCCTCTCCCTCTTCTCCTTCTTTCTCACTTTCTTTCTCCCTTCCTTCCCTTCCCTCCCTTCCTTCACCCCCCTGGCAATAATGCCTACACATTGCAGTGGCCCTCTGCACTTTAGAAATGACAGACTGCTCCACAGATGTTTGGTAGGAAGTTCTAACAAATGATGCTACTCTCTGAATGAACTGCTGTGATATTTGAAGACTGCAATATCTGCTTCCACAAAATCATAAAGCTTTGGCTGTGATTTCTCTCCTTTGCAGCTGTCATTTTCTCTTGAAGGGAGAGGAATGATTTTTTTTCTTACCCATTCTTCAGCACAAGTAGAAATGTGGTCTTCAGTGAAAGTTATTAATTTCATCTGTAGCATATACTGCAGTTTTGAATTCCTGAGGGAAATGTGCATTGTTATTAAAAGAGCTATGAGCCAGGTGATTTTTGGCTTGCCAGTCTAACATCTTTAGTTCCAGGCAAAGTGTTGGGCAGTCTGATCTCATAATGCATTAAAGGAAAGTGATATAGTGAATACCAATACACAGGAAACAAATTATCTCGCTCTTTGGTGTTACTTCCCAGAAAGGTAATAAATATTTTCGTTGACACCTTCACTAGAAAACAAATTTACATAAAGTCTTCTCAAGAACACAGAGGCTGTGAGAGTGAAGAAATGAAGCTGACAGTTCACTGGTGTGGGGTGATCTGGAACACTTACAGACCATTAGCCCATAATGGATTTCAATATTGTCAAAAGCAGGATCATGTGTTTAGGAAGGCTCAAATTCTACAAGTTAAGCTCACAGTCTGTGTTCTTGAGAAGACTTCATGTAAATTTGGTTTCTAGTGAAGGTGTCAATGAAACTGGATTTGCTCTGAGTTTATTTTTCTTTTTGTGGTCTTGGGAATGAAAGTATAAGGACTGTGCCATTGCAGTGTCCTGTTGCAGGAGAAGAGAACTGAAACAGCTGCTCAATTCTTGCTGAAAAATCTGGGAGTCACAAGCAAGTGCTCACTGAAGTATGAGCTGCCTTCTGTTGCAATGTGCCTTAGTGGTCTCCATAACTTTCTCTTCAGAAATGATTTTGAATGGCATGGACCCCACAGCAGGCTAATATACTGTAAGCAAATCATTAGCAAACGTGATTTGCCCTTGAACAGTCTCCTCTAGTAATCGTTTTATACTGTTACCATTCTTTTTCAGCAAGCTGACTCGCTGAAAGTAACTTGCTCCTGTTGATTTGCCAAGGGAAGGTCCTGTCATGTGATTTAGTACCTCTCACAAAATGCCTCTGTGTGGCTTGGCTGACTTTTCAATTCTCTGCATGCTGAGACTGAGTACACCTTGCTGACTGTCTTCACAGCGGGCTACAGTTCGCATCTCATCTTAGTGCTCTTTTCCAAATCAGCAGCCAGACTGATGTTATGCATTAGCAGATTACAGCACTTGGTCTGGTGATGAGAAGTGGCTCTTTTTCACCCTGGGGGACTGGGGGCTGAGCCAGGGGCTGCCATCAAATTTTTCCATAGTCAGAGATTGTGCAGGAGTCCCTGGCTGGTTTTGATACACAGCAGAAACTGTAAGCAGAGCTTCTGGTAAATCCTGTGTCCCCTTGCATTCAGGCTTCCCTTGGAGGTCAGCCTGATGGTATGAAGATGAACTACCTGGGAGGCATCATAGCTCTCCCACTTGGCAGAAGCACCATTTCTGTGTTACTGCAGCAGTGTCACTGCCTCATCATTGTGACAAGGATGCTTGCTGCAGCTCCTCTTTCAAAATGCAGTGCTTGCGTGACAGGCTCATCACACTGGGACAGGCTTCCTGCAGCAGGCACAGCTCCTCTTTCAAAATGCCTTGCTTGTGTGACAGGCTCAGTACACTGGGATAGGCTTCTGAGAAGGCTCCATAAGCTCTTGTAATGCTTACAGGCAGGTTTCTGATGAGCCAGGACAGTGAGCTCCAAACAGAAGAGCTGTAGAAAGTCTGCCTCTCAGCAGGGCAGGGGTACTTCTGTGTGCAGCAGACATGTTTGTGCAAGGAGTTTGTTTGCAGAGGGGCTCTTTTGAAAGGAAAACTGTGACTTGTCAATAACTGTGCTTCCAGTTGACAATTAATTCCTTCTGTCTTGATAAGTGGTAGTTGGTGAAATGTTATGGGGTATATACAATATGAGTCACCATATTGAAAAGAAGATATAATTACTTCTTTTTAGCTGTCTGCACATATAGCAAAGTGTGGGTCTCTGAATGTGCAGATTCAGACATTCCTCTTATGCATCTCTATAGTCCTGCATCTGGGTCAGGGTAATCCCAAGCATTGATATAGGCTGGGCAGCGACTGCCTTGAGAGCAGCCCTGAAGAAAAGGACATGGGGGTGCTGGTGGATGAGAATCTTAATATGAGCTGCCAGTGTACACTGACAGCCCAGAAAGCCAAACAGATCTTGGGGTGCATCAAGAGAAGTGTGGTCAGCAGGTCAAGTGAGATGATTCTCCCCCTCTACTCCATTCTGGTGAGACCTCACCTGGAGTAGTGTGTCCTATTCTGGAGTCCCTATCATAAGAAAGATCTGGAGGTGCTGGAAGGTGTCCAGAGAAGGGCCATGAGGATGATCAGAGGGCTGGAGCTCCTCTTCAACTGAGAGAGTTGGGGTGTTCAGTCTGGAGAGGAGAAGGCTCCAAGGAGACCTTGTTGTGGCCTTCCAGTATCTGAAGGGGGCTACAAGAAAGCTGGGGAGGGATTTTTTGGGGTGCCATGGAGTGATAAGATTGGGGGGAGTGGATGCAAGCTCGAGGTGGGGAGATTTAGAGTAGACCTTAGGAAGAAGTTCTTCCCCATGAGGGTGGTGAGACAGTGGAACAGGTCAACAGGACAGTGGAACTTGGAGGTGATGGAAGCCTCATCCCTGGAGGGTTTTAAGGCCAAGCTGGATGTGGCTCTGAGCAACCTGACATCGTGTGAGGTGTCCCTGCCCATGGCAAGGGGGTTGGAACTAGATGATCCATGAGGTCCCTTCCAGCCCTGACAATTCTGTGATTCTGTGCTAACTCCTCCTTCATTTATAGAACTGACCACCAATAGAACACAGTCTGTGTGGAGTGTGTTGTGGTCCAGTCACTGTAGGTGTTTTACAAACACTTGGGCAGGTGATGATAACAGTGGTGAGCTTATTAACTAAGAACAGAAATCTCCATTAAAGTCTTGCCTTTGAAGCTGTGATGTTTTGTATGTGCTACCTGCTCTGATAACATTAGCAACCACTTCTATACTAGGCAAAGTGCACTGTTAGAAACCCCAACCTTCCTAACCCTTAACTTCAGATGTAGCTACACCACTCATTTTTAACCTCAGCTGCCTGTATTTATTCTAGACAACAGCCTGGTTTATGATATTTATAGTCTTGGGGTTTAAATTTTTTTTCTCTTTATTTTTCCTAACAATATCTTTCAGTTTGGAAAGGTATAGAATATTTTACTGCCTGAAAGGTTAAAAAGGTTTGTGGGAAAAGGATGACAGATTGGGTCATGAACACCGAAAATGTGAGAGTAAGTTGGTGTTTCTGTTGAGCAGGCACAAGGGACTGGCAGAAAACCGTGGCTGGTAGTGGGAAGTTTCTCTGGGCTGTGGTACTGACAATGAGTTGAAGAGCAAAAACTTAACCCCAGAAGGAATACTTAAGACCAGGGGAAAAAAAAAAAAGTAATTAGAAAAGTAATTAGGGAGTAGGAAGGCCACTACTTGCTTTTGATTAATTTGATTTAGATTTGCTTTTGGTACCATGTCAATGATTAACTTGTTGATGTGCCTTAGCACGTCTAGAAATACTCAAATAGGTACAGAATACAGAATTAACCAGGTTGGAAAAGACTTTTGAGATCATCAAGTCCAACCTATCACCCAGCACCATCTAATCAACTAAACCATGGCACCAAGTGCCTCATCCAGGCTCTTTTTAAATGCTCCCAGTGATGGGGACTCCACCACCTCCCTGGGCAGCCCATTCCAATGGCCAATCTTTCTTTCTTTCTGGGAAGAATTTCTTCCTCACATCCAGCCTAAACCTCCCCTGGTGCACCTTGAGACTGTGTCCTCTCCTTCTTTCCCTGGTTGCATGGGAGAAGAGGCCAACTCCCACCTGGCTACAACCTCCCTTCAGGGAATTGTAGATAGCAATAAGGTCTCCCCTGACCCTCTTCTTCTCCAGCCTAAATACCTCCAGCTCCCTCAGCTTCTCCTCACAGGGCTGTGCTCCAGACCCCTCCCCAGCCTTGTTGCTCTTCTCTGGACACATTCCAGCAACTCAACATCTTTCTTAAACTGGGAGGCTCAGAACTGGACACAGGACTCAAGGCCATGCTTGAACTTCTGGAAGAGGTTATAAACATAACCTGAAGAACACATAAAACAGGGAAGAGATCATGAGGCTCAGAGATCATGATGAACACTAGGAATATGTTAACTGATAGATGACAAAGTAAGTTGCTGAAGAAGCAGCCTTTACAGTCTATAGTTTGGCCTTTCGTTTGGCCATCAGCAGGTACCTAATAACAAAGCTTGAAAGCTCTTTGATCAGCAGTTCAGCTCACACACTGTCAATGAGGCAAGGCTCTTGCTCAGCTGATCCCTCATTCTGACAAATAAATTGAGTTAAAGGATGGACATGGGGCAGGAGTTGGTGTGCCATCAGTAAGAGCAGTAAAAGATGAAAGCTCTACCGACCAGTGTTTATAGAAGCAGGAGCATGGGAAGGTTAACCAACAGCACATCTAGTATTACTTGTTCAGCAGGAGTAAAGACAGCACTTTCAAAAAAAGCAGCACAGAAACTGGGCTTGCTCCAGGGATCAACCTGCTAGGGCTTGTAGACCTCAGCTGTCTGCAGTCAGTGGATAGATTCTATCCACGTCTCATCAGATACTGGCACTGGCTGCGCTGCCAGTGAAGAGGGCTGTACTGTGTTCTGACATGTAGCTGTGGCATGGCAACAACACAATGACACAGTCATCAGAGTGCATGAAACTTGGTGAGGACACCACATGCAATGTAAGAGAGAGTTCTCACTCTTCTGAAGTCCTGACATGATAATGATTCTTTCTGAGGACACCAGCAATTCCCTTGGCATGTTTTCATTCTGGATGAAACTGAGGTTTCCAAGGAAGTGTCTGTGCCAAGGTGTTTGTATACCATGACTCAGAGTTAGCAGTTGTGATCCTTCTAGCCCACAGCACAGGATCACAGGATGTTAGGGGTTGAATGAGACCTCTGGAGATCTTTGAGTCCAACCCCCCTGTAAAAGCAGGACCATAGAATCCAGCACAGGTCACACAGGAACACATCCAGACAGGGCTGGATAGTCTCCAGAGAAGGAGACTCCACAACCTCTCTGGGCAGCCTGTTCCAGTGCTCTGTGACCCTCACAGTGAAGAAGTTCTTCCCCATGTTGAGGTGGAACCTCCTGTGCTGTAGTTTATATCCATTGCCCCTTGTCCTACCACAGGGTGCAACTGAGCAGAGCCTGTCCCTTCCCTTTTGACCCCCAGCCCTCAGATATTGATAGACATTGATCAGATCCCCTCTCAGTCTTGTCTTCTCCAGGTTAAACAGCCCCAGGGCTCTCAGCCTCTTCTCATAGGGCACCTGCTCCTTCATCATCCTCATAGCCCTCTATTGGACTCTCTCAAGTAGATCTCTGTCGCTCTAGAACTGAGGAGCCCCAAACTGGATGCAATACTCCAGGTGAGGTCTCACTAGGGCAGAGCACAGGGGAGGAGAACCTCCCTCTATCTGCTGGAGACAGCAGGAAACTGATACAACAACTCAATGTGGCTAAGTCTTAACTATATGGAACCTGATCTGCAGTCCATAGAGCCTGATCTTGTCTATTTACCAGTTCAGGTACAGCCAAAGTCCCCCAAATCTGATGTCTACCCTTGGGAGATATACTTCAGGCTTCTGCCAACAATGCACAGAGCCAGGCTGGCATTTGTGAGGAGTTCCAGGTGCTGCCAACCAGTGTGAGGTTCCAGAGAGGTTTAGTACCCTGAGCTACAGTACAGTTCATTCCTGGGGGTGAGGGCTGGGAGAAAGTAGCTGCAGTTGTTTGCAAAGATCAGATTTATCATAGAAGATTCTAGTTAAGTGATGCAATATCTTTATAGCATTTACTGGCATATTGCAAGCTTGGACTGAAGGAAGGGCCAGCCAAACAGCTTAGCATTTAATTTGCACTGAGGGAGCCAGCCAAGAGAACATTACTCTTGTAATGCCCAAAACTGAATGGAAGCTAGAAGTGATTTTCAGTAGTATGTAGAAGGTAGGTTTTGGCTTATTCATAGACTCCTGGGAGTAGTTTTCTAAAGCAACATTTCTTGTGGATATCTTTCTGAAGACACACACAGTCTTTATCCCCATAGCATCAACTTTGTAAGGAAGACTGAGTATCATTGTCTGTTGTTTTGACAGATGTTGTAGAGCTATGCTAGGAATAATAAACAACGTGGATCTGTCCTCTACCAGGGAGCCCTTGGAAAGCTCCATGTAGAGGGGAAAAATCACTTCCTACTCCATTTCAATTCTCACCTCAAAGAAGGTAATTTCTGCATACTCTGTGAATCTTTTGGGAAGAAAGTGCTCATTTTGAAACAAACTCTTGAGCTTAGACCAAAATTCCCACCTATGTGGTGGGCTGTGTCCATCTGTATGTTCAGTGTTGCATGGATCACAGTCCATATCCCAAAGTAGCAGCCATATGTTATTAGTTTAAACATCCCTAATCTGATTCTTAGGTAAAGCAGTGTGTTGGTAGATAGAGTTTAGTTTTGGTTTCACTGTGTAGAACAACATCTTGAAATATAAGGAATGGTTTAAAAAAATATATTATTCATCTCACTGATGATCTGGATGAGGGGATCGAGTCAGTCATCAGCAAAATTGCAGATGACACCAAGTTGGGAGCAGGTGTTGATCTGTTAGAGGGCAGAAGGGCTCTGCAGAAGGACCTTGACCGACTCGACAGATGGGCAGAGTCCAACAGGATGGCATTTAAGTCCAAGTGCAGGGTGCTGCACTTTGGCCACAACAACCCCATGCAGAGCTACAGGCTGGGGGCAGAGTGGCTGGAGAGCAGCCAAACAGAGAGGGACTTAGGGGTGCTGATTGACAGCCGCCTAAGCATGAGCCAGCAGTGTGCCCAGGTAGCCAAGAAGGCCAATGGCATCCTGGCCTGCATCAGGAATAGTGTGGCCAGCAGGAGCAGGGAAGTCATTGTGCCCCTGTACTCGGCACTGGTTAGGTTGCACCTTGAGTACTGTATCCAGTTCTGGGCCCCTCAGTTTAAGAAGGACATTGAGACACTTGAACGTGTCCAGAGAAGGGCAACAAGGCTGGGGAGAGGCCTTGAGCACAAGCCCTACAAGGAGAGGCTGAGGGAGCTGGGGTTGTTTAGCCTGGAGGAGGCTCAGGGGAGACCTCATTGCTGTCTACAGCTACCTGAAGTGAAGTTGTAGCCAGGAGGGGGTTGGTCTCTTCTCTCAAGCAACCAGCACCAGAACAAGAGGACACAGTCTCAAGATGCACCAGGGGAGGTTTAGGCTGGAGGTGAGGAGAAAGTTCTTCACTGAGAGAGTTGTTAGCCATTGGAATATGCTGCCCAGGGAGGTGGTGGAGTCACTGTCCCTGGAGGTGTTCAAGAGGGGATTGGACGTGGCACTTGGTGCCATGGTTTACTCATGAGGTCTTGGGTGACAGGTTGGACTTGCTGATCTTTGAGGTCTCTTCCAACCCTGGTGATACTGTGATTCTGTGAAAAGGAATGGAACTTTCTGAGCAATCCTAGTGCTTCAGTACATTGAATTACTCTGCAGCACAATTAGGAGCATCTGCCAAGAACTTTTTTTACAGAAAAGCAATCTTCGATATCCAGCAGCAGCTCTACCTGCACTAAGTTCCAAGCTTCTTCTTATAAAGGCTGTGCTGAACCCTGCAGGAGAAACCTTTTTGAGACCTTTTTCTCTCAGTGGATGCAGGGTTTAGTAAGGCTTTTCATGACTCACCATGAGACACCCTGCTGCCATTTCAAAATCTGTATCTGCAAAGCAGTGGCTTTGCCTTTCTCAGTTTTCATGACACATGAACAGATCTCATTAAAACAATGAAGAACTGTGCCCAGGCCCATCAGGATGCTGTGGCTTAACGAGGAGATGGGTCAGCTATGAGAAAGGCCATTTCACTTAAAGTGTTTAGGTTCCACTGCTGCTTTTAAAGGTCTCTCGATGGCCACAAGACTTCATAGGGTTTCTTTTGCTATTACAGTGCTGCCTCTTTGTTTCATCAGCTCTGCTGTGTGTAAAAAGTCAGGACAGGCCTGTGGTCTTTGCAGTCTTTGACCTAGGGTACAGCCAGTGTCATTAGCAGGGAGTTAAAAAATGTCAGTTCTACTTTCCCCTCATTCTTAATGTAGGGACTGATTTTATCTACCTCTTAAGCTGATTCAAAAAGTAGTAGAAGTTGTTAACACAAATAATCCTGCCAGGATGAGCATAAGCCATGCTCAGAGTTTTCCCCCTGGCTTCTTCATGTTCTTTGTGATAGCTTTTTCCTTGGACAATCAAACTTTTTCTGCACCTGTGTTAGATTTTCTCCAGTACTCTGGCTGCAGTACCACTTGCTAATGATTTCAGTGGAACTGACTCACATCAAACACTTGGCATTCCAGTCTGTGTGGCAGAATAAATGCTTACCTTCAAGTACTTGCTTTTGGGAGGCCATCATAATGATACTCTGATGGACAGCCCCGGGTTTGGAGACGAACATTTGTTACTTAGCTCTTCCACATAACAGCTGCTGTATTTTCCACCTTACTGTTTCCTCAGCTAGCACTGCCAACATTAGCTGTTTCCAGACTAATGGAAAATTTCTTCTGAGTGAAACAAGTGAAGCCATCTATTTGAAAATGGAAAGCATTTGTAATCTTTACATACAAAGAAATAAGATCTTACCATAAATATAGAAGCAAAGCACCCTTTGTGCCCAGATCTCAAATGCATCTTTGAAATAACTGTGAGGTGGAAACATGTTTGGGAGTGTGAAAGAAGATGAGTGCTCTACCATCTCATGAAGTGCAAAAAGGTGTTCTTTTCTTTTGTTTCTTGAGGTGGCCTTTTGACAGAGGAAATGTGGCAAAAAGGAAAAGAAGTCATTTAAGGAAGAAATGCAGCCGTGGCCTGAATTGTTGGCCTGGCCTTATCACACTGTAGATGATGGAAGATGTAAGGATTCACACCCAGATTCCAGTGCAGTCATCAGCAGAAACTTTAGAACTGAGCTGAGGGGCCACATGTCCACTTCCATGTGCAGCTGCCTCTGTCCTGATGCACTTTAAGCTGTTTGATCCTGCTCTCACTATGAGAGTGGTCAGGTATTATGGGTGCAGTAATGGAGAGGTCTGTAACCTACTTAAGAGAGGCCTTGTGTAATTTCTGTGATAGGGAGTCATCATCCTGCATCCCTGGCTTTTTTTGTTCTGTACTCAGCAATTTCAGACTTCCCAAGAGAGCATGACTGCTGCCTTCATTATTTTCTTTTCTGCAGCTAGAGAGTTGCATGGTCTTCATCCAGGATACAAAATACTGATTTCTTGAATCATGTCTCTAATTTACCTTGTGTATGGAATAACGACAGTTAAAGCAGCTTGGTCCACCCAGAAATACCTCAGTTATAACTACAAAAATGAAGCTGCAAGTAAATGGGCATGTTAAAAATATTCCAACCTTCTGTATAAAGCTTTAGACAGACTGAGTTTCACATTTAAATATTAGCATGTTAGAATCATAGAATCATCAGGGTTGGAAGGGACCTCAAAGGTCATCCAGTACCAACCCCCCTGCCATGGGCTGGGATGCCTTGCACTACATCAGGTTGCTCAGAGCCACATCCAGCCTGGCCTCGAAAACCTCCAGGGATGAAGCTTCCACCACCTCCCTGGGCAACCTGTTCCAGTGTCTCACCACCCTCATGGGGAAGAACTTCTTCCTAACATATCCAATCTGAATCTCCCCATTTCTAGTTTTGCTCCATTCTCCCCAGTCCTATCACTCCCTGACACCCTCAAAAGTCCCTCCCCATCTTTCTTGTAGCCCCCTTCAGATACTGGAAGGCTACAATAAGGTCTCCTCAGAGCCTTCGCTTCTCCAGACTGAACAACTCCAGCTCTCTCAGTCAGTCTCCATAGCAGAGAACTCCAGCCCTCTGATCGTCCTTGTGGCCCTTCTCTGGACACATTCCAGCACCTCTGGAATAGGGGCCCCTGTAATAGGGGCTCCAGAACTGAATGCAGTACTCCAGGTGATCTCCCTGTGATCTTCCCATCTTAAAATCAGATTGGGAAATGGAAATGGATTACCAACTGAGTTAATTGATTGTCATTCTGTTAATGTATGTATATAGGTCACAAAGGGAGGCCCATTGTTCTGCAAACATGTAAAGAGTAACTTTACTTGCCTGTTTCCATAGGCTATTTAATGGCTAGAAATGGTTGCTTTGCAGGAATAGTGTGTGACAAGTTATCCATCACTTGATATCTGGTCCCCCAAGCAGACATTTTGAGCAGTTAAGGAACTCTGCAGTAGCTTCTAGATGTTTGTTTACTTAAGAACATTCACTGGTAGGTTTGTCAGGTGCTTGTCAGTGATCTCTCCAAAGTCCTTCTTATATTTAATTGCCTGCAAATTGATGTGCTAGACTCATTGCTGGGATTTTTATTGCAGGCCAAAGGTAAGTACAGCATTACGAAGTTAAACCATGACAATGTCAGCTTTGTGCTGGTGATTTAATCTGTCCAGAGCTCTATAGTGACTTTTTCTTTCAATGCATGGCTTGTCTAAAGTACAAAATTGTATATGAATTCTGAACTACCAGCATAGCACCGCTGAGTTTTAGGTCATTTATGCAACAATGAATCCATAGGCAAATATTTTTGAACCTGTTTGAACTGCTTCACTCTCTTTAATGTTAGACTAATATTATTACCACCTACTAAGCATGAGCCCTTCCTATGCTGGGAATATTTCTTATCAGATCTGAGTAATCTTCCTGTTGAAATAGCTCTCAGTTCACAGATGGAGTGGGAATCTCCCTAGCTAATGGCTAATACCTAAGTGGTGCTAATTAGAGGTTTCCCTTTCATGCTTGCCATTTGGGAAACTTGATTCTAAATTAGTAATCAGTGTGGACAGAGGTACTTTAAAGTATGCAAGAGTTAAATAGAATAAAAGAACTTTGCTGTCTCTAGGCCTAAGCAAAAGAAACTCTTTCCAAAATGGTAGTAAGTGAAAGTTTGGTGCTGTAAGTAGAAAATCATAGCTAACCCCCCCCCCCCATAGCTACACTTTCATAGTATTTGCTAGGAATTGCATTGTCTGCTGGCATGTATGGAAATATACAGCAGTGAAGAATCCAACACTTATGTCTGTAGTGGATTGTGAGTTCCCCTTGGAATTCCCAAACTTGAAGTGTCTTTGAACAGTCTCAAGTCATAAGGATGCTCCATGAACACTAGGTTAGTCTGATTCAAATGCCTCCACGAAGTTACTCTGTTTTGTTACAGAAAATTCCACCTGGGAACAGCTGGATAGGTGCTGAGCCAATGTTACAACCACTGAATCCTGCTATATAGCACTACTGGAAATTGTGCAGACTGATATACTTATTGCTGTCACTCTGAGTCAGTCCAGACTTCCCCTCAACACTCAGCCTCCTTACCTTTCCCTGAAACATTCTACCTTCAGACTTCCATGCCACAACCTATTATGCCTTTCCTTTTCTGCTTCCAAGTAGTTAAATTAGTGAAATCATACAGGCTCTTGTTTGTCTCTGTGCAAATAAACATTGCTATCAGTTGCATAGCTGGTTGCAACACATTCAGCCAAGTCCTGGCCTGAAAGTGACGTGGGCAGTGCCAGGCAATCCTGGGGCTGCTGTTGCTACCTGTGCTTTGCTCTATACAGCCACATTCATTGTGCTTCTGATGTATTCCCACCAGGAATTACAAATAAAAATAAAAGTTGTGGTGCAGGCTGGAGGAAGAATGTCACTAGAGCACTGGTGAAAAACTGCAGAAGTGTTGTGTTCACTTAGGGCCTGGATTTAGGGAGGTTCTCCTCCCCCTCTGCCCTAGTGAGACAACACCTGGAATACTGCATCCAGGTCTGGGCTCCCTAGGTCAAGAGGGACAGGGATCTGCTGGAGAGGGTCCAACAGAGGGCTACAAGGATGCTGAAGGGACTGGAGCACTGCCTGGTGAGGAGAGGCTGAGAGCCCTGGGGCTGTTCAGTCTGGAGAAGACTAGACATTTAATAAATATCTATAAATATCTGAGGGCTGGGGGTCAAGAGGGAGGGGACAGGCTCTGCTCAGTTGCACCCTGTGATAGGACAAGGGACAATGGATGTAAACTACAGCACAGAAAGTTCCACCTCAACATGAGGAGGAAATTCTTCACTGTAAGGGTCCCAGAGCACTGGAAGAGGCTGCCCAGAGAGGTTGTGGAGTCTCCTTCTCTGGAGACTTTCCATCCCTGTCTGGATGTGTTCCTGTGTGACCTGTGCTAGATTCTATGGTCCTGCTCTGGCAGGGGGGTTGGACTCAATGATCTCTGAAGGTCCCTTCCAACCCCTAACATCCTGTGAGCCTGTGATTTCTGATGGGGATTTACAATAGCACTTTGGCCAACAGGAGCACACAAATGCTGGGTCAGCTTTATATATCATTTCTTCAGGAAAAAGAAATGGAAATCAGTGGCCTTTTTTTTTTTTTTTCTTCCCCTGAAGCTGCTAGAATTTTATTTCAGCCTTCCCTGTGCCTGTGGTGGCATTTATTTTCATTTTTAAAATGAGTGATATTTTTAAAACCAGTCAGTGACAAAAGTCTTCTCTGTCTATTGACCTGCATCTGCCTCATACCTCTGCCAGCAAGTGAGCAGAGCAGTTCTTTGTGGAGACAGGCATCCTGAGGTTAAACTGGTTTTAGGTGGGTTGGATTGGTTGATGGGTTGGACACGATGATCTTGAAGGTCTCTTCCAACCTGGTTGTTTATTACTATTATTATTATTATTATCCCATATTGTTTAGAAGGTTGTGGGAGACTGCCATTCCACAAATTCCACGTGCAAGTTTCACTGTAAATGTAGGGTAGATTTTCGACTGCCTCTGCTGTCAGTGTAGATGGCCCCATCCTCTTTAACATCTTTATTGATGATCTGGATGAGGGCATTGAGTCCATCATCAGTAAATTTGCTGATGACACCAAGCTGGGGACAGGAGTTGATCTGCTGGAGGGTAGAGAGGCTCTGCAGAGAGACCTCGACAGGCTGGACAGATGGGCAGAGTCCAACAGCATGAGATTGAACACATCCAAGTGCCAGGTTCTGCACACTGGCCACAACAACCGCATGCAGTGCTACAGGCTGGGGTCAGAGTGGCTGGAGAGCAGCCAGGCAGAGAGGGACCTGGGGGTACTGGTTGATGGTAGGATGAACATGAGCCTGCAGTGTGCCCAGGCGGCCAGGAGGGCCAATGGCATCCTGGCCTGCATTAAGAACAGTGTGGCCAGCAGGAGCAGGGAGGTCATTCTGCCCCTGTACACTGCACTGGTTAGGCCACACCTCGAGTCCTGTGTCCAGTTCTGGGCCCCTCAGTTTAGGAAGGAGGTTGACTTGCTGGAACGAGTCCAGAGAAGGGCAACGAAGTTGGTGAGGGGTTTGGAACACAAACCCTGTGAGGAGAGGCTGAGGGAGCTGGGGTTGCTCAGCCTGGAGAGGAGGAGACTCAGGGGTGACCTTATTGCTCTCTACAACTACCTGAAGGGGGGTTGTAAACAGGCAGAGGTTGGTCTCTTCTCCCAGGCAGCCAGCACCAGAACAAGAGGCCACAGTCTCAGGCTGCGCCAGGGGAGGTTTAGGTTGGATGTTAGGAAGAAGTTCTATACAGAGAGAGTGATTGCCCATTGGAATGGACTGCCTGGGGAGGTGGTGGAGTCGCCGTCACTGGAGGTGTTCAGGAGGAGACTTGACAGGGTGCTTGGTGCCATGGGTTAGCTGTTTGGGTGGGTTGGATTGGTTGATAGGTTGGACGCGATGATCTTAAAGGTCTCTTCCAACCTGGTCTATTCTATTCTATTCTATTCTATTCTATTCTATTCTATTCTATTCTATTCTATTCTATTCTATTCTATTCTATTCTATTCTATTCTATTCTATTCTATGGCATTTCTAGAGGGCACTTTGGCCATTCCTAAAATAGAGGAGCTGCTTCCTGGAAGAATCTGACTCCCTCTGCTGACTGCAGAGCCTCTTTCTGCCGTGCTGATTTTCCTGTTGACAAACCAGTGTCCTTGATTCTTTGTATTAGAAATGAATGAATGCAGGTTAGAACAAGTCTAAGGTGTGGGCAAATGGAAGCCTTCAGACTTTGAAAATACGTTGCCTCAAATGTTTCAACACGAACAGAAGTATTTATGTTGCATCTTCACGTCCCCCTAATATGAGCATTCAGGAGTGTTAACTGTTGCCTACTGACAACTCTAGGAAAGCTGAAATGCTGTCCTGGAAGGGAACCAAATTGGATCAATGTCTGTTATCCCTTTCCCACACTGTACATCCCAGTACTGATATTTTGGACAAAACTCTACCAGCAGGCAGGTAAAGAATACTGTTCTTTTCCTTCCTGAACTACACCTGATCTGTACAAATTAAAGACTGACCTCAATTTGGAAAGATTTTTTTTTTCCCTGCAAAGCTTCTATCTTAATTATAGTTGAAAATTCTGGATCTAAGTACTTAATCCCTTTCTTATCAAATCATAGATTCAGGGTAGGAAGGGGACCTCAAGGATCATCCAGTTCCAACCCTCCTGCCATGGGCAGGGACACCTCACACTATATCAGGTTGCTCACAACCACATCCAGCCTGACCTTAAAAACCTCCAGGGATGAGGCTTCCACCACCTCCCTGGGGAATTTGTGGTGCTGAAAGTTCTTCACTGAGAGGGTCATTCATCATTGGAATGTGCTGCCCAGGGAGTTGGTGGAGTCACTGTCCCTGGAGGTGTTCAAGAGGGGATTGGATGTGGCACTTGGTGCCATGGTCTAGTCATGAGGTCTGTGGTGACAGGTTGGACTTGATGATCTTTGAGGTCTCTTCCAACCTTGGTGATACTGTGATACTGTCTCACTACCCTCATAGTGAACAACCTCTTCCTAACATCCAATCCAAATCTACCCACTTCTACTTTTGCTCCATTCCCCCTATCCTGTCATTACCTGACATAGGTTTCAACAGTCTCCCATGACAACAGGTTCCACAGTTTAATTGCACAAGGAGTGTAAAAGTATTAATACAAACAATTCTGCCCCCCCATATCTGAAAGCACAAGAACTTGTAATCCAGACCCACAGCATAACTATAGATGCATAAACTAGGAACGTCTCTTAGTAAGTAGGAAAAGCAGAACAAAGAGCAGGATGAATATGCTAAGGAAAGGCAGGTTTTGGGTAGTTACATTTCTTAAGAGCAGTGTGCAGCCTACATAGAGTTTGAGCAATTAGAGTCTTACCTTTTTTGTCTTCGATGTTCAGGCACCAAAGCTTCAGACTGCATTTTGACATCACATTTATCACTGCCACTTTCTAAATGGCAAGGAGGTAGAGGACTGAAAGAAGCAGATGATAAATCCTTTTGAGGCTATATTTTATATCATATTATTATACTATTATTATTAATGACTGTGCTTTCTTCATGCCTGTATCCATCCAGTGAAAGCCTCACCTTTTGTGGGGTTAAGAAAAACAGATGGAAACCAATAATTTAGAAATGCCCAGAGCAGGGCTAAGAACTACTTGCTGAAGACTTTTCTTCTGATCCATCAGCTATCACCACAGGGACCCACCTGTGTTTCTTGCCAGTTATAAACCAGTAAATGTTTAACTTGCCTAAATAAGAGACTTAGGGCTCTTTGATTTATAAGTGGGTGCAGCCCTTACTTTGGCATTTATTGTGGCCCTTTGTTCTGGGTATAGCCTAACTAAATTAGCAGGTGAAGTTAAAGATTGTGGTGACTGACTGTAAGCTGTAGACAGATAAAAATGCTAGAGAGGAGCCAAAGGTTGCTCGTAACAAAAATGATAAACTTTCATATCATGAACTGGTTAAACTGAAACAGGTGAGTTGCCAGTCCAGAAAAAAATCACAGCAAATGCATTCTAAAAATGGGATTTCTGCGATCATAGAATCATGGAATGGTCCAGGCTGGAGGGACCTCCAAAGGTCCTCCAGTCCAACCTCCCCGCAGTCAGCAGGCACAACCCATTTCAGTGTTTCACCACCCTCCTAGCAAAGAACTTGTTCCTCACATCCAATCTAAATCTGCTCTGCTCTAGTTTGAAGCCATTGCCCCTTGTCCTGTCACTGCAGGCCTTTGCACACAGTCTCTCTGCAGCTTTCTTGTCGCCCCCTTCAGGTACTGGTAGGCTGCTATTAGGTCCCCCCAGAGCCTTCTCTTCTCCAGGTTGAACACCCCTAGCTCCCTCAGCCTGTCCTCTTAGCAGAGGTGCTCCAACCCCCTGATCATTTTTGTGGCTCTCCTCTGGACCCTCTGCATCAGGTTCAAGTCCTTCCTATATTGAGGACTCCAGAGCTGGATGCAGTACTGCAGGTGAGGTCTCCCCAGAGCAGAGCAAAGTGGCAGAATCACCTCTGAATCTGCTCGCAACACATCTTTTGATGCAGCCCAGGATGCAATTTGCCTTCTGTACTGCAAGCTCACACTGCCTGCTCATGTCCAGCTTCTCACCCACCAGCACCCCCAAGTCCTTTTCCTCAGGGATGCTTTCTATGACCTTCTCCCCCAGTCTGTATTCATAGCGAGGATTGTTCCAGCCCAGGTGCAGAACCCTGCACTTGCTCTTGTTGGATCTTATGAGGTTCACCTAGGCTACCTCTCCAGCCTGTCCAGGTCCCTCTGGATGCCATCCTGCCTCTCTGCTGTATCAACAGCACCACTCAGCTTGGTGCCATCTGCACACTTGCTGATGGAGCGCTTGATCCCAATGTCTGCATCATTGATAAAATTAGTAACCAGCACAGGTCCCAGTACAGACCCCTGAGGGGGGACACCTCACTGCTCTCTATCTGTATTTCAAACCATTGAGCACCACCCTCTGGATGTGACCATTCAGCCAATTCCTTACCCACTGAACAGTCCAACCAGCACATCCATATCACTCCAGTTTGGTGAGCAGGAAGTTGTGGGGGACTGTATCAAAGGCCTTGCAGAAGTCTGGATAGATGACATCCATGGGTGTGATCAGGAGTGCTAGATATTCTTAGAGACACAGTGGGAGTGTAATATTGGATGTGGAATCAATACAGGTTTTGTTTCATGCAAAATTGCTTAGCAAGCAGTAACTTCATGGTACCTGTTCGATTTTTCCTTTGTTAAATGTTATGGTAACTTGATTTATTGACCTAGTGGAGTCTGAAGAATGGAGGGAAAAGTGGCTCCGTATTTGACAAGATGCCACACTTGCTTTCTGAGCCTTATCTGGGAGGAGGAGGCTCAAAGGAGACCTTATTGCTCTCTACAACTACCTGAAAGGAGGCTGTAGCCAGGTGGGGGTTGGTCTCTTCTCCCAGGCAACCAGGGACAGAAGGAGAGGACAGTCTCAAGCTGTTCCAGGGGAGGTTTAGGCTGGATGTGAGGAAGAAATTCTTCACAGAAAGAGAGATTGGCCATTGGAATGTGCTGCCCAGGGAGGTGGTGGAGGCACCATCACTGGAGGTGTTCAAAAAGAGACTGGATGAGGCACTTGGTGCCATGGTTTAGTTGATTAGATGGTGCTGGGTGATAGGTTGGACTTGATGATCTCTGAGGTCTTTTCCAACCTGGTTAATTCTGTATTCTGTACTCTGTATCTTGACTGTGCAGGATTTAGCATGCATTTCCATAGCATGAGAGAGTACCTGCATTAAATCATGAGAAAAATGCGTTAAATACTAGTGAGCAAATAATTTTAAAGGGGGCGAAAAGAAAACACAAAATCTTTAACTAATTGACTTTGAGAATCAACTCCATTATTCCAGATTTGCATCTTTAGACTTCATAAGAACCAAAATGTTGCCATTTTAAAGGTATTTCTCGTTAAAAGGATCCTTTGCATGATTAATCTTCCCAGAAAATCTTCAGTGTGTCTGGGGGTAGCCTGGATTAGATCCCGATAAAATAGCTTCTAGGAGTTTCATTTGCAGCCTCTCTGGCGCGCTCTCATGAGATCTGGTGCGATGAAGTCTCCCTCTGGCGGCATCTCTCTGATATTGCAGGAGGCATCTGGACGTGCGGGAGTGCGTCCAGAGGAGGGCCGCGAGGGTGAGCAGAGGGCTGGAGATCCTCTCCTTTGAGGACAGACTGAGAGAGTTGGGGTTGTTCGGTCTGGAGAGGAGAAGGCTCCGAGGTGACCTAACTGTGGCCTTCCAGTATCTGAAGGGGGCTACAAAAAAGCTGGAGAGGGACGCTATAGAGAGTGATAGGACTGGGAGGGAATGGAGCAAAACTAGAAGTGGGTAGATTCAGATTGGATGTTAGGAAGAAGTTCTTCACCTTGAGGGTGGTGAGACACTGGAACAGGTTGCCCAGGGAGGTGGTGGAAGCCTCATCCCTGGAGGTTTTTGCAGCCAGGCTGGATGTGGCTGTGAGCAACCTGCTGTAGTGTGAGGTGTCTTTTTCTTTTGTTTTCTCCTTTATCATTCTCCTTTCTCTTTCTCTTTCCCCTTTTTCTTTCCCTTTTCTCTTTCCCCTTTCTTCTTTCTCTTTCTCCTTTCTTTTTCTTCTTTCTTTTTCTTCATCTTTCTTCTTTTATTCCTTTCTTTTTCTTCTCTTCTTTCTTCTTTTTGTCATTATTTGAGGAGAAAGTTCTTCACTGAAAGAGTCGTTCGTCATTGGAATGTGCTGCCCAGGGAGGTGGTGGAGTCACCATCCCTGGAGGTGTTCAAGAGGAGATTGGATGTGGCACTTAGTGCCATTCTCTAGTCATGAGGTCTGTGGTGACAGGTTGGACTCGATGGTCTTTGAGGTCTCTCCCAACCTTGGTGATACTGTGATATTTCATATTTTTTAACAATCTCTAAAAACACACATATGAAATTATGTCTTGTTTCTCAGACAGGTCAACCTTTTTAAAATGAGATCCTAAGTGTAATTATGGTATTCCACCATTTGAATGCATCCTCTCTGTCTCCATTTAATAAAGCCTTACTGTGGGCCTTGTTCAGGCATTACTCACAAAGGTTCAATTCTGGTCTATTGTGAGTGTTTAAGTCAAATTCAAGTAAACCAATACCTGAAAAATGACATTAAAAGTGGGATGGGAAAGTAATGAAAACACACACACAAATATCCAGAAAAGATTGGACAAACCAGGGAGGTAGCAGCCAGACTGTGACTGCTGAGAAAAATCTCCTTTTCTTCATAACACAACATTTCTCTTGTTTATTCATGAAAGTCTTGTCTGAGTCTCTGTGATGCAAAAGACAGGAACATGCAGTTAGTGTTCTACAGATTTTATTCTGGAGATTCAGAAATTGGCCCACAGACCATGCTGGCTTTATATATGTTGGGACTTTCATCTTCCTATAGCAGTGTCTAGTGCCTGAAACTTTATAGTGTCAGTGTCATAGTATCAGTCAGGGTTGGAAGGGACCACAAGGATCATCTAGTTCCAACACCCCTGCCATGGGCAGGGACACCCCACACTACATCAGGCTGGCCACAGCCTCATCCAGCCTGGGCTTAAACACCTCCAGGGATGGGGCCTCAACCACCTCCCTGGACAACCCATTCCAGGGCTTCACCACTCTCATGGGGAAGAACCTCCTCCTCACATCCAGCCTGAATCTCCCCACCTCCAGCTTCATTCCATTCCCCCTAGTCCTATCACTGCCTGAGATCCTGAGAAGTCCCTCCCCAGCCTTCTTGTAGGCCCCCCTTATTATTTGTTGTACTAGAGAAACTTTGCTTGTCTGAAGAGATAATTTTGTTTCCAGAGTTGCTACACAGTTTAATAGCTGCAAAGACATTTTCTTGATTACTTTCCTTAGAAATTCACTGCTATTGAATTTTAATCCCAAACAGCTTTGGAGCAAAAGAACTGCTCTTCCTCCTCAGTTAATGTATTTTTTTGACTGTTGTTCAGTTTAACCAGAACAGAGAAGCAATAGTGTGGTGGACTGGCAGTTGAACAGATCAAAGCAGCTGATGGATTTCTGCTTCATTATTTTTGTTCAGCTGGTCAGGTATGAGAGGCAGCAGCCTAGCGTGTGAAGTCTCAACTTTTCTATATAGTTCTCATGAAGTGCCACTTAAGCCAGGTGAGAGCTGCACATACTCAGACTTCCTTGAAATGTATTTTTTAGAGGTAACTCTACGGATTTGCCAATATCACCCATGATCATTAAGGACGGATCCACTGCAGTGGATAAAAATTGTTTCATCTGACCCCTTTCAGATTAGTATTCTTTAAATTGTACATTTAATAAGATATTGCTCTATGTGTCTGAAAGTGATCCACCCTCACCACATCGTTTGAAATAGCATAGCATAGCATAGCATAGCATAGCATAGCATAGAATAGAATAGACCAGGTTGGAAGAGACCTTCAAGATCATCGCATCCAGCCCATCATCCAACACCACCTAATCAACTAACCCATGGCACAAAGCACCCCATCAAATCTCCCCCTAAACACCTGCAGTGATGGTGACTCCACCACCTCCCTGGGCAGCACATTCCAATGGGCAATCACTCTCTCTATGAAGAATTTCTTCCTAACCTCCAGTCTAAACCTCCCCTGGTGCAGCTTGAGACTGTGTCCTCTTGTTCTGGTGCTGCTTGCCTGGGAGAAGAGACTAACCCCCACCTGGCTGCAACCTCCCTTCAGGTAGTTGTAGAGAGCAATAAGGTCTCTCCTGAGCCTCCTCTTCTCCAGGCTAAGCAACCCCAGCTCCCTCAGCCTTCCTTCATAGGGCTGTGCTCCAGACCCCTCCCCAGCTTTGTTGCCCTTCTCCGGACACATTCCAGCAACTCAACATCTTTCCTATGTTTCATTTTCCTACACAAAATCACAGAATCGTTCGCATTGGAAGGGACCTCGAGGATCAACTAGTTCCACCACCCCTGCCATGGGCAGGGACACCTCACACTACATCAGATTGCCCAGAGCCACATCCAGCCTTCCAGGGATGGGGCTTCTGCCACCTCCCTGGGCAGCCTGTTCCAGTGTCTCACCACCCTCATAGTGAAGAACTTCTTCCTAATGTCTTATCTAAATATCCTTCCTATATTTTGGATCCATTCCCCACAGTCCTATCACTACCTAACAGCCTAAATAGTCTCTCACCAGCTTTTTGTAGTCCCCTTCAGACACTGGAAGGCCACAGTAAGGTCTCCTCAGAGCCTTCTCCAGCCTGAACAACCCCAACTCTCTCAGTCTGTCTCCATAAGAGAGGAGTTCCAGCCCTCTGCTCATCCTCATTGCCCTTCTCTGGACACATTCTAGCACCTCCAGATCTTTCTTGTAACAGAGGCTCCAGAACTGGACACAGTGCATGAAATATTGTCACCTAAAGCACTGAAGTGCTGCTCTGATTGAAATGGATTCCTGACACTAGAAATCTGGGCTGAATTTGTTGCCTGCTTCTCATGTGTGTCATAAATGTTTACAGACAAATGTTGTTAATATCTTCCAACCTCTCACAAAATGCTGAGAACAGGATTGTTTTGAAGTCTTGTTATTATATTTAATTTGTCTGGTCAAAAAGAATTTTATTTCTATTTAGGTCTGGCAAAATATCTCTGGCTATTTTTTTTTTGTGACAGGGGCTCAATACAGAAAAGTTGAGAGCATCAAATCTGTGTAAAAAAACCACCCCAAACTAAACCAAACCAAAAATCCTGATCATTTTGTCACTTGAATGTCACTGGAAAAAGATCCAAAACATTCATAGTATCAGTCAGGGTTGGAAGGGACCACAAGGACCATCTAGTTCCAAGCTCCCTGCCATGGGCAGGGACACCCCACGCTAGATCAGGCCAGCGAGGAGACATTTGGTGCTTCGCTCTGTGGCTCATGCTGTGTAGCTGCTCTCATGTGAGTGACATGTAAAAGCAAATTTTATTCTTACGGGGAATAAAGTGACTTTAAATTGCCTCATTCCATTACCTCTAATTAAAAGATATATGTATACAATTGCCTTCCCATCTGTGTCTTTCACATGGCATCACCTTGGGATGCTACCTGATTCTGCTTTTCAAGGGTGCATCTCTGGGCATAGCACCAAATGTCTTTCATTCCTCTGTAAATTCTAGTGTGAGGGTCTCATACAGAAGAATTTAAGGTGTGTCTAGGTTAGTGGTTTAGTTAAGCAGAGGAAACATACTTCTGAAACCAGTCTGCTGGTCCCTGCAAGATGTGCTTTGGTTCACATCATGGAGTTGTCTTGGGGGGGCTTTATTGGATCTCTTTCAGATGAAACTGAAGTGGACCATGGGCTCCAAGAGCACGTTCAGTGCCCACCAACTTCATCTCAGCCCCTAATAGGACTTGATTAGTTCTTGTTTGAGGTTAACCTCCATGAAATATGCATGGTGAGGATGTCAGGTCAGCAGTAATTGTTTCTTTCTACAGCTCTGCTCCTAGTGAACCTGAGGCCTTCCTGATGCATACATCTTTTCTGTCTTGTCAGTTTTTAGCAGAGGTGATATCACAGTATCACAGTATCACCAAGGTTGGAAGAGACCTCAAAGACCATCGAGTCCAACCCGTCACCACAGACCTCATGACTAGAGAATGGCACCAAGTGCCACATCCAATCCCCTCTTGAACACCTCCAGGGACGGTGACTCCATCACCTCCCTGGGCAGCACATTCCAGTGATGGGGTGGCTTGTAAAAACAAACTACATCTAGTGAGAAACAAGAGCAAATGGATTGCAATACTCAAGACAAGCACCACCAAAGAATCCTGTCTCAGTATAAACTAAGCTGTCCAGTGTTTCAAAGGCTATTTAAGAAGAACCACTGACAGCTGGGAGGCTTGGCTGAGACACCTGAAAGCTGTGCAGCCATTCAGCAAGATTTGGACAGACTGAGAGCAGGGCAGAGAGAAACCTAATGAGGTTCAGCAAGGGTAAGTGCAGAGTCCTGCACCTGGGAAGGAAGAACAAACTGCAGCAGTACACACTGGGAGGTGATCTGCTAGAAAGCAGCCCTGTGGAGGACTTGGGAGTCCTGGTGGACAACAAGTTCTGCATGGGACAGCAATGTGCCCTCATGGCCAAGAAGGCCAATGGGATCCTGGGGTGCATTCAGAAGAGTGTGTCCAGCAGATCCAGGGAGGTTCTCCTCCCCACTATTCTGCCCTGGTGAGACCTCACCTGGAATATTGCATCCATTTATCTCTCTCTTTGGCCTTGGAAGTCGTTGTGGAAATGTCTCTTAGAATTATCTTTATGTGAGACTACACATCCACTGTCTTTATATTAGGAGGGAAGAAAGAAGACAGTTAGCTCTTTGCCAGAGCCTGGTCTGAGGTTTTAGTGAACGCATGTCAGACTGCTCAGTGCAGGGGTTCTGCTTTGCCTAAACTGGAGAATCAACTGGAATCAACTCTCTTTGGATTCAAATAGCCCCGGAATCAGAGTACTCTCTGGTACTCTCTGGGGCTTAACTTCAAGCTTGCCCCTTCTACAAAAGTAGGGGAGTGAAGAAAAACACAGAGAGGTTTGCAGGCTAACAACAGGGAAGTGCCATTGTGGTGGTTTGGCCCTGGCCTAGGGGCCAGATGCCCAGCAAAGCAGCTCTATCACTCCCCTTCTTAAATGGACAGGGGAAAGGGGAAAATTACAACAAAATCCAGTAATAAGATAGAAGCAATTTAATCACAATAATAAGCAAAGGCAATAGACAGCATGGAACCAAAAGCAGAGAGTGAGGTGTTAGTCTCTGCTTCCCATCAGCAGGATGATGGTGGGTCTCAGGAAGCAGGGCTTTCTAAGCTTGGTGGTGCCTTAGGAGGACAAATCCCCCCACCTTCCTTCTTTCACTTCAATTCTTCCATCTGAGCTGATGTTGTGTGGCATGGAACACCCCTTTGGCCAGTCTGGGTCAGCTGGCCCAGCTGTATCCCTTCCCAAGCTCTTGCCCACCCCTCAGCATAGTCTTGGGGCAGGGAAATGTTGAAAGGACACGACCTGGATACTTGTTCAACAGCAGCCAAAACGCTGCTGTGTTATCAACTACTGCTGCAAAACACAGCACTGGAAAGATGCTGTGAGGAGAATTAACTCCAGCTCAGCCAAACCCAATACAGCCATATAAATAATGGTTTATGGACTCTGCTGGGACAAGTTTTTAATTTCCAATTTCAATCAATCCTTCACAAAAACCTCCTCCCCAAAAAAAGTGATAGAATCTGACCTTCAGGTGTCATAGTTCTTCCTCTGGTGTTTTGTGTGAAAGCTTGACTCTAGTGAGACTGCAAGCAAAATTAATTTCAATGATGATGAACTAATGCAGTCCTAACTGACTGCTCCTAGTCTGACTGGCATTTAGTGGCATGGCAGCATAGCAAAGTTCTGGATTTCAGTGAGACAAACAAAAACTCAGTCTATGATCCTCCCCCTCTACTCAGCCCTGGTGAGACCCCACCTGGAGTACTGTGTCCGGTTCTGGAGCCCCTATTGCAAGAGGGATGTGGAGGTGCTGGAACGTGTCCAGAGAAGGGCCATGAGGATGATCAGAGGGCTGGAGCACCTCTCCTATGAGGACAGACTGAAGGAGTTGGGGCTGTTCAGTCCGGAGAAAAGAAGGCTCCGAGGTGACCTCATTGTGGTCTTCCAGTATCTGAAGGGGGCCTACAGGAAGGCTGGGGAAGGACTTCTCAGGATCTCAGGTAGTGATAGGACTAGGAGGAATGGAATGAAGCTGGAGGTGAAGAGATTCAGGCTAGATGTGAGGAGGTTCTTCACCATGAGAGTGGTGAAGCCCTGGAATGGGTTGTCCAGGGAGGTGGTTGAGGCCCCGTCCCTGGAGGTGTTTAAGCCCAGGCTGGATGAGGCTCTGGGCAGCCTGATCTAGTGTGGGGTGTCCCTGCCCATGGCAGGGGGGTTGGAACTAGATGATCCTTGTGGTCCCTTCCAACCCTGACTGATACTGTGATACTATGAAATAATTGCCTTGTACATCACACTGTTCATAGGCTGAACTTGATTCAATTAGAGCAGGAGCAGTTTGCAGGCTGAGGCAGGTCTACTGCAGAAACAGTTTGACAACAGTGATGTAGCAAACGCTTGAAAGTTACATTACAGCCTCAGGAACCTAAAAAAAAGTTAAATTTGGAAAGCTGCACACATAAGAATATTGAAGAGTTGATGCTTCTTCAAGTTGGTGTTTTGGGTTTTCTTGTTGTTTTGGGTTTTGTTTGTCTGTTTTTTCTTTCTTGTTGGTTTTGTATAACATTTCCCCCTTTTTCTCCCCCCACTTTTTTTCTTTCTCCCCATTTTCTTCTTTCCCCCTGCCTTTTTCTTTCCTCCCCTTTTCCTTTTCCCCCCCCCTTTATTTTTCCACCCTTTTTCTCCCCTCTTTCTTTCTCCCCCCCCCCCCCCCCCTTTTTCTTTCCCCCCTTTTCCTTTCCCCCTTTTCCCTCCCTTTTCCTTTTTCCCTCTCTTTATTTCTCTCCCTTTTCCTTTTCCCTCTCTTTCTTTTTCCTGCTCTGGAACAGTTCAGAGTTCTCAATAGGGTGCAAAGAACTCTGGAACAGAAAATGCAAAACCCCAAAACAGAAATAGCCTGAGATCAAACATCCTCAGTAAGATGGGAATTCTTTGGTGCCTGTAGGGACAGTTCAGAACAGTTTTGAGGTGATCTTGGTTTTCTGATTTTTACTGTGATTTGGCATTTGGACTTCCATAGCATGGTTGAAGCTAGCATTCATTGGCATATTTGTGGTTGTTGTGCCCTTATCACCTAAGAAAAGGAAGCCACCTTCTGGCAGTTATTCTGTGGAACAACAACCCCATGCAGTGCTACAGGCTGGGGTCAGAGTGGCTGGAGAGCGGCCAGGCAGAGAAGGACCTGGGGGTACTGGTTGACAGCAGCTGAACATGAGCCAGCAGTGTGCTCAGGTGGCCAAGAAGGCCAATGGCATCCTGGCCTGCATCAGCAATAGTGTGGCCAGCAGGAGCAGGGAAGTCATTGTGCCCTGTGTTCAGCACTGGTTAGGCCACACCCTGAGTCCTGTGTCCAGTTCTGGGCCCCTCCATTTAAGAAAGATGTTGAGATGCTGGAAGGTGTCCAAAGAAGGGCAACAAAGCTGGAGAGGGGTCTGGAGCGCAGCCCTGTGAGGAGAGGCTGAGGGAACTGAAGATGTTTAGCCTGGAGAAGAGAAGGCTCAGAGGAGACCTTATTGCTCTCTACAACTACCTGAAAGGTGGTTGTAGCCAGGTGGGGGTTGATCTCTTCTCCCAGGCAACCAGGGATAGAAGGAGAGGACACAGTCTCAAGCTGTGCCAGGGGAGGTTTAGGTTGGTTGTGAGGAAGAAATTCTTCCCAGATAAAGTGATTGGCCATTGGAATGTGCTGCCCAGGGAGGTGGTGGAGTCACCATCACTGGAAGTGTTTTAAAAAGAGACTGGATGAGGCATTTGGTGCCATGGTTTAGTTGATTAGATGTGTTGGGTAACAGGTTGGAGTCGATGATCTTGAAGTTCTTTTCCAACCTGGTTAATTCTGTATTCTGTGGAATTTAGACAATATGAGGTAAAAATGAATTCCAGTTACAAGTTCAGTCCAAGCAAATGACTTGAGCTGAGCTCACAAAACCCTTGATGTGCTTTTCTGTTACGAAACATGCCAGTCCATTTTGTTCCTCCCTGGAAATAAGCTTGAAAGAGATCTCAGTGTAGCAATGTGTTATGAAAACTCCTCTTGGCAGCTGGGCGAAGCGTTCAACAATTTGGGATACAACTGAACTGTCCTAATTAGACAGCATTTTGAAAGCTGTATTATGGACCAAGAAAAGAGCTGCATCAAAATTTTTGCTTCATTAACTGGGATGCATTAAGAGCTCAAGACCACTGTGAATGAAGTGCTAATAACAAATATTAATGAAATGTGCTGACCTCTGGATACATGTTCCCAGGCACAAAAATAAGGGCTCTGTAATTGAGATCCATTAAGTATTGTGGTTATACTGGCTGAGCTAGCAGCCTCAGGTGCTGGCTGGCATTCAATATTACCATTTCCCTCCCTCCCCCCTTAACTATACAAATGGGGAGAAAAAAAATAGTCTTAGCAGTAATCCAGTCTTTATTAATGCAAAGATACTTAAGATGCAGATGAAAGCTCTCCTATGCTTGCTTTCAATGTGTATATAGTAAGCATATTCAGTCTGGCCTTGCTTCCCTCCTCTTCTAAGAAATTTATTATTGGAGCCTGAGCTGTGCTGCTTGGTGGTTGTGCTACAATACAAAGATCATAGATCTCATTCCATGTAACGACATCTCTTTCTCTCTGTAGCAAGAACTCATTAATTTTAATAGACACCAGTGAAGCAGCTGAGTGGGCTTTGAGGTCTCCTTCCTAGCAGCATGTTGTGTTGCTTCTGCACTGCTGAGTTCATTATTCTTTTAGTAAGAAAGCAAGGAGGAATGCAGCATGTGCAGTCCTAGTGCTATCTCGCTCAGACATGGCAGGGCATCAGCGCTCTACGGAAGTGCAGAGAGCCTGCTTGAAAAATGAAATGAAACATTCTTTATTTTGTCTAATCTAGGAGTGAGGGATGTGTAGCACATATTTCTACATCATTTGCTGCTTCTCTATTTCCTTCTTAATCTAAAGTTGCACAGGTCAAGGCTAGGAAAAATGGCTTTGTAATAAATGAATGCCAAGGATGTTATATGGGGCCATAAAGAGCTTACCTGCATTTCCTCTGCAAAAAAGAAATGCATGTGAGGTATTTCCTCAAGTCTCCACTCTTTTACTGTGCTGATTTATTTTTCCAGAGGTATGCATTTTCTTTCTGTGTTCCTTCTTTAGAATTGAGATTTCTTTCAAGCCTCAGTTGCATTCCTGCCAGTTCCTAAATGGGTCTGAAAACCTTAGCCCAGCTCTATTAGGATGCACAAGGAAGGCATTAATCCAGTATTCAAGTCAGTGAAGCTTTTTCAGGGGAGGTATGCAGGTGTGCTCAAGACTTTCATGTATTCATTCAGGTCCAGTTCAGATCTGAATATAGAATGGAGGTTCAATTCAGCTGTCACATCCTCCTGCCTCCTTGTCTCACCTCTGTTCTGTCATTACAGAATTAAATAGCAAATAGAGACTCTGCAGCACTCTGTCATTTAAGTTAGCACTCAAGCAAGAATACATGGTCATTTCTATATAGCCAATATCAGCCATGTTTTTAATTTGTTCATTAAAGAAGTCTCTCTTCAATTTCAGCTTTGATTCTGCAGAATTTCTCAGGACTTAGCTGTGAGGATTAAATCCAAGCAGCCATCCTTTAAGTTTCTAAGACTCGTTAATTCTAAGCTAGAGGCCCATAAGTCTCCTTTGTATGTAGTAATTACTTTACTCTGAAAACTGCATCCCAAGCTCCAACAGAGCCTTATCCAACCTTCCTATCTCCCGGGCAATAGTTCAGGGGAAAGCATGAAGGAAAGCATGTTGGCACATCTCCAAACAACCCCATGCTGTTGTCTGCCTGTGGTGATCGATTAGTATCCTGTCAAGAGCTGCAAGCATTGACTGATGTGCTGTGTGATAGAGAGTAGCTGCAGTGTCTGCTTCTTTGCAGCCCATGTACAACAGAAATCTTCTGTGTAGCACCTTTCTGCTCTGCACTGAACAGCAAAGAGGCAGGCAATCTTGCTTCATTGTCCTTGCTACCTACATAACAGGTTTGGTGAATCCTTTGTCAGGAAGACAAAGCAGCTGAGCACATTTTGCTAAGCAGCTTTTCTCTGGCACAGGCAGGGACTAGAGGACTCCTGTGAAGAGCGGGCAGTAGACAGAAAGCCAAGAATTGGAAATGCTAAAAGAAAACAAAGACTTTCTTGAGAACCCAGTGGTGTGCTGCAATACAGAGATGAAGCAAAGCTTATTGTATGTATTTTCCTCTTCTCTGTCTGCATTACTGTCAGTGTTGTCATAGTTCCCTGAGATCAGCCATCAAAAATCCAGCTTTTATCTAGCTCAGTGTTTCCATAGCTTTACGCAGTACTTTGGTTGCTGGCTGAATGGGAAGGAAGTGAAATTTTTGATCTCTCGGAAGTTGTGTGGCCTTGGATCAGTGTAAGGTGACTGAAAAGATTCTCTCATCATTTCCCTGTCAGGCAGAGAACAATGTTTGCCTCAGAGTGCATAGCATTTCTAGTTAGGCATGTTTAATAAATATTGTATCATTTAATACCATATCATAGTGCAGTTGTATTGAATGTACCCTCAGCAAGTTCACCAATAACATCACGCTGGGTGGTGCAGCCAACAGATCCTGGGCTGTATCAAGAGAAGCATAGCCAGCAGGTCAAGAGAGATGATTCTCCCCCTCTACTCCACTCTGGTGAGACCACACCTGGAGCACTGTGTACAGTTCTGGAGCCCCTATTACAGGAAGGATCTGGAGGTGCTGGAAGGTGTCCAGAAAAGGGCCACACGGATGATCAAAGGGCTGGAGCTCCTCTGCTGTGAGGACAGACTGAGGGCTATTCCATTTGGAGAAGAGAAGGCTCTGAGGAGAACTTATTGTAGCCTTCCAGTATCTGAAGGGGGCTACAAGAAAGCTGGTGAGGGACTTTTTAGGGTGTCAGGTAGTGATAGGATTGGGGGGGGGGGGGGGGGGGGGGGGAATGGAGCAAAGCTAGAAGTGGGTAGATTCAGATTAGATGTTAGGAAGAAATTCTTTCCCGTGAGAGTGGTGAGACAGTGGCACAGGTTGCCCAGGGAGTTGGTGGAAGCCTCATCCCTGGAGGGTTTTAAGGCAAGGCTGGGTGTGGCTAGAATTGTCCCATCTGTAAGCATGTTTGCATTTAAATTGATCACTGGAGAAGTTAGTTACACCCATTTAACATAGGAGGAAAGGTATTTTCCATGATCAGAAGTCTTCCTTCCCTGCTTAGAGGACACTGTCAGGACCCTGGTGGCTGGCATGCTAAAAGTAATTGGCTTGCTATCAAGTAATCTCTGGTGGATGACTGAGGACCGTTGTAAACAGAATACTAAATCTGAATGTGAAAAGACACAAAAATCAGTGTCTTCTCTCTATCTTGAGTAAGAAAATGGAGTTGGATGCCTGGCCAAGAGGCTGGGTAAATACTCTGTGAGTGTGGTAGCTAGAGAGGGGGCTTGCAGCTCGGACAAGCACAAATCCTTCCTGTGAAGTATCTTTACAAAAGGCATTGAAACTTCCTACCAAGAGAAGAACTGAAGATAATTGAGATGTAGGAAATGTCAGTTTAGATGAAGAGCCAGATGATGGCAGCATCGAATGCAACAGCAGGCTGAGAAAATTTCTGGGTTAGAATAGAATAGAATCACCACAGAATAGAATAGAATTAACCAGGTTGGAAAAGACCTTTAAGATCATCAAGTCCAACTGATCACCCAGCACCATCTAAGCAACTAAACCATGGCACCAAGTGCCCCATCCAATCTCTTCCTAAGCACCTCCAGTGAGGGTGACTCCTGGGCAGCCCATTCCAACGGTTGAGTAGCCTGCCCTTGAAAACTGAGTCAAAGTCCAACCTTTCTGTCTCACCCTCCACTTCAGTAATGGCTTTTGAAATACAGAGGTTTGTTTCTGGGAAGAAGAAAAGAAATAATTATTTTGTTCCATGTGCATGTGTTGATCTCTCTTAAGCCATGAAATAAGTCACCTCAGCAATTTTTCCACATGGTATCAGAGATAAACAATTCCTCTGGATCCTTTCAGACCCAGAACTCTTGTATTTTGTCCTCAGCTATAGAAATACTTCTAGCAAGTCCTACCCTCTACAAATACTACTGTCCCAGTTCTTCTCATCAAAGTGTAATCTGCAACTACTGCATCATCCAACGCAGAATTCAGAATATCACAGTGGATATGATGGGAAATACAAGCCATGTGCATGTCAACAGGTTGAGGGAGGTGATTCTCCCCCTCTACTCTGCTCTGGTGAGACCGCATGTGGAGTACTGCATCCGGTTCAGGAGCCCCATATACAAGAAGGATCTGGAACGTGTCCAGAGAAGGGCCACAAAGATGATCAGAGGGCTGGAGTAGCTCTCCTATGAGGACAGACTGAGGGAGCTGGGGCTGTTCAGTCTGGAGAAGAGAAGGCTCTGAGGAGACCTAATTGTGGCCTTCCAGTATCTGAAGGGGGCCTACAAGAGAGCTGGGGAGGAACTTTTTGGGGTGTCAGGTAATGATAGGACTAAGGGGAATAGAAAAAACCAACTAGAAATGGGTAGATTCAGATTGGATGTTAGGAAGAAGTTCTTCCTTATGAGGGTGGTGAGACACTGGAACAGGTTGCCCAGGGAGGTGGTAGAAGCCTCATCCATGGAGGTTTTTAAGGCCAGGCTGGATGTGGCTCTGAGCAACCTGATGTAGTGTGAGGTGTACCTGCCCATGGCAGGGCGACTGGAACTAGATGATCCTTGAGGTCCCTTCCAACCCTAACAAGTCCATGATTCTATGATTCTTGGAGAGCTGTTAACTGGTATTGGCAAAGTACAAAGATGATCATGGTACAGGGGCTGTTCTGTCTAGATCTACTGGCTTGTATTGGTCACAAAAGCAGGGAGCTGGCCTTTAACACAGCCCTTCTGAATTGCTTTTTCAGAGGTAGCCACACAGTCCTGGGAGAAGCAAGCATGTGGGGGCTAAGCATATTCAGGGGACACACTATTATGAGCTAGGAAGGGAAGCCAGTGAAGCCAAGGTCACAGCATGTTCACAGCTGCTGTGGATATGCCTTATGTCTGTGCTGGTAATTTGGAAGTGGGATTGCACCACTGTGTGATGGTAGTTCTCAACGTTGGGAGCAGTCCCACAAGCCAAGTTGCTTCAATGTTTTTATTTTAGTATGCTTGTTGACAGAGTTCCTCTCACAAGCTTACAGAAATGTTTCCTGGGTAAGCAGAAGATAAATGGCTGCAATGCACTTGAACTTTGAATGCTTTTCTGCCAACAGAGGCTACTGAATTAATTCAGTACATCTGCCAACTCAGTCTCCTTGGGGTGACATTTGAAATTTCAAGGATGTAGGTACTTCACTGAGTGCTTACAGAAAGAAGAGGAGATGCAAAGAGGAACTTGGACTGTACCAGCTTTTGAGTCTCTGGGTGGGGTGGAGGAGCAGTGGTTTAAGTCCTACTGTTTTCTGAGATGGCAGACTCACTGATGCTGTGACAGTCTCTGACTCTCACAATCTCAGTTACTGTACAGTTTGATCTAGTTCATAAACTCTCTTTTTCTCTGCACTTCCTGCCACCTGAAAAGGAGGTGCTCTCCTATAAACAGCAGGAATTGTCAATCCCTGCTTCACTGGACTACTTTGAGGAAACTAAGGGTAATAACATCTGCCCTTATATTTATGTAAGCACCATCACAAGGGCTGCAATCATTGTGAGTTTCTACCCCAGCACTTGTGAAGGACAAGATTCTGTCTTATTCCAGTTCTGAGTTGTGATAGTAAATAAGAACACTGGAGCTAGAAAAAGGGATATATTCTTCTGAAACCTACCCGGGTCAGCTCAGTGTTATGGCAACAGAGCAGTTCTCAGAAAAACAGCTGACTGTCCTCCCCATTCCTGAGACATCTTACAAAGAATAGATGTCAGATGGCTTCCTCTGACCTGTGAAGGTAAATTCAAAGCATTCAGGAGTGCCAGTGAGGGATTATGTCTGAAATTCCGTGGACAGAGAAGCAAAGCAATAAAGAAGGAAAGGGAAAATACCTTAAGGGGAGAGTGGATTTGGAGAAGTAAGATACCTGCTGCTGCTTACTGTCCAACACAAACTAAAATCTTTGCCAGTAGGGACTAATTGCTTGGAGATCTAAAGTATGGTAAGTGCTTTTACTATTTTTATTGCAGCAGCTAAGAGTGCTCTTCTAAATAAATGCACTGGAGTTCTATCCTTAAAGCATTGTATTTAGACAGGCATCTGTGAAATTTTGAAAGAAAAAGATACGCTACTTTCATCAACACAGTAAAAAAACCACTCACAGGCAGGCCCTTCACTTTGTGTAGGCTTGGAGGAAAGGAGTCTCTGAGTCAGCAGGTGGTGCCATTAAGCATATTTAAAGGTAGTTAATAATAGCCTTTCACCAGCCTTTTAGCACATATGGTTCTTACTCAAAAAATATACAAAGGAAATTGCCCCTGGGGGTTGAGTGCACTGCATTCATGCTGTTCTGCACCTCTGACTGCAGGTGCAACAATCAGGAGGGCCATGAACATGGGCATGAAACTCTCAAAAATCCCTTTAAATAAAAGCTCCATTCCCAGTCTCATTTGAAACAAAGTGGATTTTTTTCTAACAAGTTCTTTCAGGAGCTCTTTAAAGATGCAGTGTAAATTAGATTGTGCTGTATGTCTGCTTAATGTGTTTGTTGAGCAGCGTTTAGAATTTCCTTCTTGGAACACGTAAACACTGTGCATATCTACAGGAGGTAAGTCAGCCTCTGGGTTGAAACAAGGTGTCAGTCTGCAAGTGGAGAATCACAGAATCACAGAATTTTAGGGGACCTTGAAAGCTCATCTAGTCCAATCCCCCTGCCAGAGCAGGATTACCTATACCAGGTCACATAGAATAGAATGGAATGGAATGGAATGGAATGGAATGGAATGGAATGGAATGGAATAGAATAGAATAGAATAGAATAGAATAGAATAGAATAGAATAGAATAGAATAGAATAGAATAGAATAGAATAGAATAGAATAGAATAGACCAGGTTGGAAGAGACCTTCAAGATCATCGTGTCCAACCTATCAACCAATCCAGCCCACCTAATTATTTAAACCATGGCACCAAGCACCCCATCAAGTCTCCTCCTGAAAACCTCCAATGATGGCCACTCCACCACCTCCCCAGGCAGCCCATTCCAATGGGCAATCACTCTATCTGTGTAGAACTTCTTCCTAACATCCAGCCTAAACCTCCCCTGGTGCAGCTTGAGATTGTGTCCTCTTGTTCTTGTGCTGGTTGCCTGGGAGAAGAGACCAACATCCGCCTGTCTACAACCCCCCTTCAGGGAGTTGTAAAGAGCAATAAGGTCTCCCCTGAGCCTTCTCTTCTCCAGGCTAAGCAAGTCCAGCTCCCTCAGTCTCTCCTCATAGGGCTTGTGTTTCAAACCCCTCACCAACTTTGTTGCCCTTCTCTGGACTCATTCCAGCAAGTCAACCTCCTTCCTAAACTGAGGGGCCCAGAACTGGACACAGTACTCAAGGTGTGGCCTAACCAGTGCAGTGTACAGGGGCAGAATGACCTCCCTGCTCCTGCTGGCCACACTGTTCTTGATGCAGGCCAGGACGCCATTGGTCCTCTTGGCTGCCTGGGCACACTGCAGGCTCATGTTCATCCTACCATCGACCAGCACCCCCAGGTCCCTCTCTGCCTGGCTGCTCTCCAGCCACTCTGACCCCAGCAGGTTTTGAATATCTCCAGAACAGTAACCAAAGAAGGTAACATTTTCAAGTAGTAGACCTCACTAAAGTAATTTTATGTTGTTCCATTTGAAAAATGAACCATGGTTTCCATTGATGAGCATTGCATTCTGTTAGGTGTTTTTTCTCCTACTGTTCATTTTTCCTAAGATGGACAGAGAGAAATGTTTATTGCATTTTAAACAACTGTTTTCTCTTGATTATTCTAACATAAATAGTGATATACATGGCAGTATCAGAAACAATCCAAAGCCTCCCCCAGGACCTCCTAATATCAAATATGAAAAGCAGTATAACTTTTCGTGGCCACATTTCCTTTTGGGACATTGAGATTAACATGATATATACACATGTAGTGTACATAGGCACAGTAAATCTGCAAAACTAATATGTTATCCCCTTACTCTTGTGCCCTGCTTTCAGTGCCTGTATTTGCAGATCATTTTGACAGAGCTGCATTTCTCAAAATGCATCTGGAGTTTTGTGTTCAGTTCTGGGCCCCTCAGTTCCGGTAGGACCTCAGGGAACTGCTTGAGAGAGTCCAGTGCAGAACCACAAAAATGATTAGGGGAGGGGCCCTGCTGGGCTTTCTGCCAAGACTTCGGCCTTGAAATCGATAAGATACCAGGCCTGTATTAACTCCTTTCCAATTAACACAAAACTGCTTCTAACATTTTTTTTTCCTCTCTTTTCTCTCTCTTTCTATCCCACTCTGGGAAAAGGGGGGGGGAGAGAGGGGAGAGCGGAGGTGGGGAACCCCCTCTCTGCCGAGGGGGGTTACTCTCATTTCTGTGTTACTCTGTTGTATATCTTTGTATATATTGTAGATATTGTAAATTTGTAAATATTCCCCTGCATACCCTACAAACATCTTCCTTATGAGGAGAGACTGAGAAAGCTGAGAGCTCTTTAGCTTGGAGCAGAGGAGACTAAGGAGTGACCTCATTCATGTTTGTAAAGATGTGCAGAGTGAGTGCCAAGAAGATGGAGCCAGGCTCTGCTGGGTGATGACAGCACAATGACAGCACAAGGGGCAAGGGTCGAAGTTGAGGCATAGGAAGTTCCCTGGAAACATGAGGAAGAATTTTTTCCCTGTGGGGGTGACAGAGCACTGGAACAGGCTGCCCAGGGGGGTTGTGGAGTCTCCCCCTCTGGAGATATTCAAAACCAGCCTGGATGTGTTCCTGTGTGATCTGCTGTAGGTGATCCTGCTCTGGCAGGAGGGTTGGACTGGTTGAGCTTTCAAGGTCCCTTCCAGCCCCTAACCTTCTGTGATTCTGTGATTTTAATAAAGTTTTGCTTCCCATATCGGGTGAAACTGTGCAGATTGCATCAGATTTGTAACTAGGATTTATCTGCCTGTGCTCCTCTCTTGGTTTCAGTTTCCTGTGACTGTACTCCTCACAACTAGTTGCAAGTTGTTTCATAGCATTACTGTGTGTTATGATGTATTTCCAAGTTTTATCCCAAAGGTATTTGCTTTTCAGTTCTAAGTGAAATTCTTCATGTACAGGAGGTGATTTGCAAGGTGCTTTTTGATATTTGCTGATAAAAGGTGCTATTTAAATTACCTTTACTGCCATATGGTCTCTTCATGTTCCCATTTTAAATCCACTGGGAGCAATCTCTCAGCACACATCAACAGAAGCACATCTGGTCCTCACAGAGCCTGTGATGGAGTATTCTTTTGGTTTGATTTGTCCCTCTATGAAAGTTCAAATATATTAGGCATAAGACAAAGAAACAAAGCTTCTCAAAAATGAAAAGCACTCTACAACATGTTTGAGACACGCCAAAAGCTGTTCTCAGTAGAGACAAGCGTAACAGATTTTAAGTTGGCTTGGTCAAAGTGAAAATCACTTGTAAGGATACTGCTTAAAAACCATCTGGACTTTCAGGTCAGTAGTTTGCTGCAGAACTGCTCCAGACCCCTCATATTCAACCAGGGCATGCTAGATCTGGCTAAGTTCTCCTTTTCCTCATTTGCTGGCAACTGGTGTGCTGATACGAAAGCAAACAATGACTGTTGGTGCAGCTGTGTTATGTATTGCTTTCAGATGCGGGAAACAAAGTAGTCTTACCCACGGGCCGTGTTGATTGTCATGCCTGAAATGCAGGTAGAGTTTCCTTCTACAGTTTACCAAAAAGCATGCCAAATTTCTGTCAGAGATTCTTTCCACTGCAGCCTCTTGCAAGGTGAAAACATTTCCAGAATAAAAATGACAATGCCAGTGAGAATGAACTTTGACAGGAGTGCAGTGAAGTGTGTGGTGGGGCACACTCAATCTGCAGGCTTTGAAATAAGATCTAATTCCACCTCCAGTCCTGCAAGATGTAGTATTGGACCAAGGAGTTTCAATACAAGTCACAGCAGTGTACAGCCTAATTCATGCATGGTAATAATAATGTCTTCTGGTGCATACAATATTAATACTCCAGGGTCTTCTCCATCTGTTCTCACGTATGCTAAAGATGTAAACCTCTCGGAGGCAGGAAGTCACTTTATTGTTTCATATATCTACGGTGCCTAGCACGGTCAGACACTTCAGAAGATACAATCACTACTCTGGAACAAATAACTTCCCCCCCACACACACTCTGAGAAGTCATAGGAATGAAAGAACAATAATAGAACTGTAATATGTCTAGTTTTAGGATGTAGTTTTGGTTTTTTTCTAAGTGAATGCAGGTATGAAGGTTAGCTCATCACTTCAATGAAGGGCCAGATTTTCACGTAATATAACATGTGGAAACCTACTGACAAGCCTACCAGTGTCTAGGCTGTCCAGCCCAGTGGGTGGGCACAGGTAATAGTGTGTTTCTACCCCTAAGCCATAGAATCATAGTATCAGTCAGGGTTGGAAGGGACCACAAGGATCATCTAGTTCCAACCCCCCTGCCATGGGCAGGGACACCCCACACTAGATTAGGCTGACCAGAGCCTCTTCCAGCCTGGGCTTAAACACCTCCAGGGACAGGGCCTCAACCACCTCCCTGGACAACCCATTCCAGGGCTTCACCACTCTCATGGTGAAGAACCTCCTCCTCACATCCAGCCTGAATCTCCCCACCTCCAGCTTCATTCCATTCCCCCTAGTCCTATCACTACCTGAGATCCTGAGAAGTCCTTCCCCAGCCTTCCTGTAGGCCCCCTTCAGACACTGGAAGGCCACAATGAGATCACCTCGGAGCCTTCTTTTCTCTGGACTGAACAGCCCCAACTTCTTCAGTCTGTCCTCATAGGAGAAGTGCTCCAGCCCTCTGATCATCCTTGTGGCCCTTCTCTGGACACCTTCCAGCACCTCCAGATCCCTCTTCTAATAGGGGCTCCAGAACTGGAGGCAGTACTCGAGGTGGGGTCTCACCAGAGCTGAGTAGAGGGAGAGAATCACCTCCCTTGACCTGCTGGCCACACTCCTCTTGATATAGAGATGCACCCTTATCAATCTGGCTGCAAAGTTATCGTCTTTCTCTTTCTTCCCTGGGGCTTTTGATGTACCCCAGCTGGGGAGAAGGGGAGTGTTGGGTTTTTGGTCTGGTGTAAAGGAACTTTGCTATGATTTGCCATGCTCACCACTATGCTTTGTAGTTTTGTAGTATATGAATTGCCTTTCCATTTGAACTTTCCATGATTATCGAATCCATTTGTATGAGCGTTATTCTTTTACCCCTTTAAGAGCAATAGAGCAATCAGTCCTGCTCTGAACTAGGACAACAGCAATTAGGCCACACCTTGAGTACTGTGTCCAGTTTTGGAACCCTCAGTTCAAGAAGGACATCGAGACACTTGAACATGTCCAGAGAAGGGCAACAAGGCTGGGGAGAGGCCTTGAGCACAGCCCTGTGAGGAGAGGCTGAGGGAGCTGGGATTGTTTAGCCTGGAGAGGATAAGGCTCAGGGGTGACCTCATTGCTCTCTACAACTACCTGAAGGGTGGTTGTAGCCAGGAGGGAGTTGGTCTCTTCTCTCGGGCAACCAGCAGCAGAACAAGAGGACACAGTCTCAAGCTGCACCAGGGGAAGTTTAGGCTGGAGGTGAGGAGAAAGTTCTTCACTGAGAGAGTCATTCACCATTGGAATGTGCTGCCCAGGGAGGTGGTGGAGTCCCCATCCCTGAAGGTGTTCAAGAGGGGATTGGATGTGGCACTTGGTGCCATGGTCTAGTCATGAGGTCTGTGGTGACAGGTTGGATTTGATGACCTTTGAGGTCTCTTCCAACCTTGGTGATACTGTGATACTGTGAACAGTTTAAGAAATAGGTGCACAAAAGGAAAGCTCTCTCTCTATATATAGCAAGTTCTTGGGGAAAAATTTAGACTCCCTTCCCCCTTTCCTTTCCCCCTTCCTCTTGGTATTCTGAGCAGCCTAAAAAGTAATTATAAAGTGTTTTTTTTTTGTTTTGTTGTGTTTGGTGTTGGTTTTTTTTTAATGAACAGATTGTAGTTAAAGAATATTAACCAAAAAATAGACTTATTTTGTATATTTGCTTATCTTCTATTGTCCTGCCAACAGTCTGCACTTCCTAAAGGGAGCAGTGAGCACTTTCCCAGCAGTTAGTGCTGGAAAAGCAGGGGACACAGATGGACATCTTGCTTACTGCTGCTCTGGGGAAGCATGTTTTCCTTTGGCTGCTCTGAAGGGCAGAATTGCATTATTCATGGGGAGAAGCTGTGTCTTTGCAGCTTTTGGGTGGCAAACATCTCTTTCAAACGTGTTTCATAAAATACTCTGCACTAGAAGAGCTTTGGTAAAAGTGCTTTTGCACTTCTGCTGCTTCAAGGATGTAGGAAGGCGGTTTGGGAAATGTAGTTTTCCCTCAGGAAAAGATTCAAGTAATTTTATTTTAGTTCTTTCTTCAAAGATTGATTTGTTTTTTTAAAAATCCTGAATTAAGATAAAAAGCCAACAATTTTCAGGCCCTCTTAGGGTAAAAACTAAGTTGTAGGAGAAAGAGTTTGGAAAGTGAAGCTTACCTTCAGCTGCCAATAGGCAATAGAGATGCCTCGTGGGGGTGGCTGTATTTCTCAAAGCCCATTCAGTTCTCTCATGCAGGCATTTTTTAGCTGATGGTCTATCTAATTCATTGTAATCTTGACCAACTCAGATAGTTAGTCAGGCATGGATGTGGGAATAGAATAGAATAGAATATAGAATAGAATAGAATAGAATAGAATAGAATAGAATAGAATAGAATAGAATAGAATAGAATAGAATAGAATAGAATAGAATAGAATAGAATAGAATAGAATAGACCAGGTTGGAAGAGACCTTTGAGATCATTGCATCCAACCTATCATCCAACACCATCTAATCAACTAACCCATGGCACCAAGCACCCCATCAAGTCTCCTCCTAAACACCTCCAATGGTGGCAACTCCACCACCTCCCCGGGCAGCCCATTCCAATGGGCAATCACTCTCTCTGTGTAGAATTTCTTCCTAACATCTAGTCTGAACCTCCCTGGTGCAGCTTGAGACTGTGTCCTCTTGTTCTGGTGCTGGTTGCCTGGGAGAAGAGACCAGCCCATGCCTGTCAGGTAGTTGTAGATAGCAATAAGGTCTCCCCTGAGCCTCCTCTTCTCCAGGCTAAGCAGCCCCAGCTCCCTCAGCCTCTCCTCATAGGGCTTGTGTTCCAAACCCCTCACCAACTTTGTTGCCCTTCTAGATGTTGCCCTCATAGGTGTGAATGGCAGCTTGCAAGGACTCATTTCATTAAGGGTTATACTGTAAGTCTAAGTTGTGAAGTCCAACACCTGAAAAATAAAACTGCTGCATGTAGTTACCTCTGCAGCACCTCATTCAAGTAATCTTGTGACTATACTGCAGTTTTCTAGGTTTTAAAACATTTTTTCCCATATCCACCTTAACTTTGCAGTTCAAATCACTTTCTGCTGATGTTTAGTGATACAAACGTATTGCAAATGTCAAAGCACAGAAGTTTTATTTATTTAGGTTGCATAGTCAAGCACTTGAAAGTTAGGAAATGCCAGATGTATGCACTGCCAGCACAGCAAGGTACATTCTCTATCCCAGAAATCTTATTTGGATGTGGTGCTTGGGGATATGGTCCAGAGGTGAACTTTGTAGAATCACACAGAATCACAGAATCAGCCAGGCTGCAAGAGACCTCCAAGATCATCAAGTCTTCCTGATCACCCAACCCTATCTAATCAGCCAGACCGTGGCACTTAGTGCCTCATCCAGGCTTTTCTTAAACACCTTCAGGGATGCTGAAGGTCCACCACCTCCTTGGGCAGCACATTCTCATGGCTAATCTCTCTTTCTGTGAAGAACTTCTTTCTAAGATCAGTCCTAAACTTCCCCCTGTGCAGCCTGAGACTGTGTCCTCTTGTTTTGTTCACAGGATCATAGGATGTTAGGGGTTGGTAGGGTCCCAAAGAGATCATCAAGTTCAACCTCCCCCTGCCAGAGCAGTACCATACAATCTAGCTCAGATCATAGAGGAATGCATCCAGACAGAGCTTGAAAGTCTCCAGAGAAGGAGACTCCACAACCTCTTTGGAGAGCCTGTTCCAGTGATCTATGACCCTTACAGTAAAGAAGTTCCCCCTTGTGTTGGGGTGAAACCTCCTGCACTGCAGCTTACATCCATTGCTCCTTGTCTTATTACATGGAGCAAGTGAGCAGAGCCTGTCCCCTCTCTCCTGACACCCAGCCCTCAGATATTTATAAACATTTATTATGTCCCCTCTAAGCATTCTCTTCTCCAGACTAAACAGCCTCAGGTCCCTCAGTCTCTCATCAGGCAGTGCTCCAGTCCCCTTGTCATCCTTGTAGCCCTCCACTGGACCCTCTCCAGCAGATCCCTGTCCCTCTTAAACCGGGGAGCTCAAAACCGAATGCAGTTCTCAGGTTTTGCTGGTTGCCTGGGAGAAGAGACCAACCCCTACCTGGCTAGAGTAGGATTCTCAGCTGGAATCCTGAAGGTCTTTTCCAGCCCGAATGTTTCTGTGTGATTCAGTGATCACACAGATTTCAGACAGCTGCTAAAAAGAAGGTCCTTCTGCAAGTGAGAAAAAGAGCACCTCTCATGAAGGAAAAAGGGCAAACTGTTGTCATTGTTAGAGCCGTGTGAGTTCGCTCCGCACGATCCAAGCAAATTTCATCTGTGGCAGCAGGTGCCTGCGGCAGGGCGCGGGCAGCAGGGGGCGCCGGAGCGGCCGCGGTGCTGCCCCGCCCCGGACTCAGCCGGTTCTGCCGCGGAGCCGCAGGGGGCGCAGCTGAGCCCCGCCGTGAGGCTGCTGGCGCTGCTGCGAAAGCGTGCTGGAGAAAGGACGACGTGCCACAAAGGTGGTGAAGGGTGAGGAAAAAAGTGTGGAACACCAGCCCTGTGGCCAAGGAAGAGGAGGTGGCGGCACCTCAGGCACAGGAGCCATGATGAGAATGGCTTTGGAGCTCCCTGGCAAGAGCCGGCAGGCTCCCTCCCGTGCCTCCAAGGAAGTGATGCAAATGCTGTTTACCGGCCGCAGCATGTATCTGTCGGAGGTAAATAATGATAATATGTATCACAGAATTGTTAGTGTTGGTAGGGACCTCAAGGATCATCCAGTTCCAACCCCCTGCCATGGGCAGGGACACCTCACGCTACAGCAGGTTGCTCACAGCCACATCCAGCCTGGCCTTCAAAACCTCCAGGGATGAGGCTTCCACCACCTCCCTGGGCAACCTGTGTCTCACCACCCTCATGGGGAAGAACTTCTTCCTAACAGCCAATCTGAATCTACCTATTTCTAGTTTTACTCCATTCCCTCCAGTCCTATCACTCCCTCACACCCTAAAAAGTCTCCAGCTTTCTTGTAGCCCTCTTCAGATACTGGAAGGCCACAATAAGGTCTCTCCAGAGCCTTTTCTTCTCCAGACTGAACAGCCCCAACTCTTTCAGTCTGTCCTCATAGCAGAGAAGCTCCAGCCCTCTGATCATCCTTGTTGCCCTTCTCTGGACACGTTCCATCATGTCCAGATCCTTCCTGTAATAGGGGCTCCAGAACTGGAGACAGTACTCCAGGTGGGGTCTCACCAGAGGGGAGCAGAGGGGAGAATCACCTCCCTCAGCCTCATGAGGAAGAACTATGCGGCTCAGTGGGTAGCCCACAAGACCCTTAATGGGAAGGTCGTGAGTTCAAGCCTGCATTGGGCAGTAATGTCCTCCCTACTCTAGTCATGAGGTCTGTGGTGACAGGTTGGACTCGATGATCTTTGAGGTCTCTTCCAACCTTAGTGATACTGAATACTGACTATCAGTGGGCCACAGGAAAAATTGACCAGAGTCAAGACACTTGTACCAACCAGTCTTCTCTGTGCTTTCTCATGCCAGAGGTTTTATTTATTTTCAGATAACTTTAAATGCTTGATGAATATGCAAGATGGATAGGCAGAGGGGATAGGTTTTATTAGACAGACTGGTGAGATAGAGAAAAGTTTTTGGTGCAGAAAACCTGTTAAGGACCATGTGTCTTGGAAACTTCTTGTCTTACTTTAAAGAATGGAGAGAAATTATTTTACTCCCCAAGGAAGTAAACTAAAGAGGCTCTCATTGAATGGGAGACAAATACAGAATTGTATTACAAAATGTACAGGAAAATACAGAACATGTGAATCCTTAACTCCTCATATTTATATAGGATACATGAAACCCCCCAAAAACCTTCCCCCAACCAGGCCAAACCACAAATCCCAGTGCTCATTTTCTAGCCTCCCTGGCCTAAACAGGCTAAGATTGCACAGGGAAAAATTAGTCAGGCTTCTGAAGGCCACAAACAGGTTTACTCCCCCACTGTTACCAGACTCCTTCTGGAGAGCCAAAAGGAAGGATGAAAAAGAGAACAAGTTGGCCTTGCTGCCAATTTGTAGAGAGATAGCAGGATTGTGGGATTGAATAACAAAATCACAGTTTTCTGGTCCATCTCTGGACCTTTCTGATCCTTCTGGAGGACTCAACTCTGTGTTGGTGTTTTTGTTTGTTTGTTTGTTTTGTCATGAAGGCCTCAAACTACCACACTTGTCTTTTTTGTTCTGTTTTTTCAGATGTATCTTTTGGCTCTTCTGATCACTGATCCTGAGATGTGAAGCAGCTTGCAAGGGAGCTATGGCAGAAGCCTTTGCCATCTCCCTTCATTGGCTCCAACTCTTGGCTTTGGCACAAAAGCTTGAAAGCATCACAGCAGGTAAAAGGAGAGGTGTTACCCGAAAAGGTCTTGCAAGCCTCAGAATCCTCTAGTTGGGAATTTCATCCATTCTGCAGAACTGAACAGTGAGGGTTGTCTCTGAGAGGCCCTTTCTGCATGGCCTGTGGGGCAGACCTTTGCTATCTCTAGCTTGCCTCAGGAAGACTGCTCCAAGTCACAGGCCATTTGTAAGAGGGCAGATTTTGGCTATCTGAATACAGAATATACAGAATTTACAGAATACAGAATTAACCAGGTTGGAAAAGACCTTTGAGATCATTAAGTCCAACCTATCACCCAACACATCTAATCAACTAAACCATGGCACCAAGTGCCTCATCCAGTCTCTTTTAAACACTTCCAGTGATGGTGACTCCACCACCTCCCTGGGCAGCACATTCCAATGACCAATCTCTCTTTCTGGGAAGAATTTCTTCCTATCATCCAGCCTAAACCTCTCCTGACACAACTTGAGACTGTGTCCTCTCCTTCTGTCCCTGGTTGCCTGGGAGAAGAGACCAACCCCCACCTGGCTACACCCTCGTTTCAGGGAATTGTAGACAGCAAGAAGGTCTCCCCTGAGCCTCCTCTTCTCCAGGCTAAACAACCCCAGCTCCCTTAGTCTCTCCTCACAGGGCTGTGCTCCAGACCCCTCTCCAGCCTCATTGCCCTTCTCTGGACACCTTCCAGCATCTCAACATCTTTCTTAAATGGAGGGGCCCAGAACTGGACACAGGACTCAAGGTGTGGCCTAACCAGTGCTGAGCACAGGGCAGAATGACTTCCCTGCTCCTGCTGGCCACACTATTCCTGATCCTGGCCAGGATGCCACTGGCCTTCTCGGCTACCTGGGCACACTGCTGGCTCATGTTCAGCTGCTGTCAACCAGTACCCCCAGGTCCCTTTCTCTCTGGCCGCTCTCCTGCCACTCTGTCCCCAGCCTAGCCCTACATGGGGTTGTTGTGGCCAATGTGTAGAACCTGGCATTCAGAAGTGTTAAATCTCATGCCCTTGGTCTCTGCCCATTTGTCCATGCCTCTTCCCTGAGCATGTTAAGAAAAATTGCTTATGGGCTGGAAGGCCCCTCCAAACCATTTTTAGTGTTTTGTAATCCAGTGTACCACAGAAAATAAGGTACTTAGTTTTTTTCCTCACTTTGCAAAGCTTCTTACTTATTTATTTACTTGTTTCCTGTGTGCAGTTAGAATATTAATGTTGTTATTCACCTGGGCATATCCTGCTTGACAGAAACAGGGACTGCAGAATTGGGTCCTCATGAAAATTATTTGGAACATAAATATAGCAGGGACTAAATCAACTACAGTCACTGGAGATGAACCAAAATCCATTCTGTGTTTCAGTGTAGAAAGAGAGCTTTTTCTCTCTTTATTTTTTTAAATGGGCTTTATAGCATCTACTTGTCTGCTTGGCAACTTAACTAAACTCAGATCTCATCAGGTTTTAATTGTGTGGTTAGAAGATTATTGAAATAAGCCATCAAATGGCCCTGAAAACACAATCCTCAGGACCCTAGAATGTGGGGTTCATAACGATGTACATAATCCTTAAATGCCTGAGCACAAATTCATCTCAGCTGGGTGGATGAGCAGAGAAAACTTCGTCCTGTGGTAATACAGTCCTAAGAAACTGCTCTCTAAACATTCTGGTTTTAGTCTGCAGCTGGCAGTTCATCTTCGTCTGCAACCTACCCTTCCTTACCGTGTTTCTGATTATCCAGGGGCATTATGTAATTCTGTGTCATGCAGCCTGGGGCATTTTCACACACCTCTGCAGGGCAGGCCAGTCTGATTGCAACTTGAAAATTCACAGCTTAGGCAAATTGTTATGTAACTGCAATAAGATATCTAACCTCTTGTTTGCCCAAAGCTGTCACACATGGCTGGATTCTTGGTGACTGCAGAGCAGTTGTTGAAGGCAGTTAAATTTTTTCTACTCTATACTAGCAGAGAATGCAGGCCACAATGTATATAGGAATTATAAAGCCTCTGCTCTGCTTTCTGGTATTTTCAGGCATTTTGCTCTTATATATGTTCTTACATATGATCCTATGGAGACAGACTGAGAGAGTTGGGACTATTCGATCTGAAGAGGGAAAGGCTCCAAGTGGATTGTATTGTGGCCTTCCAGTATCTGAAGGGGGCTACAAGAAAGCTGGGAAGGGACCTTTTAGGGTGTCAGGTAGTGATAGGACTGGGAGGAATGGAGCAGAACTAGAAATGGGTAGATTCAGATTGGCTGTTTGGAAGAAGTCCTTCCCCATGAGGGTGGTGAGAGACTGGAAGGTTATTTACCATAGCACTGTGAAATTCCCTGTAGGTGCTTTGTTAATTTTCAGATAAATCAACACAGAGCCTTTTACTCCATAGCAATGGTAATGTATTTTGGTTAGTATTAAACCCTCCCAGTCTGCAGTGATACCACGCATTGCTTTTCACAGCGGCTGTACGAGGTGCACATTCGGGGTTGTGCTGTGCCTAAAGAGCCTTCGAGATACCAAGAGACCTGCGGCGTGTGCTGCCACCAGGGGGCAGGAGGAGACAAGAGTTTAGCAGCATTGAGGTGGTGGTGGGGGGAACCCAACAGCCCTTCTTTTATCTCCCCTGCCCCCCTTCAATTTCTGGAAAAGCACAGTCTCTGCAGTTGTATGACTATGTGTGAAAGCAAGTCTTCTGGGTTAGTTTGGTGGCTTTCCTTTCCTTTTTTTTTTTTGGGGGGGGGGGGGGAGGGGGGAAGTTATGTAAACAATGCTTGGCTTCTGTTTCAGTGAATATACATGTATTGCTGCTTCTGAGACACTGTATGTCCTCACGAGCAGAAGCCCCGGGATCTATTTAAAGAAGCATTTTAATGCTATATAAAGCTCCGTGTTTCCCAGTTGGTAAAGAAGCAGCAGTGTTTCCAATCCCCTCTGCAACATTGTAGCTTTTGTTTTTCTTACACAGTTTGAAGATCACAGAATCACAGAATTGTCAGGGTTGGAAGGGACCTCAAGGATCATCCAGTTCCAACCCCCCTGCCATGGGCAGGGACACCTCACACCACATCAGGTTGCTCAGAGCCACATCCAGCCTGGCCTTGAAAACCTCCAGGGATGAGGCTTCCACCACCTCCCTGGGCAACCTGTGCCAGTGTCTCACCACCCTCATGGGGAAGAACTTCTTCCTAACATCCAATCTGAATCTATCCATTTCTATTTTTTCTTTTCCATTCCCCCCAGTCCTGTCACTCCCTGACACCCTAAAAAGTCCCTCCCCAGCTTTCTTGTAGGCCCCCTTCAGATACTGCAAGGCCACAATATGGTCTTCTAGGAGTCTTCTCTTCTCCAGACTGAGCAGCCCCAATTCCCTCAGTCTGTCCTCATAGGAGAGGAGTTCCAGCCCTCTGATCATCCTCATGGCCCTTCTCTGGACATGTTCCAGCATGTCCAGATCCTTCCTGTAATAGGGGCTCCAGAACTGGAGACAGTGCTCCAGGTGGGGTCTCACCAGAGTGGAGTTGAGGGGGAGAATCACCTCCCTCGACCTGCTGGCTATGCTTTCTTCCTGCAGCCCAGGCTCTGGTTGGCTCTCTGGGCTGCAAGTGCACACTGCTGGCTCATGTTGAGCTTCTCATCCACCAGCACCCCCAAGGTCTTTTCTTCAGGGCTGCTTTCAAGCCAGTCCCTGCCCAGTCTATGTAGGTGCTTGGGATTGCTCTGACCCATATGCAGGACCTTGCACTTGGACTTGTTGAACCTCATGAGGTTGTCATGGGCTCACCTCTGCAGCCTGTCCAGGTCCTTCTGGATGGACCCCTCCCCTCCAGTGTGTCAGGTGCACCACACAGCTTGGTGTCATCAGCAAACCTGCAGAGGGTGCCTCAATGCCACTGTCCATGGCACCAACAAAGATGTTAAACAAGACTTCTCCCAGTACTGATCCCTGAGGGACTCCACTTGTCACTGGCCTCCACTTGGCCATGGACCCACTGACAGCCACCCTTTGGGTGGGGCCATCAAGCCAGTTCTTTATCCACTGAATAGTCCATCCTTCAAAACCATACTTCACCAGCTTGGAGAAAAAGATGTTGTGTGAGACAGTGTTGAAGGCTTTGCTCAGCTCCAGGTAAATTATATCAGTTGCTTGGCCTTCATCTATTGATGTTGTGACCTTGTCATAGAAGGCCACCAGGTTTTTCAGGCAAAATTTGCCCTCAGTGAAGCTGTGCTGATTGTACCAAATCTTCATTATTGTTCTGCCTCAGCAGTGCCTCCAGGAGGATCCTGCTCCATGCTCTTACCCAGGCACAGAGGTGAGACTGGCTGGCCTATAGTTCCCTGGGTCATCCTTCTTTCCCTAGATAAACCTGGACATTACAATTCAAGATGGTAGCATGGTATTTTCCCTTGGAAAACAACATAGTGGGAGCCTGAGGCTTATGCCATGCCTAGTTATGAAAGATCTTTGATGTCTGAAGTGTTTCTTGTGTCTAGGAATAATGCAGGAAGCAGCCTACTTTCTAAGATAGTGCAGTGACCCACTTGCACTGTGATGGAAGGGAATCACTGACTGAAGCCTGCTTGCCCTAGCTGTGAGGAGCAAAAACTAGGTTTGTTCACAGAAGTGGATGTTTGTGTAAGGAGTGCTGTTCATAATTAATTATAGCCTACTCCCAGATGAGACATGTGCTTATCTCTCAGCAAGAAGATCGTGAAAGACTTTGTAGTAATTACATCAAAGAATCGAACGTGGCGATGAATCCTCCGAGAACAGAAGTGTACCAAGTATTTTCCAGGCCACTCCAGATCTATAGTTGGGGTGTGAAGCCTGCAGTTCTTAGTGGTGTGTAGCTCATAGCCATGATTTCTACCAGTGGTAGAAATCATGAGGCACCAGAAACTGTGAGGAGAGTAACTGGGTATTCATTCGTCATAGCTTTGTATAGGAACACTCTGGTGGTGAAAAAGCAACCTGAAACTGACAGGATGCTTAGCTTTGCTGGAGGATAGGATAGGATAGGATAGGATAGGATAGGATAGGATAGGATAGGATAGGATAGGATAGGATAGGATAGGACAGTGTTGCAAGAAGGGGCCGCTATATGATCAATGGGATCAGCGAAATCCAACTTTATCGAGCATCAGACACATCTTATATACAGTTCACTATAATTATGCCCACTTGGCAACATACTATTGGTTGCTCTCTAAAAGGTTGCATCATTGTTTTCACAACTCTGTGGAATTCTTCTATCCGGCCTAATTGCTCTCTTCCCCAGATCTCGCCTCCTCCTTATCTTGCTTGCCGCCCTTCTCAGGGGCAGCTGGACTTCAGCATACCAAGCAATCAGCACTTTCTCACATCTCTTACTCCTCCACTATATTATCAACAGAGAATTCTTCAAGGCCTGAATTGCACAGGTGTTCCTGGGACCCACGTCCCCTCTTGCTCAAAACAAACCCCAACAGGATAGGATAGGATAGGATAGGATAGGATAGGATAGGATAGGGTAGGATAGGATAGGATAGGATAGGATAGGGTAGGATAGAATAGGAGTAGAGTAGAATAGAATAGAATAGAATAGAATAGAATAGAATAGAATAGAATAGAATAGAATAGAATAGAATAGAATAGAATAGAATAGACCAGACCAGGTTGGAAGAGACCTTCAAGATCATCGTGTCCAACCTATCAACCAATCCAACCCGCCTGAACAACTAAACCATATGGATGTCCCAGGCTTAAGGAACCTGTTTCAGTAGTTGCCAGCAAAGCAAAGGCCTCCTTGCTTAAGTGAAAGAGCTTCTCTTTATGACCTTTAATTAAAGATTCCACTAACCTATCTTTGGAGCTCTTGTTTTTCGTTTAAACTTCACGTTTCAGTATTGCATTTGTCTTGACAAATAAGTTATTCAGGTAGGTCATCTATGTTAAGCAGGTAGTTAGAATAAATACATATAGATGTGGAATGTCTGTGTGCTTGGAGGTGTACATAACCAGAGGCCCAGCATATGCTGTTTATTACCCACCACTTCTGAATTGAAACTGTGAATCTTGCCACGGTCCTGTGCAGTTGTCAGAGCGTAAAGCACTGCTTCTAGGTGCTGCTGCTGGGTTGTAGTGAAGAACATATTAACAGGCAGCAACCACAGCACAGAAGCAACTCTGTCAAAAATATGCAATTGTGGCCATCTGCCAGTTCTCTTCCAAAGCTGCCAAAGGTTTTGAGTATGTTTCTTCTGTGTTCTTGGAACTTTGTTCTAATTAACAAAACAACAACAACAACAAATAATCATAATTATAAGGGAAACCCCCCAAAAGTCCAGAGTCTGGAATGCTTCAGGATCTATACCTGTAAGAAATTTCACTTTTGGCTCTTTCACAGACATGTCATAGGCTCACAGACTCATGAAGATTGATCGGACCCAGGATCCTGTCCAACCTGCTTCCCAGAGCAGGGTCTGTACTGAGTTCAAAGTAGGTTTCACAGGGTTTTAAAAACCTCTATGTGTGGAGACTTCTTGGGCTGCCTGGGCAACCTGTTCAACCTTCTTCATGCTCTGTCACTGTCAAAAACTATTTTCCCTAGTGTCAAGCCAGAACCTCCTGTTTTAGTTGGTGTCTGTTGTCTTTCATCCTCCTGCCAGGCATCTCTCTGAAAAGGTTTGTCTCCCAGGACCTTCCTTGGAGGTATTCAAAGGCTCTGTTAAGTCACCCTAAACCTTCTCTCTCAGTGCTGTAGGGGTGAGTATGTTCCTATATTTTCACCATCACTTGCATGAGAGTGATGCCATCTTTCATTAATTTTTTTTAAACATATGAGCAGGAGCCTAAGATGCTCTTAAAGGTTATGGATCAGATTATGGTAACTTCCCTTTAAACAGGAAAAAAAGTAAACATGGTATTTTAACATACAATGTATAACATAGAGGCACTTATTACAGATTGACAGGTTGCAGGGGAGCCTCAAAGGTCGTCTTGTCCAACCCCCCTGAAGTGAGCAGGGACACCAACTAGATCAGGCTGCCCAGGGCCACGTCAAGTCTAAAATAATATATAAAATATTGCTGTGTTTTAAGCAAGGTAGAACCAACTTTTATATCTATAAATTATACATAAAGAGATAGTTTTATTTCTATCATCTCTCAAGTGCTTTAAGTGATTGTGAACCACTATGCTAAACCATCAGAAACATTGCATATTTAAGTGCAGAAAACTGTTAACTTGGGTCAAAGACCTCTAGTCTGGTAGGACTGGAGTTGAAAATTTTCTGGTCCTGTAAAGAGAGTGAAAATGAAATATTTTACTGTTCTTACTGGCCTTGTCCATTCCAACACTGTGCCCCCAAAAGCAAATAAAACATTAAGGTTATTTTTATTTCCCCTTTTTTTTTTTTCTTATAGTTCCATTTAGTTCATATTTAAGCTTTCCCCACTGGCTGCTGGAACTAAACCCAGTGTTCTGCTGCTGCAGCATCTTAGAGGAACTAAAAGGGAGGAACAGTGGGGGAAGCTTTGAGTACTTCATTTCAAAGGGAATGAGTTATCAAGGAACAGATGAAGGTCTTTGTGAGGCATGTAAGGGCTGTGAAAAGGATACTAAATGGAAAAATTTCCTCAGGCATATTAAGATGCCTCAACTTCTAGAAGTACAAACATCCACACAAAGTGAAATCCAGGAACAAACAATGCTTTTACTGATTTTCCCCCCTCAGTAGAACAATTCAGGAATAGAATAGAATAGAATAGAATAGAATAGAATAGAATAGAATAGAATAGAATAGAATAGAATAGAATAGACCAGGTTGGAAGAGACCTTCAAGATCATCACGTCCAACCTATCATCCAACACCACCTGATCAACTAACCCATGGCACCAAGCACCCCATCAAGTCTCCTCCCGAACACCTCCAGTGATGGTGACTCCACCACCTCCCCAGGCAGTCCATTCCAATGGGCAATCACTCTCTCTGTGTAAAACTTCCTCCTGACCTCCAGCCTAAATCTCCCCTGGTGCAGCTTGAGACTGTGTCCTCTTGTTCTGGTACTGGTTGCCTGGGAGAAGAGACCAACCTCTGCCTGTCTACAACCCCCCTTAAGGTAGCTGTAGAGGGCAATAAGGTCACCCCTGAGTCTCCTCCTCTCTAGGCTAAGCAACCTCAGCTCCCTCAGTCTGTTTGTATGCAGGAGCTTCACAGCTGGCTGGAACACAAAGTAAAAATTTTCAGCTAAAACCTCTGGGCAAAAAGCTGGATTTTTATTTATTTATTTATTTGAAAACAGCTGCAGAGGCAGTGCTGCTCTGCCAGTGGCTTATGCCTCATTTTCTTCTCTTGAGCTGTCTAAGGCTGGACTGTGTGGTGCTCTTGGCAGTGGTAGCATGGTGTTCACAGCGATGCTTTATTGATGACCTGGATGAGGGCATTGAGTCGATCATCAGTAAATTTGCTGACGACACCAAGCTGGGGGCAGGAGTTGATCTGCTAGAGGGTAGGAGAGGCTCTGCAGAGGGACCTCGACAGGCTGGACAGATGGGCAGAGTCCAAGGGCATGAGATTGAACACATCCAAGTGCCAGGTTCTGCACATTGGCCACAACAACCCCAGGCAGTGCTACAGGTTGGGGTCAGAGTGGCTGAGAGCAGCCAGGCAGAGAGGGACCTGGGGGTACTGGTCGATGGTAGGCTGAACATGAGCCTGCAGTGTGCCCAGGCAGCCAGGAGGGCCAATGGCATCCTGGCCTGCATCAGGAACAGTGTGGCCAGCAGGAGCAGGGAGGTCATTCTGCCCCTGTACACTGCACTGGTTAGGCCACACCTTGAGTCCTGTGTCCAGTTCTGGGCCCCTCAGTTTAGGAAGGAGGTTGACTTGCTGGAACGAGTCCAGAGAAGGGCAACGAAGTTGGTGAGGGGTTTGGAACACAGCCCTATGAGGAGAGGCTGAGGGAGCTGGGGTTGCTTAGCCTGGAGAAGAAGAGACTCAGGGGTGACCTTATTGATCTCTACAACTGCCTGCAGGGAGGTTGTAGACAGGCGGATGTTGGTCTCTTCTCCAAAGCAGGCAGCCAGCACCAGAACAAGAGGCCACAGTCTCAGGCTGTGCCAGGGGAGGTGTGGGATGGATGTTAGGAAGAAGTTCTACACAGAGAGAGTGATTGCCCATTGGAATGGGCTGCCTGGGTAGGTGGTGGAGTCACCATCATTGGAGGTGTTCAGGAGGAGACTTGATGGGGTGCTTGGTGCCATGGTTTAGTTGTTTAGGTGGGTTGGATTGGTTGATAGGTTGGACGCGATGATCTTGAAGGTCTCTTCCAACCTGGTTTATTCTATTCTATTCTATGCTTCCCAGCAAGCAGTGGGAAGTGCCAGTGTATCCAATTGGTCTGTGTTTCCACAATTTAGATTAAAACAGGTGATATTTGAACTCCTAAGTAGTTGCATACAGGGCTGTTATAGTTTGAAGGGGGAACTTTACTTTAGTCCCTATCTGCAAAGACTGAGAGTAAAATAAATTACCATTGGATGTAAGAGGAAAATAATGCTAAGGTCTATAGAATTCATTGGCTTGCTAATGGGCATATAGAGCACAGGCATAAACAGTTCTTGCTCTCTTTCTTTTTCTTCTATTGCTCCTGCTTGCAACTTTCCTCTCTTTCTCTCCTGTGGTCTTGCCAGGGGTATCTGTTTTGACTACTGTGTGAGGTAACAGGAAGGAGGGAGGGAGCGAGGGAGGAGGTAAATGGGTCCCCTGGAGCTGTCCAGGGGTGTCTGAGGAGTTTCTGTGTCATTTATAAATTGTAAATATATATACATACATATATACATAGTACATATATTGCATATTTTGTACATATTAATTGCATTTAATATTTCTAGATTGTAGTTTGCTTGAAAATAGAGCTTCATTTGCTTCCATCCCAAACTGAGCTATTCTGCTGATTTTATTTGGGGGGGTAATTCTCTCAAATGAATTGGGGGGTCATTTCAACCCACCACAAGGGCAAACACAGTTCTGTTGTTTGACTGTGAAATATGGATAAAGTGTGCTTAAGTAATGAAGGTAAATCCAAGCACTGCATTCTAAAGCTACGATCAGATTTCAGCTTAGGGAGAGATGCTGAGGCCATCTCTCTGCACAAGGGTCACTGCAGAACCAAGATCTAACCTCACCTATGTTGCCTAGGTACAATTGGTTAATCCTGGTTGTAATTCACACTGGTTCTTTTCCTAAGTCACATTATAATATGGAATTCTGAATCAGTTAAGATACTTGCAGCAAATGGCAAGTGGTAGGGAAAAGCAAAATCATGAACAGAAGAAAACCCAAGAATAACAATATGAAGTTTCTCCTAGATTTATTTAGTAGTTATTGTAGCAGTGAATGTAAAGTTTCTTCAAAGCCTTTCATATATGTACTGTTTTTTCATCTGAGAATCAGAGGAGTGCTGGAAACAAGAAATAATGTTATAGTCTTTATACTCTTGTTCTTTTAATGATTTGACCTAAAGCTGCCAAACATTAGTTGAGCAGCAGTCTGGAATTCGGTAGCTATAGGAACAGATGTAAATAAAAATCTCTCTTGTGTTGAAGTAGTTTCTGTTTGATATTTTTGAAAGCTTCTCCCAGGAAAGTCTTGGCTTTTCAAATATTTTTCTAACATTTATAGTACACACAGAAGCCTTAAAGGATGAGTCCAGCTAATGGCTTATGTATTAGCAGGGAACCTTTTCTTAAAGAAGCCTTTGCTTTAGAGCAGTGGCTTGAGGGAAGCCTAAGTCATTATTTTAAATGCTGATGTTGATACTACTGTGAACTGTACAAATACTTCCTGATGTGAGAGTAGTATTTTGGATCATAAAATACAAAATAAAATGTGAGAGAGAATGTGGAATATGATGTGGTTTAATGAGTAAAACCTCATGGTCAGCACTTCCTACAGGAGAAGATCCTCAATTAGAGGGAGAAAGGAGCTAAAAGAAAAAAAAAACCCTTAGAATTTATCACTATGTTTAGTGACAACTAATCTTAAAGAAAAAAAGCAGAGAAGTGATTACTCCTTAGGAGCCTGTCTTTGAGGTGGGTCTGATGCTTTGACTTGCTTCCTTTGTCCCCTAGGTTACAGGCAAGTTTGGTACAAGGTCAGCCAAAGGAGAGAAAAGGCAGTCTCTGTTTCTCCTCATATCTGTAGATAGAATAGAATAGAGTAGAATAGACCAGGTTGGAAGAGACCTTCAAGGTCATGACATCCAACCTATCAACCAATCCAATCCACCTAATTAACTAAAGCATGGCACCAAGCACCCTATCAAGACTCCTCCTGAACACCTCCAGTGATGGTGGCTCCACCACCTCCCCGGGCAGCCCATTCCAGTGGGCAGTCACTCTCTCTGTATAGAGCTTCTTCCTAACATCCAGCCTAAGTAAAGAGACTCTTAAAATGTGACACTAGTCATCTGCAACTTCAGTGAACAATGACAATGCCAACTCTACAGTGTGCAAGGAGTCTCTAAAGCCATAGTGTTACTGTTTACAGGGGGAGAAAGAGGGAGTAATGTGCACATCCAATATACATGGGTTCTCATTAATTAGTGGATCATGAGAGAACAGGATTTGGTAGGTTTCCAGGTTATCTTCATTACATCCACATATTGAACATTACTTTTCTATTGCTGAAAGATAAGTGACTGTAAGAGTAAGAGAGGTGTAAAGGTTTCTGCTAGGCAGATGGATGCATACCTTGAAAGTCCTGAATGCTGGATAAGGATTAGATCAAGTTGAATAAGTAGGGAGGAGACAGAACTTCTTTTAATTTCTTTAAACCTCAGGGCATTAGACTGAAAATTCATCTTTTCATAAAGATCTAGTTCTTACTGAAAACACACCAAGCTGTAATCACCATTTGATGACAGGATGGGATGTTACCCAGTACTCCTGTTGAGCACCTCCCCTACGAAGAGAGTCTGAGAGCCCTTGGGCTGTTTAGTCTGGAGAAGACTGAGAGGGGATCAGATCGATGTCTATCAATATCTGAGGGGTGGGTGTCAAGTGGGGGAGAGGGCAAAGTCTTTTTGGTGGTGTGCAGTAATAAGACAATGGTTGCAAACTTGGACACAGAAGGTTTCAGCTCAACATGAGGAGAAACTTCTTTACAGTGAGGGTGATGGACCATAGGAACAGGCTGCCCAGGGAGGTTGTGGAGTCTCCTTCTCTGGAGACTTTCAAGACCCACCTGGATGCCCTCCTGTGTGGACTACCCTGGGTGATCCTGCTTTTGGCAGGGGGGTTGGTTTTGATGACTCTGGGGGTCCCTTCCAACCTGTAATATTCTGTGGTTCTGTGGCTGAGAACTCACCTGATTTTTGCTGAGATACATTGACATCCAAGCCTGGAGAGCTGCAAATTTGTGCTTGGCTAGGTTGCAGTGCATTCCACTGTGCAGTGCATTCCTCCTTTAGTGGTCTGTTGAGACTGTTCCAGAGCTCCTTCAGCATTAGCTTCATACATATCTGTTTCTCATGGCAGCCTCATCAAAGTGTGACTTACAAGACTCTTCATTAAATACCTCACACAGATGATTAACTCCTGCCCTCTTGAGTAAGAGAGATTTCTTCCCTGGGTGAAAAAAGGACACTCTTTCCTCGGGGCAAATGGGAATGCAGGATAGGAAGATAATCTGTGGGTAGATATCTACATATTGTGAAGTAGGAGTCTGCTTGAATTCTCACACCCCCCCCCCCCCCCCCCCCCCGCCTTGTAGCTTTCATTTATTTTATAACTTTAGTTGTGTGTGTAAGATGTTTTGTAAAATAAACATATAAAATATTGGTTTAGCTGAGAAAATGGGGAGCAAAAAAAACCCTAAAAGACATAAATCTAACCAAAAAGGCTATAGATATCTTCTTGGCTTGCAGATATCTTCTTCACTGCTGTTTCCATGGAAATTATTTATAGTGCCTGGAGGGAATGAAGTGCAGGTCACAGTAGGCTCTCAGCCCAGTTAGGCAGGATCTGACAGCAACAAATGGGATTGTCTTTGAATGGAGCTCTTCTGCTTTCAGAGGAAAGCATAATCTCTTATGAAAATGTGGCTTTGAAAGAAAAATATTAATCTCTGGCAGTGTGGGGTGGAATTGGAACCAAGAGTTGTCAGTTTTCATGATGAAAACAGCTTCAAAATTTCCCCCTCCATTCTTCCTCCTCATAGTGCTTGGAGTTGTTAAGAGGTTTATCACATTTATTAGAATAGAATGCTAAACAGCATTTTGGATAATTGCTGTGTATTCCAGTTTGGCTAATTGTTTTGCCTCTTGAACACCTCTCTACCTGGGGCATGCTGAAACAGAGCACAAAAGACAAACCTGGCAATGCTGTGGATATTGCCAGCTGTCAAGGAGCATGTTCTGCCTTTTATCTGCATCAAAATACATACAATGCCTGAACATATCTGGGATGGTTTCATTTATTCTATTTATCTATGTGTTCATGTGTGTTGCATATACATAGCTTTTTTCTTCTCCAAATGTAACAAAAATGTGTTACATAACAATTTGTGAGAGAGCCCTTTGTGGAAATTACTGCCTCCTATAGAGAAATTGTAAAGAGAGCTGAACAGATATGGACTGCAGTTCTGAGGATCAGACTTTCATTGTGTCACAAATTACTTGGCAGGATTCATGCACTGCTAAGGAGTTTCTTACCCATTCCTGTCAAAAGAAACCCCTTAAAGGCATTTGATACAGGAAGGCTGGGGAGGGACTTCTCAGGATCTCAGGTACTGATAGGACTAGGGGGAATGGAATGAAGCTGGAGGTGGGGAGATTCAGGCTGGAGGTGAGGAGGAAGTTCTTCCCCATGAGAGTGGTGAAGCCCTGGAATGGGTTGTGCAGGGAGGTGGTTGAGGCCCCGTCCCTGGAGGTGTTTAAGCCCAGGCTGGATGAGACTCTGGGCAGCCTGCTCTAGTGTGAGGTGTCCCTGCCCATGGCAGGGGGGTTGGAACTGGATGATCCTTGTGGTCCCTTCCAACCCTGACTGATACTATGATACTATAATACTATGATTTATGAAGTGGATAGCCCAGACCATGCTGCCCTGGAACAGAACAGGATGGTGACTGGTGTGTTGGTGCCTGCATTACTGTGCAGTGAGAACTGTGCAAAATGGGATGCAGCTGGGTGTAGCATGTTGGTTGATAAATGCACTGCAGAAAGATGAATTTTAAGCATGGAAACTGTATGAGCCTGGAAACTGTATGAGCATGGCAGAGGTCCTTCCAAGAGCATTTGTTTCAGCTGTTTGTAGTTGGCCACCTTCAGGCAGGAACTGTGCCTCCTGTCTGTGGTTACCGTAGAATGAATCTGTTACTCATCTGCTAGTGGAGTTAAAAAACCACCCTAATATTTTTCTTATTAAGAATTCTGAGGCCAAAATAAATTTGTTATTCTCATTATTATTTTTTTAAAGCTATTTGTTTCTTAATCTCTTTCTTTCCAGTCTGTTAGAGAATAACAGATGCTCAAAGATAAGGATACTTCACTCTGTTACCTGTGGCCTATGCAGGCTCTGTGTGAACCGGATACTGTGGAGGTAGCTAGAGTGCAAGACTGTGTGGCCAGACATTGTTTTTTCTCTTTTGTTGGAAAATAAGTGCAGGAAGAAGATGATGAAATGGAGTACTCTAATAATGTAAATGTTTACACTAAGAATGCTAACATTTCTCATTTGATTTTGCTCTCATTAATCTTTGAGTTCTTGTAGAAACTCTTGTATGGTAGTAATTGCTTTGAATGACAGTGAAGATTAGTAATCACTCTGAAGTGTGTAACCAGCAACTCTGCATGGATAGATTCAATTCAAATTGTTTTAGCCCAAACCCCTGACTTTAGGTCTGACTTACAATTACTTCCAGATTTAGCTTAGTGTCTGAAAAGATGCAGCCTACTGTAAAGTGATCCACTTTCCTGTGACTTCTCAGCCAAGTGAACTGCAGTCAGTAGGGGCATGGAATCATAGACTCAGAATTGTCAGGCTTGGAAGGGACCTCAAGAATCATGCAGTTCCAATCCTCCCCTGCCATAGGCAGGGACACCTCACACCTGTTCCAGTGTCTCACCACCCTCATGGGGAAGAACTTCTTCCTAACATCCAATCTGAATATACCCCTTTCTATTTTTGCTTCATTCCCCCAGTCCTATCAGTACCTGACACCCTAAAAAGTCTCCAGCTTTCCTGAGTCCTCTTCAGATATTGGAAGACCACCTTGGCTCCTTGGAGCCTTCTCTTTTCCAAACTGATCAACCCCAACTCTCCCAGTCTGTCTCCATAGCAGGGGAGCTCCAGCCTTCTGATCATCCTCGTGGCCCTTCTCTGGACACCTTCCAGCATGGCATGGCATCCTCAACTAGATCAGGCTGCCCAGAGTCCTGTCTAGCCTCACCTTGAATATTTCGAGGGGCGGGGCCCCAACCACCTCCCTGCTGTCTGTATCAAACAAGTAACTCCTATGAAGTCCTGCATGTACTGACAACATTCATTATTGCAGGTGAAGTTTCTTTTGCTTTGGATCTTCTCTCTCTTTTTTCTTTTTTTTTTTTTTAATGGAAAGGTAAAATTTTAACATTGTAAAATTCTCTAGAAATTAAGGGGGAATATCCTGTCTCTTACTGATCTTTTTTCTTCATTTGATTCAAATGGTATAACGTGAGCTCATGTAGTTTGTGTCTCCTCCTCATAGCTTATCAGAAGGGGAAAAATTACTAAGTTTCCAGTTCCATACTGCCGCTGTGACAAGGTTTCTCTACTTCCCTCCCTTCCCTACTTTCCAAACTAGCACAGTGTTTGTAGCAGTTCAGTTAGGCCTCTTTACCACTCAGGTGTAAAAATCTCAGAGGTGTCTGCAGACTGGAGGTTAAATAACCACAACCTAGAAACTCTGCACTCCCCTCATTAATCCATTTGAAACCATCTGTCATAAAAAGATGCAATATACCACATCACTTCCCCACCCCTCCTCTTTGGCATCTGCCAGTTTTTAATCTCTGAGAAATGTGTTGTTGAATTCAGTGATTTTGTGGATGTGCTCTTCTCAGTTTGGATATCTTGGCTGATACTTATTGAGATTGCTTCCACTAAAAGAGGCTCTGTTTGAAATCTTTTCTGTATAGCAGTAAACTGTTCTTCCTTTGGTGTTGTCTTTTGGGATGGGCTGTTCTGAACATCAGTGTGTACAAAGCTGTTGTCCCTAGGAGATGCTTTTGGGAAAAAAAAATACAAGCAAAACAAAAGTAGCCCATATGGTCTCTTCCCGTGCAAAATGTGTTCAGATTCCCACAGTGCTATGGAGTGGGTAGGGAATGAAATATCTTGAATGTGCTGGGATCTGTCCATACATCTCGTGCTCCATTCTTACAGACACAAACTGAATGCAGAGAATGGTAGAGTTGTAAGCCTTTCCCAAGAGATGTGGTGGACTGAAAGCGCTCATGTGCTACAGGGATAGGCTGAGAGAGCTGGGGTTATTCAGCCTGGAGAAGAGGAGGCTCTGGGGAGACCTGATAGCAGCCTGCCTGTACCTGAAGGGGGCTACAAGAAGGATGCAGAGAGACTGTTTACAAAAGCCTGCAGTGACAGGATGAGGGGCAATGGCTACAAGCTAAAGAAGAGCAGGTTTAGATTGGATGTTAGGAACAAGTTCTTTACTATGAGGGTGGTGAAACACTGGAACAGATTGCCCAGGGAGGTGGTTGAGGCTCCTTCCCCGGGGATACTCAGTGTGAGGTTCAACAAGGTCCTGGGCAGCCTGATCTAGTTGGGGATGTCCCTGCTGACTGTGGGGAGGTCAGACTGGATGATCTTTGGAGGTCCCTTTTGGCCCAGACCATTCTATGATTCTATGATTCTATGATTCTATGATTCTAAGCGCTTTCTATCATAATAAATAGAGTAAATCTATGTGTGTTTCTGTTACAGACTGAACTACAAACTCTGGCCTTCATCAGAGTTGAGCAACTGATAATGTCATCTGTTGTTACCTGTGATGATGTTATGAAGACATACAATACTTAGAATAGAATAGAATTGAGTAGAGTAGAGTAGAGTAGAGTAGAGTAGAGTAGAATAGAATAGAACAGAATAGAGTAGAATAGAATAGAACAGAATAGAACAGAATAGAATAGAATAGAATAGACCAGGTTGGAAGAGACCTTCAAGACCATCGCGTCCAACCTATCATCCAACACCACCTAATCAACTAACCCATAGCACCAAGCACCCCATCAAGTCTCCTCCTGAACACCTCCAGTGATGGTGACTCCACCACCTCCCCAGGCAGCCCATTCCAATTGGCAATCACTCTCTCTGTGCAGAACTTCTTCCTAATATCCAACCTAAACCTCCCCTGATGCAGCTTGAGACTGTGTCCTCTTGTTCTGGTGCTGGTTGCCTGGGAGAAGAGACCAACATCCGCCTGTCTACAACCTCCCTTCAGGTAGTTGTAGAGATCAATAAGGTCTCCCCTGAGCCTCCTCTTCTCCAGGCTAAGCAACCCCAGCTCCTTCAGCCTCTCCTAATAGGCCTTGTGCTCCAAACCCCTCCCCAGCTTTGTTGCCCTTCTCTGAATACGTTCCAGCAAGCCAACATCCTTCCTAAACTGGGGGACCCAGAACTGGACACAAAGCTCACAAAGACTTAGTTTTACATTAATGGGGATTATTGTAAGAATAAGCATTGATGCACCTTTATGGCTGCCTGAACAAGGGACACGGGTATGTCAACCTTGCTGCTTGACATTCAGTAGCATATTTAGATCGGTGCTAATCCTTTTGCTTAGCTACTGAACGCAAACCTTCCTTTTCTTCCCAAGAAGCGAGACGGACTGATTCCTGAGATGAGTTAATTTATTTCTCTCATTGCACTTTGAAGCTCTTCTTAATGAGAGAAAGCTTACGTCAATGTCACTCTCCACAAAACCAAACTTTTACCGGAGCATTAATCAGCAATATTGTCTTTGCTCTGGGTCTTTTGTATAAATTTATCCAGCACTGTAGAAAGTTCCTTTCCCCCCCCCCCCCCCACTTGCAGATGGAAATGAAGAAATGCTGTTTCTGACTATATTTTCAAATTCTCTTGCATGTAATTGCAGTTTACAATTTGCTAATCGCTTGCTTATTTTTCTGATCTACAAAAATCCTGCATATAAGCAGTCAGAACCCAGAATGTGTATCCCAAGACAAGCTCTAAAATAAGACTTCCTAAGAAGGAAGCAATATTTTAACCCTATCAGATCTTTCTATTCTGATGGTATCCCTGTTGAGGGAGCTGGGCTTGCTTAGCCTGGAGAGGAGGAGACTCAGGGGTGACCTTATTGCTTTCTACTACCTTAGGGGAGGTTGTAGACAGGTGGAGGTTGGTCTCTTCTCCCAGGCAACCAATACCAGAACAAGAGGACACAGTCTCAGGCTGCACCAGGAGAGGTTTAGGATGGAGGTTAGGAGGAAGTTCTACATAGAGATAGTGATTACCCATTGGAATGGGCTGCCCAGGGAGGTGGTGGAGTTGCCATCATTGGAGGTGTTTGGGAGAAGACCTGATAGGGTGCTTGGCTGCATGGTTTAGTTGATTAGGTGGTGTTGGATGCTAGGTTGGATGCGACGATCTTGAAGTTCTCTTCCAACCTGGTCTGGTCTATTCTATTCTATTCTATTCTATTCTATTCTATTCTATTCTATTCTATTCTATTCTATTCTTTCTTTCAGTTGTATAGCATCTAGGTTTGTGTTTTGTTATACTAAAGCTGAGTGGTTTAACTCCATTGGCATGATAATGTTTTGACATAATACAGCTTCTTTATTTATCTTTTAGGTTGCTAAGAGATGTTTTTTAATTGATAATCGGTTAGAAATCATAGAATAGTCCAGGCTGGAAGAGACCTCCAAAGGTCATCCAGTCTGACCTCCCCGCAGTCAGCAGGGACATCCCCAGCTAGATCACGCTGCCCAGAACCCTGTCCAGCCTCACCTTGAAGATTTCCAGGGAAGGGGCCTCAAACACCTCCCTAGGCAACCTGCTCCAGTGTTCCACCACCCTCCTAGTAAAGAACTTCTTCCTAGCATCCAGTCTAAATCTGGTCTTTAGTTTGAAGCCATTGCCCCTCGTCCTGTCACTGCAGGCCTTTGTAAACAGATTCTTCCCATCCTTCTTGTAGCCCCCTTCAGGTACTGGAAGGTCACTACTAGGTCCCCCCAGAGCCTCCTCTTCTCCAGGATGAACACCCCCAGCTCCCTCAGCCTGTCCTCATAGCAGAGGTGCTCCAAACCCTTGATCATTTTCATGGCCCTCCTCTGGATCTGCTCCATCAGATCCTTCCTACATTGAGGACTCCAGACCTGGACACAGTAATCCAGGTTGGGTCTCACCAGAGCAGAGTGAAGTGTCAGAATCACCTCTCTGGATCTGCTGGCAATACATCTTTTGATGCAGCCCAGGATGTAATTTGCTTTCTGTGCTGCAAGCTCACACTGCCTGCTGATGTCTAGCTTCTTACCCATCAGCACCCCCAAGTCCTTTTCCTCAGGGCTGCTTTCTATCACCTCCTTCCCCAGTCTGTATTGATAGTGAGGATTGCTCTAGCCAAGGCACAGAACCCTGCACTTGCTCTTGTTGAACCTCATGAGGCTCTCCAGCTTTATTTTAGTTTAGAAGCCAATTGTCTGCTCTGTAGAGGCTGAATGGAATTGCCTACTAGAAATTAGTGCACTGATTAGCTCTGCAGTTATGTGATGACACTTAGCAAGGAAAAAAACAACAGATTGCCAGTGACTAGTATGAATTGTCACAAAGATTTATGCCCACTTCTGATAAGTTTACTGGTCTAAGTGGCTTCCATTGCTTCTGTTTTCCATTGCACCAAATGAATCTCATTATTTTATTGCACCAAAGTGAAATAAGTAACAAAAAATGTAAGGTGAATTTGTTTCTTTTCACCTGATGAGTAGCCAAGTGCTATCAGCCAAGAAGACGAGTGCTACCCATTAATGTGAATAGTACTTCTAGACTCAATTTTACCCAACACTGCCATGGGTTTGGGTTGGTTTTAGATTCAGCAACGAGACAGAACAAGTCTCCTGAAATACATTTCACAGAGAATCCTTTATAAATGTATTTAACAGAATTGTCCCAGGTTTGTTAAGAGCTTTGAGATGGACATCCTTGATGAAATATTCAGGAGAGGTTTGGTTGTTCTGTGCAGTTCTCTACTTGCCATTACTGTGAGGCAGTTCTACAGAGACATAAAATATACAATACCTGAGATTTTCTTGTAGCACTTCAGCTTCCCTGCTCTTTCTCTAGAGCTTTTTTCTCAGCAGCTTGAGCAGGACCATTATGAGTAAACTTCTACTCCAGTGTTTGCATAGCCAAGCCCAACAGGCAGGAATGAGAAGAAATTATGGTTTTGCAGTTACTGCACTTGCAAGGGGTACTTATTTCTACAGTGATGATTTTATTCCTCTAGGATTTTAAATTATCAGTGCAGTAGTTTGTACACATGAGCAAGATGATATATAATTCAGAAGAATTCTAGGCAAATAAATAATCTGCTGTCTTTGGCAGGAAAGTGTATTTGAGAGGAAGAGCACTTAGTGATAGATGAACCTGGGGGTGCTGATTGACAGCCAGCTGAACATGAGCCAGCAGTGTGCCCAAGTGGCCAAGAAGGCCAATGGCATCCTGGCCTGCATCAAGAATAGTGTGGCCATTAGGGGCAGGGAAGTCATTGTGCCCCTGTACTCTGCACTGGTTACGCCACACCTTGAGTCCTGTGTCCAGTTCCGGGCTCCTCAGTTTAAGAAGGACATTGAGACACTTGAACGTGTCCAGAGAAGGGCAATGAGGCTGGGACTTGCCTTGAACACAAGCCCTATTAAGAGAGGCTGAGGGAGCTGGGATTGTTTAGCCTGGAGAAGAGGAGGGACAGGGGAGACCTTATTGCTGTCTACAACTACCTGAAGGGAGGTTGTAGCCAGGAGGGGGGTTGGTCTCTTCTCCCAGGCAGGCAGCCAGCACCAGAACAAGAGCACACAGTCTCAAGCTGCACCAGGGGAGGTTTAGGCTCGAGGTGAGGAGAAAGTTTTTCACTGAGAGAGTTGTTCACCATTGGAATGTGCTATCTGGGGAGGTGGTGGAGTCCCCATCCCTGGAGGTGTTCAAGAGGGGATTGGACGTGGCACTTGGTGCCATGGTCTAGTCATGAGGTCTGTGGTGACAGGTTGGACTCAATGATCTTTGAGGTCTTTTCCAACCTTTGTGATTCTGTGATTCTGAAGTCACCACAGGTAATACAGTTAGAAGGTTGTGTCAATTGCCTGTTGGCACATAAAATGTACATTTTCTACTGCAGTTCCAGGATAATTATACAGCTTCCTGAACAAACTTGGTCAGTTCCTGAACAGAATATGTTTGCAGTTGGAATCAAATGCAGTCAGTGCTCTTAGATTCTGTTAATTAAGGCTGACACTATAGACAGGGAAGGGAAATGTGTGGATAAATTGTGTAACTGCCTTCAGCTCTGGTCTCTAGTAGTAATTACATATGGAAGTGCATAAAGCTGAATGATTAATTTTTCTTATTATGTCTGAAGCCTCACTCTAGGCTTGTGCTAAGGAGTGCAAATGAGTATCTGGTCATCTGGGCTGGGAAGAAAAATAATCAGATCTGTTGCTAAAAGAAACCATTCCTTTGGATGGAGTTGGCTATACAGTCTGGTGTGTCTTCTTTGTACTAGGCAAGTAATCTATCTAAGATCAGGAAGATTTTTAGCCTTTTGAATGAGAATATTTCAGTTAGAAGTAACCTGCAATGATCAGCTTGTCCAGTGACTGATCAGTTCAGAGGCGATAAAAATCTAAAGCATGGAATTAAGGTCATTGCCCAAATGCCTCTGAAACGCTGATAGGCCTGGGGCATTGACACATTTATAGGAAGTCTGCTTCAGTGTTTGACCACCCTCTTGGTAAAGAAATGCTTCCTAATGTGCAGTCCAAACCTCCCCTGGTGCATCTTTGAGCCATGCCCATGCGGCCAGTCACTGGACACCAGGGAGAAGAGACTGGCATCTTCAGCTCCTCACAAAGCTGTAGAGAGCAATGAGTTCATTCATGCCTTGGTCTCCTTTCTTCCAAAGCAGACCAACCCAGACTCATTAGCTGTTCCCCATACAACATTCTTTTCCAGCCTTTCCACCAGCTTTGTAGTCCTGGATGCATTTGAGTACTTGAACTGCACATGGGACTCAGGGTGAGGCTGTACCGACGCTAAATACAGCAATGTAATTATTCTTGATGGTTGACTTGTGTATGCAATGGAAGAACCTTGTCATCCTAGCATCTTGTTGCAAAGATTAGGATTATAGAGGTATCTATAGTCAGACCTCAAAACTTGGTTAGCCATCAGCTCAGACCAGGCTTCTCAGGCCTTTGTTTTTGACAAAACTCCAATGAGGGAGATGGCACAGACTCCCTGTGGGTCCTGCTCCATTACCTGATGGCTTCACAAGAGGGAAAGTTCCTCTTTACAAGCAGCTGGAGCCTCTCCTCTTTCAGTTTACCTCCGCTGCCTCTCACCCTCTTACCATGCACCTGTGTGAAGGGCCTGGGCTCTGCCTCCTCTATAATCCCCTTACAGACACTGGCAAGTTGTCTGAGAACTGGAAGATGTGTTCAAGAGCTGGAAGATGGCTATGAAGAACTGTTTATTTTTGTCACCCATATTCCTGCATTCCCCTTGAATAGTGCATAATAGTATGTGAAAGGTCCTTTAGATTCAACAACATACTGCAGCACCACTGAGTATTTCTGCTTTTCAAGTCTCAAGCTTCCTTAAATTCAGGTTTTATGGGAGGAATAAGTATGCAGTGTTTTTTCTTCCTTGAAAAACTAAATTAAAGCTTATGGTGGTAGGGAGAAGAAATGAAACAGGAAAAAAACCCAACCCAACCAACCAACCAAAAGGTAAGCTTTGGTTTTACTTGGATTTGTCCAAATAATGTGCTGTGAGGGGTTATTTGGTTAATGGCTTCTGCTTTCCCCACATTTCTGAGTTTTTTCCTTTATTTTTCTTAAAGCAGATTTCACTTTGGTTTTTGTGAGTCCTAGTTAAAGCTGATGATATCCTTTGATGTTGTTTTGACAGCCTACCAGGTTAAGCAGTACCATAATATACTAGAGTCTTTTGAAAGACTCTAAGACTAGAGTCTTAGAGTTTTGTGAAATCCAGTAGCTAAATTTGCTTAAGAAATGGAGCTTTGACCAAAGTTAATGGAAGCAAACCAGAGTTCTGACTTGACTTTCGTGTCTTAACTTTGAAAGTAATTTGTCCATTTACTTGTTCTAGCTCACAGCTTAGAAATGTTCAGCCTTTGACCTGCAGAGCTCTGAGCTACAGGATGAATAATTTGTGTGAGAAGTTCAGCAGAGACTGTGGTAGAGACTTCACACAGAGAATGGTTCTTTTTTTTTTCAGAGTATTTTTACCTTTCTGCCAAAAAATTGTGTAATGTGCTGCTTAAAATCCCTCCTAAGTTACAGATAAAGATTCCTGTGTTGTCTGTACAATAACGACTAGCACTGTCTGACAGTGTGTGCTTGCTCAGGGATTTTTATTCTTTGATTCTTTCTGACCCCCTGCAATGCCCTTGCAAACAAAATCCTACCTGCTGCATTTATTTACTGACTCTCCCTCTCTAGTTTTAGCACAGTTTGCATTCTTTCTCTTACTGGTTTATACTCGAGGTGAGGAGGAAGTTCTTCACCGAGCGAGTCATTCGGCATTGGAACGGGCTGCCCAGGGAGGTGGTTGAGTCATCGACCCTGGATGCATTCAAGGGGAGATTGGACGTGGCACTTGGTGCCATGGTCTAGTCATGGGGTCTGTGTTGATAGGTTGGACTCAATGATCCTCGAGGTCCTTTCCAACCTAAGTGATACTGTGATACTGTGATACTGTGATATGTATGTTTGGGTTTAGGGTTCCTTGAGGTCTTAGGCAACGAAAACTGCTGGTTTCCTGTTAGCCTTACAATGAGAATGAAATACTTTTTTTGCTCATCTTAAAAAGGAGATTGTCTTGTTAATACTGTGGCTAACTATTAGAAGTTCATTTTCTAATGATCAAACACATTTTATCATAACAGAGTTTTTAGTTCATCACTGTCAGCTGAATTCTTTTAATTTGTTGCAAAGATATGGAATGGAATGGAATGGAATGGAATGGAATGGAATGGAATGGAATAGAATAGAATAGAATAGAATAGAATATAATAGAATAGAATAGAATAGAATAGAATAGAATAGAATAGAATAGAATAGAATGAAGAAAGTAACATCGTGGCCTGGATTTGATACACTGCACCAATTTATATAACAGTGGGGCAGTAAAATGATGACATGGGTTTCTGATTGACAAGTGGCTGAATATGAGCCAATGGCATCCTGGCTGGGATCAGAAATGCTGTGTCCAGCAGGAGCAGGAGGTGATTGTCCCCTTGTACTCAGCTCTGGGGAGGCTACACCTTGAGTATTGTGTCCAGTTTTGGGTACCTCAATCCAAAAGAAATGTGGAGGTGCTGGAGCCAGTGCAGAGGAGGGCAAGGAAGCTGGGGAAGGGCCTGGAGAATAAATCTTGTAAAGAGTAACTGAAGGAGCTGGGGCTGCTTGGTTTGAAAAGGAGGAGACTGAAGGGAGACCTCATGGCTCTCTACAGCTGCCTGGAAGGACATTGTGGAGAGGTTGGTGCTGGTCTCTTCTCACAGGTGATTAGCAATAGAATAAGAGGGAATAGCCTCAAGCTGCAGCAGGGCAGGTTTAGACTGGATATTAGGAAGAATTTTTTCCCAGCAAGAGTAGTCAGGCATTGAAATGTGCTGTCCAGGGAGGTGGTGGAGTCACCAACCTTAAATGTGTTTAAAGGTCATTTAGATGTGGTGCTTGGCTTAAGGGTGAACCTTGTAGAGTAGGGTTCTCAGTTGGACTTGATGATCCTGAGGGTCTTTTCCAACCTGAGTGTTTCAGTGATTCTGTGATTCATAAAAAAGCCTCACTCCTATCTAGTGTAATGTGAGTTTGGGTCTTAAATTTACGTTTAGTCTGCAACCGAATCTGGGTGGTTTGCTGATAGCATTCCCCCAAAAGGTGGAAGTGTTTTTATCAGGTGTGAGTACCCACAGGGATAGGTGTGTTGCGACCATCTTCATTCATGAGCTCATGATTACATGCAGTAAATATGATAGGCTTTTGAACATTTGTGAGTTCAGCGGAAAACCCCCAAAGATTTGTTAACATGAGAAAGATGAACATGCTGCTTTCACAGGGGAATTGTGGATCACATTTTCAAGGCCACAGCAGGAGTCCAGCTGTCTCTGTCTCCTAATTCCAATGCTAGTGCATGTCACTGTGCCCCATCTGTGATTATTTGTTTTGCACATATACATTCAGTCACTGTAACTAAATTTTAAAGGCATAGCCTAAAACCACCGCACTGCACATCAAAACACCAGAGCAATGCAAGTAGGGCAGGCTTGCACAAGTGGCCCTTACCCTCTTTGCAACGTCTGAGGAAGGAAAAACTGGGGCTAGAAGATGTTTTCACTTCACAGCATCTGTGCATAGATGTAGATGCTGATTGTTTAGATATTCTAGAATGGAGCTTTTCCTCCCAGTCCACAGCTGGCTTCAATTATGTTTCTATCTTTCATTTTAATCTCTGCTGATTTCCAACCCCCCCAATCTTACTATATGTGAAAGCAGAAGCAAGGAAAAACATCTGCTGTAGAAAATACTCTGAAGTGCAGTTTAGAGAGCTTATGAATATTGTTGACTTACCCCTTGTGCAAATCTGTGTGGGTGGCACACTAAGTGCAGACAGCATCGTGGGAGATCCCAGTATGGAAATCTTTTGGAATGGCAGTGAAAAGATTTGAAATTAAATAAAACTTGGAGGAAAAAAAGCTTGATTTGGAGGAGTGAGAATGGCATACTGGACACAGATCAAATTACTGTGTTGATTTACACAGATATGATGTGATTATAAATCCATATGATGAATCCACCAAATCTTTATAGAGCTCATTACCATCATGGTGGAAAGCTCCATCTGAGAACTTTGGGTTGATTTACATGAATAAGTATTAACTTGTCTCAGAGAACTGGCCTTGTGTTTCTAAAACCTAGATTTCTCATGCTGTGCTTATGAACCAGGAAGGATTTGAATACTCAGCTGTGCTTTCTCACTAGTAAAAACTGTGTTTTCTGACTTGTTTTCAGCTCTTTCATGAAGTGCTTCTATCTGACTTTAACATAGCTAACTCTCAGGAAATAGAATAGAATAGAATAGAATAGGATAGAATAGGATAGAATAGAATAAACCAGGTTGGAAGAGGCTTTGAGATCACCATGTCCAACCCATCATCCAACACCATCTAATCAACTAACCCATGGCACCAAGCACCCCATCAAGTCTCCTCCTAAACACCTCCAGTGATGGCGACTCCACCACCTCCCTGGGCAGCCCATTCCCATGGGCAATCACTCTCTCTATGAAGAATTTCTTCCTAATGTCCAGTCTAAACCTCCCCTGGCACAGCTTGAGACTTGCTCTGAAATACTGGCAGAAAGTGTTTAAGAAATAGGTGACTGGGCTGTACAAAATAACTATTGTGATCTCTGACAGATTCTAGGAGTTTGTACTTGTTACCAGAACACTCTTCTGATTTCTAATAAGTGTGTTCCAGAGACCTGCTTACCAAAAATGTTGGATTTGGAAAAGAAATCTTCCTGACACTTTTTGTGTGTTTAGCCCACTTGCTATTATCCCCCTCACACCCCTCTGCCTTTTTTTTTTGTCCTTTTTTTCCCCTTTTCCCCCCATTGATTATACATTTTTACACACATGCAAAAGAGAAGCAATTGAAAGGTTTGCTTTGTGTATGAGATGCTCTACAGGCAACTCACCTGCTGGAAATAAAACAGTTCTGCATTTGTGACAGTTTTCTCCTCTGCATGTAATAAAAGCCATAATTGTGGAGATAGAATTCTTCACAGAATCACAGAATTGTCAGGGTTGGAAAGGATCTCATGGATCATCTAGTTGCAACCCCTCTGCCACAGGCAGGGACACTTTCCACTAGATCAGGTTGCCCAGAGCCACATCCAGCCTGGCCTTCAAAACCTCCAGGGGTGAGGCTTCCACGACCTCCCTGGGCAACCTGTGCCACTGTCTCACCACCCTCATGGGGAACTTCTTCCTAAGGGCTAATATAAATCTCCTCTCCTCTAGCTTGGATCCATTCCCCCTAGTCTTAACACTACCTGACACCCTAAAACGTCCCTCCCCAGCTTTCTTGTAGGCCCCCCTCAGATACTGGAAGGCCACAATAAGGTCTTCTTGGAGCCTTCTCCAGACTGAGCACCCCCAACTTTCTCAGACTGTCCTCATAGGAGAGGAGCTCCAGCCCTCTGATCATCCTTGTGGCCCTTCTCTGGACACATTCCAGCACCTCCAGATCTTTCTTGTAATAGGGGCTCCAGAGTACTCCTGGTGAGGTCTTTCCAGAGTGGAGTAGAGGGGGAAAATCACCTCTCTTGATCTGCTGTTCTCTTGGTGCAACCCAGGATACAGTTGGCTTTCTGGGCTGCAGGTGCACACTGCCAACTCATATAGGGCTTCTGATCTTCAGGGCTTCTTTCAAGCCAGTCCCTGCCCCAGCCTGTATAACCCATAAGGATTTTTCTATTTATCCTAAAAAAGAAATCTGTTAATTTTTTGTCCACAAAATGTTTTAACTCTGGGAATGATTGTATTTTTAACTGACAATACTTAGTCAAATAATTATCATGTAAGTCCAGTACAGACTTTATTTTACCCTTACCTCTATTTCTGATCCAACCAATACAAGATTTGTTTATTTTACTTTAATTAGAAAAAGAGAGTATAGGACTTTTGTCATCATATTTTAAATGACTTCAGTGGATCTGCTTGATTTACTGTTTTATTGATCTTTGCAGCAGTACAATCACCAAACTACTATAATGGAAAGCTCTGGAAGAGCTTTCATATTGGCACTGTGCTGAATTGTCTTGTGCTGAATTGTCTTGGACAGGCTGTACTTATCCAGATTGTAGCTCTTACACTGAATACAAAAAGGTTAGTGCATGATGTATACAAAGTAGTTCAGGGGTCAGAATGTAATCCTATCTGTAACAGAGAGCAGGGTTTGCTCATGTGAGTAAATGTCCTCACAAGCATCTAAAATGTTAATGTCAGTAAGTCTCCAGATCAGCAACTTCCATGGCCAGTGTGACTTACCAGACACCAGCAAACAGGCAGGATTACTGAGCAGCAAGGGAATGCTCACCCTACTCAGTGTCAGCCACTTAACTGCTCACTGAACTGTTGGATCTCCACAGGTCTCTGGTTTTGTTCATAGAGAAAAGTCAAATCTCCCAGGCAGTGCGTTTGAGGCAGGGGCTCAGAATTCCCTACCATACACACCTGCATTTTAACATTGACTAGAGAAACTTTAGGATGATCTGGTAGAATCAGAAGGCTAAAGGTGAGAAAATAAATAGACCTGTAAGGATTACTGGGCATCCTGCTACAGAAAGCCACAACGGGCCGACAGCCTTGGTGGTTTGTCAGTAGGTCACAGGAGAGCAGGGCCATGTGGCAATCCCCTGTACATGTGATGCAACCTGCTGGCACTTGGTAAGCAATTTATGCAGTACAGGAGCAGTTTCCCTGGGCATTCACTGTAGTTCCTTTCTAGATGGTATCTAGATCTGTCTGGTTGATCCTGGAGGACTTTGACATGTGCTTTGAGATGACAGCTCTTCTTCTCATCATACTGTCTGCAGTTTAGCCATAGCTTCATGTTCTTCAAGGTAACCATCTGGATTACTGCTGTAGTTTTCAGATCCTTGCTAGTGGATACAGAACTGCCAGAATTATAGTTGTATTTGTGTGCATGGCATGACTACATACTGTGGCCTGCAACCACCTACGTGCAGAGAGAAACCCACAAACTAGCCTCAAAGTCTCTGTGCTGCTACAGCAGATATTTCTGCTAGTTCAATTCATAAAGTCACTCAGCTGTCATCATTTTTTCCTCACTTGTTTTTAAGTTATGGTACTTCCAAGAAAAGTGAACCTCCAGGCTTAAGCATTCAAGTTAAAAGCATCACTTTAGCATTTTATAAGGGATTGGTTGGCTGTGTGAAGTAGGACAAGAAAGTGTCAAACACACCAAATGTATTCTGCTTCAGAAATTTGTTGTTTCCAAAGCACCAGTGCTTGGTTTATATGGCAATCCTGGGTTCTGTCTGTCTCTGGACTAACTTCTTCTAGTTCTCTGAGAAGCCATGCTACTACAGCATCCAACTGCCTGCTTATGGCTTGTACATGGATGGATGCTGCTCTGGGTTAAGAGCTGGGTGGTTGGCCAGGCACAAAGCATGGTGGTGAATGGAGTTGATACAGCTTGGTGGCCAATCACCAGTGGTGCTCCCCAGGGCTCAGTACTGGGGCCACTTCTCTTTAATATCTTTATCAATGATCTGGATGAGGGAATTGAGTGCATCCTCAGTAAGCTTGCAGATGACATTAAATTGGGTAGGAGTGATGACCTGCTTGAGAATAAGGCGGCTCTGCAGAGAGTTGTGGACAGCCTGGATCGATGAGCTGCAGTCAGTTCTATGAGGCTTAACAAAGCCAAGTGCCAGGTCCTGCACTTGGGTCATAACAACCCCATGCAACACTACAGGTCAGGCAGAGTGGCTGGAAAGTCACCTAATGGAAAAGGACTTGGGGTTGCTGGTTGACAGCTGTCTGAACATGAGCCAGCAGGGTGCTCAGGTGGCCAAGAAGGCAAACAGCATCCTGGGCACAATCAGAAATAGTGTGGTCACAGGAGTAGGGAACTGATTGTGCCCCTGTACTCGGCACTGGTGAGGCCACACCTGGAACACTATGTTCAGTTGTGGGCCCCTCACTACAAGAAAGACACTGGGTTGCTGAAGCAGGTCCGGAGAAGGGCAACAAAGCTGGTGAAGGGTCTGGAGAACAGGGCTGGGGAGGAAATTGGGATTGTTTAGCCTGGACAAGAGGAGGCTCAGGGGAGAACTCATTGCTCTCTACAGTTACGTGAAACAAGCTTGTAGTGAGGTGGGAGTTGGTCTCCTCTCTCTTGTATCAGGTGATACAATGAGAGGAAATGGTCTGAAATTGTGCCAGGGGAGGTTTAGATTGGTATTAGGAGTTTTGTTTTTTTTTTTTACTGAAGAGTGGTCAGGGATTGGAGCAGGCTGCCCCAGGAGGTGGAGGAGTTACCATCCCTGGAGGTGTTCAAGAAACATGTGGACATGGCACTTCAGGACATGGTTTAATGGTCGGGGTGGTCTTAGGTTGATGGTTGCTCTTGATGATCTTAAAGATGTTTTCCAGCCAAAACAATTCATAGTATCATAGCATCAGTCAGGGTTGGAAGGCACCACAAGGATCATCTAGTTCCAACCCCCCTGCCATGGACAGGGACACCCCACACTAGATCATGCTGGCCAGAGCCTTATCCAGCCTGGTCTTAAACACCCCCAGGGATGGGGCCTGCTGGTTGTGACCAGGAGATGACTTTTTCAATGAGGGTTTTAGCAGCTTTGTGGAAGAATGTAAGTTACTGAAGGTCAGCACTTTGCCAGCCTTCAGGGGCTTCAGTAATTTGTTTTCAAAACACAATAGAGTGGTATGGACCTTAAATGAAAGATTCCCAGAAACACTGATACAAATTTCTCTACCAAAGAATAGTAATTAATTAAAGTTTTGCTGTTTCACACCATAACATGGTGGTTTACAGGTTGGACTCGATGATCCTCGAGGTCTCTTCCAACCTTAGTGATACTGTGATACTGTGATATAGAATAGAATAGAATAGAATAGGATAGAATAGAATAGAATAAAATAGACCTTCAAGATCATCACGTCCAACCTATCATCCAACACCACCCAACCAACTAAACCATGCAACCAAGCACCCTGTCAAGTCTCCTCCTGAACACCTCCAGTGATGGTGACTCCACCACTTCCCCAGGCAGCCCATTCCAACGGGCAATCACTCTCTCTGTGTAAAACTTCCTCCTGACCTCCAGCCTAAGCCTCCTCTGGCGCAGCCTGAGACTGTGTCCTCTTGTTCTGGTGCTGGCTGCCTGGGAGAAGAGACCAAACTCTGCCTGTCTACAACCCCCCTTCAGGTAGTTGTAGACAGCAATAAGGTCACCCCTGAGTCTCCTCCTCTCCAGGCTAAGCAGCCTCAGCTCCCTCAGCCCCACCTCATAGGGCTTGTGTTCCAAGCCCCTCACCAACTTTGTTGCCCTTATGGTTAGTGGTTTGTAGATGTGAAAAATCCTGATCTTCAAATGGATTGACTCACAGACACCGTGGGTCAGAATTTGTTTCTTGTGTCTTAAGACTGAAACATTAAGGAGTGGGTTTCATGCAAATCCTTACTTAAGAGTGTTAAAGAGGAAAGCGAGTTCTGATTCACAGAACTCTTTCAGCCTCTGCTCCCTGGCACCTCACAGTGGCCCATAGGTACCAGCTTTTAAGAAACGAGCTGTTAATGTTAAGGAGTTTTTCAACTGTTTCCTTCTCTGTAAGGCATTTTAACAGCACCAAATGTGCTTTAAAAATAATAATTTTAGGCTGTTTCATTATGGATAGGTGGATGGATGAATATCTGTCATTATGACAGGCACCTGCCTACTCTCACAGAGCTGTCAAGCTTGTGCTTTCAATGCTACTGTTTCCAAGAAAGCCTGCTTGCTGTTAAGAGAGTCCATAGAGCAGAAGGCAAAAGAGAAGGCATTTAAGATCTCTTTCCTGCAAAGCTGAGCTTTCATGTAACTGAGTACTGAGAAATGTTAATTATTGGGGAAGAATGTCAAAGTATTGAAAGTCTTGATGTTCTCATTGATGGTGCATCTGGTCTTCTGCTGTCTTGTATTTTTTTTGGAGACATTTGTAAAGATTTTAATCAAAATCTCTGGTAGTCACTCTTGATAGCTGCTTTGGGACAGTGAGAGAGACTGTACCAAAGTGTAGGGCAAAGGAGAATCACCTTGTTGTTTAGAGAGGGCATGGTATCCATGTCTTAATTCCTCCTCTTGGCAATACTTGGAACACTGCTAAGAGAAGGTTATTCAAACAGAAAGTAATCCTTAAGTAGATTTTTATGTTTGTAGTGTGATGTAAATCACCTTACAGCTGAGTGTTGAAATGTCAGCAGCTACACCTTGGGCACTACATGTTTCTGTCAGCTGTGTAAGCTCTCACTTTTAAGTGCATTGTAATGACCACATGTGAGTAACACTCACACTCTGACAAAGGATAGTGGACAACAGACTACAGCAGTTTGGAATACTCAATTACACCTGTACTTCCATTTGTCAAGGCAACAAGGGAAAAAATAATCAATAAGGAGAGGTATCTAAATGAGGTGGGCTGGTGGCATGCTGGTGGAGCACTGTTCTGGTCCTGATTTTTCCAGCCATGCTACTTTAACAGAAGCTACTCAGAATTTTACCACCGATGGAAGAAAATTATATCTGTGAATTATTTTCTGGTTTATGCTTGACTACCTCTGTGTATAATTGCAGTCTGTTTATGCTTGTATGTAGGCCCTGGCCTGTCCTTCATGGATGAGATCCATGGAGACACATTATGGAATCTGTGTGAGCCTCTGGAAGTGCTTAAAAAGCTTTATAAATTAAATGTCATGTCTAAATGAGCCATCTGGTCTGCCAAAGAAATCACTCACCTTAATGCTCAATTTAGAAACACTGAATAAAAACATTAACTATGTGTCATTGTTGTGGGTTAACCCCCATCTAGCAACTAGGCACCAGACAGCTGCTTGCTCACTACCCCCGTGTTGGGACGGGGAGAGAATTGGCAGGGAGCGGGAGAAGTCGTGGGCTGAGCTAAAGGCAGTTCATCAGGTGAAACAAATGCTGTGTATGCAGGGAAACCGAACCAAGGAATTCATTCACCACTTGCCAGCAGCAGGCAGGTGTTCAGCCAACTCCAGGAAAGCAGGGCTCCACCTCAGGGAATGGTTACTTGGGAAAGTAAACACCATCAGTTCAAATGTCACACTCTTCCTTCTTCTTCCCCCAGCTTTATATGCTGAGTATGATGTTACATGGTATGGAATATCCCTTTTGTCAGCTGATGTTGGCTGATGTCCCTCCTCTGTCCCCTCCCAGCTTATTGTGCATCCCCAGCCTGCTCACTGGAGGGGTGCTGTGAGAAGCAGAAGACACCTCAAACCTGTATAATCTCTGCTTAGCAGTAACCAAAACATCCCTATGTTATCAACAGCACAAATCCAAAACAGCCCATACCAGCTACTGTGAAGAAAGATCACTCTATTCCAGCCCAAACCAGCACAGTCATTCTAAAAGTGAAGAAAGAACATGAAAAACTACCCTGAGAAAACAGGGGAAAAAAGGGAACTTGTTGATGCTGTGTTTTGGTAATGTGAATGAAAGTAGGTGACCATGTGGCCATCATGAGCTAAGATTTAATTCTTTTGCAAATGAGTGACATACTGAAAATGGATTTTTTTTCCTGAAGTTTTCAGTGATGGTACTGTGAAATTCACTGCTGCAAAGCAAGATTGCTGATGACACCAAGCTGTGTGGGGCAGCAGACACGCTGGAGGGAAGGGAGGCCATCCAGAGGGACCTGGACAGGCTGGAGAGGTGGGCACAAGCCAGCCTCATGAGGTTCAACAAGACCAAGTGCAGGGTCCTGCATCTGGGTCGAGGCAATCCCAGGCACAAATCCAGGCTGGGCAGTGACTGGCTGGAAAGTAGCCCTGAAGAGAGAGACTTGGGGGTGCTGGTGGACAAAAAGCTCAACATGAGCTCTCAGTGTGCACTTGCAGCCTGCAAAGCCAATCAGATCCTGGGCTGCATCAAGAGAAGTGTGGCCAGCAGGTCGAGGGAGGTGATCCTCCCCCTCTGCTCAGCCCTGGTGAGACCCCACCTGGAGTACTGTGTCCAGTTCTGGAGCCCCTATTGCAAGAGGGATGTGGAGGTGCTGGAACGTGTCCAGAGAAGGGCCATGAGGATGATCAGAGGGCTGGAGCACCTCTCCTATGAGGACAGACTGAAGGAGTTGGGGCTGTTCAGTCTGCAGAAGAGAAGGCTCCGAGGTGACCTTCTGGTTTCTGAAGAGGGCCTACAGGAAGGCTGGGGAAGGACTTCTCAGGATCTCAGGTAGTGATAGGACTAGGGGGAACGGAATGAAGCTGGAGGTGGGGAGATTCAGGCTGGAGGTGAGGAGGAGGTTCTTCACCATGAAAGTGGTGAAGCCCTGGAATGGGTTGTCCGGGGAGGTGGTCGAGGCCCCATCCCTGGAGGTGTTTAAGCCCAGGCTGGATGAGGCTCTGGCCAGCCTGATCTAGTGTGGGGTGTCCCTGCCCATGGCAGGGGGGTTGGAACTAGATGATCCTTGTGGTCCCTTCCAACTCTGACTGATACTATGATACTATGATAAGAAGAAATGTAGTACACTGAAGAGAAAATAAAATGTCTTCATTCTCAGGTTGCAGTGTGAAAATATTCTCAGGGAAGTGGAAACTAAATCATTGCTGCCTCCCTGTATGGAATGACAACTCATCTGAAAAATGTACTTCTGGAAGTTATGGCACTGAATCTTGTGATCAACATTGCCAGTGGAAGAAAGGGGTTAGGAAGAAGCTGGCAGCTGTGAAGGTGGAGTAGATGAAAGAAGTGAAAAAAAACAGAAGTGAAATCTTTTGAGCAGTTACATAAAATGGTGCCTTTGTTTTGTTTTTCTGCTCTGTGGAAAGGAATGACAAAGCCACAGGGAAAGCAAATGTGTGATTTCAAGCCATCCACTATGAAAACACAGAACAGTGGTTTTGTCATTAGCTAATTACAATTAGAAACCATTTTAGTCATAACCAAGAAAAAACAAAAGGTGGCAAATGTTGAATTTTTTACTTACAACTAACTGCAAATCTATCATGAGGGTATTAAATGTTACATGGAATTCTTATGTGTCATCAATTCTGCAGCATCTCCTAAAAATGCACAGAAAGAAAGTACATAAATGATAGTGGTATGAGGCACACTGCACCACATCAATCTGTGGGCCATCCATCCTGCCTGCCCACAAGTCTTTGCAGAGAATCATGGGATGGTCTGGGTTGGAAGGGACCTCCAAAGCTCATCCTGTCCCCCTGCAGTCAGCAGGGGCAACGTCAACTAGATCAGGTTGCCCAGCACCCTGTCCAGCCTCACCTTGAATACCAGGGATGGGGCCCAACCACCTCCTGGGCAGCCTGTTCCGGTGTTCCACTACTCTCATGATGCAGATCATAACATCCAATCTAAATCTGCTCTGCTCTAGTTTGAAGCTGTTGCCCCTTGTCCTGTCACTGCAGGCCTTTGCAAACAGTCTCTCTCCATCCTTCTTGTAGCTCAGACCACAGCAGCATCTACTGGTACCTGAATATGGATGCAGTGAGATCTGGATGCTGGATGGGAAAGAGCTGAGAAAAGTACCTTTTTTTCCTGGATAAAGAGTAATTTTCATGTGCTTTGAGGTTGGTCTTTTCAAATTAGTCTCAGTTTGAAAAACAACAACTTGTGAAAGACTGGTGTGGACTTTGTTTTTTCTTCCCTTTGGTAATGGGCACAAACTTGAACATGGGAAGTTCCATCTAAAGGTGAGGCAGAACTTCTTTACATTGAGGATTGTGGAGCACTGGAACAGGCTGCTCAGAGTGGTGGTGGAGTCTGTCTCGAGTCATCTAAAGCCTTCCTGGTCGCTGTCCTGTGCAACCTGCTTTAGGTGAACCTGCTCTCGTGCTGGGGTTGGACTAGATGATCTCCAGAGTCTCCTTCCTGCTCCTGCCATTCTGTGATTCTGTGATCTGGAAAAGTAGGAAAGGGAAGTTAACATCAGTATTTTGGTGCACTCCTAAAGTAGTCTGCATTTTTAACCAGTAGGAACTGTGCAGAAATGTCATGTCAATTGCTATCATTTTTATGCCTAGGGTCTTTCTTTGGGGTGCTCTGCAATTGCGCTTTGGAGTGAAAGTTAGCACCAGAGCAACTGTTTATTCTTTTGTAACTCACATGGATAAAAAGAGTGAAACCAAAAAAATGGGATTTTATGCCACACTTGTCTATGGAGAGGTACAGTAAGACATTTAAGGACAGCTGATTTGTGGAGCCTTAATGTATTTGTAGTGGCAGCTGCTGTTTTCTTAGAATATAATAGCAAGAATGTATGAGGAGCACGTGAAGACCTCATGCAGAATAGTCTATTTCTGAGGAAAAGCCTGCCTCTCAATAGTTTGACATAAGTAACTGTGTATTTCAGCTTGGTCTTCAATACCCTGAGATATTTTTCTCCCTCAAACTGTTCTAACACTAATTCTTGTAGCAATTTTTCGTTGTCACTTTGAAGCTCCAGTCAGTCCTAACTACAAGACACACAAGCACAGAGGCCTTGAAAAACTCTATAAACAGAATATGGTGCATCAGACCTGTGCTCTGCACATCAACCACAGCTGACAGAGAAGACAGAACTCTGTAGACTTTGCTTGTTGTGCTGAATTGCAGATTTGAAGAATGCTGAGGAGTGGTGGTGAGTAAAGGAGGAGGGAGATGGTAACCACAAACGCTGGATGTGCATTGTGCCAGGCTTAACATTTCAGTTCAAACCCATGTAAAATATGTGTTGGTGCAGCTGTAGGAGGATACATGTTAGCTGTTTTGGTATTGTGCTGTTCTTTGTCACTCAGAAATAGGGAGTGATGCAGTTATTTCAGCCACCAGGTGGATGCTCAGCCATCTGTCTGTTCTGCCATCTACCATGCTTCTGCCTGCAAAGATCTTTTTCGACGAGTAGCCAATGCCTTTCCTCTTTTCCTCTTCCAAACTCTGCAGTCTGTTTCAGAAGTCAGTTCTTTTTCCTCAGACTGTTTTGTGAACATGCATTAGCTGTTTTCTGTTGTCAGGTGAGCTCTTTGGGAAGGGCAAAGCTTCTCCATCACACACTACTATACTTTTGCTTTGATCTCAAGCAGAAATCAGCTTTTGTTAGGTTCAGTGAGCTTTCTTTTTCTACTACACTGCGCTGTAGCAGCTAAAAAAATAAATAAATGCAGAGAGTAAAAGCTAGATGTCATGGCATTTTCTTTGTCTTTCTGATAAGCCACCTTCCCAGCAGCCTTTTCCAGGAGTGCTTTCTACTCAGCTGCTACCAGTTGACTACACTGACATATTCAGCAGGGGCACTTACATTTAGGGTAGTAAAAGTCTGAAAGCTGCTTCAATGTCATTTAGACTCACTTCAGGTTTGATCAGCTTTAGCACTTCTCTATTTTAGCTTCAGATAGCTTAAGTTAGTGAAAAAACAGATGACGTTACAAAGTAGAATAAACCTTTACTTAGAATAAACCAAACCAGGTTGGAAGAGACCTTCAAGATCATCGTGTCCAACCCATCAACCAATCCAACCCACCCAAACAGCTAACCCATGGCACCAAGCACCCCCTCAAGTCTCCTCCTGAACACCTCCAATGACTGCGACTCCACCACCTCCCTGGGCAGCCCATTCCAATGGGCAATCACTCTTTCTGTACAGAACTTCTTCCTAACATCCAACCTGAACCTCCCCTGGCACAGCCTGAGACTGTGTCCTCTTGTTCTGGTACTGGCTGGCTGGGAGAAGAGACCATCATCCACCTGTCTACAACCTCCCTTCAGGTGGTTGTAGAGAGTGATAAGGTCACCCCTGAGTCTCCTCTTCTCCAGGCTGAGCAACCCCAGCTCCCTCAGTCTTTCCCCATAGGGCTTGTGTTCCAAACCCCTCACCAACTTTGTTGCCCTTCTCTGGACTCGTTCCAGCAAGTCAACCTCCTTCCTAAACTGTAATACCCCTCAATGGTTATCTTGGCTACAGGAGTTGGCAGGATATCTGTTAATTGCATTTCAGCTGTGTGTTAACGTTCATTATGAGGCAGCGTATGCAGCAGTTTATCCTTGTCTTTTCTATAGCTTGCTTAGCCTTGGGTGATGCTCTGAATTTCTATTCAGTAATGGAAAGTGTGTTTTGATTCCATGTTAATTCAAAACCGAACAACTTGGGGGTTTTTTTGGTTTGGTTTTGTTGTTGTTTGGGTTTTTCCCCCCTACATAATGGCAATCCATAATGTTTCAGTTGTAGCATTTGATTTCAGTATTTTGAAAAGGTATTTTAAATTCTGCCCTGCAGCTACTTTTAGTATATCCTGAAATAACAGATATATAATGGATATATATATAATATCCTGAAATAGTGGAGGGAGGTTCTCCTTTTCCTCTACTCTGCTCTAGTGAGGCCTCACCTGGAATACTGCATCCAGTTCTGGGCTCCCCAGTTCAAGAGGGACAGGGATCTGCTGGAGAGAGTCCAATGGAGGGCTACAAGGGTGATGAATGGACTGGAGCACTGCCTGATGAGGAGAGGCTGAGAGACCTGGGGCTGTTTAGTCTGGAGAAGAGAAGACTGAGAGAGGATTTAATCAATGTCTATAAATATCTGAGGTCTGGATGTCAAGAGAGAGGGGACAGGCTCTGCTCATTTGCACCCTGGGATAGGACAAGGGGCAATGGATGGAAACTACAGCACAGGAGGTTCCACCTCAACATTAGGAGGTTCTTCGCTGTGAGGATCCCAGAGCACTGGAAGAGGCTGCCCAGAGAGGTTGTGGAGTCTCTTTCTCTGGAGACTTTCAAGAATGGATGCATTCTTGTGTGAGCTGCACTAGATTCTATGGTCCTGCTCTGACTTGAAGATCTCCAGAGGTCCTTTCCAACCCCTAACATCCTGTGAGCCTGTGAAATGGCAAAATATTAAAAAACCCCTGCAAAACTAATCCAGCCTTTCCATGGGCAGAGTTTCCTCAATGCCAGTTCTTTTTATGGGCATTCATTGTCTATATCATATAGATCTATCAAAATCATAGAGATCTATCAAAATACCTATCTACAACATTTCATCTGCTTTCTTTTGTTTCTATACTTCCAGCTTACTGCAGGTGACATTTCCTTTGAATGGTATCTTCAATCTGTATGTCAGGTTACCAGTGCATACCAGCCACATAGCTTGAGTACTTTTACTAATTTGAAGATCATACCTATAAAAATATATATTTATTTAAGGCTGTAAAACTTGCAGCCCCTCAAAATCTTCTAAGCATACTGTAAGCCCACCTCCTCATTAGCTTATTGGTATGAATTGCAACATGAAATTCCAGTTCGTGCTTGCATGTTACTGAACACTGTCTTTTTAGTAAACAGTGCTAATGACCTGATTGTGGCCTTCCACTATCCGAAGGGGGCTACAAGAAAGCTGGGGAGGGACTTTTTAGGGCGTCAGGGAGTGATAGGAATGGGGGGATTGGGGGGGTATGGAGCAAAAGTAGAAATGGGCATATTGAGATTGGATGTTAGGAAGAAGTTCTTCCCTATGAAGGTGGTGAGACACTGGAACAGGTTGCCCAGGGAGGTGGTAGAAGCCTCATCCCTGGAGGTTTTGAAGGCCAGGCTCTGAGCAACCTGATGCAGTGTGAGGTGTCTCTGCCTATGGCAGGGGGGTTGGAACTGGATGATCCTTGAGGTCACTTCCAACCCTAACAATTCTATGATTCTTTGATTCTATGACTGATTTCAAAGTTTGAGAACCTAGCCTAGACCCACCTTTATTTTCCTCTTGAAGAACAGGTCATAAAAGTAGAGCACATCAGATTAGGCTCTCAGTGGAAGGAGGGAAAATGTCATGGCTTTTGTGGGGGACTGTGAGCAGTGCCACCTGGCTCGTTGAGTCCATTTCTGTAGAATCTGGCACAGTAGCAGGTAACCTGCCTGCATGTTGCACACCCAGCCTTAATCAAATACCTAGCTTGGAGTTGGGATTTTTGTTTTGCTCTGTTGTGGTTTAAAGCCTGCTGGTGGGGGGCAGGTGGGAAACCTGACCCCTAAGGTGGACCATAAGGTGGACAGGAGGTGGAACCAGGGCAGGGGTAAACCTGAACCTGGGGGAAAGGGTCCCCCGGTCATGTTTATTCCACTCCTATTTCCTGCCTACACTCTATATAAGGGGGAGCCAGTTCCTGCCTCTTTGTCTGGCCAGCAGGTCAAGGGAGGTGATTCTCCCCTTCTACTCAGCTCTGGTGAGACTCCACCTGGAGTACTGCGTCCAGTTCTGGAGCCCCTATTACAAGAGGGATGTGGACATGCTGGAAGGTGCCCAGAGAAGGGCCACAAGGATGATCAGAGGGCTGCAGCACCTCTCCTATGGAGACAGACTGAAGGAGCTGGGACTGTTCAGGGTGGAGAAGAGAAGGCTCTGAGGTGACCTTCTTGTAGCCTTTCAGTATCTGAAGGGGGCCTACAGGAAGGCTGGGGAAGGACTTCTCAGGATCTCAGGTAGTGATAGGAGTAAGGGGAATAGTATGAAGCTGGAGGTGGGGAGATTCAGGCTAGATGCGAGGAGGAAGTTCTTCACCGTGAGAGTGGTGAAACCCTGGAATGGGTTGTCCAGGGAGGTGGTTGAGGCCCCGTCCCTGGAGGTGTTTAAGCCCAGGCTGGATGAGGCTCTGGGCAGCCTGCTCTAGTGTGAGGTGTCCCTGCCCATGGCAGGGGGGTTGGAACTGGATGATCCTTGTGGTCCCTTCCAACCCTGACTGATTCTATGATTCTATGATGTCTTTCCTTCACCTCCCTGCTTTGCCTGAGAGCTGTTAACTACAGAGCCCTGCCTGCCACGTGGTCAGATGAGAATCCATTGCCATCCAGAGACTCCATTGCCACCTGCAATCTGGTTCTGCACATACCTGTATCTATCCCCTTCCCCTTATATCTCTGTAACCTTCCTTTCCCTTAAATACCTTTTGGTTTTTTGGTTAATTTTTTTTTAACTTCCAAGTCAGTGCAAATCTTTTCTTTTGTGGTTTACATCCTGTTCTACAAGGGGTTTGGCCCTGGGAAAGTCAAACAGCAACATCTTGTTAATTTAAGTCAATGTCTTGATCTGATATAATGCAGGCTTCGATTCCTGACATTCAGAGAGAGGTGCTGGAAACAAGCAGGAGAGACAGGCAGAAGAAGGGAGATATAAATCACCCATTGTTGTTTCTCTTCTCAAGCAGAGGAGTTGACATACAAGCCAAATTAAATTGTTATGTCTGCAAATGTAAAATTGGCCTTCTGCAAGAATAATTGCATTTAAATTAACAAAAAAATATCTGCTCTGAAAGTCAGTAGAAAGCTTGTAAAACATAAGGAAGGAAAATATTCTCTGGGGTCCTTATGCCTACATTTGATCTGAGCTTGAGTAATTACACAGAAGATTCTGTCAGTAATGTGTCATGAAAATCTACCCCAGTCTTTAGAAGTTTGTGAATCAGCTTGAAAAGGTTTATCCCACAGTGACAAGTCTGAACAAGTGATTAATAATAACAATAACACTAAGCTGTGTCCTTGTTGGGTATAGAAATCTGGCCTGAGAACTAAAAATAGATGTGAAACAAATAGTCCTCAAAAATTACTGAATGATACCTATACAGCTGCAGGCTGGGGTCAGAGTGGCTGGAGAGCAGCCAGGCAGAGAGGGACCTGGGGGTACTGGTCGATGGTAGGCTGAACATGAGCCTGCAGTGTGCCCAGGCAGCCAAGAGGGCCAAGGGCATCCTGGCCTGCATCAGGAACAGTGTGGCCAGCAGGAGCAGGGAGGTCATTCTGCCCCTGTACACTGCACTGGTCAGGCCACACTTTGAGTACTGTGTCCAGTTCTGGGCCCTTCAGTTTAGGAAGGAGGTTGACTTGCTGGAATGAGTCCAGAGAAGGGCAACAAAGTTGGTGAGGGGTTTGGAGCACAAGCCCTATGAGGAGAGGCTGAGGGAGTTGGGGTTGCTCAGCCTGGAGAAGAGGAGGCTCAGGGGTGACCTTATTGCTCTCTACAACTACCTTAAGCAGGGTTGTAGCCAGGCAGGGGCTGGTCTCTTCTCCCAGGCAAGCAGCACCAGAGCAAGAGGACACAGTCTCAAGCTGCACCAGGGGAGGTTTAGGCTGGAGGTTCGGAAGAAGTTCTATACAGAGAGAGTGATTGCTCATTGGAATGGGCTGCCTGGGGAGGTGATGGAGTCACCATCACTGGAGGTGTTCAGGAGGAGACTTGATAGGGTGCTTGGTTGCATGGTTTAGTTGATTAGGTGGTGTTGGATAGTAGGTTGGACGTGATGATCTTGAAGGTCTCTCCCAACTTGGTCTATTCTATTCTATTCTATTCTATTCTATTCTATTCTATTCTATTCTATTCTATTCTATTCTATTCTGTAAACCTTTCTGCCAGAAGACAAAAATCAGTAACATTTTAGAGAACATGATGCTCAGAGAGCTGCCAGCATCCTTTTACTTGTTGGATGACTAAACAAAACCGATTGCAGAATAACTGAGTGTGCATCTGGTGTAACAGCCACTGTTTGTGGGGCTCCACTGATTGCATTGAAGTTACTTCTGATTATGCTGAGATAGAATAATTCTTAGCTTGGCCATTGTGGTCTGATTTGATTCCAATGGCTAACAACTCTCTCAGTGAAGAACTTTCTCTTCACCTCCAGCCTAAATTTCCCCTGGCACAGTTTGAGACTGTGTCCTCTTGTCCAGATCATCTAGTCCAACCCCTCTGCCAGAACGGGATCACCTATGCTTCAGAAGGAATATTCTCCCAAAGCCAGAAAACTGTGTAACACTTAGCTAGCAAAACAGGCTGATCATCTGAGAATAAGGTCAACTGAAAATATCTCTAATTCACCAGACCTGACTAAAACATGAGGTTTCCCTCAGCAATAAGTGTTGATCAATAGGGTTTGCATTCACATTTTCCCCAGGTGGAATATCACATTTGTAACAGCAGAGCGTGGTGAGTCACTGTGGAAGGTGAGGTGAGGGCTATGCTGGAAATCTCATAACTCACAGGACTGAGACAGTAAATGCAGTAAACACACCATTAGTACAACACTGGAACAGGTTGCCCAGGGATGGAGCTGAAGAGGTGAGGGTCAACAAGGCTCTGGGCAACCTGATCTAGTTGATGTGCCTTGCAGGTTTCCCATGCAGTCAGCTGTATTGCCTCCTTCTCTGTTCCTTTCCAGCCTTTCATCAGTTGAAGTCTATTTCCTGTTTGCAGTCTGTAGCCTTGAACAAAACTGAGAGAATCATCTTGGAACAGGTTGCCCAGGGAGGTGGTAGAAGCCTCATCCCTGGAGGTTTTTAAGGCCAGGCTGGATGTGGCTGTGAGCAACCTGATTTAGTGTGAGGTGTCCCTGCCCATGGCAGGTGGATTGGAACTGGGTCATCCTCGATGTCCCTGCCAACCCTGACAATTCTATGACTCTCAAAGAGGCTGATGCAAAAAACCTCTTCTTGCTGAATTTGCAGTACCCAGCACAATGAATCGTAGGAACCTGTATTCTCATGGCAGGTTATGTGTTATTGCAGCTCAAACCAATTTCTTCACAAGGGTGGAAGAAAAACCACTGAAAGGAGAAAATGCTGGGATGCAGATTCATTTTCTTGCAGTTTGATCCTGTTCTCATTTATTTCAGTGGCTCTAGATCAGAGCGTACTGCTAATTTCTCTTCCATTCAGTTTCCCTGGCAACATTTTATTTTTAGCATCATTACCCTTGAGAGATCTGGCATGGAGGGTTCATTCTGAATATGAACTATTATCATCTCACTTTAAATGTTTCATTTTGTGGGCAAAGATGAAAGGGAAAGAAAAAGGGAGGGGGAAGAAAAGGGGAATTAAAAAAAGCCCCACGCTATTCCATAAACTGCGTGTAAATATCTGAAAGGTGTGGCCATATCACATGCTGGCTTGGTTGGTTTGTTTGTTTAATTAATGTTGCTTTGTGTTATTTAGTTTTGGTTTTCCCTGTGGCTTCACTAAAAGGTTTTTGGAAGACAGATTTTTGCACACTCATATATTTTTAAATCTCTGGAGAATTGTTATCCTTTTGTGCATGAGAGGTGTGTTAATGCCATCTTTTGTGGGTTTTTCTTTTCAGGTCTGCAATTGTAGCAGGCCCCAAATTGTCAGCAGCACAGTGATTCTAAAAATAAGTGAGCTGGTCACCCTTGGTCACCTTCTCTCCAGCAGAGTGGCAGGAGAGGAGTAAAGAAGCCCCATCCCTGCAGGCTTTTAAGGCCAGGCTGGATGTGGCTCTGAGCAACCTGCTGTAGTGTGAGGTGTCCCTGCCCATGACAGGCTGGAACTAGATGAGCCTTGAAGTCCCTTCCACCCATAACAATTTTATGATTCTAAGCTGTGAAGACTCTCTGTTTCCATTTCTAGGTTCTATTTAATGACATATGCCTGTCATTGAGTGCCTTACCTAAAGACTTCTTCAGTCTCTATAAGGAATGTGAGACTCTGAAATCCCAGGTGGCCAAGAGGGCCAATGGCATCCTGGCCTGCATTAGGAATAGTGTGGCCAGCAGGAGCAGGGAGGTCATAGTGCCCCTGTACTCTGCATTGGTTAGGCCGCACCTTGAGTCCTGTGTCCAGTTCTGGGCCCCTCAGTTTAAGAAGTACATCGAAACACTTGAAGGTGTCCAGAGAAGGACAACAAAGCTGGGGAGGGGCCTTGAGCACAGCCCTGTGAGGAGAGGCTGAGGGAGCTGGGGTTGTTTAGCCTGGAGAAGAGGAGGCTCAGGGGTGACCTCATTGCCCTCTACAACTACCTGAAGGGTGGTTGTAGCCAGGAAGGGGTTAGTCTCTTCTCCCAGGCAGGCAACAAGCACCAGAACAAGGGCACACAGTCTCAAGCTGCACCAGGGGAAGTTTAGGCTCGAGGTGAGGAGAAAGTTCTTCACCGAGAGAATCATTCGTTATTGGAATGTGCTGCCCAGGGAGGTGGTGGAGTCACCATCCCTGGAGGCGTTCAAGAGGAGATTGGACGTGGCACTTGGTGCCATGGTCTAGTAGTCATGAGGTCTGTGGTGACAGGTTGGACTCGATGATCCTCAAGGTCTCTTCCAACCTTGGTGATACTGTGATACTGTGAAATTCTCAGTTTGGAGTCTTCACCAATCATTACCTAACAAGATTGTTGTTGGAGATTGCAGATTTGTTTATTTTTTTGCCTTTTTTTCAATAATCTTGCCTGCTTGTCTGTTTGAAATGAACACCATGACTGACCAAAGAACAAGCAGAGAGTTGGTAAGAAATTTTGGGCTTCATACATTGATGTAACAAATGGACCATGGTTAATTGCAACCATTTCCCTCAACATGGAAAGTGGCCCAGGCTCTCTGACAAAGAGCTATGCTTGAGAGCTTAGGCTGTATTTAATGCAATGAAAAGACATCTTCTAAACATGGAAATGGTGAAAGGTAAAAAAGCATAGAGACACACAACCCCCCACAGTCCTGTGTCAATATGATGCTTAGAGTTCAGTGATATCATCTCACTGACAAAGGAAAAATGGTAAATTGCCATTTTAGAGCTGTCAGTATTTTTTTAAGCTAGTTTGGATTCAGAGTGCTGTTTGCTCATTAACAGATCAAGGACTTCCTCATTATGTCTCTCATTCAAGCTGCATAGGAAAGGTGATCTGTCACAATTTACCAGTAGATGAATAATTATTCATCCTCTCATATAGGCTTCTATTTATAGTATTTGTCAAACAAGTTTTTTTCCTAGGGAGGGATTATAGTATGAGCACTATATGGTGTGGTGAAAGCCTTCCCATACCCCAGGCTTTGTCAGTTCCTTTTATCTGAAATAAATGCCATAATAAGACCTAAGGTCTAGAAAGCTCTTAGGGCTTTAAGTGAAAGTTCTGTGCTATTCAGAAGATGCCTTGGTTACAAGCTGATGCTTCTATTTTCCAGCAATCCTGAAATCAAGGCTCTTCTATAAATGAAAAAGAACCCTTCATTTTCTCTGTTGCTAGGGAAATGGTAGGAAAGAAATAACCCTTCCTCTTCCTTGAAGAAATGACCAATTTAGGCCATAAAATGTGTCATTCTCGGGATTTTTTAGCTCCATATCTTCATCTGTCCAAACAATCTTTGCTAAGTCTGAAATAAGATACTCTGACAAGACTTAGATGCTAATTGGGCCAATAATATCTCATCACTGTCTCCTGAGAGGTTAAGTAAAATGATGAGAAAGTGGCTAGTCATAGCCATTGGCCCATCCCAGCTGCCATACCCGAGAGTAGTGTTAATGGGAGTTGATGGCTTGCTTTCTGCCAGACATCTTACATGGAGGAATGAAAGGCTTCTTAAAAGAAGGAATTACTGGAGCTTAGAAAGTGCAAAGCCTCATACAATTTGTCTGTCAGTCAATTGGATTTGATGGGCAGGAAGGACAGATTGGTGAGAGAAAGGGTTAGGACATTTGCTAGGTTGCAGCTAGAAAATTTCTTGTTTTGAAGGGGAGAGCTGAAATGCTCCTGCTTTCCTTTGTTAGTGTGGATAAATAATTAGTGCCTGTTTGCATTGATGGGTTTGTTAATGCTGGAAGACACTCTGCTGTTTTGACAGCTGATGGTACAGCACATTGTTTGGACTTACCTTCTGTAGAATCTTTCTTAGTAGGAAGAGAACAAATGGAGAGCATTAAAAAGGAGGAGACTTGGTGGGGTGCTTGGTGCCATGGTTTAGTTGTTTAGGTGGGTTGGATTGGTTGATGGGTTGGACATGATGATCTTGAGGGTCTCTTCCAACCTGGTTTATTCTATTATTCTATTGTTCTATTCTAAAAATAAGTACCTTGAAGCAATACAAGTCTTCCAGAAGTGTGTCAGCTTTTGTTTCTGTAGAGAAAGGGACATCATCATGGAATGTTAGGGGTTAGGATAGACCTCTGAAGATCATCTAGTCCAATCCCCTTGCTAGCACATGTACACCTAGATCAGGTTCACAGGAGTTCATCCAGGTGGGTTTTGAAAGTCTCCAGAGAATGAGACTCCACAACCTCCCAGGGTGGGCTGTTGCAGGGCTTCATCACCTTCAAAGTAAAGAAGCTTCCCCTTAAGTTCAAGTGAAACCTCCTGGGTTCTAGTTTGTACAAGTCCCTTGTCCTGTTACTGGGCACCCCTGAAAAGAGCCCAGCCCCATCTTCACAACCTCCACCCTTTAGTTACTGTATGCATTTATAAGATCCTTTCTCAGTCTTCTCTTTTCCAGGCTAAAGAGACCCGGTCTTTCAGCCTCTCCTCATAGGAGAGATGCTCTGGTAGCCTATAGATCTTTGTAGCCATCTGTTAAAGGGAGGGTACTACAACATGGCATCAGTGCTGTGGGGAGCAGTGCTACATAGTGTAAAACCTAAAAAATACCTGGATTGCCACTCTTCTAAGAGCATTAAAGGAGAATGGAAGAAATTTGTGACAACAAAGGTTTCCAGACCTTGTCCTCCCTTCTTGTCTCTGTTCTGTTACTTGCCATTAATTTTCATGTTAGTTAACCACTGACTCCTGCTGCTGCTACCCCAGATTTGTCATTTCTCAAGCTCTTACTGGTTAGTTTTCAAAGCCCAAAGCCTCACACAGCCTTCTTCTGCTGGAACAAAGAGAGCCAGAGGTGCACTGCACCTGTGTGAATCCATGTGTTCAACACAGACATGCTAAGGATACTGCATCTGATTTCTGACTGTCAGTTGGTAAATAATCCTGGCCCATTTCAAAGGAATGTTTATTTTTTTAAACATTTTTTTAGCAATTGTTTTAGTCCACCCATAACTCACATATGTGTGTGCATATTTTGACAATATGTCATGCCAGGATTGCTTATCTGGGCAGAGCTGTACGTGGTATCACAGTATCACAGTATAACTAAGGTTGGCAGAGACCTCGAGGATCATCGAGTCCAACCTGTCACCACAGACCTCATGACTAGACCATGGCACCAAGTGCCACATCCAATCCCGTCTTGAACACCTTCAGGGACGGTGACTCCACCACCTCCCTGGGCAGCAGATTCCAATGATGAACAACTCGCTCAGTGAAAAACTTTCTCCTCACCTCGAGTCTAAACCTCCCCTGGCACAGCTTGAGACTGTGTCCTCTTGTTCTGGTGCTGGTTGCCTGCTTTGGAGAAGAGACCAACCCCTTCCTGGCTACAACCACCCTTCAGGTAGTTGTAGAGGGCAATGAGGTCTCCCCTGAGCCTCCTCTTCTCCAGGCTAAACAATCCCAGCTCCCTCAGCCTCTCCTCACAGGGCTGTGCTCAAGGCCTCTCTCCAGCCTTGTTGACACATTCAAGTGTCTCAATGTCCTTCTTAAACTGAGGGGCCCAGACTGGACACAGGACTCAAGGTGCAGCCTAACTAATGCAGAGTACAGGGGCACAATGACTTCCCTGCTCCTGCTGGCCACACTATTCCTAACGCAGGCCAGGATGCCATTTGCTCTCTTGGCCACCTGGGCACACTGCTGGATCATGTTTAGGCAGCTGTCAATCAGTACCCCCAAGTCCCTTTCTGTCTGGCAGCTCTCCAGCCACTCTGCCCCCAGCCTGTAGCTCTGCATGGGGTTGCCGTGGTAGTAGCGGCTAGAAGATTCCCTATTAGATTTCAGCATCTGAGGCTGTTTAATCATGTGTAGAACTGGCACTATACATTTCCCCATACAATCATGGAATAATTTTGGTTGGAAAAGACCTCCAAGGTCATGAAGTCCAACCGTTAACCCTACTCTACCAAGTCCACCACTACACCATAGCCCCAGGCTCACATTTCCATGGCTTTTACACGCATCCAAGGACAGTGACTTGACCACCTCCCTGGGCAGTTGTTTCCAGTGCCTGACAACCCTTTCAGTGAATTTTTTTTCTTGATGTCCAGCCTAAACCTCCCATGGTGCACCTTGAGACTGTTCCCTCCTGTTCTGTTGCTAGTAACTATCACTAGTTACTTGGCTCTGGTCAATTCAGAGGAATTCAGATCCTGACAGCCCTGAGTGATTGAGTCAGGTAACAACACAGAGCTGCAGAAAAATTTTGTCCAGTATGATATTTAAAGGCTCTTGTTCATGGTAACTGGGTCATACAATATACAAACCTCCTGTCCTTTTGTCTCACCTTCTTAATTAGCACTCATTACTCTGGTATATACCAAGCACTCTGAAGGAGTACAAACAACGCCAACCCAAACAGAAGACTTTTCTTTCTTAAGACTCTCTCAATCACAAGAAAATTCATAGATCTGAACTTTGTGTTCAGTGGTGAGACCATATAGTTAGCAGAAATAAGGCATAATATATTTGCAGACACCAACACTGCTGAGCCAGAAGGCATTCCTTTTCTCAGCATGCTGAAGAGTCACCGAAATCAACTCAGCAAGGCTGATGCTCAGCAAAACATCTAAACAGGTGTCGTGCTTCCACAATAGAATCATAGAACTGTTGGGCTTGGAAGGGACCTCAAGGGTCATCTGGTTGCAGCCTCCCTGACATATTTGAAAAGTGTGTGTCTTAAAAAGACAGAGATTCTGAAAGTACTTCCAGCACTTCTGTGCTTGACACAACAAACCTGTGATATTCCAAGTAAAGCAAGCTGCACTGTAGGTGAAACAAGCTGGTAAGTCATTACACAAATGGCTATAAGAGCAGATATGTGCAGCATTGTAATGCATATCCTGCCAGCTGGATTCCTTCTGTACAAGAAGGTACCATTGAATGGAACAGGAGAGATGGTCTTGCATTAGAAATGTGGAATTTGAGCTTCATTCTTTGGGAAACAGGTACAAACACTGCCCAAGTAAAGCACCCTGTAGCTGATATGGGCTCTTTGCCTAGAGAAAAACTGAAGGAACAGGCAGTATAGATTTTGTTTTAGGTTTTTTTGGAGAATGCATACACTCTGGACATTGTATTAAAGATTCTGAACAATATTTAATCTTTGACATTTAGAGTTTTTAATCTTCAGTTTTCCACTAGTCATTTAGTCCAGATAGAAAGTATGCAGCCATGTTGTTCTCTGTGTAATTGCTCATCGTGTATCTGTTCCAGATACTGAATTTTCTTTTGAACAAAGTAAATTAGATATAGTTGATGCTATGCTGCCAATCCATGGTTTCCTTAGTGTAGCAATGGTGCAGTATATCTAGCAGCTACATTAGATTCTATGGCAGCAGATCTCTAGACATGTTTCTCTGCAGGCTTGTTTTTTCATAACAACAGAGCATTTATACAGTCTAACAGTCATGGAATTGTCAGGGTTGGAAGGGACCTCAAAGATCATCCAGTTCCAACCCCCCTGCTATGGACAGTGACACCTCTCACTAAACCTTAGAAGTACACAATTGCTACTGCCCCACTTGCTATTCTTGCTTAAAAATCTGCTCTGTGAACTTGACCTGGCAATATGCTCCTCTTACTAGTTAAGTATTTCAGTTGTGCCAGTTCCTTGTCCAGTATTGAATCAGCTGCTCTTATTCCTTTTTGGAACCTTCCAAATTGTCACTCTTGAATATCATAAAATGTTCCTATAGTTTGTGTATCACTGCACAGGTTGAAATATGCTCTCATCAGTTTCTGCCCTGCCCCCTCCCAATGGCAAGAGCTCGGGGCGGGGGGGCTTTGTAAACAGGCATTTGGTAGCTTAAATATGGAGAAGATCAATTGTTTCATGGTGACCCAATCTTCAATTATTTGATGAATAATTGAAGAGGGATTAAGAAAGCACTGATTGTACTAATTATCTGCCTACTCCACTTGGTAAACACAATTTACAAATTTGCAAATGATGATTTTGCACTCTGTTAAATGTGACTGAATCTTCCATTGCAGAAAGCACCTCAAACCTTCTCCTGATTCATTTTCTTCTCTTATCATAGTATCATAGTATCATAGTATCATTCAGGGTTGGAAGGGACCACAAGGATCATCTAGTTCCAACCCCCCTGCCATGGGCAGGGACACCCCACACTACATCAGGCTGGCCAGAGCCTCATCCAGCCTGGGCTTAAACACCTCCAGGGACGGCACCTCGACCACCTCCCTGGACAACCCATTCCAGGGCTTCACCACTCTCATGGGGAAGAACCTCCTCCTCACATCTAGCCCAAATCTCCCCACCTCCAGCTTCATTCCATTCCCCCTAGTCCTATCACTACCTGAGATCCTGAGAAGTCCTTCCCCAGCCTTCCTGTAGGCCCCCTTCAGATACTGGAAGGCCACAATTAGGTCACCTTGGAGCCTTCTCTTCTGCAGACTGAACAGCCCCAACTCCTTCAGTCTGTCCTCATAGGAGAGGTGCTCCAGCCCTCTGATCATCCTCCTGGCCCTTCTCTGGACACGTTCCAGCACCTCCATATCCCTCTTGTAATAGGGGCTCCAGAACTGGACACAGTACTCCAGGTACTTACTCTGACTTACTCTTGGGTAAGTTATCTTTGTTGGGTAACCTGTATCTGAATTCTTCTACTTGAACCATATAAAAGGTTAGTGGAAAGAGGGCTCTTTCATAAATCTCATTAAAAATGAAGGCACTACAACAAACCTCTTCCAGTGGTCTGCCTCAGCTTCAGAGATTAGACAAGTCTGCAGTCTGTTAGGCATACAAAGGTCACAGCACTTTTGGTTTGTATTACCAAGCAGATTGTAATACACAAAGTCTTAGCTGCCCTGATCATTTAAACCACATGCCTTTCTTCCATTTTTCTGCCATTATTAGAAGGTAGAAACCTCAATGTCTCTGGTAGTAAAGCAAGGCATTAATTTGGTGTCAGATTCATGGTAGTTCTCAGGAAATAAAAATCTAGGAGGAGCCAAAGCCTACATCGTTCCCCTGCCAGGTTGGAGCACCCCAGGCTGGTGTTGGGAGGTACAGGTTGCTGGAACCAGTTCACTGAAAACTCTTTTCACTGATGAGAGTGAAGATATTTGTCTCACACTATAGAGACTGCAACTGATAGCGGTGTAGCTTTTAGCTAGTATTTCTTTTGGGCAGGGAAGCAGAATTTCAGCCCTTGAAGATGCTCTGCTACAAAAGTGTACTCTTGGAACTCTGCCATGTATTCACACCTCTTCTGGTCTAGAGCAAATGAGTTCCAGGGTGAGTGGCCCTCAGGGTGAATTGTGTAGTTTAAGCAATAAACATTACATGAATTTATGTATATGAAAGAATACCAAACCCTGTCTGAAAGAAAACTCTATAGAGAATTTAGGGAAAATTAAAATACAGCAATTGTTTGCAAATCTTTGCTTATATCCTTATGTACTTTCCAGGTAAAGATGACTAAAGATACTGCTTCCAACTGCATGGTGTTACTCTCTTAGCTAGTTTTCTGGCCTCTGTTGCACCCCCACTTTGGGGTGCTGAATATAGTAGTAGTAACCCATGATAACGGGGTCCCACTGGGTGATGTATGTACAAACCCCATTACTGCTCTAGCAATGGAATTCCAGAAATGCAGAGGGCAAAGTAACTCAGAAGTCTTTTATTACAGCATTGTAGAACTCCCAGCAATACAGAGTCCCACTTACAGAAGTCCAGGAAGCCTTCAATGGAAGAAGTAGCTAACAGCAGTAGAAGCCCTAGCCCCCCCAATGTGTTCTGTTGCTCAGAGTGGCTGTTTATGTACGCTTTATTACCAACCACTTGACCAATAGAGTCCAGCTGGGTAGATAAGCTAAATCCTTCCCCAGTAAGAGGTGCCAGCATGTCAGGATGTTTCTCTTGGCGCACATGGAATGTTGTCATTTTGCTCTTTACAGTGTGCAATTGGCCAGCTAGGGAATCATGCACTCTGCGTGTGTCTAGCAGCTGCCCTCAGAACAGTGGCTGCAACAGCCCTAGTACAGTATGGGAACAGACAGTATAATTAGCAAGCTCAGTTCAAAGGAGGAAGAGAAATAGGAAAATAATCAAATTCTGTTGATCACATCACACCCCTGGAATGATCAGGTGAGAGAGAGCAGAGCTTTCACTTATGCTTATCATTTGGTAGCTGTAGAGACTTGATGGATTCACAAATCCCCATGACTCTCATTTCACTCTAGGCATAACTGGAAAAGCTATACAGTTAGAAAAAGCTGCATGACCATTGGCCTTTGAAGGCAGGGAGATTTTTCTCAAATCTCTTTTCTTTTTTGTCCTTAAACACAAGAATCACAGAATTGTCAGGGTTGGAAGGGACCTCAAGGATCATCTAGTTCCAACTCTCCTGCCATCAGCAGGGGCACTTCACACTACATCAGGTTGCTCAGAGCCACATCCAGCCTGGCCTCAAAAACTTCCAGGGATGAGGCTTCTACCACCTCCCTGGGCAACTCATTCCAGTGACTCACCACCCTTATGGTGAAGAGCTTCTTCCTAACATCCAAACTCAATCTACCCATTTCTAGTTTTGCTCCATCCCCCCTAGTCTTATCACTACCTGACACCCTAAACATTCCCTGATCAAAGAGATAAGAGATGCTTTCCAGGTCTGAGCAGACTGGAGTCTGGGTGACTTCTCACTGTAGCTCTTTTTATTTAGCAAGGCTATGCTGGTAAAGGCATTGCATATGCAAGTTTCCTGTTATCCTTTATGGCAAACCACTGAGACCACTGGAGGAAGAGAATTCTTCTTTGGGGGGTGTAAATGATGTCTTTATGCATATTTGGAATGCCTGAAGAGATTACTGCAGGCAAAGCAGAAAAATTTAAAGAGAGCATTTGCAGCCTTGCCACAATTTGTTCCTTCATTTAAATGATCTGTTTGTTTTTCTCTTTCTGAAGCTTGGCTTGAACATGTTAACTTCCTATGTGCATGGGTATGCACCTGTATGCAGCTGGAGTTCCCTTACTTGAATTTGGAATGTGCAGGATGGAGACACTTTGTAGTTTTGTCCTGTGCTGTAATGTTTGCGAAGAAATTTTACTCACAAATTTATGAACCAGGGTTGTAATGTTTTAAAAATGTTCCTGCCAAACTAGCTCATGCTCCCCTCAGCCTCATGCAAGGTAGTTATCTGCTGCAGCAGACAACAGCCTGCCACACCAGCATATCCAGCTGGGCAAAAGAGGCCTCTTCTCAAACAGGCTACTCAGGCAGTGTGGTCAGAACATTCTCCAGCCCCAGCCACCAGCAGAGAGCTCCTTCTGTCACCAGAGAGGGAGCAGTATCACAACCATATGGACATTTCCCTTTCTCTGAGACAGTATGCTGGCCTCTGACTCTCTTTTGCCCAAGAGTCCCCATCTTAAAGTCTTGAAAGTCCTGAAGAGGAATTGCCAAGTGACCCAGATCTGCACCACAGCTTGGAGAGACATGGCATGTGTATGACATTGTACATCTCAGCAGTGTGGTGCCTGGCTGGAGCTGCCCAGTCTCTCCACCACTCTAGCCCAGTCAGGTCACCTGCTAGGACACACAGCTGCGAAGTGGCAGCCTGCATTGTGGTCCAGGCACACGTGGGAAAGCCCCTCCAAGAATACTTGGAGAATCCTTGCTGCTGCACTTTGCAGGGGCCCTGCTAGTTCAGGTGATCCTTACCATGCCTTTGGCAGTGTTTGTGCATGCCTCAGCTGCAGCAGTGTCTTCTGTCCCTGCTTTTGTCCCTTTTCAGGGTGTTTCAAGACAGGCTTGGAGGCAGTGTTTGCTGTTACATACCTTGTGTGGCTTCTAGAGAAGACTGGTTTTGGCAATGTGCTGCCACACATGATGTTTCTCACTGTCACCAGCAAAGGGTAGATGTCACCTGATGATTCCTGCATCCGGACTTCCTTTCCCCTGCTAGGGAGAGCCCTTCCTCTCTGGTTTGCTGACATCTGCCCTGTTCTCACGAATCCAGGATGGGCATCACTGTGTCCAGCAGCTCCACCTCACACTAGCAAGCTGGTTTAGAGGCACTAGAGGCTTTGGAATGTAGGTGGGTGTGCAGAATGATCTAGCAGACATTTCCTCACAAGGTCCTGAAGCTTCCAATTTCCAAACTTTCTTTTATTGCTAGATGGGTTGGTATGTGGGGTTTTTTGGACAGAGACAAACTTGTCTGGATGTTGTTCCTTGTAAGTTGCAACAACACAAGGTTTTGAGGTTTCCCATTGATGACTGCTTTTACATGCCATGAAATACCTAATACTGTGTAGTGGTTTAAGCCTTAACTGGGAGTTAAGAGCTCAGATGGGGGCAAGGCTGAGAATCTCCCTCCCAACAGAGAAGGGAAAAAAAAAAAAGGAAAGGAGCAAATCCACCAAACAATAATTTGGAGTTGGCTTGGAAGTAGAGAGGTAAAGAGTTTTCTTTAAACAAACAAACAAACAAACAAACAATATATATATATATATATAACAGGTAAGGTTCACAAGGGCAAGGAACAAGGATGGATGGGAGGGGGACAAAGAAGAAGAATGCAAAACCAGTCTCTCTCTGAAGAGGCACGGAGGCAGCAGGGAGAAGGATCAGGCCTGACCATGTGGCAGAGGAGCAGGAAGGCAGCCACAGTAGCTCTCATCCAGGAGAGGCAAGAGCCAAAAGAAGGCCTAATAGCTGCAATGCCCTGCTTTTTTATACCCTAGCTGGGCAGGGAGAGGGGAGTGGAACAGACTCAGTTTCCCAGGGGGAAAACACCCTGCAGGGAGGGCAAAGCACCCACAAGCCCTCCACCCTGTTTTGTTTTTCAGGATGGGCATTAACCCACCACATACTGAAAACTAATTTGAGGGTGAATGAGACTTTGCTTCACCACAGAGAATGACTGGAATTTTATTTTTATTTTCATGATGTTAGCACAATAAACTCACACAGCAGCACTGATCTGTACTTATTTAACAAAATACACTTAGAGCAATTTACAAATTTGTTTGTTTTTTTTTGTTTTTCCATTTGAAAACATTGCATAACATTTTATTAAACACAATACTTTTTATATAGAGAATTTTCATTTAAAAACATAGTTTTCTCTGTTGAGTATTTTCTTCTCTCAGTAAAGCACAGCCTAACGAAGAAATTCGTGCTTGTTAGCAAGTAAGAAAATCAGAACACTAAGAAGATGTCACCTGTCAATTTATTTAATTTTAAATTAAGGTATCAGTGGAATGTAAACAAAGAGTAATTTTACAAAAGGCTCCTTATCAAATATACATGCAGAGGTCTGAGTTCCAATGTATATATTATTACATTTCTGCTCTCTAACGTAATATAATTTGATAAGCCATTATTAAAAACAGTAGCCTTTGGCACTTTTGAGTAAAAAAGAATATATCAATATTTATGTAAAGAACACAATTTCAATGATTACACAAGAGCTTTAAAATCTTCTGTTAAGAAATAGGAAACCTTAGGAAAAATACCACACTGCACTTGAAATAGTGCAGCACGTTTTAGAGTAATAAAAGCAACACATATGCCAATATATATCTGACTAAAACCAAGGGATAAAGAACAAACACTCCCAGCGGGAATCCTGCTGTTTCCAAAACAGCTGACTTACCAGAGGGAACATTTTCTAATCTTTTCTTTATTGCCATTATTCTCCATTTCAGTTCTGCATTATTTCCAGGTTCATCTACTTACATTCTTTTTCCCTGCACTTACAAACCAACAAACGATTGCATCTTCTTCTTTCCCTGCATTGATACATTGATAGGCCAACAACAACGATTGTGTCTTACCCATTCCTTTAAAGCTAATCCTACCTGCTTAGACTAAACTAAATCCAAAGGGTTTTGTTTATGACAATCCCAGGGTAATTCTTAGGAATCTTGTACAAAATTGTATATTAAATGCCAAGGACTAAAGATTCATCCTTTGAAAAAGAAAAAAAAAAAAAATAAACCCAAACCAACCCAAAGCCTGACTTGCAGAGTCTGAGAATAGAGCTCTAAAAAATAATTGGGTTTTTATGTCCCCTGGCATCTAAAATTATTTTTCCCAGCTAATGTGCCTCGAGATGTGTCTTCAGCATACCCTGCCTTTAACATATACAGTATGCTGCAACCCTAATGGTTAGCTTCTTAACAGCTAACCTGCAGAATCCTTCCTCCTGGTCACCAACTGTATGATGGGGTAGTCTCCTATTATCAGCAAGGAAAGTGTGGTTATTACCATAGGAACCAGCACTCTGCCACAGCAGTGGGTGATGGGCAGGAGGGGGGAAGCATTGCTTGACAGGGTTGACGGACAGCACTCAGCTAAGTCTGTACCACTGGTATTAACTGGGAAGGTATATAAAGCTTTCACTCTGAATCCTCTCTTCTATACAGATTAGCAAACACCATCCTCATACTTCTGAAATTACTTGGCATCGGGGTTGGGATTTTGTTTTGGTTTTGAGGTTTATTTGTGTAGGTTGGTTTTTGGTTTTTTTTTGGTCTTGTCTGTGTGTGTGTTGTGCTATCTGTCTTCTTGGGATGGGATGATCCTTCTACCTCCTGCTTGGTTGGGGTAGAGTGAGCTTTTCCTCAGAGTTCTGTGGGGGAGGGTCTGTAGGCAGGTTCTGACTATGTAGTATGTATCTGGTTCTCTGATACACTACATCAGAAGACTTAGAGCAACCCATGCCTCTCAAAAATTCAGAGAACAGACCTCATCTGCCACTGCTTATTCAGTGTGGGGACTGCTAAGCCATTCCCTTCCCCTCCTAGCAGGGGAGCTGGGTGATGTCTCATAGTAGTTTTCTTTCAGGTGGAAATAGTGTAGGAGGGAATGAGAAGGTGCAGCGGCTGAGCACTGCCCTTGACATTCTTCATGGTTTAAATTAAGTCAGAACCAAGTGTAATAAGGCATTTCTTCCAGCATGCCCAGGGCATGCTATGCTTATTCCTTTCAGAGCTTATCCTTTCATCAGTTTTTGACAATGGAGGTTTTTAGCAGGCCAGTCATTTTGTTATATGCAAAGCTCAATTTGCTAAAATAATTTGTGTTCTCTCAGGTGCAGAGACCTTCCCTGTTCTTATGTGGCAGTGGTGGGAAAAAATACAATGGTTAAGAAGTATCTGTCTCAAGGGAGGTGAACAGTAGTGGCACAATGCAACACTCATCCAGTGATTCTGCAATACCAAGGCATTCCATTCTTGAAGTGAAGCACAAAGTCCCTAAATGATGGTGATTGGAGTGAAACATGTGATCATTTTTGTGAGGTGAATGACTGCTGCTAAGTGTGAGCCACGAGGATGATCAGAGGGCTGGAGCTCCTCTCATGTGAGGACCACTTGAGAGAGTTGGGGCTATTCAGCCTGGAGAAGAGAAAGTTCCAAGGAGACCTTACTGTGGCCTCCCAGTATCTGAAGAGTGTCTACAGGAAATCTGGGGAGAAACTTTTAGGGTGTCAGGGAGTGACAGGACTGGGGGGAATGGAAAAAAACCAATAGAAATGGGTAGATTGAGATTGGATGTTAGGGAGAAGTTCTTCACCATGAGGGTGGTGAGACACTGGAACAGGTTGCCCAGGGAGGTGGTGGAAGCCTCATCCCTGGTGGTTTTTCAGGCCAGGCTGGATATGGCTCTAAACAACCTGCACTAGCATGAGGTGTCCCCGCCCAAGGCAGGAGGGCTGGAACTAGATAATCCTTGAGGTCCCTTCCAACCCTGACAATTCCGTGATTCCATATTAATCACTTTTTGGCACCTGGTCAAGGATGTGGCTGTTTTTTCTTACTCTCATGGCACATCTTGCAGTTACTGGTTAAAAACCTGCATCGTATGGTTAAAAACTTATAGGGCAAAAAATGGAAGGGTTGCTGAAGGGCAGAATAAGAGGTTTAAAAATGTAAAAGCTGAATTACTCAGAGTATTTTAAAAGACCCCTTTAAAAACTTAGTTTAAAACAATTCGACAAGTTAGCCCACTAAGAAGCAGCCTCTTCATTAGTAGCACCTGATCTGAAACAAAAAGTTGAGCAGCAGCAGCAGCAAAACTATTCAAAATATAGAGTTACTCCATTCTAATGGAATGTCACCCACACATTTTTGTTTTTGTTGCAGTAGACATCTTAAAGAACTACACAAAACCTTTGCAATCTTTGAATGTGACAGATCCACTATAACAAAGCTGTAAATATTTCCTATGCTAAACAAATGCAGCCAGCATCATCAGAGTAATTATTAGCGATATTACTTTTAAAGGAACTGCACATCAATATGTCACCAGGTGTGTCTGCAGAGTCTAGCAAGTACATAAGTTTTAAAAACATGTAAAGTTGTCATCAGCACCATCCTGTAGGAAAGACTTGGTGCAAATTCTGCAAAGGTGAACGTTTACCGCGGACACAGCCTTTGCCGTGAAAAACTCCGTCAGTTTTGGACACCGGTAGAAAGAAAATAAAAAGTTGGCACATTCAGGAAATAGAGTGTCTGTGTTCCAGACCACCACTTTGATTGACATCATCACCCTCAGATAAACGTTGCTTTGGGGTTGGTTTTTGCCTTTTGAGTCTGAAGAAACAGGTTGCATGAACACGTTTCACGTTTAGTTAGGTTCTGGCATTGTGCTTTCCCCCCACCGCACGCTTTCCACAGGCTCACGCACACTGCGCGCCAGCAGCCATCGACGTCGTTTGGGGCTGCCGGTCAGTAGTTTGGCACATCAAAGGTCAATAGCAGCTCAAAGCAAGGAGAGCAGAACCTGTGTCCCGACGTGTTACTTGTGGTGGTACGGACCAGCCGATACGTCTCCTCTCAGTCCTTGTACGCTCGTGTTGGGGATGTACCTTTATAGAAGATGTTTCTGGTGTTCTCTGGACTGCTCCCTCTCTCAGGGATTAAAATGATATTACCTTTTCTTCGAAGAGTTGAGTCCCGGCTAGAAGAAATGGACAGGGTCTCTGAGCCAATCTCGCTTCCTTCCACTGGTGTTACTCTGATCGTAGTGATTCCATGATGGTGATGCTCACTGTTATCTATGTTGCTTCTTTTCCTGTCACCTGACCCATAACTGTCTTTTAAGGAGTCACAGCTCTCAGAGTCTCTGTTAAGATCATTTAGCTCGTATGTCTGACGAAGGGTGACTTTTTCAGGACCTTTCCATTTCCATGACCCACTTCCTTCACCTTCTGATGGCATCTGAATTACAGGTCTGTTGTTTTCTGGATGGGCCTCAACTCTGACAATGCTACTTGGCTCATGGTCTGTCAAGGTTTTATACCTGATGGCTCCTGTACAGGTAACTGTGCTTCCCTCTGAACCCTTTGGACTGCCCTGCAGCACTCCTTGCTGCTTAGACATGGCTATCACTTGCATGATTCTTGGCTGACTGTTACTTCTACAAGCAACGCTCTTCTCAGCAGCTTTCAGCCATTTCGCTCTAGCTGAACTACTTTTCGGTGACGTGTTCACATTCTCCTGAGTCTCTTCAGGAATGTGTACTAGTTGGGATGAGCCAGGACGTGACTGAATAGAGACCCTTGGCCCACCAGAAAGACCTGAGTTGTTACAGCCCGGTACACTGCCAGGCTGAATTTTCAGGTATTGGCTAGTTGGGCCGTGATGGTCGCCGTTTACGCCCACTCTGGAAGGTTCTGAGCTTGATCTCATTTCGATGGACCTCGGTGGTGACTGGCCAGATTCAGTTTCTATCACTTGCAGTGACAGCTTTCGACTTTCATTCTTGTTCTTCCACTGGGAAAGCAGCTGTTTGGAACGGGCAGAATCCATCGAGGCGTGTATGGTAGCATTGCGTCTGGCTGGATCTTCCAAGGACGGTGTGTTGACTCTTGGCAAAGTGTTGCTGAAGGTGACCATGTTCTCCTTTCCCATGGGGCTTCGTGGTGTTATTATTTCTACATCAGCATTTGCTCTCTTGAGATTGGTCAGAGACCCTGTATCTCTGTGGTTTCTATTCAGGATGCTTCCTGTACGGTGAGAGATGATGCCATCACTGCTGCCACCATTTTTACCAGGCAGGATTCTGTTGGCATCTTGACTGAGGTCTGTCAAAGACCTTAGGGGTTCTCTGTGAAAATTTTGGTGAAACACGTTCTCATCACTTGGTAAGAAGTTCCCCACAGCATACAGGCCCTGATATTTGAACAGAAAAGACAGTTAAAGTTATTTTAATTACACTCTTCTGTCTTCAAATAACTATTGAGTGAGAGAACTAGTCCAGCTTAACTGACAGGGTATGCTCACTTCCTTTTCCTCACCAGTACCTTCCTATTTCAAATTCTGTCCTCAGTCTGGTACATCTAGATAGGGATGAAGTAGTCTCAGCAGGGTAACCAGGGCACATAGTTCATGACAATAATTAGCTGAGGACAATATTAAACCTCCTTTGGTTTTCTTCATTTTATAAAGCAACAGATACAGCTGAAGAAAGAGTGTTTCAATACCAAAATAACAAGAGAAGTGTTTGCAGGCATGTAGGCAAAGCTACTTTACAGCTGCACTGCTGTCTGCTCTGATTTACTGAATCTTGTTACAGCTCAAGTTGTTCTCTGCTCTATGGTTCTGCCCTTTCTGCTGCACAGTAAGTGTGTAATACAATATCTACACGATAGGACAATTTGTCAACTTTAAATCAATTGCTTTCCAAGCTGCACAGAACTGCAACAAAATTTAATTACACAACATTTTCTTACTCAGTGGACTCAGTGTAGAATGCTGTCATGTTCCACAAAAGGGCCAAATGCCTGATTGAATCACTTAGGTTACTCATTCTTCGTACTCCTTTCAGAGTTATCTGTAGTTTCATGTTATTCCCCCTCCCATTCTTACTGATTTGTAGTTTGCAGGGCAGATTTACTGACTACTGTGTACCCAGGACAATGTACTCTCTGATGTATGTTGTAATGCAACAGTATATGGGGAAGACCTAAGAAAGAGCATACTTGTTTGTGGATTTCAGACATGGGAACAGCAGCTCCATTTATGACAGACTACAACAGATTAATAATTTGAAATTATTATTGTTGCTCACAGTGCAGTCATAGAAACAGGCTTTAGTAGCTCGTGGGGTTCTGTTATCTGTACTGGTTTCTCTTTCTTCTGTCATTTGCCAACCCCCTGTCCCCAATCACCTTTGTAGATCACCTTTGTATATACCTTAGATTATCTTATGACAGGAAAAAGGGGGATAAGATGTTAACTTCTTTTAGTATTATACTAGATTTCATCACTGAAAAGATTCTTAGGGGTCAAAACCTTCCCACTGGCTGTTAAGACTCTTCTATACACCTGCCCACACCAGAGCATTAAAAACGTTGTCACTAGAAGTTCCTGATTGCTTACAGGTGCCTGGGTTGATGCTGTGCTGAACAGCTTTCAGTCATGTTGGAGACATACTGAAAGCAGCAAGCAAAAGCAAATGTTTGATGAGTGTGGTGGTTTTGCCCTGGCTGGGGGCCAGATGCCCACCAAAGCTGTTCTATCACTCCACTTCTCAGATGGACAGGGGAGAGGGAAAATATAACAAAAAGCCTGTGAGTCAAGATAGAAGCAATTTAATAGGCAGACCAAAAGCAAAGGCTGAACGTGGAAGCAAAAGCAAACAAAAACCTATTCTCTGCTTCCATCAGCAGATGCTCCCTGGGAAGGTAGGCTTCAATACACATAGGCATTGCTCCAGAGGACAGATGCCACCAATGAATGCCCCCCTCCCCTTTTCCTTCTTTCCTTCAGCTTTTATATCTGAGCTGATGTCACATGGCACAGAATAACCCTTTGGTCAGTTTGGGTCAGCTGGCCTGGCCGTGTCCACTCCCAAGATCCTGCCCACTCCATAGCCTGCTGTTGTGGGGGGGAGGAATGCTGGAAGAGCACAGCCAAAACACTACTGTGTTAGCAACACCCTTCCAGTTACCACTACAAAACACAGCACTGCAAAGGATGCTATGGGGAGAACTAACTCCATCTCAGCCAAATCCAATACAGTGAGCTTCCTACTGACAGGTACAGGTCTGTCCTTTCACAGAATCATAGAATGGTTCAGGCCAGAAAGGACCTCCAAAGGTCATCCAGTCTGACTTCCCCACAGTCAGCATGGACATCCCCATCTAGATCAGGTTACCCAGGGCTTCACTGAGCCTCACCTTGAATATTTCCAGGGAAGGGGCCTTTACAGAACCCTTCCAAGGTGCTCCATATGCTTCAACCCAGTACAGAGAGAAAGCATAGGAATAACCTGGCTTAGAGGTGCTCTATTTCCCCTACATAATTTCCCCAAGAGATTCAAAGAATCACAGGGGTGTAATATTGCCTTTGGTTTATTGCAGCTCTAGCCATTTAATCATCTGAGTTGCTGCATACTAATTCAACCATTGTTTTGAGATCATAAACCCAATGCTGGCAATATATAAACTGAGGCTGGAAACAGACACCAACTAATCCAATACTTCTCCTTGGGTTACACTTGTAAATGTGGAGCAGAGAAGATGAGTGTCTTTAAGTATTTTATTAAGCACCTCATCTTAAAGCTGTTCCTCTATATGATGCCAGATGATTGTATACCACTTTGTACATGGTAATGGCACTTTAAATTGAAATATGGATTTGCATTTTCCTATTGATTTCTTAAAGAAATTACCCAATCACATCGGCATCTTCAACACTTTTTGACTATCTTTTTTCATTCTGGCACATGACCATGATGAAAGGCTTTCATACAAATGTACCAGTGCTCTTAATTACAGCCTTGCCAGTTTCCTTTGCTGAAACTTAACTACATGAGGATATAGTTACCAAATAGAGAGCAATTCCTCCTCCTATGAGAAAGCCACAGTAAACATCAACTGGATGATTCTTATACTGGGTGATACGAGTCAGACCACATATAATCCCACAGATGATAAAAGCAAAGACCAAGAGTGGTTTCAGAAGTTTCGAGGAGTCTGTCAATGTAGAATTGAAGTACATCTTGAAAAAAAAGAGAGAGAAACAGATAAGCAGTTGAAGGGGATATCGATTTCTTGCATTCCATGTTTCTTTCACACACAGATCACTGTTACACAGTCATGCTGAAAAGAATCACTTTGATTTTATTTTACAGCCCTGCTAAAATTTGCTCACTTGCTGTAGGAAGACCTGAAATCACAAGGAATGGATTTCTGAAAGCGCAGGCAGCGTTGCTTATTGGCACCAATTGGGATAAGGATTTTATGCCTAAATACTGTTCACAGTCAGAGACTAAATGTTCTGTAAATCTGTAGCACAGAAGCCAGATGTCGTGCCAGATGAAAGCAATAACCTGTTCTAACAAAAGCTACCACCAGATGCTTCAGAGAGACATTTCTCAACTGGGGGCCATATGCCAGGGAGGTCACAAAAAAGAAGTGGAGGTTGTTCATCAGTGTTGTTCCAGATTTTGGCTTTTCCCTGGGCAGACTAAATATTGGCCAGCCCCCAGTCCATGCACAACTCCCCTATCTGATTTGATTAACTAATTATTATTGTCGTTTTCCTCTGGTTTTTAGAGCATGGGTGAAAGAGTTACTTGTTTTTTTCTTTTTACTAAAACTTCAGCCAAGCAATCACTCCCACAAACATTCAAGCCTGTACATTGGTTAGATGTGGAAAGTGAGCTGTGATAGCTGCAGCGTGTCCTGCATTTCCCTGCTGGTTACTGATGCCTTTTATTCCCTTGCTTTGCAGTGGCACCTTGAAGGCCTCTGGAAGGCATTGTGCCAGTTCATCCATGCTGCAGTTCTATGGAGGTCAAATGAAACTACATCAGATAAATACCTGTTCTTTAATGCCTCAAGCTCAAAAGTGAGGACAGCAACAAAGAAAAGGCAGAAGACATAAAGGTTATTTTGAACGGTGAGTTAAAATATCAGCTGGTCAGACTGATAAGCACTGCATTTTACATGTGAATAATATAAGGCATCAAATATACTTTAACATTACACTTTCTGTTGCTTACTAACAAAGGAATTGAAGCAAATGAATATTTTCTGTATTCTTACTACAGCTGTGTGAATTTCATCAGTTAGTAGTTTTATTTGGCTTTCAAACCTGGGAGGGTAAAAGCTTACATCCATCTGGGACATCCATGCCATACACAACACTTCACAATATACAGCAAGTGGCTTTCTGACTTCCGTCTTGTGCTAATCAAAATGAGCAAAGTTGGCTACTCACCGAAATGTACACTGCTGCAAAGGCTGCCAGGGTGGCATGTTGAGAAGGGAATGATTTTCTGCCAAGGAAGAAGACTCAAATTATGCTTCTCAGTTCAAACACACTGTGCTAGTGTTCACTTGAAAAAAACCACTGGGGGGTACAGTCACTTTCAGCTTATACTTCCTAAGCAATACATGATCAATCAGCAACATTTAATTGCTGTATTTCTTTTCTATGTTCTGGAGAAAGGACTAATGTTAATGAAGTGCCTTTGTTTTGAAGTTAAGTATGCAGCATGATATTTTTTTGTGTCCTAAGAAAAGTGTGTCTACTATGACAGCAGTGGAAAAGCCTAAAGACTGCATGCTTGATTCAGAGAAACACCAATACATTTATTCTTTAATTAAACTAACAATCATTTTTCAGTAACTACCTAATTATACAACTTATTTAATGCATGAACCTTGATCATATGATCATTCTCACTGATTTCACTTGGACTCTTTTCAAAGTAAGGACTCTTTTCAAAGTAGGGCCTAACTTCATCAACTACATTAATCATCTTCACAGAATGTCAGGGCTGGAAGGGACCTCAAAAGCTCATCCAGTCCAACCACCCTGCCAGAGCAGGATCACCTAGAGCAGATCACACAGGAACACATCCAGGTGGGTTTTGAATATCTCCAGAGAAGGAAACTCCACAACCCCCCTGGGCAGCCTGTTCCAGTCCCCTGTCATCCTCGCAGGGAAAAATTTTTTCCTCCTGTTTCCATGGAACTTCCTATGCCTCAACTTCCATCATTGCTCCTTGCCCTGTCATTGGGCATCACCCAGCAGAGCCTGGCTCCAGCCTCCTGACACTCACCCTGCACATCTTTATCAACATGAATGAGGTCACCCCTCAGTCTCCAAGCTAACGAGCCCCAGTTCCCTCAGCCTCTTCTCATAAGGGAGATGTTCCATTCCTTTGCTGCTCTAATAACAGGGCAATGACAGGCTGATGTTATTCTGAGAGAGAAGCAAGCTACATCCTTACTTGCTATATCTTGAGGTTTATTTTTTAGATTTCAGCACTTTATAACATGTTAGGAGTGAAGGGAACATAAGAACATGGAGAGGGTGTTTAAAGAGTTAACAGTCCCCTTCCTGAAGCCCAGAACAAGAGGGTAAATGAAAATATGTCACAGAATCACAGAATCAACCAGGCTAGAAGAGACCCAGTAGGCAATATCAGGTGTATTCCTGAAACTGCTGAGGGCCTTCTGCTCCTGTTGAAAATCTGGGGACTTGAATGGGGACTTCAATACGGACTTGAATGGACTGGGTCTCGAGTCGGAAACTACAGATATGAAAATCAGAACCGACAGCATAGCTTCTACTTCTCTGACCAAGAAAAGTAGGTTTTGTTTAGGTAGCAGCTACAAAGAACAAGGTCCTCTAACATTTTAACATTATAATCACAGAATCACAGAATGTTGGGAGTTGGAAGGGACCTTTGGACATCATCCAGTCCAACCCCCCTGCAAAAGCAGGATCACCCAGGGCAGGCCACACAGGAATGCCTCCAGAGACAGAGACTCCACAATCTCTCTGGTCAGCCTGTTCCACTGCTTCATCACCCTGACCATAAAGAATTTCTTCCTCATGTTGAGATGGAACTTCATGTGTTCCAGCATATACCTGTTGTTCCTGGTCCTATTACTGGGCACAACTGAGAAGAGACTGCCAGCTCCATCTTGACACCCACTCCTCAGATATTTATAGACATTACTAAGATTCCCTGTGGTAGTTTTAGCCTTTTCTTCTCAAGACTAAACAGCCCCAGTCTCTCAGTCTTTCTTCAGAGGGGAGATGCTCCACTCCCTTAATCATCCTTCTAGCTCTCTGTTGGACTCTCTTCAGTAGATCCCTGTCTCTCTTGAATTGGGGAGCCCAAAACTTAGTCTTCTTATAAAGTTCTTATAGACTCATTTCAATCCTCTAAATTAAATAATAAAAGAAAAGTGATGGGAACAGGAAGGGGGTATTTTGTGACACAGCAGAGCAAAAACTTAGCTGGGGGTGGATTCAGTAACACCTATTCTGTTCATAGGTTCTAGAAGCCATAAAAAACTTTTATGACTTTTGAGCTCTAGAAGTTAGAATGATGCAGTGAAGATGTATAGTAGCTTGTATCTGTGTATTTATCTCCTTTAAAAGGCATAGACTTGTAATGTAACGTGCTGGCTTGACCACAGCTGATGTGTTCACCTGAGAAAGCTCAGCTTGGGTTAAATGCTTGAGCAATCATTCAGCTTCATGGATTTTGCCTCCCTAACTCTGCTCCATGTATAGCCATTTTCCTAGCAGCACCTGAGCTAGCCAGTTTTGCAGCAAATGACTTTGTCTAAAGATGAAGTGCTGTGTTTCAGTTGTTGCTAACCAGCAGAGTCTGCTTTCTCGATTTCCTTCCTCTGCCTTTTACCTTGTTGGTTCTAAATAATTCATTTGCATTTAAATGTGTGCAGTGCAACTCAGTGTGAATGCCACGCTGCTGACCTGAATTTGAGCCCAGGGCTCCAGCAGGTTCATGACTGGCAAAGATGAAATCAGCACCATTCTTTTTTTTTGTTTCTAAAGACAGATTTAAGTTACTCTTCTTTATTTTTTTGCCCCACTTCTGAACAAACCTTTCACCAACAGTATCCCTGGGGAACAAGTTGAATGCTGGCAACAGGAGGAGAAAGACATGAAAAAGCTGTGTGTTGTGCCTAATCAACTCCTTTACCCTCTGCAAGTTTTCATGGAGGAGGCATAAATCTGGTTAGAGTTCCTGTGGAGCAGTAGTGGAGTCCCCCAGGGATCAGTGCTGAGCCCCATCCGCTTTAACATCTTTATTGATGATCTGGATGAGGGCATTCAGTCGATCATCAGTAAATTTGCAGATGACACCAAGCTGGGGGCAGGTGTTGATCTGCTGGAGGGTAGAGAGGCTCTGCAGAGAGACCTCGACAGGCTGGACAGATGGGCAGAGTCCAATGGCATGAGATTGAACACATCCAAGTGCCAGGTTTTACACATCAGCCACAACAACCCCATGCAGAGCTACAGGCTGGGGTCAGAGTGGCTGGAGAGCAGCCAGGCAGAGAGGGACCTGGGGGTGCTGGTTGATGGTAGGCTGAACATGAGCCTGCAGTGTGCCCAGGTGGCCAGGAGGGCCAATAGCATCCTGGCCTGCATCAGGAACAGTGTGGCCAGCAGGAGCAGGGAGGGCATTCTGCCCCTGTACACTGCACTGGTTAGGCCGCACCTTGAGTCCTGTGTCCAGTTCTGGGTCCCTCAGTTTAGGAAGGAGGTTGACTTGCTGGAACTAATCCAGAGAAGGACAACAAAGTTGGTGAGGGACTTGGAACACAAGCCCTATGAGGAGAGACTGAGGGAGCTGGGGCTGCTTAGCCTGGAGAAGAGGAGGCTCAGGGGTGACCTTATTGCTCTCTACAACTACCTGAAGGGAGGTTGTAGACAGGCAGAGGTTGGTCTCTCCCAGGCAGCCAGCACCAGAACAAGAGGACACAGTCTCAGGTTGCGCCAGGGGAGGTTCAGGCTGGAGGTCAGGAGGAAGTTTTACACAGAGAGAGTGATTGCCCATTGGAATGGACTGCCCGGGGAGGTGGTGGAATCGCCATCACTGGAGGTGTTCAGGAGGAGACTTGATGGGGTGCTTGGTTACATGGGTTAGTTGGTTGGGTGGTGTTGGATGACAGGTTGGACACGATGATCTTGAAGGTTTCTTCCAACCTGGTTCGGTTCGGTTCTGTTCTATTCTATTCTATTCTATTCTATTCTATTCTATTCTATTCTATTCTATTCTAATATGTAGATTTGATTAATAAACTTTATTATCACCCAGAACTTAACCTTAATTTGATGGCCTTTTAATACTGTATAAGGTGTGTCCTAATGCTACAGTTTATTTTCTCTTTATCTTCTATTTCACACGCTTTCAGGGCAAGCACAGCAGTTACAAACTAAATGCACTCTGTGTACTCTCTAGCACTGACAGTACTTTTGTTCCTCTATTTGTTGTCTTCTATTCTACAATGATAATAATTCCAACTAAAAATATGGCTCTGCATTGAAAAGGTGAAGAAAGATCTCAAAGAAAAACACATCCTGAACTCTAAATGCTCATGTGTGAGGATCTATAGAGAGAAAGCAACGGTAAGAGTCATGCTGACAGAGACTCATACTGAATCAGAACATCAGAAATGACAGAGGGTAGAGAACTCACTGGAGATCTGAACAGAAATCACTGAAAAGGCTCTTTGAAGATAAATAGAGGAAAAAATGGACAAAGGAAACCACTGGCTCTTTGGGGATGTTGCAGAATAATCAGCTGGATAATTATGTATTTTCTCTGCTTTTCATGGAGGGAATCTGGAGGCAAATCTCTGCAGCCAAAGTTTCTGGGAAGTACAAACTAAAAATGAAGGCCAATGAGAAATCTCAGAAGAATAAATTTCTTACAAACTGAAATTACTGAAGTCAAATTAATCTCCTGGGCTGCAGAAGTTATACTCTAAGTCCTGTAGTAGTTGACTGAAGGAAGTATTGGACCAGCAGTAAGTTTGGATTGCTTTGGTAAAGTTGAGTCAGGCATAAGGAAGCAACAGTTTAATAAGGGAAAAATGAAATAGAATAAGGAGAAAATAAGAGGATGCCAGAATAGCCAAATGTATCCTCTATGATGGGAATCAATTTGAGATATCAAGCTATTGTCATCTTCCTAAAGAAGCTGAAACACACAAAAATTGATTGCTTAATGTTATTAAATTACAACTGATTTAGCTGGTTTGGGAAGTGGTGATATTTAAACTCAGGAGTGATCAGGGTTTTTGGAATGGCTACAGCTAGTCAATTCAGAGCAGCAGGTATCATGATTGAGATGATAATGAAATGGATGAGATGAAATAATGGAAGTTTTTCTACCTGCTCACATGTAAAGCTACACTGATTTCCCTGGGACACCAGGCAGGTGCAGGACACTGCTTGCCAGCACCAGGCTTCAGTGGCAGCACCCCAGTAACAGTGAATAGTTATGGGAAAAGAGAGAGTGAGGTGAAGGCTGATAGGGTAATTCTGGTTAGGTCTTTTAGCAAAATTATTGTCACCAAGTTATTTAAATTGAAAAGATATGGCAAATTAATCACTGCTAATTATGAGTCTTAGCCCACTAGACATACTTAGGACCAAAGAGATCAAATAAATGAATGTCTTTAAATAGCAATGAAATCAGTTTGCCCCAGTGACAGTCAACAGATTATGAGATCTGATGGAAGATACTTACAAAGTGAATGATTTCATGATTCCCAAGTGTGTCAGCCATTGAAATAAATGGAAAAGCAAACAAATTGGAGGAGAGATGCCTAACATATATGCAGCGTATTTTAGCTGGCAAAAATGTAACGCCATGAGGCATGCAGTTAAAACAGAAGCTAGTATCCAAGGCTGCCTACAGAGCAAGAATAGAGTGCACAGCTCTGGTGAAGTGTATGTGACTGAAATAACACAGCTTCGTGTCTCCTAATCAGGTACACAGAGAAATTATGCAGCAGAGTCAGTCAGACTTTGTAGTCATTTCAAGCTTTCTATAATTTTGCTCTAACTTTTTTTTTTTGGAGAGGAGGAGATTTAAAAAAGTAACAACATTTTGAAGACATTCAAACATTCAGTGACTAACAGGCAATAAAGATTAACATGGTGTGAAAAAGTTATCAGAAGACTACTCCCGTAATCAGTCAAGAGCTAATCAGTAAAGAGATGTACGTTGACTTGCTGCAACGTGTCCAGAGAAGGGCAACAAAGTTGGTGAGGGGTTTGGAACACAAGCACTATGAGGAGAGGCTGAGGGAGCTGGGGTTGCTTAGCCTGGAGAAGAGAAGGCTGAGGGGAGACCTTATTGCTCTCTACAGCTACCTGAAGGGAGGTTGTAGTCAGGCATGGGTTGGTTTCTTCTCCCAGGTGGCCAGCACCAGAACAAGAAGACACAGTCTCAAGCTGCACCAGGGGAGGTTTAGGCTGGAGGTTAGGAAGAAATTCTACACAGAGTGATTGCCCATTGGAATGGGCTGCCTGGGGGGGTGGTGAAGTCACCATCATTGGAGGTGTTTAGGAGGAGACTTGATAGGGTGCTTGGTGCCATGGGTTAGTTGATTAGGTGGTGCTGGATGATAGGTTGGACGCGATGATCTTGAAGGTCTCTTCCAACCTGGTCTATTCTATTCTATTCTATTCTATTCTATTCTATTCTATTCTATTCTATTCTTCTATTCATGATTTCTCAGCAGTGTAATGCTGGTATTTACAACACCTGATGTCCTTGAACTAAAAGTAACAAATGTATTTGAACAACACTAGTTCCTGACTTAGATCTTCAGAGTCCTTGTTTAAATCTATGACCTGCCATTAGTAATTGCATTATCACTACTTTATCACATTGAGTTTGTTTAAAATAAGATATATAGTCTGGTTCCTGTATTAACTTGAATAATATGCATGTCCAAAGTTACAATTAGGATTGTCTCTCCTGGCTATCTAAGTAGTCAGGCTAAAGACTAAATGATCAAGGAAGATAAACCACCAGTCAGAAACAGTGTGAACGAAAAGGCATGCATTGGGAACACACAATTTGCAGTGTTGTGGTCTTCCTCTAATAAAAAGGTTTTTTTTCAGTGCTGTTGCTCTGGAAAACATCCAATGGTAATTTATTTTACTTTCAGACTTTGCAGTCAGGGACTAGGCTAAAGTTCCCCCTTCAAATTGTAACAGCTGTCAGTACAAAAAAGTTGATCAAGTGGAGAAACAGAAAACAAAGAACTTCCTCTAATAAATCCAACTCTCAAGCCTGACAAACCAAGAACAAAATGACAGAACAGTAATGTACATCATGCCGAAGCCTCAGATAAACTCCTTGGGTGACTTCTTCCCCTGCCTCTTATGGGAAGATGAGCCAGATCCCACTGGGAAAAGCAGCAGAAGCTACACATGAGTGCATAGGAAATTATCTCCTTTGAAGGAGGGAAGATAACTAAGTACTAACAACTGTGCTTCAGAATCTGACAAAGGCTTCCTTCCAAAGCCCACTAGCCTAGACTATTCACGCAGAAAAATGAACATCATAGAGTCATAGAATTGTTAGGGTTGGAAGGGATCTTAAGGATCAGCCAGTTCCATACCCCCTGACATGGGCAGGGACACCTCACACTACAGCAGGTTGCTCACAGCCACATCCAGCTTGGCCTTAAAAACCTCCAAGGATGAGGCTTCCACCACCTCCCTGGGCAACCTGTTCCAGTGTCTAACCACCCTCATGGGGAAGAATTTCTTCCAAACATCCAGTCTGAATCTACCCATTTCTAGTTTTGCTCCATTAATAGAAATCCCTCAAAATACACTTCTGCTGGCACCTTCATTATAAAACACTGACAAAAGTCATTGTAGACTTTAACGAGCAAAAAAACCCCAAAACCTAATCTGGAAACTAGTACAGAAAATCACAAATAAAATGCATATGATGAAGGATAGAACCAACCTTCCATCATTGATAATATTGAGATCAGGTCCTGAGCAAATGTCTTCCACAACATAGGAATTCTCTGAGCAGGATACGTTTAGGGATGTATAGTTGGGCTTGCAAACAGTCAGGAAGTATGGTGCCTGATATCCTGTTGATAGTTGTATAATATCAGTAACGAGAGCAGTAGAACAGAGACCAAACACATGAACACCTAGGAGAGAAATCAACAGAGCTTGTTAACTTTATCAGATGCACAGATCAGGTTATTGTGACAAAATACATTCAGTTGAATTCTTGTGTCGTTGGACTTGAGAGAATTTAACTGAAGCATAAGACCTTTTTGTTCTTACAAAAGGTTATTGCAAAGTTGAGTGTAACAAATCAGATTGTTTATGCTCATCTTTTTGTTGAAACTTGGTATTTCATTTTGATGGCTTGATGTTCTCCCTCTTTTCACAACATGCTTTCATAAAGGTGAACTGTGCTGGAGGTGATTACATTTGGAAAGCAGACCTCTGATCTGACTTAAAGGACAGCCAACTACTTGAGGAGAGCGTATATGCTCATCCAGTCCTTGGACTTGCCCTCTAGGATACAGGCTCCTTAATAACATGGACAGCTTCCCATTAGATCACTACACTGAGTGAGGGCCTGTTCTCTTTTTACCACCAAGGACACACCAGCTGTCAGTAACTTTGGCTACTTTCACACCTCTTGTATTTCTTGAGTACCAAGTTCTTGCCGCAAGTCCAATGATTTCCCTTCATGGAAACTGATTTATTTTTCTGTTTGGTTAACAATGCCAGATTCACAAGACAGCTGAAGTAAATACAGTTGGTTTACTGAGCATTTTCAACTGCTTTTCCCCTAAAGAGTTACCTCCAATTCTCTGCTTGTATCCATGTAAATGCACTTATTTTTCATCTTAGAATTGGAAGAATGCTAAAGTCATTAAAATATGAAAGAAACTGCAAATTAAGAGTATGACCCAAGAGTGAAATTCATACACCTTCCAGCTTGTCTCCTTTGGTGATTGAATGGGATGCCAGACAGGAGAACTGGAGAGCATGGGGTACCTTTAAGGTCCTCCTTGCTGATGCTGTGTACCTTCCCCTCTGCTCACTTCCTCACTATTGCATTTAAGAGGATGCTTTACTGGTCACAGACTGTATAACTTCTCCTGTCAGCACCTCCCTGCTTGCCAGACTACAGAAACCTAGTGTACAGAAACCTACTGGGTTTTCAGTTTGCTGTCCTGCAGCTTGTCTTTGCCTAGGCTGCCCTCACCAATGGAACATATATGGAACAGGGAAAACCCTTCTTTCAGCCACTCATTGCTAAAGGAAGTTAACTGAATGGGAGCAAAATCCAGATGCCTTTTCAAATTCAGATTTCATAAATGAGAATTAAATCAAAGTAATATAAAACAATTCAACCTGTTCCTCTCTAAGAGGTTGCTAGATTCTAGCCCTTTTTCAAGGGGTGGATAAACACATCCCAGAAAAGGAGGTTTTTACTGTCTTGTTGAATGTTGTGTCAGGAAGCTGCACTGAAGCTAGGCAGGGGAAACTATACACTGAAACTATTAAGAGAAAGCCAGCTCAAGGTGGGCAGAGACAAAACCAAATGATTCTTCTAGAAACACTGAGAGTGAAAATGGAGAGTGTAATTGGATGTATTATTGAGCATGAGGCTGCTCTGCTGCTCCATTTTACAGTTTCTTCTCACATTTTCTGGCAGAAGATCTATACCAGTGACAGTCCTGCACTGTTCTTAAAGGCTGATTCAGAAAAGTAAAGCTGCATGGTGAAAACTGAATGTGGATGGAAAGCTGTTCTTTGTGACTGACATTTGAAACCCACCAACAAATCTGACAGCTCGTCTAAGAAAAGAATTGAAGTTGCATCCTCCTGCATTAATATTGGCTTCTGTTCCAATCCCATTTCTTCTTTTGGACAGGCAACAGTAGAGTATTCCTTCTCCTATCATTATCTGTAATGACAAAGGAGCTGTTAAATTAAATGCAGCAGAAGACACTGATTCAATTTAAAGGGTTAAGGTACAACTATACTGCAACCAATGTCACCCATTGACGTGCATTTGCCCTAACAGATTGGTAGCAATATGTGAACATTCAGTAATGCAGCTTAGCCTGGGTGAGAGCAGGCAGGAAGGTACCTCTGAAATTAAATGCAAGTGGCATATAGTATGCAGTGCTCAGTGGAATTGGGGTCTTGATCCACAGCAGAAATTTCATGCATCTACAACTTCGCCTCCAAAATAAATGAGAGCCACCGCAATCTTTTAGTGCTCCTGAGGTGCCTTTAGCACTCAGTCTTGGCCTCAGGCCTAGCAGTTCCTAGCAGCTTCTAATTACATGGCAGCCTGCTCTTCTATATTTGTTTAATTTGGCTTGGGTTTTAACCAGATCCACAGCAGCAGAAAAAGTTCTGTCCTTATGGTCCCTCCAAACACGCCAAGCAAAACAGATTATTACTGAAGCCCTTGACAAGAGTTTATAAGGAGGAGAACAGAAATGACAAATGGTGTTCCTTGCTGAAAAATCCAGATCCATTTATACACTTGTAGTCTCAGGTTTGGTTTTTTGTCTGGTTCAACACTGCAATAATTGGATATCTGTATAGGGCTTGTACAGAGTTCAGAAGAAGGACTGAGTTGAAATACCAAAATTAATGAGGCAGTTCTCACTGAGAGGAGATTCATCTTGTCTGTCCATAGATGCACTGAAAACTAATACCTACAATGCACAAAGAACCACAGAATATTTCTGGTTGGAAGAGATGTCCAAGCTCATCCAGTCCAACCCCTGACCAAGCACTGAAGGCTCAACACTAAACCATGTCCCTAAGTGCCAGGTCTACACTGCTTGAACACTTCCAGGGATGGTGACTCTACCACTGCCCTGGGCAGACCATTCCAGTGTTTGAGAACCCTCTCTGTAAAGAAATATTTCTTAATACCAAGCATAAACCTCCTGTGGTGCATCTTGTTACCATTTCTTCTGGTCCTGTGACTTGCCACCAAGGAGAAGAGGCTTCCCCCTCCTTGCTCCAACCTCCCTACAGGGAGCTGTAGCTTACAGTGCAATGAACTGCTAAAGCACCTGAACTGTGCTCCATCTGCTGTACTTACCAATGATGTTTGTGCATGCTAACATTCCTCACCCTAGGAGAAGGCAGATACAATGGACAATGGAAAATTCCCTGTTAAGTAATTTTAATTAGCTGAGAATGGTGGTCACTATTATCCGTCTCTACTTGGTCAATTTACAGCTGAAATTTCCTAGACAAATCAGGAGTATTTTAAACTTAACCCCCCAGAAAAAACTCCAACAGTCTTTAGCCATGCTCTAGGGAAGCTCTGGCACAGGGTGAAACACTGGAGAGATGGATTAGATTGTGTGATAGAGGAGAAAAATTGGGAAACAGCAAGGCTTGTATGAAGAAAAACTCAGAGGCTGGTATTTCCAAGGAAACAAACTGCTACAGCAGGGAATGCAGTAGGACTGAAAACTGCCAGCAGTAGATTTCTCTCCTTGTGAGTTGATATTCCAGGTCAATGTAATTTAATTTCCTGGTGATCTCTGTTAGAAAGCACACTGTTACATTTAACAAGGTTTTCTGTCAGTGACTGGTAAGGGTTTGAACCTACATAGATGTGATTAAATAACTGACCCTAATATTTTTGAGTGAATATCTAGGGAGGAAAATAAGTCAGACAATAGATTCACAGTGCCTTGAACCAAAAGGCAGTCATGCTGCAATTCAGGTGCAACCATATTCCAGACACAACATATCCACGTTGGTTAATTCCATCCAAGCCCAGTTGTGCCACACTGAAGTCTTCTTGATTTCCAAATTTCATCTGTGCCACAAGCTATGAGACATATGTCAGCAATACAAGGAGTCATTTATGTCAGTAATACAAGGAGTCATTTTCCGTAGCACTTCAGGGCTGTAACACAGACATGATTAAAAGCAGCTGCTGCTGCCCAAGTCTCAAATCCACACAGATCCTTCTGGAATGATGGCTTGGGAAAAGAAATTACAAAATACTAAATTTGCTGTTCAAAAATTTACTTTAAAATGAGTGGATTTAGTAAGTTCTTCAGTTTTGCAAAAAAAAAACCCCAAAATAGGTTTATCAGCAGAACTAGTACAGAAAAATATTAAGTCCTATTCCAATGTCTACATAAGGCTTTAAAGAGGGATTGAGACAGGAATTTGCTTGTCATCTCCTTTGCTCCTCCTTTCTTATCTTTTCTTATTTGCACTCTTCTGTAATATTTAAAATGTACTTCATTGAGTCTTGATGACCTTCTCCCTCATACTGCAGTAAGTACCCAAACCACAGAGGCTGTGGTAGTATACGCTGTGGATGCTGCAGTATATTGCTGGGGATCCTCAGTGCCTCACATACCTCATGCTTTCTTATGTATATTTTCCTGGGTTTATAAAGCCTGTCATGAACTAAAATTTTAGTGAAAGCTAAATTATAAAATGCTACACTGCACACGATGACAGTCACAGAATCACAGCATCACAGAATGTTAGGGGCTGGGAGGGAACTCGAAAGCTCATCCAGCTCAACCCCCCTGCCAGAGCAGAATCTCCAGAGCAGAATCACCAGAGCAAATCCCACAGGAACACATGCAGGCAGGTTTTGAGTATCTCCAGAGAAGGAGGCTCCACAACTCCCCTGGGCAGTCTGTTCCAGTGCTCTGTCACCCTCACAGGGAAAAAAATATTTCCTCATGTTTCCATGGAACTTCCTATGCCTCAACTTCCACCATTGCCCCTTGTGCTGTCATTGGGCATCACCCAGCAGAGCCTGGCTCCGTCCTCTTGGCAGTCACCCTGCACATCTTCATCAACATGAATGAGGTCAATGTTGCAGCCATTAATATCTCTCCATTGAGTTTTATTGGCCTGTTGCTCCAAAGATAAAGGGAAGAACTGAACAAATAATTTTTTGCTTCAGAAGTGGTATCAAACAATAAAGAGCTGATGCTCTATGCTATCTTCAGTGCCTTTCATTAAAGTCTGTTGTGTACTTTGCACTATCTGAGCCCATTCTCCAAATAACACAAGCCTCACCTTCGTGGTTACACTAATGCAATCAAACTCTCCTTTCCTAAGGCTTGCAGCTTTTAAGCAGCTGTACTTCAAAGCTGCAGGATTTACTTTCTTTACCCATCTTGTTTGATAGGCATGCTCAAGTGTGAGTCCCTCACATGGCATGGTTTTGTTTAGTTGCCTATGCTGCTGCTAGGAAAAGGATTCAAACAGAGTAACATTTTCCATTGCAAACTTCCGTGCAATGCTTAAATAATATAGCAATAATCAAAGCCCTTAATAAACTTTCCAGAATGAAATGGGCATTTGACATCTTGATCAAAGATGTCTGGTATTACCTAGGCTTGACACAAACTCTCTGAAGTAAAAATTAGCTTTTAGCCCCCTACTGTCACCCGGGTGAGCCTATGTAGATTCCCTCCATGGCTGTTTCAGGAAAAGTCCCCTTCATAGTTGAGCAGAAACACTGCTCAAACCTAAGAAACTCACTCAAATCACAAATAAAAGTGAGTTTTGGGTTTATCACAGTATGTGGTTTTTGCTGCAAGCATGTGCACCAGGAACACTGAGAGCCTTAGCTCCCAGTTCCTAAAGGAGTACAATTTTTAGCCTGATGGTTGTGTGCAGTCCTTCAAAACTGGTTTCTAAAGCAACCAAATCCAGCAACAAGAGTTCAGTTAAAAAAACCCAAAACACAACAAAACCCCCAACATTCTGGAAAGCAAAGAGAGAGCAGCACTTGGTGATTGTTCTATGAGTATTACATTCTGTAGATGTTGTAATTGCAAACTGGCTGCTATTGCAGAAGCAATGAACTGGTTGAATTTAAAGGAATTCAGAAGAGCTGGCAGCAGAGATGCACTTGCAGCTGGCCTTAGAGAAGTGCCTAACTGAGATGTGCAGTCATTGCTGTCAGGGGAGTGAGGAGAACCTTTCAGAAGGTTGATTTGTTTTTTTGGGTATGTGCAATCACCCACTCAAGGTGATGTTTTCTTTCCACTTGCCAAACAGGAGTGGTGTGAGAATAAGGCTTCCATATGAGATGCTTAAAACCAGACATAGTGAAATCCCTCTAGTGTATATGTAAAGGAAGTATTTAATGTTAATTTGACACAGCAATTCCAGCAGGGACAATACTCAACCAGTATCAGAAAATGTATCTATGTTTTCTATCACATAATGGGCAAACTGCTCCTATTCTGACAGGACATTTCTGTTCTGCTGAAATGATTTCCTCCCTTTGAGGGAATGATCAAACCAGCCTCCTTTTGCCTACTCTTAATGATTCATTGGCAATTTAGAGGGGTCCCAGAACTATCTGCTGCCTGGGGAGGTGGTGGAGTCACCATCCCTGGAGGTGTTCAGGAGGGGATTGGATGTGGCACTTGACACCATGGTTTAGTTAGTCATGAGGTGTTGGGTGACAGGTTGGACTTGATGATCTCTGAGGTCTTTTCCAACCTTACTGACTATGATTCTATGATTCTATCTGGGAAAGTGTAATTGGTTTCACTGAAACAGCTGCTACACCTTCTCACTGCATAAAGCTAGTTCTCACCAAAGTGGCATGTTCAGGGATGTAAGTGACATTTCCAACAAAATGTTGAGTCCAGTTGGAGGTGTCCCTGCTCACTGCAAGGTGAGTGGACAAGATGACCTTTGAGGGTGCCTTCCAATCTGTGAATTACTGTGAATCTGTGATGTATTTCAGAGTAAGGAGATGTCCTGTCTACAGAAGTTTAACTATTTGTACACCATAAGAGGATAATTCAAGCTATCCTCATCCAACTGTAGTTAGGTTCCTTATCATGAATGCCCACAATCAGGATAATGTGAGTAGGTGAAGTGCTACAGGTGATGTTTTAAGTAGTGCATCTCCTTTGGTGACAGAAGAATAAAAAATGAATTTAAAATCCTAAAGCAATTGGCCTGGGAGACACTCTGAAGCCTAACTGAGCCCACATTTTCTTTATGCTGCCTGAAAGTGTTCAGAATCTTTACTAAGTGCCAGAGGCACCTCAAACTTACCGTAATTGATGGTCCAGCAAAAACCAGGCTAAGCAACATCAAGAAGGGGACAGACTCTTGTGTAGGTTCAATGTATGGCATACTCAAACTCTTGTCATAGCAGTTAAATCCAGAGTGAACTGGCTTGAAGACATCAGTAAGTTCAAGAAAATAGAGGCTAACAACAGAAGATGCCAATATGGGCAACTAGAAGAGAAGAAAGCAACAAGTTACTGTTTAGAAACGGGACAGCAGTGCTTTTGCCAAAACAACATAATCTGGTAATAAACCTCAGTGATGTCTGCTGCTTGCATCTCACTGCTCCCTGTCATATCCCTTTTACCATCATTAAATAATTTACTCCCTAGAGACTGGATACTACTCAGCTGATATCACGTAACCCTGGTTATCAAACTCATCAAAACACCCAATCCAATCTTCAGATCACATCACAGGATCACAGTATCGCAGTACATTAGAGGCTGGAAGGGACCTCCAGAGATCATCCAGTCCAGCCCCCTGCCAGAGCAGGACCACCCAGGGTAGTGTGCACAGGAATCCATCCAGGTGGGTTTGGAAAGTCTCTAGAAAAGGAGACTCCAAAACCTCTGCCCATCTGTTCAGCCTGTCAAGGTTACTCTGCAGAGCCCTCTTAACCTCTAACAGAATGACACCTGCCCCCAATTTGGTGACATCTGCAAATTTACTTTACTCAATCCCCTCAACTAGATCAGGCTGCCCAGAGGGCAGGTGGGTTTGGAAAGTCTCCAGAGAAGGAGACTCCACAACCTCCTTGGGCAGCCTGCTCCAGGGCTCTGTCACACTCACTGTAAAGAAGTTTCTTCTCATGCTGAGGTGTTCAAGCTTGTACCTGTTATTCCTTGTCTTATCACTGCACACCACCCAAAAGTGCTTGGCCCCTTCCACTTGACACCCACCCCTCAGGTATTGATAGACATTGATCAGATCCCCTCTCAGCCTTCTCTTCTCCAGACTAAACAGCCCCAAGGCTCTTCACAGGGGAGATGCTCAAGTCCCCTAGTCATCCTTGTGGCTCTCCCTTGGACTCTCTCCAGCAGGTCACTGTCTCTCTTGGACTGAGGAGCCCAAAACTGGACACAGTATTGCAGGTGTGGTCTCAGCAGGACAGAGTAGAGGGGAAGAAGAACTTCCCTAGCCCTGCTGGCCACACTTTTCTTGCTGCACCCCAGGATCCCATTGGCTGTCTTGGCCACAAGGGCACATTGCTGTCCCATGCAGAACTAGCTGTCCACCAGCACTCCAAGGTCTTTCTTTGTGGAGCTGCTTTCCATCAGGGCAGCCCCTATCCTGTCCTGGTGCCTGCTGATGCAGGACTCTGCACTTGTCCTTATTGAACTTCATGAGGTTTGCCTGCACCCAGCTCTCAGCCTGTCCAGATCTCATTGGATGGCAGCACAGCCTGAGGGGTGTCAGCCACCCTCCTGTTTTGTATCATCGGGAACTTGCTGAGGGTACTTGCTGAGAGAGTACATGTTACGAGGGTACTTGCTGAGGGTAGTTGCTGAGGAACTTGCTGAGAGTACCTCAATGCCCCCAGCCAGGTCATTCATAAAGATATTGAATAAAACTGAACTCAGTGCTAATCCTTGGGGAACACCACTGGCCACAGGCATCCAAGTTGCCACTGTGCCACTGATGACAACCCTCTGAACTCTCTTGTGGTGCCAGTTTGCAGTACACCTCTCTGACCAGCCGTCTGTGCCACACTCCTTGAGCTTTTCTTGAGGATGTTAGAGAGACAGTATCAAAAGCCTTACTGAAGTCAAACTCATATATGACATCCCCTGCTCCTCTTCTTCATAACTGAGCCTTTTCAGCTCTGAATCTCTAATAGACAACTTTGACTTTTATTTTTTTAAATATAAAGTACTACACTGCAGTCTCCCACATGGGGCCTCAGGGTTATGCAGTGCATCATTGCCCTTTCTGGACCTTCAGCAGCTCCCTGTAGTGTATATAACAGTGTTTCAAAGTAACAGTTACGGAAAAAAACAAACACCAGTGCTTCCCTAGACTCTAAATTACGTGCCAGCATAGTGTTCTGCCTTCACACATACATTTGTGCTAGATTCTATATGTACATTGTGCTGGATTCTATGGTCCTGCTCTGGCAGGGGAGGTGGACTCAATGATCTCCAGAGGTCCCTTCCAACCCCTAGCACCCTGTGATCATCCTGTGATTTTGTAGTTCTATCAAAAAAAGCAATTCCCTTTGGCAGGGCTCCATCTGCTTAGAATCATCATGACTATGCTTCACAGTTCTTCTATCCTTTACTATTTAGTGATTTGACCATTTCCAATCACTTCCACTAATTTATTAATAGCAAAGTTGGCCCCTCTGGGCATAAATTCACCCCATCCTGCCACCAGCTCCTGAAAGCACAGATTCAACCAGCAATCCTTTGTGGAAGAAAGTTGTTCTCCAAGACAAGAAATATCAAAAAGGCATCTTGAAGCCATTGGTTTACAAGGAGGCCCTGCTCCCAGGATGGGCTTAAGAACATTCAGTCAATTTTGGCAGGAGGCACAAGGGTTGAGATAAACAGGAAGAGGATTCAGTTGGGGCTTGAAGCTTGTTAAGAAAGTTTTGTGTAAGTTTTCTTTTGGTTTGTTTTCTTTTTCCTGGGAGGGCTCTGTATGTGCTTGCAGTGGCGCAAGGAAAAAGAAGCACAAAGCAGTTTGCAAAAGATAAGGGTGAACTGGGGAACAGGAGAAAGAAAGAGCTGTTTGCTCTCTCATCTCTTATCAGGCCTTTGGAAGATGGCCAAGGTCAGTGGATGGAACTAGCAAAGGACTCAGGGAGGAGAGGAAAAATCTCTCCTCCCCTCTCCAGCCTGTGTTTCAGCCATGAGGAATAGACGCTCCCCTGTCTGAGGGAGTGAATCTGAGGGCCGGCATACCCTGTGGTTTTACTTGCATGACCACAGGGAGGACATGAGGCAGTGGGATGAAAAATCCACTTTAGTCCCTAGCTTCATGAGTACCTGAATTACAGCAGAGTTCTTCTCCAAAGATGCTGCCTCAGTTTCCAGTGGAAAATCACCCAAGAAGTGCAGACAAGCTGATACTGCTTCTGCTTCTTCTGAAAGGGTTCCCAAAGCATCTTCACGAGATGCAGATGATTGTAGTCAGAATTAAAGAGGCCCTGCCTCCAACCAGATGGAGGAGAGGGACAGCTGGGTTTATTGGACTATATGGAACTATATGGCTTGGCAGGTTGAAGAGCTGGAACCTGTCTGTAATTCTGGTGACAGAGGGACCTTCACTCCTGCATGTACTGGAAGCTGAGCACTGGAATTAAGCCACAGTTTGCTTTCACTTGGAGGAGTGGAAGGAGTCACTAGACTCAACTTCACCAAGGGTGGAAACATAGCCCCATGTTTTGGACTGTAGTAGAACAAGAGTAGAACAAGAACAAGAGTGGAGCTCCAGAGCACCTGCAGTGAGCAGTCTTCTGTGAACTGCAAAGCGATCTCACTTTGAGTGAGCACGGACAGTGACTAACATTTGTCTATTGGTCTATTGCTTGATGTTGACTGCTGCTGGGCACAGTGCAGATGGTATAGAAAAAGGGGTAGAGAATGTCATGGATTGAGTTGAACCTGCTGCTGTTATCTATCCCATACTGCAGGCATGCCAGCTTCAAAAATGAAAGTGCTGACTGGAGGAAAGTGTCATGGGGCTTGAAGTTTGGAGTGCAACACAAAGAGGCTTCCTGTTCCAGTTGCTGCTTCTGGGTTTGAATTCTTTGATGTGGTCTCTTTTCGGCAGGCATGGTGGTGGCAAGAGTGGCAGTTGGGTAGCTGCTGGGTTTGGCTTTCTGTTTGAAAGTACCCCCCCAGGACTAGGGGGAATGGAATGAAGCTGGAGGTGGGGAGATTCAGGCTGGATGTGAGGAGGAAGTTCTTCCCCATGAGAGTGGTGAAGCTCTGGAATGGGTTGTCCAGTGAGGTGGTTGAGGCCCTGTCCCTGGAGGTGTTTAAGACCAGGCTGGATGAGGCTCTGGGCAGCCTGATCTAGTGTGGGGTGTCCCTGCCCATGGCAGGGGGGGTGGAACTAGATGATCCTTGTGGTCCCTTCCAACCCTTACTGATACTGTGATAATACAGAACTCTTACATAATCATAATTATATACAATATATCTGAGTCCTGCTTCCTACCCATAACAGGAAGAAGTCAAGTTGTTTAGCTGGCTGCACTACATAATACTACTTACTTCCCATGGATGCAGTGCCTGACTGACTGTAATGCAAACATGCATGATTAGTCAAGGTGTGCTGGACTGCTTCTAGTCATTACACAGATGTGCAGGGCTGAAAGGGAACTTCCTTGAAGTTCATACTCTGGCAACATATAAGATTGCTGTGGAAGAGGGTGCTCTTCTCTCCATATGTGCCTGCACAGAGACTGTGGAGCTATTTGGGTTAAGAGGCCTCCTGACCATAAAGCTGCCCCAGTGTGCAGCTTTCACCAGTCCTTTGCTGCTCTCACTGGGACAGTGAAATGCTCCATAGTATTTGAATTCTCATGTATTGCAACTTCACTTCTGCCCAGCATCTAACTCTCAAAACACGTGCACTATCTTACTAACAATTTGAGAGGCACACCTACCAACTTAGCCAAGGTCCAGGTTCACTGGGCAAAGCATCTTACAGCAAGAGACAAACTTACTCCAATGAGCTAAATGAATAAAATAGGCAAGGTGCCTATTGCCCTTCTTTTCAGAAACGAATGCCCTTTTGTCCAGAGCTTCCCAAAGGTTCATCTCCTAGAAGGGAAACACAGAGCAGGCAGACTGCTGGAACACCTTGCCCTCAGAATACCATTGTGGTTATGCATTTTCCCATTTCTCTGCTGCCAAGAAAAGGAAAGCCTCTCTGTGAACAACGGGCTCTGCAGTACCCACAAGTCCACCCTAACTTTGGTTATGGTATCCTTAGGCAGGTGACTGAAAGGGCAATACTGAGCCATCAAAACAGAAGAAAACCAAAGGGCAATACATGAAGTGATATTTTCTTGTGAGACACTAAAAGCTGCAGATAACATTTCTTCCCCTTCAAACTGCTGTATGTAAGCTCTAATTGTATAGTTAATTACAAAAGCATGCAATCAGAAAAACAGCATTTTACTGCCTTATGACTTCTCCTCAGGACTCCCATGTTATTTCTGCCTGTAATTACCCATTCCAAGTGCCGAGTGCTGCACTTTGGCTACGGCAACCCCATGCAGAGCTACAGGCTGGGGTCGGAGTGGCTGGAGAGCTGCCAAACAGAGAGGGACCTGGGGGTGCTGATCGACAGCCGCCTGAATATGAGTCAGCAGTGAGCCCAGGTGGCCAGGAGGGCCAATGGCATCCTGGCCTGCATTAGGAATAGTGTGGCCAGCAGGAGCAGGGAGGGCATTGTGCCCCTGTACTCTGCTTTGGTTAGGCTGCACCTTGAGTCCTGTGTCCAGTTCTGGGCCCCTCAGTTTAAGAAGGACATCGAAACACTTGAGCGTGTCCAGAGAAGGGCAACAAGGCTGGGGAGAAGCCTTGAGCACAGCCCTGTGAGGAGAGGCTGAGGGAGCTGGGGTTGTTTAGCCTGGAGAAGAGGAGGCTCAGGGGTGACCTCATTGCCCTCTACAACTACCTGAGGGGTGGTTGTGCCTGGGAAGGGGTTGGTCTCTTCTCCCAGGCAACCAGCACCAGAACAAGGGGACACAGTCTCAAGCTGCGCCAGGGGAGGTTTAGACTCGAGGTGAGGAGGAAGTTCTTCACCGAGCGAGTCATTCGGCATTGGAATGTGCTGCCCAGGGAGGTGGTGGAGTCCCCATCCCTGGAGGTGTTCAAGAGGAGATTGGACGTGGCACTTGGTGCCATGGTCTAGTCATGAGGTCTGTGTTGATAGGTTGGACTCGATGATCCTCGAGGTCCTTTCCAACCTAAGTTATACTGTGATACTGTGATTCTGGTACCAAAACCAGAAGAAGAAACAATTCTAAAGGGCCATGAATCTCCAGTGTAGCTGCACACACTACTAATGAATAGGTTTAGAGTCAATTTGCTATATGCAGCATGTCAGATCCCACAGGACATTTTTCTTCCTTTCTTTTTTCCAAAGCACAAATGTAGAATGTGTCTTCTCAAAGTCTAATGCTGCTGAAGAGAAAAGCAAACGTTTCTAAAGTCTTCTAAGCTGTGTAACTGGCTATTTAATGGATGAATATTTATGCAGTGTTCTGCTTAGGGCAGCAGTAGTTCTGCAATTAAAGACTTCAGCTCCCAACACCTTGAAAATGTCAAATATAATTAGATGGTAGAGTGTGTATTGTTTTAATTACAAAATGGAAGAGGAATTTTCCTGTTCTTAATTAGAATAATAAAAGCCTCAGCCTCAATTCACATATCTTGACTAATAAGTCTTTATGCTCTTAATTCCTTGGTTGGCAAATGGAGGAAGAACCCTCTTCAGCTTGTAATTTGGACTTGTAAAAGCGAAGTTTGACACAAGTGGTCAAACTCTGTATGCCTTAAAATCTTAAAGTCAGGAGCAAAATTGGTACAGCTGCTGAAAAGGTTTGATTTGAGGCTTCTTTGGTGGGTTGTTTCTTTTTTTTATTCTTCCCTCCTGGTATTTTTTTCAGCTGTAATTTAAGAGCCTTTATTAAGCCATAGGACTTTGTTATTAAATTTTAGGATGACAGGACTGGGGAGAATGGAGCAAAACTAGAAATGGATAGATTCAGATTGGATGTTTGGAAGAAGTTCTTCCCCATGAGGGTGGTGAGACACTGGAACAGGTTGCCCAGGGAGGTGGTAGAAGCCTCATCTCTGGAGGTGTTTAAGGCCAGGCTGGATGTGGCTGTGAGCAACCTGCTGTAGTGTGAGGTGTCCCTGCCCATGGCAGGGGGGCTGGAACTGGCTGATCCTTGAGGTCCCTTCCAACCCTGACAATTCTATGATTCTATAATTAATGTTATTAATATTCTTACAAGACTGTGCTGTATTGAGCTAGGAATTGTCCAAGCATGGGAAAAGATGATCTCTATTCCAAAGAACACAACAAGGAGGTCAGTACCCAGAGATCTCAGAAGGAGAAAAATAAAAGAGGAAAACCTCTTGTACATTACATAGGGCAGGACAAACCAAAAGAGCATTTGGTAATGTAGTAACTTCCCTAAAGCATCCAAGTCTTGTGTTTGCCAGCACTTAACAAAGAGTCCATATTTATCTTCAGGAAAAGAGCATCTTAAAATCCATGGGTGTTGTGAGAGTGCAGCCATGGAGTGTTACATACTCATGTCTGAACCTGCTTTGTAGGTTGCATTTATGTGACTCCTCTTTGCCTTGCATTATCTCTTACTGGGAATTCACATCCAAATCCTAGGTTGGTGGCTACCACCAAGCACTTGTTAAACAAGGGTTACAAAAGCATTTAGCCTGGGCCTGGGCTGTGTTTCAATCAGGCTAAGTAGGGAGAAAAATGAAATGCCTCTCTTGCAATTATAGCTGAATACTGAAGTCCTTGCTTAGTGTGCTGAGTAGAGTGACTTGAGTGATCTTCCTTGACACTGGAGACAAATACAAAGGCTGTGGTGTTAGTTTTACCTGCAGAAAAGGGAGAAGCAGTATGTATGTAGCTTTCAGAGTTTAAGGGATGTCTGACATGCTGTTTGGATCTTTTATATTCTTTGTAAATAATTTATACAGGAAATTCTTAGATCCTTAAGCCCTTCTGCAACCCTTCCATGGCAAACAAGGAGCTCCTGAGCACAGAAGCTGCCTCCTGGTGTTTCTCTTGTTTCTGGGAATCAGGGAATCTTTGTAAGCAATCAAGCAAATAAGCAGGGTTGTCTTAAAGAGACAGATAATGAACGCTATTGGTTTCTCCTGATAAAAATTCACAAGAGCACAGAACGTCAGGGGTTCGAAGGGACTCCTAGAGGTCATGGTGTTGAACCCCCTTGCCAGACCAGGACCATCGAATCCAGCACAGGTCACAAAGGAACACATCCAGACAGGGCTTGAAAGTCTCCAGAGGAGACTCCACAACCTCTCCGGGCAGCCTGTTCCCGTGCTCTGTGACCCCTACAATAAAGAAGTTCTTCCTCAGTTTATATCCATTGCCCCTTGTCCTATCATAGGGCACAAGTGAGCAGAGGCTGTCCCTTCCTTCCTAACCCCAGCCCTCACATATTTATAGACATTGATTAGATCCACTCTCAGTCTTCTCCTTTCCACACTAAACAGCCCCAGGGCTCTCAGCCTCTCCTTATCAGGCAGTGCTCCAGTCCTTTAATCATCCTTGTAGCCCTCCCTTGGACACTGTCAAGTAGATCCCTATCCCATGATCTTGTTTCTATATTTAGCACTATTTGATTTAATTTCAACTCACAGTTTAATTTCACATCCCAAATGTCACTAAAATCTGTATCCTTTACATTTTGGAAAATTAAGTTATTCTTATATCTTCCAGCATTGATTTTAGGGTTTAATTGAATTGTTCGGTGGCTGCCAATCAGAGTGTGTCTTTAGAAACACAGTATCACAGTATCACAGTATAACTAAGGTTGGAAGAGACCTCGAGGATCATCAAATCCATGGACTAAACCATGGCACCAAGTGCCACGTCCAATCTCCTCTTGAACACCTCCAGGGACTGTGACTCAACCACCTCCCTGGGCAGCACATTCCAATGACGAACAACTCGCTCGGTGAAGAACTTCTTCCTCACCGCGAGTCTAAACCTCCCCTGGCACAGCTTGAGACTGTGTCCTCTTGTTCTGGTGCTGGTTGCCTGGGAGAAGAGACCAACCCCTTCCTGGCTACAACCACCTTTCAGGTAGTTGTAGAGGGCAATGAGGTCACCCCTGAGCCTCCTCTTCTCCAGGCTAAACAACCCCAGCTCCCTCAGCCTCTCCTCACAGGGCTGTGCTCAAGGCCTCTCCCCAGCCTTGTTGCCCTTCTCTGGACACGTTCAAGTGTTTCGATGTCCTTCTTAAACTGAGGGGCCCAGAACTGGACACAGTACTCAAGGGATACAACAGATAATCTTTGTGCAACTCCTCAAACCTCTCAATCTTTTGCCATACCTTAATGGAAAACCTCTCAGTGTGTATAAGAGCATCAACAGCGCTGCTACATCAGTGGTAAGATTCCTGTTTATTTCAGAACCCTCAAAGTCATGATGTGTGCATGGCAATCCTAAAAGGGCTTATTTCTTCTTTTTTTTTTTTTTTTCAATAAACATTTGTGAAGCAGCAATTACACAGGGAGAAACCAGCAAAGCACAGGTTGTCCAACAAAATTATTCTCAGGCAAGAATAACCTAAAAAAATACTTTATGGATATTTCTATATAATTAGGTATACATCCTTAAACAGAAAGCAAGTCCTTAGGTGGAAATTTTACAACACACACACACAAAATGCCATTAATGCATTTCTTTTCAGCGTGACTTCAAATGCATTTGATGAGTCATTGTATTATTGTTATTATTGCAGTTAATTACAATTATTAATTAAATCCAGGATCAGTTACAATCAATTAATAACTACAAAAAATAAGATTTAGGATACTGCACATACTGGAGCAAGCTGCCCAGAGAGGTTATGGAGTTTTCTTATCTGGATCAGTTTAGGAAAGATGTTGAGTTGCTGGAACATGTCCAGAGAAGGGCAACAAAGCTGGGGAGGGGTTCGGAGTACAGCCCAGTGAGGAGAGGCTGAGGGAGCTGGGGTTGCTTAGCCTGGAGAAGAGGAGGCTCAGGGGAGACCTTCTTGCTGTCTACAAGTACCTGAAGGGAGGTTGTAGACACGTGGGGGTTGGTCTCTTCTCCCAGGCAGCCAGCACCAGAATAAGAGGACACAGTCTCAAGCTGCGCCAGGGGAGGTTTAGGCTGGATGTTCAGAAGAAGTTCTTCATAGAAAGAGTGATTGGCCATTGGAATGTGCTGCCTAGTGAGGTGGTGGAGTCACCATCACTGAAGGTGTTTAGGAAGACACTGGATGGGGTGCTTTGTGCTATGGTTCAGTTGATTAGATGGTGTGGGATGATAGGTTGGACTCGATCTCAAAGGTCTCTCCCAACCTGGTCTATTCTATTCTATTCTATTCTATTCTATTCTATTCTATTCTATTCTATTCTATTCTATTCTATTCTAATGTTCATTCACCTATAATCCAGTCTCTAAACTAAAATACCAAACAGGAAGATGAGAGAAATGGCTATTTTTCAAAACAATTGAAACCAACAAAAAATGTTAAAGTTTATCATGGATACATTCAAACCCCACCTGGATGCATTCCTGTGCAGACTACCCTGGGTGATCCTGCTTCGGTAGGGGGTTGGACTCGGTGATCTCTGGAGGTCCCTTCCAACCTCTAATGTACTGTGCTACTGTTTATTGTGAAACTTATTTTATGGTAAATCAAGAACAGCAACAAGCAGTTCTCCTTGGGGCAATGCTATCAAAGTGCAGCCAGGAATTTCCTCAAAACCATCTCTCCACAATACTTTATTCTACTCTCTAAAACACACTGGGTTTATATATTTAGCGAGAGATAGATAGATAGATAGATAGATAGATAGATAGATAGATAGATAGATAGATAGATAGATACACACACAGAGCCAAAAAAAATGCAAATGAGTATTTTTCTGGGTGCCAGCCCTTCTCCAGAAGCTTACTCCCATGCTGGTTTTCCACTCCTGAACTGCCTTCCTTTGTTCAGTGACAAGATCACCAGTCAAGATACAACGTTTGTACAGCGTGGCTCCTGTGTACCTCAGGTTCCAGAGTAGACAATTCTTTATTCATTTTGGCTGCAGAGCTCACAGATTTTTAACAATTACAGAAGAAAATCACAGAGGGGTATAAATTTTTGGAAGAGGTAATCATTTGGAAAAAAAAAATCATCTTTTCACCTGGTCTTGTAGAGGGTGTCCCTGCTCATGGCAGGGGGGGTGGAACTGGATGATCCTTGAGGTCCCTTCCAACCCTAACAATTCTATGATTTCTAACCTATCCAGGCCTCCTTTTACTACTGGGGTATTAGATCAGGAGGACTGTGCAGGACTGGAAAGGGAGCAGGACCTTCTTTCACTACAAACTACTCAAAGTCTTAAATTTCAAGCAAGTAGCCAAACAGAGGGAGGTCTAACATGTGGGACTCATATTTTTGCACCTAGGACAGCCTTGGCACAGCTCTGACACCTCCCTGTTTCTGCTCATCTTCTGTGAAAAGCTGCTAAGATGCAGGCTAAACAGCTCTTCCGTAAGCATAAAAGTGACCTGGAGAAAGTACTACTGATGACTTAGTCAATTAATTATATATCTGACTTGAATGTGTAGCAGCCTCCTCAGGCCTCAGACAGCCACTTCATATTTTGGGGATGCTGGTCTCTCATGCATTTTTATAAACACATCTAACCTCTGTCCTCTGTGAGTCAGACACATGAGGCCAGCTCATGGAACAGACTGTTAACTGTATTTCTCCTTCCCCTCTCCTCCCACACAGTTGACTCTTTTGAGAGGAAAAAACCCCAATGTTTGGAAAGTGTTATGCCACTTCCACAGCATGGGGTAATTTCATCTTCTATAGCTGGAGCTTTTTGTTGTTTCCCCCCCATCCTAAGGCTCATTTAAGCATAACAGAAAACCTGTCTAGAGAGAAATGTGACTACGGTGTGCCTCCAAGACACGGCAGTGTAGTTTAACACTGGATCCAAGCACCTTGCTCCTAAGAAGTAACGTTTAGCCTTATAGCTTACTCTCTCTCCTCTTCTGATCACTGCACTCCCTTGGCTTTTTGCATCACTTGCAGTCACACCTGTACATGACTTGCAGGTGACAAAGTGCAGACTTTGTGGTGGGTCATGCATGGCTTAATAGCTGGAAAAAAAAATCCAGATGTGACTGAGAAGTGGCACAGAGCTACCAAGTGATGCCTACAAACATCTGACATTTCAAACCTAGCTTTGTCAGTCTGTGTTAGAGACAAAATACAGCATATGGTGCTTGAACATTCTCTACATGCACTTATTTCAGTGCAAGCTGCTGACCTCCTGCATTTTGCAGCCTGGAGGCCTACAATGGTAACAGATCGTTGTGCTTTCTGCTGGTGAGAACGCCAGCTCATTTGGGGAGCAAGGAACTGAAGTGCTCCCACAGTAATGAAAGAAGTGTTTCCAAACAATCCTGCTCAGAAAAAGATGCTACTTGTGTCTGTACGCACACATCATGCATGACAACCTAGAAGATTAAGTAGGGACATTGTCAGAAATGTCTCTGATTTTAGTCCCTGCAAGTTAAGCAGCCAACAGACCAAGGCTGTGCCACAGGAAAACAATTTAAGTGGAGAATAAGCATATGAAGCTACTCAGGTTGACAACACCTTGGCCTTTTGTATTCCCACATCTGGGGCACCAGATGAACCAACAGTCTGACTGAAGTCAAAGGCCAAGTTCACAGCAGCTTCTGTGAAATCTGGATTTAAATCAGGAGGTTTTTGAAGTGGAACAGCATAGGGAACTAAGAGTCTTTCCTTCTCCATGAAGAAGTGTACCTGTCTGCCCTGCCTCTAAAGAGTGACCATTCTGTCAAGAAAAGAAAGTACACCAACCTACAAGCTTTATATTAACATAAGACATCCATATTTGTTCTGTAAGCATGATATATTCTGGTTGCTGAAGTCAGTTAACAAACAGCAAAACTTATTCCAGGAATATTAATTTTACATATCTCCCAGAGGCATGCAGACTTTACACCATGAAAATTAATCCCCACTAGACCAGAGTGGCTGTGAATTTTCATGGGGAATTTTATCTTTCTCAGTGTGCAAATGAAGCTCAGAGAACCCACAGAGTTTACAGAACCCTGAAACACCGTGAGCATAACTAAAAATGAAACAGGCCTGGCAGTGCTGACTGCCACATGCTTCAGGTAAGCATGATGACAGGATGTTAGAGGTTGGAAGGGACCTCTGGAGATCATCGAGTCCAACCCCCCTGCCAGAGCAGGACCACAGACTCCAGCACAGGTCACACAGGAACACATCCAGACAGGGATGGAAAGGCTCCAGAGAAGGAGACTCCATAGCCTCTCTGGGCAGCCTGTTCCAGTGCTCTGTGACCCTCACAGTGAAGAAGTTCTTCCTCATGTTGAGGTGGAACCTCCTGTGCTGTAGTTTTCATCCATTGCCCTTTGTCCTATCACAGGGTGCAACTGAGCAGAGGCTGTCCTCTCCCTCTTGACACCCAGCCCTCCGATATTGATAGACATTGATTAAATCCCCTCTCAGCCTTCTCCTCTCCAGACCAAACAGCCCCAGATCTCTCAGACTCTTCTCATCAGGCAGTGCTCCAGTCCCTTAATCATCCTTGTAGCCCTCTGCTGGACTCTCCTGAGCAGATCCCTGTCCCTCTTGAACTGGGGAACCCAGAACTGGATCCAATATTCCAGGTGGGGCCTCACCAGGGCAGAGCAGAAGGGAAAGAGAACCTCCCTGGATCTGCTGGACACACCCCAGGATCCCACTGGCCTTCTTGGCCACAAGGGCACACTGCTGACCCTTGGGGAACTTGTCCACCAAGACTCCCAGGTCCTTCTCCACAGGGCTGCTCTCTAGCAGATCACCTCCTAACCTGTACTGGTGCAGGAGGTGCAGGACTCTGCACTTATCCCTGCTGAACCTCATGAGGTTCCTCTTTGCCCAGCTCTCAGTCTGTCCAAGTCTCACTGAATGGCTGCACAGCCTTCAGCTGTCTCAGCCAAGCCTTCCAGTTTGGTATCATCAAACTTGCTGAGCAGACTCTGTCTGTCCCCTCACCAATGTCATTGATGAAGATGTTGAACAGGACCAGACCCAGCACTGGGCATCTTGAAACTATTCCACTCATCAGTGTGTGCTGTGCAGAAATCCTGCCAGAGTTCTGAAATAACTTCTGAAATATTCTTATTATACATAGGATAAATCATCAAGATGTTTTATGAATCATACAACTGGACCATGTGTAACTGAAAATGCGTGAGGATTTGTTTGCCTCTCCTTAGAAAATGAGCCATCTGCATTGTACAGGAGCTCCACCTATTCATTTTACTGCCTTTCCACGTTTGTCTTGCAGAGCTGTAGCCTGATTCTCCTTTTGCTTTTCCAGATCAAATCAAGAAAATAGTTCAAGTGCTAACAATGATCTTAAGAGAGATACATTGGTTTCAGGCTTTGGTAAAATCTGATAGTTTGAATAATTTTTAAGATCAGTCTGAAACCAAAATCAGGCCCAGATCGTTTAAGTTAAATTAAATACAGTCCTATTTTACCCAGTCCTGGAAATTTCTGTCAACACACACATTTGTTAAGAAGGAGTTAGTGTAATTCAGAACACAGTCTGAAGGATCCTAATAGCTGAAACCCCTCAGTGTCAGAACTGTGTCCGTAGTCCTAACCAATGTTTAGGCTCAGGTGTATTGACTGCAGCCTTGATGTTCCTTTTACTTGTAGTGAGTATCTACGTGCTCAGCAGTTCAAGAGGGGCTATAAATAGCAGGTCAATAATTGGTAGTTACTCCTGGAGGGAAAAGGGCTCATGCAGGCGCTTGACTGCTCCTGTGACTGAGTAACGTAGATGTCCTTAAAGTTCATTAGGAGACCATTCTGCTCTGTGAGGACTCTGAGGCCCTCAGAGCAGAGATCTTTTTAGATCTATCTGTGAATGACTTGATGAAGGTCTTAGGACTCCACACCAAAGTGGAAATCTCGCCTGGTTCATGTGAGAGTGGTACACAGAGGTCAGTTTAAGTTCTTCATTGCTTGCAGAATCCTGTGCCTCATTTCTCGTAACAGCTACAGGGAGCTTCTATGGGAATTACAACTATGCAGTTAATATTATATAAGGCAACTCTTGAGCAGCAGGCACACATTTTGAGATGCTGCTCTGTATTCATCCCACCTTGCTGCAGGCCAAAGCACAGTCCAGCCAGCAGCAGTCCTGTTGTGTGCTGCAGGATCTCTACATCATTCCATGCAAACTGGTCCAGCAAGGTCCCTTCCATCTGGATTCCCAAATCAGCAAAGATAGCACAGAGTGAGGAAGCCCCCTACCTTTTTTTAGGGGCTTCTCCAAGCTTGACCATTCCTTCCTATGCAAAGCTAATGTAAGCTAGATGGCACAGCAAGTGCCTTCCATCAAGAGGCTTTTCTTGAGCAGGCCTATTTGCATTGAAAGGATGTGTCTGATGATTCTATACAATCAGCCTCTGCAAAGCCTTTCAGTAGGTTTACCTGCTTCAGGCCACCTCCTGACCATGTCCAGGTGCTTAGGGAATGCAGAAGCACTCCATTGGCACTGACCCCTCCCTTCTACCTCCTAGAGAGCCTCCAAAGCCCTTAAAATGCACCTGAAATAAGGTAATTTGGGGGTTATATTTCTCCCAGTGTTTGTATTTTAATATTTTATACATTAATTGTTGTATGCATTTTAATGCCTTTATGTACCAGTTCTGGTTAACTTACATTGTATTTTACCATTAATTTCTGCACCTGATTTTCACAATCTCTCTCCAAGGTAAGTTGGTGCCTCAAAGTGCCTTAGTTGCTCAGTCACCTTTGTGAGTGAGGTCACCTGAAAATGCTGTGCACAATCCATAAAGCATTTTTGTCCCCTTCTTACCATTGTGCCATTAAGCAGATTCACATCACACCAACTTCCTTAAGCTCAAACTGTCTGCTTGTGATCTTGCAGAGGTACGTAAGTGCCTGTACTTTCCAAGGGGGCTAAACGCCTCCAAGCGACACACCAAGCAGCCAGTAGCTCTGCAACTCCACCTGCTACCAGCTGAGCAGCCATAGCAGGGCTTGCTCTTGAAGATGTGCTGAGAACCTCATTCCATTTTCAAAGCAGACATTTTTAGTTCTGTTCGAGAAAGCACATAATCCAGGGGCCGGTAAAAACATACCCGCGCCCATCATTTCCATTCTGATTTCCTAAGCGTTCCCTTACGAAGGTGATTTTTATTCTACCGAAGCAATGCGAGCAGCGTTTGCTTAGAATAAGCCAGCCCTTCTTGAAACGTCTTCCTCCCCAGGGGCTCCAGTGCGCAGAGCATGATTCAGTTGAGCAACCCTTTCCTTTTCTGAGTAATTCTTAGAGCTCATTCTCACTAGAAAGGGCTGTGAAGAAGAGGTTAATTGTTGCCTGCTCCTTACGGGGGCTGGGATGCCGATTTTGGAAACGCGCAGCAGCACGTAGGGATTTTGCATCAGACGGTGCGGTAGGAGCGCCGAGGCGAGCCCCCTCTCCGGCGGCGCTCCCCGCGGCACGGCTCCGAGGCGCACGGCTCCGGGGCGCACCGCTCCCCGCGCCCACCAACCCCCTGCACCCGCCGTCATTTCCCGAGGGGCCCGCTGAGCGGGGGCGGCCACTCACCTCCACGAAGTAGAAGCAGGGCAGGAGGGTGACGCTGTCCTTGGTCACTTTGCCCTTGGGCCGCTCCTTCGCGGACATGCTGGCGGGGCCGCGGGCGGCGGCCCGCGGCAGCGCTCCCCCGGCCGCCCGCCGCGCGTCTCCTCCGGCCGCCGCCGCCGCGCCGAGCCCCGCACCGCCCGCTCGCGCGTCCCCGCGCCGTGCGCCGGGCTGACGTCAGGAGCCCGCTCGGCGGCGGGGGAAGGGGCCCGGCCCCAGCGGCGAAGCTGCGGGCGCTGGGGGGCCCGGCCGCCTTAACTCCTTCGCGACAGCGGCCGGGGCTGGAGGCGAGGCAGCGCCGCGGTGCGCGCACGCCGAGGGAAGCTCTGGCTGCTGTCGGCGGTGCGCAGGTGTGCGCCTTCAGGCCCGGCACCTGGCGGCATCCCCGCAGGCGGGAGGCTGTGCCGGGCGCGCTGTGGGCGGTGCGGGTCTTTCGTCGTGTTTCTGGGAACTAGTAGCACAGTGGCCCAGGGAATCGCACTCCCGTCGGACCAACGCGCTCCTGCAGGTGCGCTGGAATTGAGATCCCATGGCTAAGGACAGCTCCCTCGGCACCAGCCGGGAGGAGCGGTGCGACCGGCACTGCGCAAACCCCCTGAGCTCTCCTACCGCATGTGCGCTGCTGAGGCGCGTCGTTCCCCACAGCGCTGAAGGAGCTGGTGCAGCTCCTGCTACAGTCTTCCGGGGAGCAGAATGAACAGCTGTTTCCATGGTGAAATGGCACCTTCCGAGATCCTGTTGGCCGATCCAAGTGTGCAGCCTTTTCTCAGACAAGCTCCTGTTGATGGCATGGAGAGGTACCCTGGACAAGGCCTGCCGGAGTTCTTCGTTCTTTTCATTCTTTTGTGGCATGCTGTTAATGCCTGCAAAGGTCTTCTTGTGCCTGGAGGTTTATTCGTGCATTGTGGTGTTTAGCTTTAATGTTCAATGAGAGAAGTGTGACTCAAGCAGTTACAGTTTATTTGCTGTGCCTCCTTTTCAGGGGGAACATGGGAAACCTGGTTCAGACAGTAGCTAGCATTTTGGTTTGGGTTGGAAGGGACCTTAAAGATCATCTGGTTCTGGCTACTCTGCTGTGGGCAGGGACACCTCCCACCAGCCCAGGTTGCTCAAGACCTCATCCAGCCTGGCCTTGAACACTCCCAGGGAGGGCACATTCACAACCTCCCTGAGCAACCTGTGCCAGAGTCTCACCACTCTCATACTGAAGAGCTTCTTCCTCAGCTCCAGTCTAACCCTACTCTCCCTCAGCTTCAAACCATTCCCCCTTGCCCTGTCTCTATACACCCTTATGAAAGGTCCTTCTGCAGCCTTCCTGTAGGATCCCTTCAGGTACTAGAAGGCAGCTCTAAGGTCCCCCAGCAGTGTGCTATGGCAATGGAGGTGAAGATTCTCACCAGCACCTCTTCATTCATTTACCCTCAGAGGATGTGCTAATCCTTGTTCTGTGGTGAGCAAACAAGCAAAGAAGTTTCGTAAGGGGGTAAAAACAAAAACATACTCCATGCCTGCAGGCAGCTGTGGAAAGCAGATCTGTAGTCTTGACTCCAAATCATTGAAAACTACTTTCTCGAGCTGCAACAGGTTGCAGGCTTTGGCATGCCAAAGTGTAGGCTAGCTGTAACCTTACCAGGAAGGATTTCCAGGGTTTCTGATGACTCAGGGATACAGGGGGGGCTCACTGGTACCCCTATGAAAACGGCTCCAGGCAGTAGAGTAGGCTTGGAGGGTTTCTGGAAATGGAGGAGCTGTGAGTAGAGGAGGTTTGTGCTTGACTGTCAGTACCAAACTCCAAGTTTTTGGTAGTGGCTCCTACCCATCAGCACTATAGCCTTTAAGTAAAAAAAAGTCCCTTTGTGTTAGCCTTGCCACTGGGTTGTTCTAAGTAAACCATCTAAGGCTGAGGAGCTGTAGCAAGACTTTGGTACAGCCTAATTGGTAACTGTTATTGGAGAGAGTGGTTAATGAGTGATGGCCACTTAAGAGCTGCATTTACTGTATCAGCCTCACTTGTTCTGAAGTCATGAATCTGGCTTGAAAATAATCAGCACACGCCATTAAGAGTTACTCAAGAGTGCTTTATCTGCCTCTGTTCACACACAGTTGCTGCATTCTGAAAGAGCAGAGGGGGTTATGGTGCTTCTCTGGTAAAATGAACTGAGTAACACATCATGATGTAGCTTCAGAAAGTTGCAAACCCCCTACTAGTAATTACATTTTACTGTTGTGCCAGTGAGCAGTGCAGCTGTGATAATTAGGTACAGTGAAACACAGGGCAGTAACCAGACCTTGCCCTACAAATTCTCACCATAAATAAGCATCTGGTGGGAAGGATGCAGTGGAATCTTTGTGACTGCTGTCAGGGCAGAAGGAGTTGTGGTAATTCTCCAGGTTAGTTCTTCACAATTTTGTGATAGAAGGAGTAAGGAGAGAGGTTAAAATGCAAACACACACACACATTTATGTAAATTTAGCTGCATTACTTTTTTTTTGGTCAGTGTCAGACCTTGACAAGAACTTCTCTGTTTATATAGTGAAATAGAAGAGGAAAAGAATTACCAGTGCCTGTGTTCCAGAGTGTGGCGTTTGGAATACTGCATCAGTTTTGGACTCCCTAGCTCAAGAGGGACAGGGATCTACTGGAGAGTCCAATGGAGGGCTACAAGGATGCTGAAGGGACTGGAGCACTGCCTGATGAAGAGAGGCTAAGAGGCCTGGGGCTGTTTAGTCTGGAGAGGAGAAGACTGAGAGGGGATTTAATCAATGTCTATAAATACCTGAGGGCTGGGTGTCAAGAGGGAGGGGAGGGACAGGCTCTGGTCAGTTGCAGTCTGTGATAGGACAAGGGACAATGGATATAAACTACAGCATAGGAGGTTCCACCTCAACATGAGGAGGAGCTTCTTCACTGTGAGGGTCCCAGAGCATTGGAACAGGCTGCCCAGAGAGGTTGTGGAGTCTCCTTCTCTGGAGACTTTTCAGACCCATTTAGATGCATTCCTGTGTGACCTGTGCTGGATTCTATGGTCCTGCTCTGGCAGGGGGGTTGGACTCAATGGTCTCTGGAGGTCCCTTCCAACCCCTGTGAGCCTGTGATCCTGTGGCAGGTCTGCTTTACATTAGTAAGAGGTGATACCAATGGGCAAGTGGTGACACGGCCAGGGTGCATTTCCCACCATTCTCTAGGGGCTTTTCCTTGTTCTCTGTTGAGACTCAGCTATAGCAACCACTGACTTGTGAACCTGTGAGAGACTCATGGTGGAGCAGTTTGTGAAAAAGTGTAACCCACGGGAAGGACTCATCTTGGAGAAGCTCCTGGATACCTGTGGCCCATGGCAGACACTCCACAGCAGAGCAGGGGAAGAATGTGAGGATTCCTTCCCCTGAGGAGGGAGGAGTGGCAGAGCCAACATGATGAACTGCCTGTGACCTCTGTTCTCCATCCCTGTATGCTGCTTGGGGGAGGAGGTGGAAAATTTGGGGGTAAATTTATGCATGGGAAGAAGAGAGGGGTGGGGGCAACATGTTCTTAAGATTAGGGTTTATTTCTCATTATCCTACTCTGATTTGATTAGCTATAAAATAAACTAATTTTGTCAAACCTGGTTTGCCCATGACAGTAATTGGTGAGTGATCTCCTGGTCCTTCTCTCAGCCCAGGAGCCTTGCATTATATTTTTCTCTCCCCTGTCCAGTTGAGGGGATTGATTGAGCACCTTTGTGGGGCACTGGCCATCCAGCCACAGTGATGATCCCATTTATATGATTTCCTAAAGGAAAATGTGTTGGTGATAAAAAAAATCAGGAAGTGCCTCCTGTCCATTTCAGTCGAGATAGTCTGACCAGAAGTGGTGATGCAAGGGGCAACAAATTCCTGTTTGTGGGTGCGAAAGGGTCAGATGGATCTTGATCTGCACTAGACAACAGCTCTTTTTTTACCCACCATAAAGCATTCTCTGTAACAATGTCGTGGAAACTGTGGCAGGTACAACCACCAGCCCCACCCCCAAAACATCCCAAGGGTCCTGAGGCTTGCCAGAAGCTGACAAAGATCAGCATGATGCCCTCAGACATTAGCTGGCATCTCTGGGTCTAGAAGTCAGGCCTCCAGCTAACTAAGATACTGCTGTGGAGTGGGTATAAACGGAATTCTGCTGTGGAGAGTTCTCTCCATGCAGAAGCAGCCTGGCAGTCAGATTCTCTCCCCTTAGAATGGAACCTAAGAAGTCCTCACCCCCTCTTGGTGACTATACCTGGAGGGAGATTTTCCTTTGCTGAGTGACTGTGTGCACATAGGCTCATAGAATACCAGGTTGAGAGGCATCTGAAGGTTCCTCTAGTCCAACATTCCAGGGTAAGCTTAAATGAGCTGGCCCAGCACCCTGGCAAGCTGGGCCTTGAAAGTGTCTAATGTAGGGGAATCCACCACCTCCCTTGGCAGTTTATTCCAATATCTAATAGTTCAAATGGTGAGACAGTTTTTTCTTGCATCCAGTATGAATCTCCCCAGCAGCAGCTTGTGCCAGTCACCTCTTGTCTTCACCATGGGACTCTGCACAAAGGGAGTCTCCCTCCTCATGACAGCCACCCTTTATGTACCTGTAGATGGTTATGAGGTCTCTCCTAATCCTCCTCAAGGCTGAACAAGCCCAGCTCTCTCAGCTTTCCTTCACAGGACAGGGCTGCCAGTCCTCTGATCATTCTTGTGGCCCTTCTCTGGACCCTGTCCAGCCTGCCTCCATCCTTCTTGTATAGCAGGGACCAAAACTGCATACAGTACTCAAGAGTGTGTTCTGACCAGTGCTCCTGATCCAGCATACCTGTGAAGAAGTACTTCACCTTCACTCTGAGCTTCAGCACCCCTGTTGCTGAAATCCAGCTCCTTTTGTACATGGGTGGATGGAAATAGATGATTACAGCTTGCCCAAAGGTGGTAGAGCTCCCATCCCTGGAAACAGTCACAGTCATGTTGGATATCTTTCTAAGCAACCTGATCCAGCTGAAGAGGTCCCTGCTCACTGGATGGGAGGGTCACACCTTGAAAGATCCCTTCCAACCCAAACCATTCTATGATTCTATGTTTATTGTCAGCATCCTATTCGGTACTTTAACAGTAACAAACTACTCCAGCCAAAAGAGAGAATGCGTTCCACGGCAGGAACATTTTGGTTCTTTCTCCAAGTAGTTGGGGCTGTTCAGCCTGGAAAAGAGAAGGCTCCTAGAAGACCTAATTGTGGCCTTTCAGTATCTAAAGGGGGCCTACAAGAAAGCTGGGGAGGGACTTTTTAGGGTGGCAGGAAATGATAGGACTAGGAGGAATGGAACAAAAATAGAAATGTGTAGATTCAGATTGGATGTTAAGAAGAAGTTCTTCACCATGAGGGTGGTGAGACACTGGCACAGGTTGCCCAGGGAGGTAGTGGAAACCTCCTCCCTGGAGGTTTTAAAGCCAGGCTGGATGTGGCTGTGAGCAACCTGCTGTAGTGTGAGGTGTCCCTGCCCATGGCAGGGGATTGGAACTGGATGATCCTTGAGGTCCCTTCCAACCCTGACAATTCTATGATTCTACTTAGTTGTGCAACACTCTTTGCCCAACTGAGATCTGAATCTGTACTTTTATTGTGTTGTAGGGAGAGCAGATTAATTGTAATAAACCCCCAGTTTTCAGGTGGCTGCTGCTGTCTTGCCTCCATAAGAGAAACACCTTAGCATAAAGCTTAAAGAGGGTAGTTTGTACTTTGCTTCAGCAAAACTCATCGAGTTCAGGGGGAAATTGAAAGAACTTGAGGGAACTGAAAGATCAAATTCACAGCCATGGAGCATAGGCTTCTGCTGAATTAATTGGAGTAGTGTTTTAAAGAAGAGAGATTTATTCTTCTTTTAACAAAAAGAAAACTTGGCCATCAGTGAGCATCCCTGGGGATGCCAAGCTGATTTTTAAGAGCTCAGCTCAACACAAAACCTTGCCCTCTAAAGACACAAGTGCTATCAATGGAGCTTCATTAGATGAGGAAAGCACCTTGTTTTGCACTTGTCAGGCAGACAACAGCTGCCACAGCTGTTGAAAACATGCTTTGGAATTATTTTCCAGCACTTTGTTGGCAATGCTGCACTCTATAGAACGTGACTGCAGACCATCATCTCTTTATCCAGGTGCTCTCTGCCTGCTGTAGCAAAGTTTCCCTTTATTCCTGGGCTTTGCAAGTGCTGGATGCAGGCAGTGTTTCACTGCTTCCATGGGAACAGAAAGCACACTGCATAAACAGGGACTTGTACTGTGTCACTGAATAAAGCCCCTGGCAAAAGCAGGATGAAATAATTTGGGGACGAATTGGAACTGGCTGAGAGCTAGAGGGTCTGTGGCTGTGCAGGTCCAGTGGTCACACAATGGCACTGGGAGGTGTGTAGCAAGCAGAAGTTTGGCCAGAGGCTGCAGAAGCAGCAGTTGCTCAGTAGAAGCAGTTGCTCAGTAGAAGCAGTTGCTCAGTAGCAGCAGTTGCTCAGCAGCAGCAGCAGTTGCTCAGTAGCCTATGAAAACCTTCTTGCCCCTAGTTGCCACACAATTTCCCTGCACAAGGGCCATGTCTGAGATGGTATTGTCTGCACTGCAACTTGAAAAGGGACATGGGGGTGTTGGTTGGTAGTTGAATGAACATGAGTCCCCTGTGTGCCCACATGGCCAAGAAAGCCAATGGCATCCTGGATTGTATCAGAACCAGGGTGGGCAGCAGGGACAGGAGGTGATCATCCCCCTGTGGTCAGCACTGGGGAGGCCACACCTTGAGTACTGTGTTCAGTTCTGGGCCCTTACTACAGGAAGGACATTGAGGGGCTGGAGAGTGTCCAGAGAAGGGCAATGAGGCTGGAGAAGGGTCTGGAGCACCTGGGCTATGAGGAGGGGCTGAGGGAGCTGGGGGTGTTCAGGCTGGAGAAGAGGAGGCTGAGGAGAGAATAAACAGTTTAGAATAAACCAAACCAGGTTGGAAGAGACCTTCAAGATCATCGTGTCCAACCCATCAACCAATCCAACCCACCCAAACAGCTAACCCATGGCACCAAGCACCCCATCAAGTCTCCTTCTGAACACCTCCAATGATGGCAACTCCACCACCTCCCTGGGCAGCCCATTCCAATGAGCAATCACTCTTTCTGTATAGAACTTCTTCCTAACATCCAACCTGAACCTCCCCTGGCGCAGCCTGAGACTGTGTCCTCTTGTTCTGGTACTGGCTGGCTGGAGAAGAGACCATCATTCGCCTGTCTACAACCTCCCTTCAGGTAGTTGTAAAGAGTGATAAGGTCACCCCCGAGTCTCCTCTTCTCCAGGCTGAGCAACCCCAGTTCCCTCAGTCTTTCCTCATAGGGCTTGTGTTCCAAACCCCTCAATGAGAGACCTCATTGCTCTCTACAGCTCCCTGAAGGGAGGTTGGAGCAAGGAGGGGGCAGCTTCTGCTCCTTGGTGGCAAGAGACAGAAGCAGAGGAAATGGTTCCAAGCTGCCCCAGGGCAGGTTCAGGCTGGATGTTAGGAAATCTTTCTCCACAGAGAAGGTTCTCAGACACTGGAATGATCTGCCCAGGGCAGTGCTGGAGTCACCATCCCTGGAGGTGTTTGAGCAGCCTGTGGTGCTGGTGCTTAGGGACATGGTGTAGTGTTGACCCTTCAGTGCTAGGTTGAAGGTTGGACTGGATGATATTCAAGGTCTCTTCCAGCTGGATATATTCTGTGAGCAGGGTTGACTTTTCCACAGCTTACAGATGGCTTCTTTTCCCTCCATTTTGTTTTACACACTCAGTGTGGAGTAGATGATGTGAACTCAGCATATTAAAACAGTAATCCTCTTCTGGGAAGGGTGGCATATGGGGTCTGGGCTCTGCTGTGTGGAGCTGACAGATGACTTTTGCTTTGGTTTGCTTGCCATATCAGAATTCAGAAATACAGCAATGTCTGTGTATATTCTTCTTATTCCCCCCCTCCCCAGTCCCTCAGGAAAATGCCTGGCTGTGGGCATTTGCTCTTTGTATTGAATTCCCACGTTATTCCATAAATAACTCTGCTCTGGGCAAGTGAGAGGACATTGCTTGTTTTTCAGTCATCCATTTAAAAGATTGCTGTGGTCAGAAGAGAGATAAACCATTGCAAACATTTCATGAACAGACTTTCTAACCACTGGTGCAACTGCTTTAACATAGTCTGTTACTTGGAGAAAAGAAAATGGTGGCTCCCAGGACAAAGTCCATCTCAGACAGCAAGGCAACATCTTTTCTAGCCTCCTAGAAAGGTACCCTGCATGTAGACCTTGTAACCGTGATGAAAGGCAAAAATGAGAGGATACAGCAAACCTTAATATCTGAATGATATCAAGGGCAACCCCTTAATTATTAACATTTGCATTAGCCTGTCACAAGTACAAGACTATTTTTTTCTTTGCTTTTTCATGTTGGGGCAAAATTTTCCTCTTGGACTCATTTGTGTCTCCTGTGGGAGCAGGATAGCACTGTTGGATAGATGGCATGTGACAGCACTGAGGGATTCATAATGGAACGAGTTCAAAACATACAAAAGAGACACACAGGGCAGAGAGCTAAATTCTGCTTTGAAGTCGTAATGGCATCAAGGAATTGTTTCTGCACTATGTCTAATAATCTCCTCTAAAGCCCTGTCTTCTAATGTCTTTTCTTTGGTTACTAGATATAGGTCACAGCTTTAAAGTAGCAGATGACTCTGAATGATTCCTGCCTTTCCTGCTGCCTCCTATACTGAAGTGTTTGGTCTAGAAAATGAATTTCACATGTTTGGCATGAGTCATGCCAGGATCTTTCGTCTGAGTCTGTGGCAGTATATCCTAACTACAAACACATCTAGATAGCATTTTGCAGATATATGTGCCTGTGCTTTTTGGCCTTAGGTGAGTTTTGGGTTGCTGAAGAGCTATGCTGCCCTGTACTTTGTAAATGTGAAGTGCCAGGCCACTGAATGTATACGTCCCAATAGATTCTGTTATCTCCATTATCCCTCTCCTCCCCCTGGTGGGAGGCAGGGCACCCCTATTATCATAGTATCACAGTATCACCAAGGCTGGAAGAGACCTCAAGGATCATCAAGTGCAACCTATCACCCAAGACCTCATGACTAAAGCATGGTACCAAGTGCCACATCCAATCCCCTCTTGAACACCTCCAGGGACGGTGACTCCACCACCTCCCTGGGCAGCACATTCCAATGGCCAATCTCTCTTTCTATGAAGAACTTTCTCCTCACCTCCAGCCTAAACTTCCCCTGGCGCAGCTTGAGACTGTGTCCTCTTGTTCTTGTGCTGGTTGCTTGAGAGAAGAGACCAACTCCCTCCTGGCTACAACCCCCCTTTAGGTAGTTGTAGAGAGCAATGAGGTCTCCCTGAGCCTCCTCTTCTCCAGGCAATTACACCCACACGTACAGCTGACACAGTGCCTAGTGTGAGTATCACAATCACTGCTGGAGCAATTAGAGTTGTTCTGGGAAACTGAGGAAGTAACAGCTACCCTTCTGGTATTGCTACCTCAGGCTCCGCCACTCTGCAGCTCCTGTAATCTCCGGATAAGGTCAGAAGTTGGTTGACCATCCCATCTGTTCATGTTCTCACCAAACTGATCACGCAGAGTTATCCAAATACTCCCATGTGATTGCCTCTGTTGTCTGTTTTGGTTTGACCTAGTTTGAAACGGCCTTCTGGGAGGACATCTGTTTCTGACAGCTGAAACTTGTATCCACCTGGAAGAAGAGGAATTACAGTGTCACAGTATCACAGTATCACCAAGGTTGGAAGGGACCTCAAAGATCATCGAGTCCAACCTGTCATCACAGACCTCATGACTAGACCATGGCACCAAGTCCCTCTTGAACACCTCCAGGGATGGTGACTCTGCCACCTCCCTGGGCAGCACATTCCAATGGCTAATGACTCTCCATGAAGAACTTTCTCCTCACCTGCAGCCTAAACTTCCCCTGGTGCAGCTTGAGACTGTGTCCTCTTGTTCTGGTGCTGATTGCCTGCCTGGGAAAAGAGACCAACCCCTTCCTGGGTACAACCACCCTTCAGGTAGTTGTAGAGAGCAATGAGGTCTCTCCCCTGAGCCTCCTCTTCTCCAGGCTAAACAATCCCAGCTCCCTCAGCCTTTCCTCATAGGGCTGCTGCTCAAGGCCTCTCCCCAGCCTCGGTGCCCTTCTCTGGACACCTTCAAGTCTCTCAATGTCCTTCTTAAACTGAGGAGCCCAGAACTGGACACAGTACTCAAGGTGTGCCCTGACCAATGCAGAGTACAGGGCAGAATGACCTCCCTGCTCCTGCTGGCCACACTATTCCTAATGCAGGCCAGGATGCTATTGGCCTTCTTGGCCACCTGGGCACACTGCTGGCTCAAAATTGGCATCATCCCCCTTCGCCACTTTGGATATGGAGGTTTTAAATTCCTCCTTCAGCTCTTTCATTCATTTCTCAGTCTTCCCAGACAGAGTTTCAATGGCTGAGACCAAAGAAACACATGTGAAGACTATCCTCCAATTGCCTCATTTGGGCAGTAAAATAGCCAACAGTAGGAGGCACTCCACCATAATTTCTTGCCACAATTCTGCTTGCCAGAACAGTAGCATAATTAGGAGGAGCCTAAAACAACCACATTTTTATTGTGGCTAAGCACTAATAATCCACTCTCTGCTTTTCTTCTCTTTCTTTTTGCCTTTGCCCAGGGCAGGGGGACAGGGGGAAGCTGTTGGCAGCCCCTGATTTTGTCCAGGGTGGGGGTTTCTTATGTGTTGTTTATAAATTGTAAATACATGCAACTATTGTATTTTGTACATATTCATTGTGCATTTCATATTTCTAGATACTAGTTTTGCTTGTAAATAGAACTTCATTTGCTTTCCAACTGAGCTGCTCTAGCAATTTTATTTTGGGGCTAATTTCAACCCACCACAGGCCATTTCCAAGACTGTTATAGTTTTCTGACCTAAAGAGCCTCCTTCTTGACATTTTTTCCCCCCTTCAAAGTACCATTGTTACTTTGTTCCTCAATGCATTTTAATGAAAAATGTATGCTTCAAGTTCTGTGAACAAGGCAAGCTGTGTGCATGGCTTCGAGGAGGAAATTTAGCAAGTGAATGGTGAAAAACACACTGTGATGACTTTTGCATAGGAGGTGGCAGGGAAAATGTCCAAAACAGTAAAACATGAATTTTTCAGAGTGCTCTTAGGTGGGAGACCTAATTGTGGCCTTCCAGTATCTGAAGAGGGCCTACAAGAAAGCTGAAGAGTGACTTTTTAGGGTGTCAGGGAGTGATAGGGCTAGAGGGAATGAGAAAAAAATTAGAAATGGGTAGAATAGAATAGAATAGAATAGAATAGAATAGAATAGAATAGAATAGAATAGAATAGAATAGAATAGAATAGAATAGAATAGAATAGAATTAACCAGATTGGAAGAGACCTTTGAGATCATGAAGTCCAACCTATCATCCAACATCACCTAATCCACTAAACCATGGCACCAAGCACCCTATCAAGTCTCTTCCTAAACACCTCCAGTGAGGGTGACTCCACCACTGAGGGCCTTGTCCAGTCAAGCTGAAAGGTCCATGAAGATAAGTGTCCCACCCAGCCTCTCCAGACAACCTGCTCCAATATTTAATTCTCTTGACTGTGAAGATTTTCCTCATGTTTGTTAGGTATGTAAAATTAGTTTTCAGATGTAGTGCTTGAAAGAACATGCTAAACACAGGTAGATTCAGATTGGATGTTAGGAAGAAGTTCTTCCCCATGAGGGTGGTGAGACACTGGCACAGGTTGCCCAGGGAGGTGGTGGAAGCCTCATCCCTGGAGGTTGTGAAGGCCAGGCTGGATGTGGCTCTGAGCAACCTGATGTAGTGTGAAGTGCCCCTGCTGATGGCAGGAGAGTTGGAACTAGATGATCCTCGAGGTCCCTTCCAACCCTGACAATTCTATGATTCCAAACACAGAAGAGAAAAAAGTCTTTAGTTTTGCATTATTTAAGTCCAATGTTAACTGTCTTACAGGCACATCAATTGTTGTGGAAGTTTATAATCGTAGTTCTGTTGGCTATCAGAGGCGCAAACTACGTGGCCTCAAGACTGTATAAAACTTCCAGCCCCCACCATTAAATATTCATCTTCACTGTTCATTATTGAACCTGACCCAGAAGAACCCACTCCATGTGCATGTACATAGGTGTACATCAAGCACAATTCCTATGAGGAGAGGCTGAGAGAGCTGTGGTTGTTTAGCCTGGAGAAGAGGAGGCTCAGGGGAGACCTTATTGCTCTCTATGACTACCTGAAGGGAGGTTGTAGCCAGGTGGAGGATGGTCTCCTCCCCCAGGCAACCAGCAACAGAACAAGAGGACACAGTCTGAAGCTGTGCCAGGGGAAGTTTAGGCTGGAGGTGAGGAGAAAATTCTTCACAAAAAGAGTAATTGCCCATTGGAATGTGCTGCCCAGGGAGGAGGTGGAGTCCCCATCCCTGGAGGTGTTCAAAACAGGATTGGATGTGTCACTTGGAGCCATGGTTTAGTTGTCAGGAGGTGTTAGGTATTAGGTAATAGGTTGGACTTGATGATCTCAGGTCTATTCCAACCTGGCTGATTCTGTGAACACAGGAACAGGTTGCCCAGGGAGGTGGTTGAGGCCCATTCCCTGGAGATACTCAAGGTGAGGCTCAGTGAGGCTCTGGGCAGCCTGATCTAGTTGGGGATGTCCCTGCTGACTGCAGGGAGGTTGGACTGGAAGACCTTTGGGGCTCCCTTCTGACCCAGACCATTCTGTGATTCGATATATCTTACTTCTTGTGTTGATGGCCCGCAAGTTGGAGACAAAGTCCCTCCCACTGTAAATGAAGACAAGCTGTGTGATCAGCTGAGGAGCCTGAAGATATTCAAGTCCATGGGACCTGATGAAATACATCCCAGAGTCCTGAGGGCAGTGACTGTTGTAGTTGCCAAGCCATTCTCCATGATATTTGAAAAGTTGTGGGAGTCAGGTGAAGTCCCTGCAGAAGAAAGGAAACATCACACCCATTCTTAAAAAGGGTAGAAAGGAGGACCCTGGGAACTACCAACCTGTCAGCCTTACCTCTGTGGCTGGGAATACCATGGAACTGTTCCTTCTAGATGCCATGATGAGGCACATGGAGGACAGGGAGGTGATTCAAGACAGCCAGCACGGCTTTACTAGGGGCAGGTCCTGCCTGACTATCCTTGTGGCCTTCTATGAGGAGTGACTGTCAATAGATAAGGGATGACGTATGCATGTGATCTGTCTAGACTGCTGCAAGGTCTTTGACAGGGTCCCTGACAACATCCTTCTGGCCAGGTTGGAGAGATATGGATTTGCTGGATAGACTGTTCAGTGGGTAAGGAATTGGCTGGATGGTTGCATCTGGAGGGTGGTGATCAATGGCTTGAAGTCTAGACAGAGAGCAGTGACAGTGGTATCCCTCAGGGGTCTGTACTGGGGCCTGTGCTGTTCAATATTTTTATCAATGACACAGACAGTGAGATCAAGGCACCATCAGCAGCAAGTGTGCAGATGACACCGTGCTGAGTGGTGCTGTCGATACACCAGAGGGACAGGATGGCATCCAGAGGGACCTGGACAAGCTGGAGAGGTGGTGCCCAGGTGAACCTCATGAACCTCTGGCTGTCATAGAACCATTCTAAGCTTCTATGATTCTGTGACAGATAGATTTTTATTACTAAGTGAACTGTCAGTTAACTGTGAAGCAAAGAGCTGAGCATTGCCTGAGGCAGCACATCCTTGTAGCTTAAGGGAGCCCTTGGTGATTTGTTCTGGTTAAAAAACTGTCATTGAGCTAAAAAGTTATTTCATAATAAACCCCAAACCAAACCAAACAAACCCAACCAAAAAAAACCCAACAAAACAACCCCAAACCAAAACAAAATCCCTGCAAAGCAAGGCGTTCCTTCCTGGAAATATTACTTCTAAAGGCCCACAGCATTTTTCAGACTAGGATCTCAGATGAATAGAGAGGTGTAATACCCTGGAAATCCATGAGGAGTTAGTTCAGGACCTGCTGAGCCACTTGGATATTCACAAGTCCATGGGACCGGATGGGATCCATCCTAGGGTGCTGAGAGAGCTGGCGGATGTGCTAGCTAGGCCACTCTCCATCATTTTCCTCCAGTCCTGGCTCACAGGTGAGGTCCCAGATGACTGGAAACTGGCCAACGTGGTCCCCATCCACAAGAAGGGTCGGATGGAGGAACCTGGAAACTACAGGCCGGTCAGCCTGACCTCAGTGCCAGGGAAAGTGATGGAGCAGATTATCCTGGCGGCAATAACTGCACCTGAAGGATGGCCAAGGGCTCAGGTCCAGCCAACATGGATTCAGGAAGGGCAGATCCTGCCTCTCCAATCTGATCTCTTTCTATGATCAGGTGACTGGATGGTGGATGTGGGGCAGGCTGTGGATGTGGTCTGCCTGGACTTCAGCAAGGCCTTTGACACCGTCCCCCACAGCAAACTGCTGACTAAGCTGTCAGACCGTGGATTGGACCATTACACTCTGTGCTGGGTTAGGAACTGGCTGGAGGCTGAGCCCAGAGAGTGGTGGTGAACGGTGCCACATCCAGCTGGCAGCCAGGCACCAGTGGTGTCCCCCAGGGATCAGTGCTGGGCCCTGTCCTCTTCAACATATTCATCAATGATCTGGATGAAGGGGTAGAGTCAGTCATCAGCAAGTTTGCAGATGACACAAAGTTAGGGGCAGATGTTAGTCAGTTAGAGGGTAGAAAGGCTCTGCAGAGGGACCTCGACCGACTGGAAAGATGGGCAGAGTCCAATGGGATGGCATTCAACAAGTCCAAGTGCTGAGTGCTGCACTTTGGCTATGGCGATCCCATGCAGAGCTACCGGCTGGGGTCGGAGTGGCTGGAGAGCTCCCAAACAGAGAGGGACCTGGGTGTGCTGATCGACAGCCACCTGAATATGAGCCAGCAGTGTGCCCAGGTGGCCAGGAGGGCCAATAGCATCCTGGCCTGCATTAGGAATAGTGTGGCCAGCAGGAGCAGGGAAGTCATAGTGCCCCTGTACTCTGCTCTGGTTAGGCCGCACCTTGAGTACTGTGTCCAGTTCTGGGCCACTCAGTTTAAGAAGGACATCGAAACACTTGAGCGTGTCCAGAGAAGGGCAACAAGGCTGGGGAGAGGCCTTGAGCACAAGCCCTATGAGGAGAGGCTGAGGGAGCTGGGGTTGTTTAGCCTGGAGAAGAGGAGGCTCAGGGGTGACCTTATTGCCCTCTACAACTACCTGAAGGGTGGTTGTAGCCAGGAGGGGGTTGGCCTCTTTTCCCAGGCAACCAGCACCAGAACAAGGGGACACAGTCTCAAGCTGCGCCAGAGGAGGTTTAGACTTGAGGTGAGGAGGAAGTTCTTCACCAAGCGAGTCGTTCGTCATTGGAACGGGCTGCCCAGGGAGGTGGTTGAGTCATCGACCCTGGAGGCGTTCAAGGGGAGATTGGACGTGGCACTTGGTGCCATGGTCTAGTCATGGGGTCTGTGTTGATAGGTTGGACTCGATGATCCCCAAGGTCCTTTCCAACCTAAGTGATACTGTGATACTGTGATACTGTGTTTTTTAAACTCTCTTTTCCCACAGTGGACAAGTAGATGTCACCCTGTCCGATTTTTCAGCAGTGCCATTGAATTGCACAGAAATAGAACTACTTATCTCCTTGATCTGACTCAAATTAAAAAGCAAACTGTTGGATTTTGAAAGAAGCAAAGCCTTAACAAATATTTTCTTAATTCCAAATGAATCCAAATGCACAATAACATCATTCTCTTCATCTTTCCCAAGAGCCCATTTGTGCTGATTGAGGGATTTCTTTGTCTGGGATTTAAAAGGCTTTGATAACAGAACATCAGTGTAAGAACTGCCTTGGTAGAATGCAATTTTCATGTGTCTTTCATTACTGTTGCTTCCTTTCTGCCTTGACAGAATGCTTTCTGGGTACAAATTCTAATGATAAATAGGGAACTTGTGACCAGTGACGAATCACATGTCTAAAAGAGGGGAAAATATGTGAAGGATGTGATATTTTTACTGCTTATTACATCATTTTACTTGTTTTGTAAGGGCTCATCTGTCTCTAATGGCAATGATGTATTTCCACTGTTCTTTCCTGCATCCAATGCTCCACCTTGGCAACAGAAAAGTGTACCGTTTTGCTGTGAAATGCTACACTCAATTGAGAATAATTCAACAACAGTGTGGAATGCTTCCTTTGGTTGCCACTGGAATAAAGGTCAGATAGTCTGACCTGCTGTTGGAAGATCCTAATGGTTATGAATTTCACTGCAGTGGAAGAAGTAGGGCAAGCAATCAGCAAATCTTCCTTATGGATGTGCATGCCTCTTGTTGATATGCAGATGAAACCCAGATCTCCATCTTGGATACCAGATGGAAATGGCTTATCATAGGATGGCTTAGGCTGGAAGAGACCTTAGAGGTCATCCAATCCAACTTCTCTGCCATGGGCAGGGACACCTCTCAACTAGCCCAGGTTACTCAAGGCCCCATCCAACCTGGCTTTGAACATCTCCACAGAGGAGGCATCCACAACCTCTCTGGACAGTCCATTCCAGAGCCTTGCCACCTTCGCGGTGAGGAATTTCTTCCTAAGATCCAATCTAAACCGATTTTCTTCCAATTTAAATCCATTTCCCCTTGTCCTGTGGGTGGGCACTCTTGTAAAAAGTCCCTCTGAAGCCTTTCTGTAGGTTCCCTATAGGTTTCTGTAGGTATTGGAAGGCAGCTCTAAGGTCCTGCTGGAGTCTTCTCTTCTCCAGGCTGAACAACCTCAGCTCTCTCAGTCTATCCTCATAGTAGAGGTATTCCAGCCCCTGGATCATCTTTGTGGCCCTCCCCTGCTCTTGTTTATGACTCTTAGATACGATCAGATAGTTTACGTGTGGTGCAAAAGCCAAATTCCAAGCAATGGCTGCACCTGTTGTCTTTATAGGTTAAAATGCTACATTTTAATCACTGTGATGTCAAGATCATAGCCGCTGTTCAGATGATAGAAAGTATCAACACCTTCCCAGGAACTAAAGTGTATCCATCAGTCCATTAATGTGTTGGGGGCAGAACCAGAGGATACTACACTATCACAGTATCACCAAGGTTGGAAGAGACCTCAAAGTTCATCAAGTCCAACCTGTCACCACAGACCTCATGAGTAAACCATGGCACCAAGTGACACATCCAATCCCCTCTTGAACACCTCCAGGGATGGTGACTCCACCACCTCCCTGAGCAGCACATTCCAATGGTGCACGACTCTCTCTGGGAAGAACTTTCTCCTCACCTCCAGCCTAAACTTCCCCTGGTGCAGCTTGAGACTGTGCCCTCTTGTTCTTGTGCTGGTTGCTTGAGAGAAGAGACCAACTCCCTCCTGGCTACAACCACCCTTCAGGTAGTTGCAGACAGCAATGAGGTCTCCCCTGAGCCTCTTCTTCTCCAAGCTAAACACCCCCAGCTCCCTCAGCCTCTCCTTGTAGGGCTTGTGCTCAAGGCCTCTCACCAGCCTCATTACCCTTTGATTTGTCTTGGGATATAGACACAAGATTTGGAGATTTGAGGCAGGATGTGGTGCTTCAGAAGCAAATCTCATGGCTCATAATCCAGGGCTACATGTTTCTGCATGCTTCTACTGCACACTTCTTCTGTGTGTTCTTCTTTTACATTATGCTCTCCAGATGCTTGTGTAGCTCTTGTTCCTGTCTCTTCCAGGTCATTTCCTCGTTTTCCTTGCTGTGTCACCATCTCAGTTCTTGTTCCAGTGAGCTCGTTTTGATGAGGAATCAATCAATTACAGGTGCCACAGGGGCCAATAGGTACGACTTTATTTAATAGAGAGGGCGGACGAGGCTGCACCATGGCACTGCAAGGCACGAACCCAAAGCAAGGCACAGCCCCATGAGTTACCCACACAACCCAAAAGCAGAGCCCAGTCCCAAATAGAGTGCAGCATAACCCCGCAAGCTGCTTGGTAAACTGCAAAGCAGTGCCCAACCCCCAGCACAGTGCAGCTGACTCACCCCAAGTACCCCACAGGAAATGCTGTGGTACCGGAGATCACGCAGTGGCAGAGCTGGCCGCCTCCCATCCAGGCAGGCGTCCCTCTGAGACCAAGTCTTGTCTTGTGGGATCGGAGAAGCGGTGGCCCCCAGTGGCAATCATCAGGTTTTTTAAGGGTCCTGCATCCTGGGAGGCTGGGCCAGGGCATCACAGGAGGCTGGGTCTTGGAGCCAAAGCCCCACCTGTATTTTGTAATCATGTTATGTAGCTCCTCACCCTACTGCTCATGTGCACAGCCCGCTCAGGGGGTCACACAGCCCCTGCCCAGCACAGCACTAGCCTTTCTCATCTTCATCTTCCTCAGGTCTATTAGAGGTCAAGCGAGAGCTTGAAGGTCGTTGGCGGTCATCCCAGGATGTGCACACATTCCTATCCCCCCTCAGTTTCATAAACAAAGGGGCATATAGACGCATGTTATCTCTTACCCTTATCACGCACCTGGGAGCTTCAGGGCTCCCACTAAGTGTTCCCAGACACCCCCGGGCAGCTGGGTACAAACACCAATTGTTCCCAAGCAGGCCTTGGCAGCTGGCTCTTTCTAATCAAACTCCAATTAATTCTCCTCTGCTACAGTCCTGTCACTATTTTCTACACACCTTTTCTTTCTTTTCTCCTGTCCTTATGTCTTGTGATCTCCCTCCTACATCATAGAATCATAGACTGGACTGGGCCAGAAGGGACCTCCAAAGCTCATCCAGTCTGATCTCCCCACAGTCAGCAGGGACATTCCCAACTAGATCAGGTTGCCCAGGGCCTCATAGAGCCTCACCTTGAATATCTCCAGGGAAGGGACTTCAACCACCTCCCTGGGCAACCTGTTCCAGTGTTCCACTACCCTCATAATAAAGAACTCCTTCCTCACATCCAATCTCAATCTGCTCTGCTCTAGTTTGAAGCCATTGCCCCTTATCCTGTCACTGCAAGCCTTTGCAAACAGTCTCTCTCCATCCTTCCTGTAGCCCCCTTTCAGGTACTGGAAGACTGCTATTAGGTCTCCCTGGAGCCTCCTCTTCTCCTGGGTGAGCAACCCCAACATCATTTCATAGGTTCTCACTCTTCTTGTCTCCTTCCCATCCTTCCTTTCTTAAAGACGTGTGCCACTTCTTTGCTATTCCCTGTCATGCTATCTCCTGGGGATTGCTAGCCAGCAAGCCTTGGTTAGGGCAACAGATAACTGAGACAGTAAGCAGAAACCAGGTGACTAAGCCCTGAAGTGAAGAGAAATGTGACACCCTTCTCTTTGTGTCTGTGCCCTGTGTTTACCATACCCCTCTAATTATTACCTGTTCTAGGGTCATCACTAACAGTGTGACACCATCCCATTGTTGCAGGCAGAAGTGAAGCTGAGGATCTGTCCAAGGTATGACTGGTGGTCCCAGCTCTCCTTTCCCATCCCATCCAGTCTTGTCCCATCCTGTCTTGTCCTTTCCTTCTGTCTCAATATTTTAGCAGTGAGCTTTCTAGGAAAGTGGCCGCAGTCGTAGTCAGGAAGTCTCTCTTTGTCTCATCCTAGTAACTCCACTTCAGTCTGTGGGGAGGTATTGGTTCTGTGATGGGATAATAAATTCAGGACAGCAATCTCAAGGTGCTGGAGTTAGTGAGAGGGTTCAGTGCAGGCACCTCAGACACCACTTTAGATGAAGGCAATAAGGAAGTGGAAAGGAAGACAATAAGGGAGTGGAAAGCAGTGTCTCTTGTTGCATAGATTGGGAGAAAGAACATGCAGGCCTGTTATAGTTTGAAGGGGGAACTTTAGCCTAGTCCCTGACTGCAAAGGCTGAAAGTAAAATAAATTACCATGGGATACAAAAGGAAAATAATGCTAAGGTCTATACAATCCATTGGATTGCTAGTGGGATATAGAACAGAGGCAGAAACAGTTCTTGCTCTCCTTTCTTCTTCTCTTGCTTCTGCTTGCAACTTCTCTCTCTCTCTCCTCCATGGCCTTTCCAGAGGATCTCTGTTTTGACTGCTGTGTGAGGTAGCAGGAAGGAGGGAGCTGGGGAGGAGGTGAATAGGTCCCCTGGAGCCATCCAGGGGTGTCTGAGGAGTTCCTGTGTTGTTTATAAATTGTAAATATATATATATATATAGTACATCTATTGCATATTTTGTACATATTCGTTGCATTTCATATGTCTAGATTTTACTTTGTTTGTCACTAGAGCTTTGTTTGCTTCCATCCCAAACTGAGCTGGGCTGGCACTTTTATTTTGGGGGTAATTCTCCAAATTAGTCGGGGGGTAAATTTAAGCAAACCACAAGGTCCTACATAGAGGTGGAGCTAGAGGCAAATCAGCAGTGTTCTGCTTCCCTAACCACTTGCCTGGCTAGGGCTCTCAGCTGCACAGACATGTTGGGGTTTTCTGTAGCAAGTTGGTATTATCCAATTTGATTGTTTTCAAATGTTGGGCAAAGTGCATTTCAAACATGCTTCTCTGCATTGACAATGATTATGCATGTGCAGTACTGTGTCCAGTTTTGGGCTGAGGGCATTGAGAGTACCCTCAGCAAGTTCCTGATGATACAAAACTGGGGGGTGGCTGACACCCCTCAGGCTGTGCTGCTATCCAATGAGATCTGGACAGGCAGAGTGCTGAGTGCAGGCAAACCTCATGAAGTTCAATAAGGACAAGTGCAGGGTCCTGCATCTGGGGAGGAATAACAGCAGGCAACAGGACAGGATAGGGGCTGCCCTGATGGAAAGCAGCTCCATGCAGAAAGACCGTAGAGTGCTGGTGGACAGCAAGTTCTGCATGGGACAGCAATGTGTGTGCCCTTGTGGCCAAGAGAGCCAATGGGATCCTGGGGTGCAGCAAGAAAAGTGTGGCTAGCAGAACTAGGGAAGTTCTTCTCCCCCTCTACTCTGTCCTGCTGAGACCACACCTGCAATCCTGTGTCCAGTTTGGGGCTCTCCAGTTCAAGAGAGACAGAGACCTCATGGAGAGAGTCTAAGGGACTCCACAAGGATGATTAGGGGACTTGAGCATCTCCTCTGTGAAGAGAGACTGAGAGCCCTGGGGCTGTTTAGTCTGGAGAAGAGAAGACTGAGAGGGGATCTGATCCATGTCTATCAATATCTGAGGGGTGGGTGTCAAGTGGAGGGGGCCAAGCTCTTTTGGGTGGTGCACAGGAATAAAACAGGGAACAACAGGCACAAGCTTGAACATAGAAGGTTTCACCTCAACAAGAGGAGAAATGTCTTTACAGCGAGTGTGACAGAGCACTGGAGCAGGCTGCCCAGGGAGGTTGTGGAGTCTCCTTCTCTGGAGACTTTCCAAACCCATGTGCCCTTCTGGCAGCCTGATCTAGTTGAGGAGATTGAGTCCATCATCAGTAAATTTGCAGATGTCACCAAATTGGGGGCAGGTGTCATTCTGTTAGAGGGTAGGAGAGCTCTGCAGAGTGACCTTGACAGGCTGGACAGATGGGCAGAGTCCGACAGGATGGCATTTAACAAACCAAGTGCTGGGTGCTGCACTTTGGCCACAACAACCCCATGCAGAGCTACAGGCTGGGGTCAGAGTGGCTGGAGAGCAGCCAGGCAGAAAGGGACTTGGGGGTACTGGTTGACAGCAGCTGTGCCCAGGTGGCCAAGAAGGCCAATGGCATCCTGGCCTGCATTAGCAATAGTGTGGCCAGCAGGAGCAGGGAAGTCATTCTGCCCTTTACTCAGCACTGGTTAGGCCACACCTTGAGTCCTGTGTCCAGTTCTGGGCTCCTCAATGTAAGAAGGACATTGAGACTCTTGAACATGTCCAGAGAAGGGCAACAAGGCTGGGGAGAGGTCTGGAGCACAGCCCTGTGAGGAGAGGCTGAGGGAGCTGGGGGTGTTTAGCCTGGAGAAGAGGAAGCTCAGGGGAGACCTTCTTGCCCTCTACAACTACCTGAAAGAAGGTTGTAGCCGGGTAGGGGTTGGTCTCCCAGGCAACCAGTGACAGAAGAAGAGATCACAGTCTCAAGCTGTGCCAGGGAATTTTAGGCTCGAGGTGAGGAGAAAGTTCTTCATAGAAAGAGAGACTGGCCATTGGAATGTGCTGGCCAGGGAGGTGGTGGAGTCACTGTCTCTGGAGGTGTTCAAAAAAGGATTGGATGTGGCACTTGGAGCCATGGTTTAGTTTTCATGAGGTGTTAGGTAACAGGTTGGACTTGATGATCTCTGAGGTCTTTTCCAACCTGGTTGATTCCATGATTCTATGATTCTGTGTCCCTACTGACTGCAGAGGATGACCTCTGGATGTCCTTTCTAACCCAGACCATTCTGTGATTCAATATGAAGGTTATGTATATTCAATTCAGCACTATGAGATCCTTAGAAGAAAGTATATTATTGTCAGTGCAGTTCTAATCATTAAAGAGACCCAGTGGAGAACAATTGCCAGCAGTGGTAATTGGAGTTAGAACTTTTAAGGACATTGGAGACCCAGAACGAATTTTTGTGGTCTCTGTCTCTATACTTTGTGACTGCAATCTGAGTCACCTTCCCAGAGGAGCTATAGAGATCCTCTACTCTGCCTAGAATTTTTGGAATCAAGTGCAATAACAAGTGGTTCCACCTCCTACCTAACCTTTTCTAATTGTGCTGTCAAAAAAATGGCAGTACAGAAGTTGTTAGCTGCTTCTGTGTATCCTGAAGAATATCCAGAAAATACATAAAGTTCCTGTAGGAAACAGTGAACCTGAAGTTGTGCCTTCAGCAGGGTATTATCCATGGTTAGTGTTTTTGTTAATGCAAGGACACTTTTCTAATGACACAAAGGGATGACTTCAAGTAGAAATTTCACAGTAAGCAAGCAATAGGAATTATTATGAATCACATCTCCTTGTAAAAGTGTAGAATCACAGAATTGTCAGGGTTGGAAGGCACCTCAAGGATCATCCAGTTCCAACCCCCCTGCCATGGGCAGGCACACCTCACACTACATCAGGTTGCTCAGAGCCACATCCAGCCTGGCCTTAAAATCCTCCAGGGATGAGGCTTCTACCACCTCCCAGGATGTTCGGCATTGGAAAGGACCTCTGTGAAGAACTTTCTGTGAAGAACTTTCTCCTCATCTCCAGCCTAAACTTGCCCTGGCACAGCTTGAGACCGTGTCCTCTTGTTCTGGTGCTGGTTGCCTGCCTGGGAGAAGAGACCAACCCCCACCTGTCTACAACCTCCTTTCAGGTAGCTGTAGAGAGCAATAAGGTCTCCTCTGAGCCTCCTCTTCTCCAGGCTAAGCAACCCCAGCTCCCTCAGCCTCTCCTCACAGGGCTGTGCTCCAGACCTCTCCCCAGCCTTGTTGCCCTTCTCTGGACACTTTCAAGTATCTCAATGTCCTTCTTGAATTGAGGAGCCCAGAACTGGACACAGTTCTAAAGGTGTAAATACAATGTCAGATGAGTACTGTAAAATATGTATTTCTGAGTAGAAAGAGAAAGAAAAAAGCAGGAGTGGCACAGCCAGGAGAAGATGATTCTGTTTCTCTGCATGAATGAAGGAGAATGTCATCCTGGAGCAGTCCTGGTGCACTACACATAAATAATGTATGTATTTTCCTCTCCCATTTTCTCTCAATCAAGACTGATTATGAAGGGAGATGAAAAACTAATGGACAACTGGAAATTGCTGGAATATGTTGTTATGGAATGCTTTGAATAATTTTTAATGAATTGGTTTGGGGGGCAGAGCAGCTGTGTTCTGAGCTGGGAGACAGTCTGATTCTGCCTTTATTTGTGTTTGAGGTCAGGGAAACTATCATGTGACTGAAGTCAGTGGATCTAATGAGTCTTTCAAAATACCTTCCTGGTAGGAACTACTCAGAACATAACCAACTTTTATGCCAAACTCCCATACATAAGGACCAAAGATTACTTCCCAGTGTTTCAGGGTAGCTCCTTTTGTTTGCATTAGGACTAGGGGACATAGTTTAGCACTTTCTTTTTATGTCTCTCCAAACCATAAAGAAAAGGTCATTAATGAAGCATCTCTGTAGAGCTCCACTGAGTCAAGGAGCTGTCTTAGTATGGTTGTAATACAGAAAGTCCACTTGGAGCACTCTGCAACAACATAACGTGTATTTTGGACATTCATTTCCAACACATCTTGGGTCAATTTGACTCATACTCATTTTAAAATTTGAAGCTGGTCAAGAACCATCCAAGGCCATATTCCTCTGAGTGTCCAGGGTGCTTTCCCCAAACCTGAGCCTAGGAAAACTGGGAAGTTTCAACCTGAAGATGCAGCACCAAAGGGAGTATGTACTTTGAAATATACATAACCACCTCCCTGGGCAACCTGTGCCAGTGTTCCACCACCCTCATAGTAAAGAACTTGCTCCTAACATTCAGTCTAAATCTGCCCTTCTCTAGTTTGAAACCATTGCCCCTTGTTCTGTCACTGCAGGCCTTTGCAAACAGTCTCTCTCCAGCCTTCTTATAGCCCCCTTCAGGTACTGGCAGGCTGCTATTAGGTCTCCCCAGAGCCTCTTCTTCTCCAGGCTGAACACCCCCAGCTCCCTCAGCCTGCCCTTGTAGCAGAGGTGCTCCAACCCCCTGATCATTTTCATAGCCCTCCTCTGGACACTCTCCATCAGGTCCATGTCCTTCCTGTGTGAGGGATCCAGACCAGAACTGCAGGTGAGGTCTCACCAGAGCAGTGTAAAGCGTCAGAATCACCTCCGTGGATCTGTTGGCAACACAACTTTTGATGCAGCCCAGGATGTGATTGGCCTTGTGCGCTGCAAACTCAGACTGCCTGCCCATGTCCGGCTTCTCATCCCCAAGTTCTTTTCCTCAGGGCTGCATTCTATCACCTCCTCCCCCAGTCTGCATTGATAGCAAGGATTGCTCTGGCCCAGGTGAATACAGAATGAAACAAATAATCTTACTGATAACATAAGATACCCCAGGTGCAAAATCCTTTACATTTGGGTAAAGCTAAGAACATTTATTTATTGAGTAGCAAAATGACATAAGAATCTTGCCTACCTGTGTGACCTGTGCTAGCTTCTATGGTCCTGCTCTGGCAGGGGGGTTGGACTTGATGATCTTTGGAGGTCCCTTCCAACCCCTAATGTCCTGTGATCCTGTGTGAAAAGCGAAAATCAGGTGAAAAATGAACAGAAGTATCACCACTGTCCTACAGTAAGTACTAGAACCAGTTCAGAATGTGATAGTATACATTAAATCCTGTGAGATTTTCTCATGGGACCAACATATCATCAGAATCTCTGGGGGTTTATTTAAGGTTATAGCTACAGATAGCTTTCAGTTCAGCTAATGTCTGATGTCTGCAGCTGTAAGTGCTGTAACTCAGTTGTGCACGCTGTTATGTGACAGTTGCCCGTGTACTTGTGGCTGTAGGCTGGTTCTGTCAGCTCAGCACAGCTCTCTGTAGCTTTGCCCTATTTCATCTTTATCAATACATAGGAAAATTTGTGCCCTCACAATTGGTCTGCTCATTGGAGACTTGTGAAAAAAATTAGTGGTTTTCAGGAGGGAGGTAAGGAAAGGAGGTGGACCTCTGTGTTTGGCCTCTCTTGTGCAATTGTCCTTGTGGTAGTTTTAGGTTGTGCCTTGAAAAAATTTCCACAGATCTTGAACAGAAAGTAGTAGGATGTAAATAAAGTGCTATTGGATGTAACATGGAAAATAATGATAAGTTCAGTTGTTTAGGTGGGTTGGATTGGTTGAAGGGTTGGACGTGATGATCTTGAAGGTCTCTCCCAACCTGGTCTATTCTATTCTATTCTATTCTATTCTATTCTATTCTATTCTATTCTATTCTAAATAATCCCATTGGACAGACTACTAACAAAGTTGGTTTGTATAAACTATCTTTCTCTCTCGTTTTGTTTCCTCTGCTCTGGCAGATACCAGCTCTGGCTTCTGCTGGCTTTGCTGACCTTGGCTGCATTGCTTTGTTGTGGCTGAGTATTAACAAAGAACTCTCTGCTCTTTTTCTTGTCCTGTGGACAGGGGGGAAGGGAGCAGCGAGGGGGAAGCTGTTGGTAGCACCCTGCTTTGTCCAGGGGGGTTCTTATGCTCTTTATAAAGTGTATCTATATGTAACTATTGTCTATTTTGTACATATTCATTGCATTTCATATTTAGATTGGAGTTTTGCTTGTAAATTCAGCTTCATTTGCTTCCATTGTGCTGGCAAATTTATGTTGGGGGAAAATTGCAGCCCACCACAGTCCTCTATTGCTGTTCTTCCCTTGATTCAGGGGCCATTGGGTGATGAATGAAGGCACAAACCCTGCTGCCATATAGCAACGAGAATCCAGAAAATAAGAGAGCAGAGAAACTCAGAAGTCTTCTCTGAAGTGCTTTATTACAGTGTTATAGAATCCCCTGCATTACAGAGTGTCAGAGTCCCACTTGCAGCAGAAGTCCTGGAAACCCTTAACAGACAAAGTAGCTAACAGAATTACTGAGTATATCCCTAGCAGTATCCCTACACTGAAGCCCTGACCAGAAGTATCTGACTAACAGAAGCAGAAGTCCCTTAGAAAGCCCTAACCTCCCCAAGCTGTTCCTAACCTAAGTCCCTGACCGAAGTAACTATTGCTCCTCGTGGCTGTTTCTATACTCTTTGTTACCAATCCCTTCACCAGTAAAACCCAACCACATCTGTCAGCTAAAATCTTTTCCCAATGAGAGGTGCCAGCATGTCAAGAAGGTGGCTTCTGCAGCATGTTCCAATCCAAGGGTGTCAATGTGAGGCTGATGTTCTTGGCACCCATGGAATGTGATTGTTGTGCTCTATGCAAAGTGCTAAGGAATTGGTCAGCTAGGGAATCCTGCTCTCTGCACAGGGCCAGCAGCTGCCCTCAAGAGCAGTAGCTTCAATATTCTATCATACAATGAAGGGTGACAAAAATAATCAATGTTTGTACCAATAATTGAGTAAATATAGGATTAAGCAACAATAAACCTCAGTCTTCTTTCTGACATCTAAACATGACTGCAAGAAATGCTCATCATTTGCATTACACTGTAGACACCATATATTGCAAATCTCTATAGACAGGCTGGAGTAAGAACTTTGACCATTCTTGTGAGGAGGATTTAGTTTAGAATAAAAGCTGATCTGCTTGTAGTGACACACTTCAGGGCCAGCTGCACTGCAGTGAGGGGACTACTCCCAGCACACACTCAAAAGTAGGCCAGTAAGGTAGCTTCTGTATTTCACAGTAGGCTCAACTAAATATCTGCTTCAAATGGTTGGTTGGTCTCCTCTCCCAGGCAGCCAGCGCCGGAGCAGGAGAACGCGGTCTCGAGCTGTGCCAGGGGAAGTTTGGGCTGGAGGTGAGGAGGAAGGTCTTCCCAGAGAGAGTCATTTGTCATTGGAATGTGCTGCCCAGGGAGGTGGTGGAGTCCCCATCCCTGAAGGTGTTCAAGAGGGATTGGATGTGGCACTTGGTGCCATGGTCTAGTCATGAGGTCTGTGGTGACAGGTTGGACTCGATGATCTTTGAGGTCTCTTCCAACCTTAGTGATACTGTGATACTGTTTGCATTTTGTGGTGGCATTACCAACACCTGGCAGCAGCCTGCTGTACACTACAGCTCAGTTTTGTCTGCATTTCAGTACTTCAGTGATTTTTTTTTTCTCTAGCCTAGACAGTACTGTAAAGGAAACGATGCAAACTGAGGCTGCCATCCAGGCATGTTTTTAAGACCATCTTTAATGAGGGAGGGGAGGAGTGTTTCACTCTGTGCACTCAAGCAGAACGAGTTACTGTATGTCACTAACACAGAGTGCATGGGCACGTGAACTCGGGCAGGCTTTCTGCTCTGCTGTCTTCTTCCCTCTCTGCTGGGTGTTTCACAGAAACTGAAAGGACACAAGCCATTTCTATTTCTGGCCCTGCAGCTTCTCACTGCAGGAACATCAGAGATTTTTGTTCTTTTTGTGTTTCTTTTTTTTAATACTAGGAAAAATAATCTGCAGACAATGGGATGAACAGCAAGCATGAAGCTGCTTCTCGTTTCAAGTCCATAAATGCCTTAACCCTGATTTCAAAGCAGAGGTCTGTGACTGGATGAAGTGCGCAATCTCCCTCTGGCGTGTGGGCTGCCTGCAGCACCCTGGCACAGGCAGCAGTGAGCAGCAGTGCAGGGCTGGAGCCCTCTGCCGAGCAGTGAACTCTTGCAGACATCTCCTCTCTCTCTGCATATTTGTTGTCGTTTCAGACTCTGCTCCTTTCCTCTTCATTTCATGGTGCAAGAATTTCTCATTCGTGTTTTTATCCAAATTCACATCTGTTGGCCTGCGTGATCCCTGTGCAGGGCAGAGGCAGTTTGTCTGTGGGCCGGCAGTTTGGGCAGGGTTGTGAAGGTGAGGAAAGGGAGGCCAGAGAGTGCTGCAGCAAAGCACGGTGGGGCTGAGCTGGGGCTGTGGGCGATGAGCATGAGCGGTGGCAGCAGTGGCTGGAATCCAGCAGGACTGATGCCGTGAGCCATGTCTGCTTCTAGAGCTGTTGTCTGAAGAGCCCAACAGGAATTCTGTTACAAGAGATAGAAATACCTTGTCTTTTGAGTGTAAGTGATCTGTAAAAATCAATCAGCAGCGATTTTCATTGCTTCTTCCTTAGCTACAAGGGACTGTCACTCGTGTGCCTAATCCTGTTTCAGCTGGCGCTGCCAATCCCCACTGGGATTTTCTCCATGCAGAAGTGAGTAAGCATCAGACTTGCTCAATAAGAAAAAAAACCAACGACCCCTAAACATTTGGCCTTCCTTCCTCCCCCCTCCCTGCAGTGAGTCTATGTAATCTGGAAGCAATCATATGCTGTTAGAGCTTTTCACTTGCATCCTGTTATTTCTGGTGCACTTTGCAGCAGCTGCAGGCAGAGGCCTCTGTGAGCGGCCTGCAATCCTGCGTGCTCAGAGCCCCACTGTGGGCAAGCCACTGCTGCCAACCACCTCAGTGCTCTCAGTCCTGGCTCTTCTGTTGCTTCAGAATACAGAATACAGAGTACACCATCGAGATCATCGAGTCCAACGTATCACCAAACACCATCTAATCAACTAAACCATGACACTAAGTGCCTCATCCAGTCTCGTTCTAAACACTTCCAGGGATGGTGACTCCACCACCTCCCTGGGCAGCACATTCCAGAGGCCAATCTCTCTTTCTGGGAAGAATTTCTTCCTCACATCCAGCCCAAATCTCTCCTGGTGCAGCTTGAGACTGTGTCCTCTCCTTCTGTCACTGTTGCCTGGGAGGAGAGACTGACTGCCACCCTCCCTTCTCAAAATAGTTCTGGCACTCTGTTTTTCTTCAACAGAATCATTTCATGTCAATAAAAGCATGGAAGGTTGTTTGTTTGCACAGATACCTAAAGCATATGGAAACGTCCTAAAGATTCTTGTTCCTCTGCAGCTTATTCTGTTAATGTTGAGGTAATAGGCATAAAAGAGTAGCTAATGTTGCTGAGAAGGACAGTAATGCTTTTTAGCATTTTTAATTACCTAAGAATTTATCCCCTGGAAGAAATTAACCAAAGAGATTGAAATACCCCGTGAAATGTGCTTGAATGCATTGGAGAATTGAATAGATTATAACAATTCACACAGATAAAATGCTAACTGTTGTGTAGGAGTCATAGAATTGTCAGGGTTGGAAGGGACCTCAAAGATCATCCAGATCCAACGCCCCTGCCATAGGCCCCTGCCCATGGACACCTCACACTAGTGCAGGTTGCCCAGAGCCAGATCCAGCCTGGGCCTCCCTGGGCAACCTCTTCCAGTGTCTCACCACTCTCCTGGTGAAAAACTTCTTCCTAACATCCAATCTGAATCTACCCATTTCTAGTTTTTTTTTCCATTCTTCTCAGCCTGTCACTACCTGACACCCTAAAAAGTCCTTCCCCAGCCACAGTAAGGTCTCCTTTAAGTCTTCTCTTCTCCAGACTGAACAGCCCCAACTCTCTCAGTCTGTCTCCATAAGAGAGGAGGGAGGAGCTCCAGCCCATCCTTGTGGACCTTCTCTGGACATACTCCAGCACCTCCAAATCCTTCTGGTAATAGAGGCTCCAGAACTGGACACAGTGCTCCAGGTGGGGTCTCAGCAGAGTGGAGCAGAGGGGGAGAATCACCTTCTAGCCCTGCTGGCCACACTTCTCTTGCTGCAGCCCAGGCTCTGCTTGGCTTTCTGGGCTGCAAGTGGACACTGCTGGCTCCTGTTGAGCTTCTCATCCACCAGCACCCCCAAGTCCTTTTCTTCACGTTGTGAAGGAAACAGCCCTGACAATGCATTTTATTTAACAGTAGAAGCAACATGTATTTTTTTTTAATAGAAGTATTTCCTGATATGTTGTCATGGGTGGTGACTTTTGTTTTTTCTTTCTGGCTAAGTTTCTACACTGCTTATAAAAATCAATCACAAGTGAATCATCTTATAGGAAATACGACCTCCAGCATCCTACTGGCTTTCTACTGCCTGTCTGCCCTGAGGTTTCTTGGTGTACATCACAAATACTTGGGAAAACACATTCTCCCTGGAAACCAGCAAGAACATGTTTATGTACCTTTTGATACGTGTCAGTGGTGGTGATGTTGGATTATTTTTCTGGCTAAGTTTCTACACTACTTATAAAAATGATCACAAATGAATATTCTTATAGGAACTATAACAGCAAACTCCTGGCCAGGCTGCCAGCCCACAGCTAGGATGGGAGCACACTGTGTTGGGTTAGGAACTGGCTGGAGGGCCGAGCCCAGAGAGTGGTGGTGAATGGTGCCACAGCCAGCTGGCAGCCAGTCAGTAGTGGAGTCCCCCAGGGATCAGTGCTGGGCCCTGTGCTCTTTAACATCTTTATTGATGATCTGGATGAGGGCATTGAGTCCATCATCAGTAAATTTGTGGATGACACCAAGCTGGGGGCAGGAGTTGATCTGCTGGAGGGTAGAAAGGCTCTGCAGAGAGACCTCGACAGGCTGGACAGATGGGCAGAGTCCAACAGCATGAGATTTAACACATCCAAGTGCCAGGGGCTGCACATTGGCCACAACAACCCCATGCAGTGCTACAGGCTGGGGTCAGAGTGGCTGAGAGCAGCCAGGCAGAGAGGGACCTGGGGGTACTGGTTGATGGTAGGCTGAACATGAGCCTGCAGTGTGCCCAGGCGGCCAAGAGGGCCAATGGCATCCTGGCCTGCATCAGGAAGAGTGTGGCCAGCAGGAGCAGGGAGGTCATTCTGCCCCTGTACACTGCACTGGTTAGGCCACACCTCGAGTACTGTGTCCAGTTCTGGGCCCCTCAGTTTATGAAGGACATTGAGACACTTGAAGGTATCCAGAGAAGGGCAACAAGGCTGGGGAGAGGCCTTGAGCATAAGCCCTATGAGGAGAGGCTGAGGGAGCTGGGATTGTTTAGCCTGGAGAAGAGGAGGCTCAGGGGTGACCTCATTGCTGTCTACAACTACCTGAAAGGAGGTTGTAGCCAGGAGGGAGTTGGTCTCTTCTCCCAGGCAGGCAACCACCAACAGAACATGAGGACACAGTCTCAAGCTGTGCCAGGAGAAGTTTAGGCTGGAGGTGAGGAGGAAGTTCTTCACTGAGAGAGTCATTCATCACTGGAATGTGCTGCCCAGGGAGGTGGTGGAGTCCCCATCCCTGGAGGTGTTCAAGAGGGGATTGGATGTGGCACTTGGTGCCATGGTCTAGTCACGAGGTCTGTGGTGACAGGTTGGACTCGATGATCTTTGAGGTCTCTTCCAACCTTAGTGATACTGTGCTACTGTGCTACTGTGACTGGTGGGGAGATGGTGGCAAGTGTAAGGTCATACAGATATACTCAACCTGTTGGACTAGCAGTTTCAGCAGTCTTTGTTCAGGTGTAAATAAGTTTGAATCTCCTTTCCTCTGTAATTTTTAGTCCTATGAGCTCTTAGAAGTGAGACGTTAAGTCACAGCAGACCTCCTGATGCTTATAATAGGTACACCAGGAAATTTCTTCAGAGTGTGCAGCAGGGAGGACTGGGGGTAATGGGCTCTAGTTTGTCATGGTGGTACTTAGGCATGTTCATGTAGGTGTTTCTGAATGAATGCATTTAAAAAAATGTGCTCCTGACAGTGCATGCTGTGATCATGCAGAGCAGCTTTCTGTCTAGTCCCCCCCAGTCATATTGTCCAATAAGAATGAGATGCAGGCAGCTTTTCAATGCAAAGCATGTTAAGAGCACTCACAAATTCATATCACACTGAGAAGCAAAGGCAGGTTTTGTGCCAGGGTCCTGTAGGAATCACAGAGTCGTAGAATTGTCAGGGTTGGAAGGGATCTCAAGGATCATCCAGTTCCAACCCCCCTGCCATGGGCAGGGACACCTCACACTACAGCAGGTTGCTCACAGCCACATCCATCCAGGCCTTAAACACCTCCGGGGATAAGGCTTCCACCACCTCCCTGGGCAACCTCTTCCAGTCTCTCACCACCCTCTTGGGGAAGAACTTCTCACTAACATCCAAGCTGAATCTACCCATTTCTAGTTTTTGTTTTCCATTCCCACCCGTCCTGTCACTCTCTGACACCCTAAAAAGTCCCTCCCCAGCTTTTTTGTAGCCCTCTTCAGATCCTGGAAGGCCACAAGAAGGTCTCCTCGGAGCCTTCTCTTCTGCAGACTGAAGAAGAGTGACAGCTTCATTGATCCTGTTGCATCCTTCTCTCCACCCTGCCTTACGGGTTTTCTTAAATGTATACCTACACTGCTGATAAAAATTCCTCTCAGATTTGCTGGATTTCAAAGATCCACTTGGGTATTAATCTTTATGTGCTACCTATTTATCTAGTGACTCTGCAGTGTTGCTAATTTAGATCTGACATCATTTACAGGATAGGTGTCTGTTGATTTTTAAATCATATGACAGAAAATGTAAGGACTTTGTGTTGTACTTTTGAGATGCTTTCTAAAGGGATTCAGAGGGAGACAGCAGAACAACTTACACATTTCAAATCTCAAAAATATCCCAGGCAAATTAATATGGCCTTTACTTGCATAGTCCTCCTCTGGTTTCTTCTGTCTCCTGTATTACTGTCATCACCAGAGTCTGAAGGTCTCTCAGGGTATTAGTGGACCATATAATTTTCTTTCAGAACCCATGACATCAGTCCATTCTGCCTGACCTTTCCCTTCAGGTGCAAATTGTGTAAAATAGGCATTACACAAGCCAAGATTCTACACATGTTCATCCTGCCCTAGATTTATCCTGGAGCTGGCAAGGCTCCTGCTGAGCTTAGAGCAGGAGGTAGTGAGGCTGGTGTTGGATCAGCATTCCTGTGGTACAGCCTTCAACTTCACTGGAAAGAAGTTCTACTTCCTGCAGTGAAAACGTGTAGAAAAGTCCTTTGTGTGCCTGGCTTTATCCCCTGACACAGAGCAGATTTTCACAACTCTGACCAGTTTATCAGTTGGAGGATGAAAGCTGAGACCCAAAACATACTCAGTGCTTTTGGGGAGACAGGAGGAAGCTTCGAAACTTTGCAGTGGAGAAGAGTGAAAGAGCCTGGAGTACTTGCTTTAGTCCATGTTGACAACACTAAGTCAGAGCTCTGTAAATCTGTAAAGACTGAGAGGTTCTTTGCATCAAAGTCATGCAGAGAACTCTAAGAGGATGAGGGAATCTACCCTCTGTAAACTGACAGCAGCAGATACACAGGTAGACCAAGAAAGTCTTTCAAGAGTCAATTCTTCCTTCTGTTACGTTGCAAACACACTTCAAAACTCACCATATGTGAAAAAACAAGCATGTTTTCAGGACACCTCAAGCTAGCACTCTGCAATCTGTTAACCCTGGGTGACACCAGGGTTAATAGATTCAAAGGCCAGTTTTGAAAAGGTATAAATTAAATCTCAGGAAATTGTGATCACCAAGTATTGGAAAGCACATTCAGAAGCGTAGAAAATGATATAGCCAAAGTCGAGGCACAAACCTATCCAGAAAACAGATTCACAGAGTCATAGAATGGTTTGGATTGGAAGGGACCTCCAAAGGTCATCCAGTCCAACCCCCTCTGCAGTCAGCAGGGACATCCTCAACAGATCAGGTTGCCCAGAGAGCTGTCCAGCCTCACCTTCAATATTCCCAGAGATGGGGCCCCCGCTGCCTCCCTGGGCAACCTGTACCAGTGTTCCACACCCTCATCATAGGGAATTTGTTCCTAATATCCAAGGATGCTGAGACCTGTTTTTCGGTACACTAGGGCCAGGAGTCCAATTAATTTCAACAGGAAAAGGAAGGATCATTACTCTTTTCTTTTCCCCTTGTTTTGTTTTGTTTTTCCTTTTTACAGAATACAGAATTAACCAGGTTAGAAAAGACCTTTGAGATCATCAGGTCCAACTTATCACCCAACACTATCTAATCAACTAAACCATGGCACCAAGTGCCTCATCCAGTCTCTTTTAAAACATTTCCAGGGATGGGGACTCCACCACCTCCCTGGGCAGCTCATTCCAATGGCCAGTCTCTCTTTCTGGGAAGAATTCCCTCCTCACATCCAGCCTAAACCTCCTCTGGCACAGCTTGAGACTGTGTCCTCTCCTCTGTCACTGTTGCCTGGCACAAGAGACCAACCCCCACGTGGCTACAATCTCCCTTCAGGTAGTTGTAGAGAGCAATAAGGTTTCCCCTGAGCCTCCTCTTCTCCAGGCTAAACAACCCCAGCTCCCTCAGCATCTCCTCTCAGGGCTGTGCTCCAGACCCCTCTCCAGCCTCATTGCCCTTCTCTGGACACCTTCCAGCATCTCAACATCCTTCTTAAACTGAGGGGCCCAGAACTGGACACAGGACTCAAGGTGTGGCTGAACCAGTGCTGAGTACAGGGCACAATGACTTCCCTGCTCCTGCTGGCCACACTGTTCCTGATCCAGGCCAGGATGCCACTGGCCTTCTTGGCCACCTGGGCACACTGCCACTGGGCACTGCCACACTGGGCCACTAGCCAGGTGTTTTTCTCTACCCTAATGTCAGAAGTCCAATTAATTTCAGCAGGGAAAGGAAGGATGATTAGTCTCTTCTTTTTAACTGGTTTTTGGGGTTTTTTTGCTTTTTGGTTTGGGTGGTTTTTTATTGGTTTGTTTGGTTGGGTTTTTTTTTTTTGTTTGCTTGCTTGTTTGTTTGTTTGTTTCTACTAATGAGTGAAAGAAGCAGGAATATCAAAAATAAATGCTTGTTGAGAACCACTAAGTTCTCTTCCAGAAGCTTTCAAATATCACAATTCAAGTCATCCTTCAAATGTCAGTGTCAGATTTGAGTGTCAGGTAGTCTCCTCCTGTTCTATTATTACTATTGCTGCCTACCTTGAAAGAAATCTCTTTAGAATACATTGGTTTTAAAGATGTGCACGAGGTGGTGATCTGGGTTTCCATCTCTCTCTTGTGCTGCTTTTATTGCAATAACATCTGGGCCTCAGGAACAGATACTATAGTAACCTTAGCTGAAAGATAAAGCCAGAGAAGATTTGTGACTGTCTGAGACCAGCAGGATGCATTTGCACCCTTTTTTTCATGGAGATTAGGATATGAATCATAGCTGTAGCTACACTGAAGATGGATCAAGGCTATATCCATAGTGAAAAGCTTTTTCAAAGGTCAGTTTTCAATGCAGTGTGTGCTCAATTATGAACTGTGTGCTTAATTGTGCAGAAGGCATTTGAGGTTGCAGCCCTCTTTGCCCACACTGTTGTTCTCCCAGAGTATGCTAAAGCTTTTAGTGGTTCATTCAGATGAATATAGGTCATTGCACATTTACAAGTGCTGCCATTTCCCCCCTGGTCTTAGCTAGCTAACCTAAATACTGCACTAAAAAAGACTTCAGAGAAATATTTTTCCTTGCAAGTGTGAACAGTACGATAATCTGAGCTCACACCTTTGTTTTTCACTTGTTAATTGTTAGTGATTTTAAATTGCAAGCTGCTTACAGCAGTGAATAAATTTCCCTATCTGCCTGGGCAGCATAGAATCAGAATTGTCAGGGTTGGAAGGGACCTCAAGGATCATCCAGTTCCAAGCCCCCTGCCGTGACCAGGGACACCTCACACAGCTTACAGCCACATCCAGCCTGGCCTTCAAAACCTCCAGGGATGAGGCTTCCACCACCTCCCTGGGCAACCTGTGCCAGTGTCTCACCACCCTCATGGGGAAGAAATTCTTCCTAACATCCAATCTCAATCTATCCATTTCTAGTTTTGTTCCATTCCCCCAAGTCCTGTCACTACCTGACACCCTCAAAAGTCCCTCCCCAGCTTTCCTGTAGCCCCCTTCAGATCCTGGAAGGCCACAATTAGGTCTCCTCAGAGCCTTCTCTTCTCCAGACTGAACAGCCCCAACTTCCTTAGTCTGTCCTCATAAGAGAGGAACATTTGGAGTCTTACTGAAGCTTTAATGAATATTAGTAATCATGCAACTCCTTTGCAAGCTTCATCAGAGCCACATGACATGACAACATTCATTATCACAAAGAAACTCACATAGTATATAAGAAATTGACAAGATGCTTTCCAACAGGTCTCAACCAGTTGAAACATGTTTGACCTAAATGCTTGACAGTCTCTTGACTATGAAGGAAAAGTAGACAGTTCTTCAAATACAAGAGGAGTTTTAATAAGATGAAGATGTTCTAGTGGCAATGATTTAACTTTCTCTGGATCTGTCTTAGGTAATTTGGCAGTAATAGTAGGCAAAAGAACCTATTTTTGATAGCAAGAGAGCCCTGCTCTTCATACATACAGTAAAAGCTTTCTGTAGGAAAACGTTGTTTTATAGCTGCAACTAGAAGAGGACCCTGGGGGGTTCTGGTTGAGAGTCAATTAAATATGAGCCAGTAGTGCCCAGGTGGCCAAGAAAGCCAATGGCATCCTGGCTTGGGTTAGAAACAGGGTGGGCAGCAGGGACAGGGAGGTGATCATCCCCCTGTGCTCAGCACTGGGGAGGCCACAGCTCGAGTGCTATGCTCAGTTTTGGGCCCCTCACTACAGGAAGGACATTGAGGGGCTGAAGACTGCCAGATAAAGGCAATGAGGCTGGAGAAGGGCCTGGAGCACCTGGGCTATGAGGAGGGCCTTGGGAATCTGGGGGTGTTCAGGCTGGAGAAGAGGAGGCTGAGGAGAGACCTCATTGCTTTCTACAGCTCCCTGAAGGGAGGTTGGAGCAAGGAGGGGGCAGCCTCTGCTCCTTGGTGGCAAGAGACAGGATGAGAGGAAATGGTTTCAAGCTGCCCCAGGGGAGGTTCAGACTGGATGCTAGGAAAAATTTCTTTCCAGAGAGGGTTCTCAGACATTGGAATAGTCTGCCCAGGGCAGTGCTGGAGTCACCATCCCTGGAGGTGTTCGAGCAGCCTGTGGAGCTGGTGCTTAGGGACATGGTTTAGTGTTGGCCCTGCAGTGCTGGGTGGAAGGTTGGACTGGATAAGCTTGGATGTCTTTTCCAACCAGATGTTTTGTGTTGTTCTGTGATTCATTTGGTCAATTGCGTGGCCATTAAAATCTGCACCAATCTTCTTTCCTTGGTGGAAAACAAAAAAACCCCTTCACTATTACTTGTTAGAAAGGTGCTTTGCTCACCATGTCTTTTATGGAAGACAAAAGCTATTTAAATAGTATATGAGCATTACTATGTACCAGAGCATACAAACTTCTGGGGTTTTTTCAGTCACTTGTGTGAATTACACATATATTCTGGGATGTCACTTCATTGAGTAAAGTCCTGTAAGTAGCCACAGATGAGACTCAAACTTCCAGACAGCTTTCCAAGTATCAAGGCTTCTCTTCCATTCTCTGAGAGGGTGGAGTTGAAAGGTTATCTCCTGGTTTCAAATGAAGCCCCCTCACCTCTGAAAGGAGTTATGGAATGAATGCTCATTGTTCATGGTATGATCAAGGCTCTATAACATAAATAAATCAAGAAATCAGGCAATCAGTAACAGGACTGTAAATCTTCTTATTCCCTCTTGTTCCATTCCAAAGGCATGTTTCAATCTCAAGCTCAAAGCATGGACAGGCTGAGTTAGAAGAGAAAGCCATCTAGATTGTTTCCTGTTTCTGACTGTGACCATGAAAGGATGCTTAAGGGAAAATACAAGTAAGAGAGCTTAACCCTGATCCTTCCCTTCAAAAGACATCCTGAATGTGTTGATTTATAATAGTATCATAGTATCATAGTATGATTGTATCAGTCAGGGTTGGAAGGGACCACAAGGATCATTTAGTTCCAACTCCCCTGCCATGGGCAGGGACACCCCACACTAGATCAGGCTGGCCAGAGCCTCATCCAGCCTGGTCTTAAACACCTCCAGGGATGGGGCCCCAACCTCCACCCTGGACAACCCATTCCAGGGCTTCACCACTCTCATGGTGAAGAACCTCCTCCTCACATCCAGCCTCAATCTCCCCACCTCCAGCTTCATTCCATTCCCCCTAGTCCTATCACTGCCTGAGATCCTGAGCAGTCCCTCCCCAGCCTTCTTGTAGGCCCCAATGTGGCAGTGTTGCAGCCCCTGCTCTGAGGGCAGCTGCTGGATGCATGCAGAGAGCAGGATTCCTTAGCTGACCAATTCCTTAGCACTTTGCAAAGAGCACAACAATCACATTCCATGGGTGCCAAGAACAACGGCCTCACATTGGCACCCTTGGATTGGAACATAGAATCAATAAGGTTGGAAAAGACCTCAAGGATCATCACGTCCAACCTGTCACCCAACACCTCATGACTACTAAACCATGGCACCAAGTGCCACATCCAATTCTTTTGTGAACACCTCCAGAGACGGTGACTCCACCACTTCCCTGGGCAGCACATTCCAATGACAAATCTCTCTTTCTGGGATGAACTTTCTCCTCACCTCCAGCCTAAACTTCCCCTGGGGCAGCATGAGACTGTGTCCTCCTGTTTCTTGTTGCCTGGGAGAAGAGACTAACCCCCTCCTGGCTACAACCTCCCTTCAGGTAGTTGTAGAGAGCAATAAGGTCTCCTCTGAGCCTTCTCTTCTCCAGGCTAAACACCCCCAGCTCCCTCAGCCTTTCCTCACAGGGCTGTGCTCCAGACCCCTCCCCAGCTTTGTTGCCCTTCTCTGGACATGTTCAAGTGTCTCAATGTCCTTCTTAAATGGAGGAGCCCAGAACTGGATACAGTACTAAAGGTGTTGTCCCAGCAAAGATGCAGTCAGGCAGCTGTGATTGCACGCTGTTGTTGCAGTTCAGTAGGACTGCTTTTACAATACTGGTTTTGCCACAGCTGCATTCTGTGTCCTCCACAGGAACCCTTCTTTCATGTCTTGAATCACCAAGCCTGGCTGTGTTTAAAGGTAGTTTGGATGTGGTGCTTGGGGCTATGGTTTAGGGGTGAACCTTGTAGAGTAGGCTTCTGGGTTGGACTTGGTGATCCTGAGGAAGGTCTTTTCCAACCTGAGTGTTTCTGTGGTTCTGTGATTCTGTGAACTTTGCTGTGAAATGACATCACACCATATTTAGATTGATATCCCTTTCCAAGCCAGCAAGTTCTTATTGACGATGGCATCCTTACCACAGCTGCTGTTTAATCCTGCTTTACCTCTAGAGATTCTTCTCCTTTACACACATAAATTTCAACTATTGTTTACTGTCTTTTTAACTACTTTTTTGTTCTAAAGCCAGATTTCTGCAGCTGTGTCACTGACTCACCTGATATTTTCTTTAATATTGGCTTTTGTTTCTCTGTACTGCCCCTTCCTTTAAAAAGTCTTCCCTTCAGAAAAAAAAGTCATCTATGGAGTGCCCAAGCAATGTAAAACCTTCTTTCTAAGCTTACTCACTGAGTCATCTCCCAGTTTATTTAATCTTGTATTTCATACAAGCTTCTTCTCTTGGGGCTGGAAGAATTCCATTAAAAACCAGATAAGCCAATCTGCCCCAGGTGGCAGCTCTCTGATCCTCTTCTGGATGGATTTTGCAGTCCCATTTTTCAACAGAAAGTAGAGTTAATGGATTTTTTTGTGCTTCCATTGTGACCTTTCATGATTCAGGACAATATGTGTTCCTGCAGCTGCCACGCAATACGGCTTGCTTTCCTCCAGAACCAACCAGTGGCTTGTGGGTTGACTGTTAAGGAAAATCTCCAGTCATCCATACATATACACTCTTCATGTTGTGAATGTGTGGTGGGTTGAAATCCCACCCCCACACCCCCCCCCCATTAAATTTGCCAGAGCAGCTCAGCTGGAAGTACATGAAAGCTGTATTTACAAGCAAAACTACACTCTACAATGGAATGCAATGAATGTGTACAAAACATACAGGATTTACAATACTTACAGGGCTTTATAATTAATAGTATCATAGTATCAGTCAGGGTTGGAAGGGACCACAAGGATCATCTAGTTCCAACCCCCCTGCCATGGGCAGGGACACCCCACACTAGATCAGGCTGGCCAGAGCCTCATCCAGCCTGGGCTTAAACACCTCCAGGGATGGGGCCCCAACCACCTCCCTGGACAACACATTCCAGGGCTTCACCACTCTCATGGGGAAGAACTTCCTCCTCACATCCAGCCTGAATCTCCCCACCTCCAGCTTCATTCCATTCCCCCTAGTCCTATCACTGCCTGAGATCCTGAGCAGTCCCTCCCCAGCCTTCCTGTAGGCCCCTTCAGATCCTGGAAGGCCACAATTAGGTCACCTGGGAGCCTTCTCTTCTGCAGACTGAACAGCCCCAACTCCTTCAGTCTGTCCTCATAGGAGAGGTGCTCCAGCCCTCTGATCATCCTCCTGGCCCTTCTCTGGACACCTTCCAGCACCTCCACATCCCTCTTGTAATAGGGGCTCCAGAACTGGACACAGTGCTCCAGGTGGGATCTCACCAGGGCTGAGTAGAGGGGGAGAATCACCTCCCTCGACCTGCTGGCCACACTTCTCTTGATGCAGCCCAGGATCTGATTGGCTTTGCGGGCTGCAAGTGCACACTGAGAGCTCAAGTTGAGCTTCTTGTCCACCAGCACCCCCAAGTCTCTCTCCTCAGGGCTGCTTTCCAGCCAGTCACTGCCCAGCCTGTATTTGTGCCTGGGATTGCCTCGACCCAGATGCAGGACCCTGCACTTGTTCTTATTGAACTTCATGAGGTTGGCTTGTGCTCACCTCTCCAGCCTGTCCAGGTCCCTCTGGATGGCCTCCCTTCCCTCCAGCGTGTCTGCTGCACCACACAGCTTGGTGTCATCAGCAAACTTGCTGAGGGTGCACTCAATGCCACTGCCCATGGCACTGACAAAGATGTTGAACAAATAAACACAAGGACCTCCCTGGTCAAAGACCAGGGGAAGCTACTAGCTTCTCCCTCCCTGCCTCCCCCCTACTCCCCTGTGCAGAAGGGAAAAAAGAAAGGTGCAGAGAAAGTTGCTGTTACACTTAGCCAAAACAATGCAGCCAAGGTCAAGCAGAAGCAAGTTATTGTCTCTCCCAGAGCGAAGAGAGAGGAATTGCTTTGGTACAACCAGTTTTAGTCCTTTATCTCTTCCAAGGGGATTTTCCTATTTACACCCAATTGTGATTTATTTACATTTTGCTGCTTTTCTGTTGTAAGTCTGTGAAAAAAAAATTAAAGGCATAGCCCAAAATTACCACAGAATGGATTTCTTCCCTTTTCCTTCCTCTCTTATTTCTTTAGCTGTGGACACATGGGCACCACTTGCAGACTGCCTCTTGTCTGTGCCTCACGTTGGGGCAGCCATATCCCAAGGTGACGTGCTGAAAATCCTGACTCCCTCACAGAAGTTCCTGGAAGGGGAAACACTCACCACAGGCAAGCAAAATGCCATTGGTCTGTGTGGCAGCTCTCAGTTTATTAGAAGATATTGACAGCCTTCACTTCCATTCCCACATCCTTCAGATTTGCCTGTTGATTAATCACACTCACACCTTGCTTTCTGCTGGTGGCTTCCCTGCCTGCTTCTCCAATGGCATCCTGGCCTGCATCAGGAACAGTGTGGCCAGCAGGAGCAGGGAGGTCATTCTGCCCCTGTACACTGCACTGGTTAGGCCACACCTTGAGTCCTGTGTCCAGTTCTGGGCCCCTCAGTTTAGGAAGGATGTTGAGTTGCTTGAGCGTGTCCAGAGAAGGGCAACAAAGTTCGTGAGGGGTTTGGAACACAGCCCTATGAGGAGAGGCTGAGGGAGCTGGGGCTGCTTAGCCTGGAGAAGAGGAGGCTCAGGGGTGACCTTATTGCTGTCTACAACTACCTGAAGGGAGGTTGTAGACAGGCAGAGGTTGGTCTCTTCTCCCAGGCAGCCAGCACCAGAACAAGAGGCCACAGTCTCAGGCTGTGCCAGGGGAAGTTTAGGCTGGAGGTTAGGAGGAAGTTTTTCACAGAGAGAGTGATTGCCCATTGGAATGGGCTGCCCGGGGAGGTGGTGGAGTCGCCATCGCTGGGGGTGTTCTATCCTTGGTTGCATGGTTTAGTTGGTTGGGTGGTGTTGGATGATAGGTTGGACATAATGATGTTGAAGATCTCTTCCAACCTGGTCTATTCTATTCTATTGTATTCTATTCTATTCTATTCTATTCTATTCTATTCACCTGTGCTCATGGCAGGTGTCATGTTAGCGTCACATTCTCCCACACACACATCCTTGTGCTGGGTTGAAATTACCCCCAACATAAAATTGCCAGAGCAGCAAACTACAATCTAGAAGTATGAACTGCAATGAATATGTACAAAATATACAGTATTTACATGTAGTTACAATTTATAAACAACACAAGAACCTCCCTGCACAAAACCGGGGGCTTACCAACAGCTTCCCTTTCTCTGCTCCCTTGCCCCCTGTACAAGGTAAAAGAGAAAGAGAAGAGCAGAGAGTAGCTTGTTAGTACCTAGCCACAACAAGGGCGCAGCCAAGGTCAGAAACAGCTAAGCAAAAGCCACCAGCTGGTATCAGCTAGAGCAAAGAGCTGAGAAAGAGTTAGTTCATCCAACTAAGTTGATGTTAGTTATCAGAGCAATGGGATAATTTAGACCTTATCATTATTTTCCCTTTTACAAAGGGACAAAACCAGGAGGCTACCAATAGCTTTCCCCTCTTTCCCCCTCCCCACTTTTCCCCCTGTACAAGGGACAAGAGAAAGAGGAGAAAAAGCAGAGAGTAGCTTGTTAGTACTTAGCCACAAGAAGAATGCAGCCCAGGTCAGCAAGCCAGCAGAAGCAAACAGCCAGTATCAGCTGGAGTGAAGAACCAAGAAAGAGAGAGAGTTAGTTTATACAACTAACTTCATGTTAGTTAACAGACCAATGAGAATGTTTAGACCTTATCATTATTTTCCCTTTTACAACATGTGGAAAAATTTCCTAGACATCAGGCTAAAACGGCCACAATGCCTCCTAGCTGAAGTTCAGGTTTATATTCTTCTTAACATCTGCTGATTCTCGGTCCCCACACTTATCCATCAGTTTTTTTGCCTTTTCTGATCTCTGTCATGATGGGTATAATGCAATTCATTGTCCTCATCATCCAGTCCCTGCTTTTCATTGCCTCTTCCTCTCCTCTTAAGGAGCCAGCTTCTCTTCTTCCCCCTTGGTGTGACTGTCAGTTTCTTGTCTTGTTTTCCTCCACCTTGATGTTTCACTTTTCTCTCATGTTGTGTCTTCATTGCATGGATGGCTGCATGGATGCCTCTGTGTTTTGGATCCTCATTTTCTTCAGGGATCATCAATTCTTGAATCTTCCATGCTGTCTTTTTCTCTTCCTCTGTCATGTCCTTAAATCCCCTTTAATAACTTGATTCTATGTACCCATGGCAACAGTCACTTCAGATTCTGCCACCAAAGCAAGCACTGAATTAAGTCAGCAGTGCTTATCTTGTTTACCATATCACATAAAAATAGGAGGGCTGAAATTTCTTATTTGATGACTCATAGCTTTCCACTAGAGCTGATTCTTGAGCCCTTTTTCATAGAGCTGAATTCACTACAAGAAGGACACTGAGCAGCTGGAGTGTGTCCAGAGAAGGGAGACAAAGCTGGTGAAGTTTCTGGAGAACAGGTCGTATGGATAGCGTCTGGCAGAACTGGGATTCTTTGGTCTGGAGAAGAGGAGGCTGAAGAGAGACCTCATTGCTCCCTACAACTACCTGAAAGGAGATTGTAGTGAAGTTGCTCTCTTCTCCCTAGTATCAAGTGATAGGCCTGAAATTGTGCCTGGGAAGGTTTAGATTGGATATGTGATGGTTTGAATCAGAACCAAATGGGTCAAACCAAGCCAGTAGGTTAACCTGGCTATGTTCCCAACACAGAAGTGAGGGAAGAGTACAGGCACTTTCGATTGAGGCAATAAAAACAGGGAGAGAAGAATAAGTTTACTGATCAAAAATCATATCAACATGGTAAAAAATGCATCATTTTCTTAGCCTATGTGCAGAAGAAGCACAGCACAAAGCAGCAGCAAGCAGCAGCAAATGAGCCAAAAGCCCAAGCCAGGAACTGCTGCCCCAATCCCTTCTTGTTCCCATGCAGTCCCAGCAGCACGACAACACCCAAAGAAGCTGGAATCCAGAAGCAGCAACTGGAACAGGAAGCCTCCTATGTTGCAATCTGAGCTTCAAGCCTCAGGACACTTTGCTCCAGTCAGCAGTTTCATTTGTGAAGCTGGCAGGCCTGCAGCATGGTATGGGGAACAGCAGCAGGTTCAATTCAATCTGTGACAGATATTAGGATAAATTTCTTTCCTGAAGGAGTGGTCAGGCACTGGAACAGGCTGCCCAGGGAGGTGGTGGATTGCCATCCCTGGAGGTATTCAGAAAATGTATAGACATGGCACTGGGGGACATGGTTTAATGGCCATGGTAGTGTTAGGTTGCTGGTTGAACTTGATGTTCTTAAGAGGTCTTTTCCTGACCAAAATTATTCTATAAGATCTCCTGAGGAACAACTCATTCAGTAGAAGTAACCTTTTGCTTTTCTCCCAGTTATTGTGAAACAGAAGCTGGTGGAATTTTAGAATGAGGAAATATTGAAGGGTTGGTTAGGATGTGCTGAGCTTTGGAATATTCTGCCCTAAAACTCTTAGAGAAGGAAGGCAGTGATGGGATACATATATCCAGGCTGGCAAGGGAGGAAATAGAATGAAGCAACTTTGTTAGCAGCCATCTGTCACTCCCACAGATACTGCCGCCTTGTGCATGAGGGATTAAAAACATGTGAAACAATGCAGCAGGTTCAGTCTGAGGGGACAGCTTCACAAACCCTTGGCAAATGCTGCAGGAAGCTGCAAGCACCCCTCAGTCAATAAGCTAATGAGAAGCTCATCACAGCCTATGATTGAATGCTACAGATTGAGAGCAGCAGCTAGCATGGTGGGAAACCACACAAGTAACAGGCATGTTACTCATGTGTTACTCATGAAACTATGAAACTATGAAACTATGAAACTATGTTACCGGCGACAAAATCAGGAGTGAAATGCAGGAGTGGCTAGGACACAGCATCACAGAATGTTAGGGGCTGGAAGGGACCTCAAATGCTCATCCAGTCCAATGCCCTGCCAGAGCAGGAGCACCTAGAGCAGTTCACCCAGGAACGCGTCCAGGTGGGTTTTGTATAGCTCCAGAGAGGGAGACTCCACAACCCCCCTGGGCAGCTCTGTCACCCTCACAGAGAAAAACAAATTCCTCATGTTTCCATGGAACTTTCTATGCCTCAGCATCACCCAGCACAGCCTGGCTCCATCCTCTGGGCACATCTTTATCAACAGGAATGAGGTCACCTCTCAGGCTCCTCCTCTCCAAGCTGCAGAGCCCTCAGCTCCCCCAGTCTCTCCTCATAAGGAGGGTGTTCCACTCCCTTCATCATTTTTGTGGCTCTGTGTTGGACTCTTTCAGGCAGTTCAATGAAGTCCTTCCTGAACTAAGAAGGGGTGTAGTTGTGTACAGGGTTGATTGATCTTGTGAGGCAAGGTGCTGGTGTGGTTTCTCATGTCAGTATTGCTAGAAAGGAGCTGCTTATCTGATGATAGGGATTATGGTGAGGACCAGTCCTTTTAGCAGAAGACTACCCGACAAATAAGATGCATTCTGACCATCTGTTGCAGATGGAAGTGTTCTACTTCTGAATCACTGGTTGCAATGACACATTTAGAAAATATATCTTTCATGGGTAGATCCAGAGCACAAATTGTTTGTCATTAGCCTCACCTACACAGGCTGAGGTTATATTTTCGGTTTACTTGGCCTTAAGTTACAGTGTGGCTGTATACTCCTGTGAACATATTGCTGTTTAGTAGATAGCAAATCCTGCAGTTCACACCCACCCTTTGTGAGGTTTCTCGGTTGGCTAAATAAGAAGTACATAATTTATCACTGCAATAAGCAAACACAGCATAGAGGGGATCAAATCAATGTTTATAAATATCTGAGGGCTGGGTGTCAAGAGGGAGGGGATAGGCTCAGCTCACTTGCACCCTGGGATAGGACAAGGGGCAATGGATGTAAACTGCAGCACAGGAGGTTCCACCTCCACATCAGGAGGTTCCACCTCCACATCAGGAGGAACTTCTTCACTGTGAGGATCACAGAGCACTGGAACAGGCTGCCCAGCAAGGTTGTGGAGTCTCCTTCTCTGGAGACTTTCCAGCCCTGTCTGGATGTGTTCCTGTGTGACCTGTGCTGGATTCTATGGTCCTGCTCTGGCAGGAGGAGTTGGACTTGATGATTTTTGGAGGTCCCTTCCAGCCCCCAGCATCCTGTGATCCTGTAATCCTGTGGTCTTATTTCACTTTTATTGTGAAATCTGTCATCTGTAGGATTCAGCAGATAAGATTAGGTGGTCAGTTTGGGCACTCATTTGGTATTCACAGAATCACAGAAAACATCTACTATTTAGACTAAATAGCTTATGTCCAGTGTCTAGTTCTGGGCCCCTCAGTTTAAGAAGGGACATTGAGACTCTTGAATGTGCCCAGAGAAGGGCAACAAGGCTGGGGAGAGGCCTCGAGCACAGCCCTGTGAGGAGAGGCTGAGGGAGCTGGGGTTGTTTAGCCTGGAGAAGAGGAGGCTCAGGGATGACCTTATTGCTCTCTATAACTACCTGAAGGGAGGTTGTAGCCAGGAGGGAGTTGGTCTCTTCTCTCACGTAACCAGCACTAGAACAAGAGGACACAGTCTCAAGCTGCGCCAGGGGAAGTTTAGGCTGGAGGTGAGGAGAAAGTTCTTCACCGAGAGAGTTGTTCATCATTGGAATGTGCTGCCCAGGAAGGTGGTGGAGTCACCATCCCTGAAGGTGTTCAAGAGGAGGTTGGACGTGGCACTTGGTGCCATGGTTTAGTCATGAGGTCTGTGGTGACAAGTTGGACTTGATGATGTTTGAGGTCTCTTCCAACCTTGGTGATTCTGTGACTGTGTGATTCTGTTTCTTGCCACCAAGGCAAAGAGGCTGGCCCAGAACGAAGACAATTAACTGATACACTATCACTTGCAGGCATGTACTTAAATATCCCCTGAGGGAAAAACAATCACTTTTCTTTGGTATTTTTTTTAGGTATTTACTGTGACATTTTAGTGAATGGGACTAAGAAGGAAAAAAACCCCACTGTCTTAGACCTTTGAAATTATCCAGCAGAAATTTAAGTAGCTACTGTTTTAATGAAGTACAAAGATGATAATCAGGCTTAAATCCTTTGAAGTTTCCTTGTGGCTTTTTACATATTAGTATGCACAAATTAGGTCTCCTACAGAAGCTGAGAATCTCCAGTGAATTTGGTCACAGCAAAAATGTGTCTGGCTGAGGATGCCCCTGCTTACTGCAAGGGGGAGCTGGACTAGATGACCTTTGGCTGTCCCTTCCAACCCAGACTGTTACATGCTTCTATGCTTCTATGATTCTATGCTTTCTATGATTCTATGCCTTTATAAGTCTGTGCTTCTATGATTCTATGCTTCTCTGCTTCTATGATTCTATGCCTCTATGATTCTATGCTTCTAGAATTCTGTGCTTCTATGATTCTGTGCTTCTATGCTTCTGTGATTCTATGCCTCTATGATTCTGTGCTTCTATGATTTTGTGCTTCTATGATTCTCTGATTCTATGATTCTCTGATTCTGTGCTTCTCTGATTGTATGATTCTATGATTCAGTGCTTCCGTGCTTCTGTGCTTCTATGCTTCTCTGATTCTCTGATTCTGTGCTTCTCTGATTCTATGATTCAGTGCTTCTATGCTTCTGTGCTTCTATGCTTCTCTGATTCTCTGATTCTGTGCTTCTCTGGTTCTATGATTCTGTGCTTCTATGCTTCTGTGCTTCTGTGCTTCTCTGATTCTGTGCTTCTCTGATTCTATGATTCAGTGCTTCTGTGCTTCTGTGCTTCTATGCTTCTCTGATTCTCTGATTCTGTGCTTCTCTGGTTCTATGATTCTGTGCTTCTATGCTTCTGTGCTTCTGTGCTTCTCTGATTCTGTGCTTCTCTGATTCTATGATTCAGTGCTTCTATGCTTCTCTGATTCTCTGATTCTGTGCTTCTCTGATTCTATGATTCAGTGCTTCTATGCTTCTCTGATTCTCTGATTCTGTGCTTCTCTGATTCTATGATTCAGTGCTTCTGTGCTTCTGTGCTTCTATGCTTCTCTGATTCTCTGATTCTGTGCTTCTCTGGTTCTATGATTCTGTGCTTCTATGCTTCTGTGCTTCTGTGCTTCTCTGATTCTGTGCTTCTCTGATTCTATGATTCAGTGCTTCTATGCTTCTCTGATTCTCTGATTCTGTGCTTCTCTGATTCTATGATTCAGTGCTTCTATGCTTCTCTGATTCTCTGATTCTGTGCTTCTTTGATTCTATGATTCTATGATTCAGTGCTTCTATGATTCAGTGCTTCTGTGCTTCTGTGCTTCTATGATTCTCTGATTCTCTGATTTTATGATTCTATGATTCAGTGCTTCTATGCTTCTGTGCTTCTATGCTTCTCTGATTCTCTGATTCTGTGCTTCTTTGATTCTGTGATTCTATGATTCAGTGCTTCTATGATTCAGTGCTTCTGTGCTTCTGTGCTTCTGTGATTCTCTGATTCTCTGATTTTATGATTCTATGATTCAGTGCTTCTGTGCTTCTATGATTCTCTGATTCTCTGATTTTATGATTCTATGATTCAGTGCTTCTATGCTTCTGTGCTTCTATGCTTCTCTGATTCTGTGCTTCTCTGATTCTATGATTCTATGATTCAGTGCTTCCATGCTTCTGTGCTTCTATGCTTCTCCAATTCTCTGATTCTCTGATTCTGTGCTTCTGTGCTTCTGATTCTCTGATTCTGTGCTTCTATGCTTCTCTGGTTCTATGATTCTGTGCTTCTGTGCTTCTGATTCTCTGATTCTGTGCTTCTTTGATTGTATGATTCTATGATTCAGTGCTTCTATGCTTCTGTGCTTCTATGCTTCTCTGATTCTGTGCTTCTCTGATTCTATGATTCAGTGCTTCTATGCTTCTGTGCTTCTATGCTTCTCTGATTCTCTGATTCTGTGCTTCTATGATTCTATGATTTTATAATTCCATGATTCTGTGCTTCTATGATTCTACTTTTCTATGATTCTATGATTCTGTGCTTCTCTGATTCTCTGATTCTGTGCTTCTATGACTCTATGCTTTTATGATTCTATGATCCTGTGCTTCTATGATTCCATGCTTCTCTGATTCTACTTTTCTATGATTCTATGATTCTGTGCTTCTCTGATTCTCTGATTCTGTGCTTCTATGACTCTATGCTTTTATGATTCTATGATCCTGTGCTTCTATGATTCCATGCTTCTCTGATTCTACTTTTCTATGATTCTATGATTCTGTGCTTCTAAGATGCCATGATTCTGTGCTTCTATGGTTCTGTGCTTCTATGCTTCTATGGCTATAAATAATGCCAGGTTTTGCTCTTACATGAACTGAAATGAACTGAGCTTGTTTGTCCAGAAGGAGGTAGGACAAATAAGTGGAATCTGAAGAAGTTTGGCGTATGGAGCTTTGTATCTGCCAGCCTCTCATTTGTCTAAATGGGAAATATTTGCTAAACAGAGGATTGCAGTGTCACAGAGACTCACACTGGTGACACGATACACCTCTGATTTGGAAAAAGAACCATACCAGCTCCCATCTGGAGCTGCATCACAGCTTTTTAGCATTGCAGAATTTGCTGAGATATTCATCACATGAGGAAAGTGCTTAACAGATTTTAAGATACAGCTTAATGAAAAGCAGCAGCTGAAGGCTGGGAAGAGCATGTTCAGCCCATCTTCCCAAAAAATCACCTTCAGGAATTCCACAGATCAGCACTTCAGGACAATTTGAAGTGCAGATAGTATTAACTAGAAATTAGTTTTGCTATGCATGTGACTGTAGTGACTTCTGCTGCTTCTTTGTGTATGGTTTTGGTGAATGCTAAAGCAATTTGGTTTTTTTCTGACAAAAATATAAGAAATAGCAAATTTCACTGGCTGGCTTGTTAGATAGCTTTTAATTAATACATGGAAGGAACTGGCTTGAGAGCAGCCCTGAAGAGAAGGCCTTGTGGGTGGTGGTGGATGAGAAGCTCAACAAGAGCCACCAGTGTGCATTTGCAGCCCAGAAAGCCAACCAGAGCCTGGGCTACAGCAAGAGAAGTGTGGCCAGCAGGTCAAGGCAACTGAGTCTCCCCCTCTGCTCCACTCTGGTGAGACCCCACCTAGAGCACTGCATCCAGTTCTGGAGCTCCCATTACAAGAAGGATCTGGAGGTGCTAGAACATGTCCAGAGAAGTGCCACAAGGATGATCAGAGGGCTGGAGCTCCTCTGCTATGGAGACAGACTGAGAGAGTTGGGGCTATTCAGTCTGGATGTGGCTCTAAGCCACCTGATGTAGATTGAGGCCCATGGCAAAGGGGTTGGAGCTAGATAATCATTGAGGTCCCTTCCAGCCCTGACAGTTCTATGATTCTATGACCATTGTCAAAGAAACAATAACACATGATATTTGTATCTGCTCAAAAGTAATCAATGTAGCTCAAAATATGGATATTTGCCAATAATGGGAATAAAACAATCAGGTAAGAAATGTCAACACTAAATACATTTCAGGAAGCCACAACATGACTTTTATTTTGCTTTCAATCATACTATTAGTGAGACACACAGAAAATGAATTAATTATCTGGATAAGTTTCATCAGCAGCTGTTTCACATCCAATTCCAGATGACAGCTTTTACAGTGGGCTGACTTCACATCCATCCTTAACAGTGATTGTGACTGATCAGCGCCTGAGTTGAAACAAGCAATGCACAGATGTCCCTGCAGATCCTATATGACCAACTGGAAAGTCATTACAGTTTGAAGGGGGAACTTTAGCCTAGTCCCTGACTGCAAAGACTGAAAGTAAAATAAGTTACCATTGGATAGAAAAGGAAAAGAATGCTAAGGTCTATAGAATTCATTGGATTGCTAATAGGGATATAGAGCAGAGGCAGAAATAGTTCTTTCTTTTCTTCTTTTGTCACTTCTGCTTGCAACTTTCTCTCTCTTCTGTGGTCTTGCTGGGGAATCTGTGCTTTGACTGCTGTGTGAAGTAATAGGAAGGAGGGAGGGAGTGGGGGAGGAAGTGAACAGTCCCCCTGGATACATCCAGGGGTGTCTGAGGAGTTTCTGTGCTGTTTATAAATTGTAAATATATATAGAGGGATTAGGTGGTGGAGTCACCATCACTGGGGGGGTTCAGGAGGAGACTTGATAGGGTGCTTGGTGCCATGGTTTAGTTGATTAGGTGGTGTTGGATGATAGGTTGGACGTGATGATCTTGAAGGTCTCTTCCAACCTGGTCTATTCTATTCTAGTCTAGTCTAGTCTAGTCTAGTCTAGTCTATTCAAGTCTATTTAGTACATAGTCATTGTGTTTCATATTCCTGGATTTTAGTTTGCTTGTAAATAGAGCTTCATTTGCTTCCACCCCAAACTGAGCTGGTCTGGCAACTTTATTTTGGGGGGCAGTCCTCTCAAATTAGTTGGGGAATAATTTCAACCCACCAGAAAAGTGAATAGAGAAAGTCTGGCTGGCTATAAAGTACTCTGGGGACTTTTAAATACTTGCCTGAGAATTGAGTGAATCAATGACCTGTGGGACAAAAGATGCTTAGCACAAGTACATCCAACCATGGGTGCATGGAGCAAGCTTGACTCACCATTGCCTCCACAACACTACCAGCCATGGCTGTGGAGGACTCTCTGTACCAGGAATTCTAATGGCATCAGCGTGGAACAGCAACAACAACAGAAGTCTAAACTCACATAGTTATGTTTTATTTGTGAGTTATTTTAATAAACTGTTAGGAATCAAGACTTGCTTACACTAGGTTTAAAACAGCCCTGGAGTTGCTCATGGTCTGTGTCATTCATGCCTCGCTGACCCTTGGTAATACACATGGAGCTGGAGCTGGTTTTGCCTCGCCTGGTGAATCGGATCCTGACTGCAAAGTAAGCTGCAGACTGAGACTGGGTGCTATAGAACCTTGCACATATTTGAATGCTTTGGTTCTAAACCAAAAGGAAACTGAAGACAGCAAGCTGTTCCAAGGTCTGTGTGAGGAATTACTGCAGGGAGTTCCACTGCATGAACTATGTCTGTGAGTATCTCTGTAGAGATTCCCACAAACACACACCTGACTAGGTGTGGTGGGTGAAAAATTCCCCTCCCTCACCCCCCAACATTAAATTTGCAACACCAGCTCAGCTGGAAGTAAATGAAAGCTGTATTTACAAGCAAACTACACTCTACAATGGAAGTAATGAATATGTACAAAATATATAGGATTTACAATAGTTACAGGCATTTACAATTAATAAACAGCACAAGGACCCACCCTGGTCAAAGACCAGGGGAAGCTACTAGCTTCTACCTCTGCCCCCCCCTTACTCCCCTGTACAAAAGGGAGAAGAGAAAGGTGCAGAGAAAGTTGCTGTTAGACTTAGCCAAAACAATGCAGCCAAGGTCAAGCAGAAGCAAGTTAGTATATCTCCAGAGCAACACAGGGAGAAGAGAAGATAGATTGTTTTGGTAGAACCAGTGTCCAGTTCTGGGCTCCTCAATTTAAGAAAGACATTGAGACACTTGAAGGTGTCCAGAGAAGGGCAACGAGGCTGGGGAGAGGCCTCAAGCACAAGCTCTGTGACGAGAGGCTGAGGGAGCTGGGATTGTTTAGCCTGGAGAAGAGGAGGCTCAGGGGAGACCTCATTGCTGTCTACAACTACCCGAAGGGAAGTTGTAGCCAGGAGGGGCCTGGTGTCTTCTCCCAGGCAACCAGCACCAGAACAAGAGGACACAGTCTCAAGCTGCACCAGGGGAAGGAGAGGTGCTGCAGGTGAGGAGAAAGTTCTTCACAGAGAGAGTTGTTAGGCATTGGAATGTGCTGCCCAGGGAGGTGGTGGAGTCACCATCCCTGGAGGTGTTCAAGAGGGGATTGGATGTGGCACTTGGTGCCATGGTTTAGTAGTCATGAGGTCTGTGGTGACAGGTTGGATGTGATGATCTTTGAGGTCTCTTCCAACCTTATTGATTCTGTGATTCTGTGGTTCCAAGCAGTTTTAGTCCCTTATCTCTCCAATGGGATTGTTTCAAATTATCTTTATTTTCCTTTTTATGCCCAAGAGTGATTTATTTACATTTTTACTACTTTCTATTCAAGATCTGTGAAAAATTTTAAAGGTATAGTCTGAAACTACCACACTGGGAAGTTATCATTCTAGGTTCCTCATGAGTGGCAAGAGCTTCCTGCTGTTATGGTACAGAGGTGTTGTCACATGTATGGTGGAAGGATCACACACAGGATCACAGGTTGGAAGGGACCTCCAAAGACAATCGAGTCCAACCCCCCTGCTGGAGCAGGACCATAGAATCCAGCACAGGTCACACAGGAACACATCCAGACAGGGCTGGAAAGTCTCCAGAGAAGGAGACTCCACAACCTTGCTGGGCAGCCTCTTCCAGTGCTCTGTTAGCCTCACAGTAAAGAAGTTTCTTCTCATGTTGAGGTGGAACCTCCTATGCTGCAGTTTCCATCCATTTCCCCTAGTCCTGTCCTAGGGTGCCACTGAGCAGAGCCTGTCCCCTCCCTCTTGACACCCAGCCCTCAGATATTTATAAACATTGGTTTGATCCCCTCTCAGTCTTCTCCTCTCCAGACTAAACAGCCCCAGGGCTCTCAGCCTCTCCTCATCAGGCAGTGCTCCAATCCCTTTATCATCCTTGTAGCCCTCCCTTGGACTCTCCAGCAGATCCCTGTCCCTCTTGAACTGGGGAGCTCAGAAATGGATGCAATATTCCGGGTGAGGTCTCACCAGGGCAGAGTAGAAGTGGAGGAGAACCTCCCTGGATCTGCTGGACACACTCCTAATGCACTCCAGGATCCCATTGGCCTTCTCAGTCTTCTTTTCTCCGGAATAAAGAGCCCCAGGATTTCATGTTAGGACCAGGATTTTGCTCCTTCACTCCAGCTGAGTCCTTTTCTAAGTACAGTGCTACAGGATTAAGATTTGCCTTGATTTTGCAAATTAAGTAATGTAATGAAATTCCTTTACTGGTTAATCTCATATTAATTTGCCTGCTTGCAAAGCAAGTGCATTCTGCCCTTATCTTCTTACTGGTAAAATGACCTTGTTATTTCTGGTAATGCAGCTTGTTGGGCAAAACTTAATCCTGTCACTACAAACATAATCCAGGGAATCCTCTGTTTGCTGATAAAACTTTTCACTGTTTGAACTCCAGTGGGAGCTTTTGATTTGGCGTTTGAAAGGCTTCCAGGTCCTCCTTCTGTTAATCTTCAGATGAAGAGGAATCTAAGAAAGGGAAAGATGTATTTTCTCTGGTTTCTGGCTTTCCTCTTTCATGGTAATAAGAGTGTCTCTCAATAATGTGTCAACTGCTTCACAGTGTGTTTGGGTTTATTTTTTGACAAACTGATTTTCTGTAAATTCAAGACCAGGGAGTACAGCTCAGTTCTCAATATCCTTCCAAATGTTACACCCATCAGAAGGCTGTGGTGACTTCAAAACTGGGAGCCTTCAAAGAAGGGGAGAGCACTTGCTGTCAGGCTTGCACCCCTCAATACCCCAAGCTCCTACTTGCAGTGAGTCAAAGTGTTTAGAGCTGAGCAGAGCAGATTTGGGAGTGAGGACAGCTCTTCCTCCTGCCTGCTTTGTTAGGCTGGGAACCGCTGGGCACAAGCCTAGAGCAAGTTACTGTGCAGGAGCTGCCTACAAATGAGGTGCTGCTTTGAAAAGCAGGTGCTTGAGAGCATGTCTGCAAATATCTGAGGGGTGGGTGTCAAGTGGAGGGGGCCAAGCTCTTTCTGGTGGGGCAAAGTGGTAAGACAAGGACCAATCGATACAAACTTGAGCAGAGAAGGTTTCACCTCAACATGAGGAGAAACTTCTTTACAGTGAGGGTGACAGAGCCCTGGAGCAGGCTGCCTGGAGAGGTTGTGGAGACTTCTTCTCTGGAGATATTCAAAACCCACCAGGATGCATTCCTGTGTGGACTGCCCTGGGTGATCCTGCTTTGGCAGTGGAGTTGGACTCAATGATCTCTGGATTGTCTAACATTCTGTGATTCTGTGAAAGAGCAAGAGACATTTGTGCAACAGATTTGAAGATCACTGGGGAAAAGATTACACTGGTAGATGTTCCACTGCCTCCAATCTGCAGGAAACAATTTCCTCCACATTCCAGTGAATTTTCACTCAGGTGTTTCTGTCTGTCAGCAATCACTGGCAGTCTGCCAGATGCCACAGGGATCCAGTTGGCCATGGGTTAACACACTGTGAGGGGGACGGTTGGAGGCAATGGCAAAGCATGTAACTGCCCTGAACTTCAAGGGAAAGAGCATCTGAGTTCATTACTCAGGTTTGCCAGTTAGTGGCACTCACGAATTTTCAGGGAGCCAAGGCAGACAAGTCTTAAGTGCCTTTCCCTGCTCTGATCAGGGTGATTTGAAATTTTCTTCCTTGTGTCTTCCAGCTGACAGCAACCTATTCTTGCACAGTTTAGGTCTGGCTTAACACAGGGCTTTTGAATGTACATGAAAATGCTGACTTTGATCTGTAGGACCTGTGTCCAACTTACCTTAAATAGTAATTTCTCCCCTGGCATCAGTATGAGCTGGCTTACTTTGGTTCCCTTTCCCTTTTATGTTCTCTTTCCTCTTGGGGACAGTTGGTTCTCATCTGTTTGTTTTCTTTCTCTGGCAGACCTGGAGCCTGGAAAAGGATCATCATTTCTATTCATTTTCATTTTTCATTTTACAGTGTTTTTCTAGCAGAAAAGCAGTTTGGAAAGACATCACATCTTTGGCTGAGAACAAAATCCCTACCGTTTTGCATGTTAAAAGTAGGTGTTAGTCTACAAAATCCTCTGTTTTCTCATTCCTACCTGAAGATGAGATCTTTGATATTTTGTTGTTTGGTTTGATATTCAGGTTACAGCAGAATCCAGGCTCTACTCTGTCAGTTATCAAAGCACTCCTTTTGCTGTTCATGGACTTAGTTAGCTTCCCACTGCTTTATCTGTTCTCACAAAATCACAGAACCTTAGGGGTTGGAAGGGACCTCTGGAGATCATCCAGTCCAACATCCCTGCCAGGGGGCAGGTCACACAGGAGTGTTTCCAGATGGGTTCTGAGTGTCTCCAGAGAAGGAGACTTCACAATCTCTCTGTGCAGTCTGCTCCAGGGCTCTGGCACCCTCACAATGATGAAGTTTTTCCTTACGTTCACAAGTTCTTACTTTCATTGTTGTGTACCATCAGTCAAGTCATGCTGCCTTTTTGGTCTTTTAAACATAGACACTGTGGAGTACCCTAATGCTGAAAGACAAGGAGAATCACATGGCTTGTTTTTATCATGAAGAAAGAGATTCAGTCAACGCCTCACCTTGTGAACTAACAGAGAGTATAGGGTCTGCAATCCATCTCCTCTAGCCCTCTCCTTAAGGATCAGCTTGATTATGAAGCAGGCAAGGGCCAGCAATGTACAGGATTCTCACTCTCTCTTCACCTCAGATCAGTGCCAGTTAACATAGAATCACAGAATTGGTTGGTAAGGGACCTTAAAAGATCATCCAGTTCCAACCTGCCTGCCATGGGCAGGGACACCTCCCACTCAGGTTACTCAGGGCCTCATCCATCCTGGCTTTGAACACTGCCAGGCTTGGAGCCTTGACAACTTTTCTGGGCGAGCTGGTTCAGTGCCTCACCACCCTCTTGGGGAAGAATTTCCTACTAATGTCTGATCTAAATCCAGCTTCTTCCAGTTTGAAGCCAGTGCCTCTTATCCTGTCACTAAGAGTCTTTGTCAAAAGTCCCTCTCCAGCTCTCCTGTAGTCCCCTCCAAATACTGGTAGACTGCTCTAAAGTCTACCCCAGCCTTCTCTAGGCTGACCAACCCCAGTTCTTTCAGCCTGTCCTCACAGCAGAGGGCTTCCAGCTCTTCCATCATTTTAGTAGCCTCTTCTGGATCCTCCCAAATGATTCTAGAAGACTCATTTTCTTGAGCTGTTTTTGAAATGAGCCAGCTCCCAGCAGGAACAGTGAGCATTTCTCATCACACCCCAAGATCAACATTAGTATCAGCATCAAGGAAAAGAGACTTAGCTTAAAATGTAAGAGAAATCCTCTTGGAGGAAGAGTATGAGTAGAAAGATAATGTAGAAAACCTAATGAACCATATTCTTCTAAAGGTTGTTCTGAATATGTGTTTCAGGAGTTCAACCATGAATATAGTTCAGGTTATTCCAATAATTTCCTCTGATTATTTTTCTCAGCCCTGGAGCAGCTAAAACAACCAGCTAAAACTGATTTTTGCCAGCTAAAACTGATTTTTGCCAGCGTTAGATGATGCAAGAATTGTTTCTGACATAAGAACAAAGACTTTATTCTCTGTGCAAGCCTGAGTAGAGCTTGGAAAATGAGCTATCTCTGTGTGTATGCATGGAAGAAGTAAACACAGGTGCAAATAAAAAGAGAAACCTTCTCTAAGGGTATTTTCTACTGGAGAAATTAACTGTTCAAAGTTTTTTCACCCCAGTGAAATAGATCAGTAAGAAGAGCTATGAAATTTGAGGTGTAGGCATGAAACCCCTCAGGTTTGCCCTTCAATTCTTGTCTAGCTGGGTATCAAGGCTGTGCCTTTGTGCTCATCAAGGGATGTCTGATGGGTGGTGGAGGAGCTCAGAATCCCAGACAGGTGTGGGTTTGTTGCAAGAAGGGGCCGCTATACGATCAATGTGATCAGCGGAATCCAACTTTATTGAGCATCAGACACATCTTATATACAGTTTGCTATAATTATGCCCACTTGGCAACATACTATGGGTTGCTCTCTAAAAGGTTACATCATTGTTTTCGCAACTCTGTGGAATTCTTCTATCCGGCCTAATTGCTCTCTTTCCCAGATCTCGCCTCCTGCTTATCTTGCTTGCCTCCCATCTCAGGGGCAGCTGGACTTCAGCATACCAAGCAATCAGCACTTTCTCACATCTCCTACTCCGCCACTATATTATCAACAGAGAATTCTTCAAGGCCTGAATTGCACAGGTGTTCCTGGGACCCATGTCCCCTCTTGCTCAAAACAAACCCCAACATGGGTTCTCTGTTTGACTCCTGGCAAGCCACTACATTTTTACCACACTGAAGAGACTAACTGCTGCTGATAATTCTGGTGAGCTTTATTTTCATTTTAGTAGATTTTTTTGTTCCTTTTATTTTAGTTCAGAGCATATCTTTAAATCTCCTGAATTACTGATAGGAACTTTTTCCTTGGTGTAGTTAAACTGCACCTATAAATGGAATCAAACAAATGAAATGGAACATGCCATTTCTAGAGGAATCCTAAGTTACAGGGAAACTTGTGACAGAATAGACATCTTGACTCTGCTCTGCTGAGACCTCACCTGGAGTACTGTGTCCAGCTCTGGAGCCCTCAGTACAGGAAGGACATGGACCTGATGGAGCAGGTCCAGAGGAGGGCCATGAAAATGTCAGGAGGTTGGAGCACCTCTGCTATGAGGACAGGCTGAGGGAGCTGAGAGTGTTCAGCCTGGAGAAGAGAAGGCTCCAGAGAAACCTAATAGCAGCCTGCCAGTACCTGACAGGGGCTACAGGAAGGCTACAGAGAGACTGTTTGCAAAGGCCTGCAGTGACAGGACAAGGGGCAATGGCTTCAAACTAGAGCAGAGCAGATTGAGATAGGATGTGAGAAACAAGTTATTTACTATGAGGGTGGTGGAACACTGCAATAGGTTGCCCAGGGAGCTGGTTGAGGCCCCATCCCTGGAGGTGAAGCTGGACAGTGCTCTGGGCAACCTGATGTCCCTGCTTACTGCAGGGAAGTCAGACTGGATGAGCTTTGGAGGCCCCTTCTGTCCCAGACCAGTCTATGATTCTATGATCTTGTAGTGATTCAGTAGTGTCTTAGATCTGCTTGGCACTTGCATAACAGGCTGTAGAAGCTGGGCAGCATCAGGTTCTCAGCATCAGGCTGGCTTGCACCAAAGAAGGGACATGCCAGAAGACAGTCACACAAATGACAGCTGTGGATAATACAGTTAATAAAATAGTGAGAACAGAGCACTCCTTTTCACAACAACGGATGTTTGAGTTCATGTTGTGGCTCTGGCACCAATGTGGTGTTTAGTAAATCACTTGAAGTCAGATTCAAGCTGTGAGGCCAAGTACTGCCTTTTCTGTTTCTGAATTATGTTGGAAGTGCTTCACCTCTAGGCACCCCAGAGCTCATTCATGATGTCACATCCAAAGAGGTCTCCCTGTGAACCTGAAGTACCTTAGCCAGTAGACATGCCTACAAACTGCCTGTAGAATTTATTTCCAGGCAAAATGCAGGGCAGTGACTGCTTTTCATGAAACATTCTGTTGTTTGCCTATGATCTTGCTGCCTAATTCCAATTCTCTTTACAAAGAAGCTAAAAGTTGCAAGCAGAACCACCCTAGAAGCCTGAAAGCAATTCTCATGTTGAGGAGAGCTTCTTAGACTTTGAATGGGTTTTGATCCAAATGGAATCAGAAGTGCTGACTTTGTGACACCTGTATAGAATGAGGTTGTTCAGCCAAGGGCTGTCAAATGTGAAGCTCACCTGTGGCTCATAAGCAGCCATCATTCAGACCTGAAGAGGGTACCCTGGCTGTCAAATGCTGCTGTCCAGCGCTCCTTTCAGGAGGTGTGTGCCTGCAGGCATTGTTCCAAAAGCATAGGGAGCACAGATGTGAACATGACTCCCTCGTCTAGCAGTGAGGCAGATTGGTGATGACGTGTGGCAGGGGAAGGCTGGGCTGGAGAGTGCTCCTGTAGGCTGTTGTTAGGCATACCCCCAGAAGAGCAGCTGGAGGGAGGCAGGCTGCCTGATGCATACAGTGGGGTACTGCCAGAGAAAATGTTTCCTAGGCTGCCTAGTAACTAGCTGCATAAAAAGACTCCATGTTGCTGGAAAAGAACTAGTTCTTCACCAAGAGCTATTTATAGCTATGCTTGTAGCACTTCATCCATGCCCTCACAGATGGCTTCTTGATGCTTCATTCAGGCTCAATCCTCTTCCTCCAAACTCACAGCAGCAACCTCTGGAATGGCAATTTCACATGTGGCATGTGTTTACCGTGTGTAAAGGGTGTCTCAGGCTCCAACCAGTAGCTGTCTCCATGTTATAGAGAAGAGAAATCTGGGGCCCACCTCAGGCTCTCCATTTCATCCCCATTTTGGTACTCTGAGAGCTTTAGGCACCAGCAGACTTCCATCTGTACTACTTACACAACTCTGGTGAGAACATATCTCTGCCTCAGTGCTGTGCTGGAGAAGATGAATCTTAGGCCCTTTTGTTCTTGAGGTAACAGCTGAAGAGTGGCCACGTAGTGGCCCTTAATGCTCAGAGCTTGTCCTCTTTTCTTCAGTGTACTGTTAGAACTCAATAAATAATACAGAAGTGCTGTGTTGGTGTCTCTTTAATGAGCTGAGCCTATAGTCCCAATGTGCAATAGCTGTTCATGCACATCTCTATATGCAATATTAATGGTTAGATTATGTAACTGTATAATGGATTGTCAAGGAGTCTCTGCAACTCTTGCCTGAGCAAGGATTTGAGTGGAACATGAACAGCAGGGCTTGGCCCTCTCAGCGTACAAGCAAATTGCTCAACAGCAGAGCCACCATTTTCTGTTAGCCTGAGAAATAACTGTGGCATTTTAGGCTGGGTGCTTCCTGTCACTGCCACAGAAGTTACACCTCCTGTGTCCTGAGTGTCCAATCCGGTAGGTGGACACAGGAAACAGCCTATTTCTACCCATAAATCCTGTGCCCTATAAACCCATCTGCAAAGTCCTTCTCTTCCTCTTTCTTCCCTCTCTGCTCCTGTGGGAGATGCTCCCTATCAGGTAATGGTGAGGGAGTATCTCAAGGCTTCTTAGGCCTGTCTAGACCCAATGCCAGGAGGAGAATGGGGATGGGGGGGCAGTCTTGGATCTGGCCAGCCTGAGACTAGCCTAGCGGAGTGGGGGAAGAAAGAGCCCTGAGGTTTTTGGGTGTTGGGAGGCCTTTGGGTGTGCTGTAAGGGACTCTGTAGGCTTTGAGATATCTTTGCCACTATGCTTTGTATATTTCTGTAAAACACCAATTGCTTTTCCATTGAAACTTTCCATCGCTTTCCAATCCACTTGTGTGAGTGTCATGTGTGAGTGTCCCTCTCGGGGCAATAGAGGATCTGTCCAGCCTCAAACCAGGACAAAAACCTTTGTTATTTGTGGGAGAGGTTTCAAGAGTGTATGCCATGCTGCTTGCTGAGGAAGTATTTTCTTGTTCATTGCTTTGGATAAACAAACTGAACGCAGATAACCAGTGCTGGGTTTTGACAGCCCCAAAGACTGGGCTAAAAATGCCTGGAGTGACAAGGTCCCAGCTGAAAAGTTCATAGCTCCCAGGGAGATCCCAGCTGGTGTGTGCACAAGTCTCACTGAACACAGCTACACTTCTGTTTCCACATTTCCGCTAACTGGCTTGGAAGGGGAGGGAGACACAGTGTCAGATTCCCTCAGCTGCCTTCAAAAGGGGAGGAAGAGAGCATCAGAGGTTGTGGTAGTTTCAGGCTGTGCCTAGACAATTCTCCACAGATCTTGAACAGAAAGTAGTAGAATGTAAGTATATTGGATGTAAAGAGGAAAATAATGATAAGTTCTAAATAATCCCCTTGGACAGATAACAAACTTAGATCTGTAAGCTAACTTTCTCTTTTTTGCTTCCTTGCTCTGGCAGGTACCAGCCCTGGCTTCTGCTGGCTTTGCTGACCTTGGCTGCATTGCTTTGTTGTGGCTATTAACAAACAACTCTCTACTCTTTCTCTTCTCCCACATATACAGGGGGGTAGGGAAGAGATCAGGGTAGGGGAAAGCTATTAATAGCCTCCTGGTTCATGCCAGGGGGGTTCCTGTGTTGTTTATAAATTGTACATGTAAGTAAATATTGTATATTTTGTGCACATTTGTTGCATTTCATGTTTAGATCGTAGTTGTGCTTGTACATACCGCTTCATTTGCTTCCAGCTGAGCTGGTCTGGCAATTTAATGTTGGGGGGAAATTTTCAACCCACCACAGAGATGCTCAGTGCACTGCTGGGAGCCAGGCTGCATGCACACATGGCCAAGTTTGGTTTTCTGCTGCTGCTTGGAAGCATCTGCTTTCCCTTCTCCTTAGTGTGATGCCTCCTGGACTCGTCAGTCCCAAGCCTTCATGAAGTATGCACATGCACAGCTGAGGGCATAGGAAGGAGAAAGAGAGGACTCAGCTGCAGCTTACTAAAGCATCAGAGGAAGAAAAGGAATCAAATATGGATCTGGGAGGCCACAGAAGGGAGACAAAAGGGGATGCATGACATTGGAGGATGTGCCACATGACACACAGAAGGGGGAAAGGGAGTACATGAAAGGATGAAGAGACACTGGAGGGGGAACACAGAGAGGTGGGAAGGAGAGTATACAAAAAGAAAAGGAGTGAATGATGGGACAGAAATGAAGAACAGTAAAGGGCACAGCTGAGAAAAGCAGTAAAGTGCTAGAGCTCTATTTCAGTGTCTGGTAGGAAAAGCCTAGAGAAAAGCTTTTAAAACTGGAGTTGTGGAAATCAAAGAATAAAAGCAAGAGTGCATGGTGGGGGGTTGGGTTTGGTTTGGGGGTCTGTGGGGTGTTTTTGATTGTGGGGTTTGGTTTGTTTGGTTTGGTTTTGTGAGTGTGTGTGTATTTTGTGGTTGGTTGGTTGCTTGCTTTTTAAGGAAGAAGAGAGTAATTCAGAGGGGCTGCCCAGCATTTAGAAGTGTTCTAACTCTTGAAGATGCTAACTCCTCTGAAGATTTAAATCAATTTCCTATTCCAGTTATGGGCTGATGTCTACAACAATAGTGCATTCTTTTCTGCTCATCACAGAATTAACCAGGTTGGAAAAGACCTCAGAGATCATCAATTCCAACCCAACACCATCTAATCAACTAAACCATGGTGCTAAGTGCCTCATCAGTCTCCAGAGATGGTGACTCCACCACCTCCCTGGGCAGCACATTCCAATGCTTAACAACTCTCGCAGTGAAGAACTTTCTCCTCACCTCCAGCCTGAACTTCCCCTGGTGCAGCTTGAGACTGTGTCCTCTTGTTCTGTTGGTGGTTGCCTGCCTGGGAGAAGAGACCAACCCCCTCCTGGCTACAACCTCCCTTCAGGTAGTTGTAGACAGCAATAAGTTATCCCCTGAGCCTCCTCTGCTCCAGGCTAAACACCCCCAGCTCCCTCAGCCTCTCCTCACAGGGCTGTGCTCCAGACCCCTCCCCTGCCTTGTTGCCCTTCTCTGGACACATTCAAGAGTCTCAATGTCCTTCTTGAATTGAGGAGCCCGGAACTGGACACAGGACTCAAGGTGTGGCTGAACCAGTGCTGAGCACAGGGCATAATGACCTCCCTGCTCCTGCTGGCCACACTATTCCTGATGCAGGCCAGGATGCCATTGGCCTTCTTGGCCACCTGGGCACACTGCTGGTTCATGTTCAGCTGCTGACCACCAGTACCCCCAGGTCCCTCTCTGCCTGGCTGCTCTCAGCCACTCTGACCCCAGCCTGTAGCACTGCATGGGGTTGTTGTGGCCAACCAGCACTTAGACTTGTTCAGTCTCATGCCCTTGGACTCTGCCCATCTATCCAGCCTGGCAAGGTCCTTCTCTTGTGGCAGAGATTAGTAGTGCAGGTTTTCCTTCCAGGTAGTTATTGGGTTTTTTTGGTTTGCTTTATTTTTAACAACAGATCTTATTCTTGTGAGGGATCAGGAAAGTTTCTGCAGCCATGGTACTGTGGATCTTTCAGAACCATAAATCTACTGTACCTTTATTTCAAGACACAACTTCACAGCTTGGAAGTTCCTCCTGATCCTGTGTTGCAATGCTTCTGTAGGAGCCTAGGAGACTAAAATTTCAGTTTTGGAAACACCCCTCCCCCCCCGGCAAAGCTTTCTTGTATGAACTTCAAGGACATGCTGAGAAGGATTCTGCTGAAAATACAGAAAGGATTTGTTCTGTTGAGGGTGCAGGGATATACTTCAAACGATTTTAAGTACAAATCTTTGTATAGACACTGTTGGGTTTTTTTGGGGAAAAAAATCTGGAATCAATTTAACAAAATCATAACTCCTAAATTAGCTTGAAGCTCTTCTATATTGCAATAAAGGAGCACACATGAGCATCTCAGCTACGAGGTAGCTGGGGGTGTTCAGCCTGGAGAAGAGGAGGCTCTGGGGAGACCTAATAGCAGTCTTTCAGTACCTGACAGGGGCTGCAGGAAGGCTACAGATAGACTGTTTGCAAAGGCCTGCAGTGACAGAACGAGGGACAATGGCTTCAAACTAGGGAAGAGCAGATTTAGATAGGATGTGAGGAACAAGTTCTTTACTATGAGGGTGGTGGAACACTGCAATAGGTTGCCCAGGGAGGTGGTTGAGGCCCCTTCCCTGGAGATATTCAAGCTGAGGCTCAATGAGTCCTTGGGCAACCTGATCTAGTTGGGGTTGTCCCTGCTGACTGCAGGGAAGTCAGACTGGATGACCTTTGGAGGTCCCTTCCAGCCCTGACCATTCTATGATTCTTTGAGCAGTCCTCTTCCCTGTTGCAATTCTCACCATTCCTTATTTTGATGCAGAGCTGTGTTTCAAGCAGGCCTCTTGCAGTTTTCTGTGAGCACATTGCTCTAAACGCTGCTAGCTTTGCACAGGCAGACACAACATACTCTGTTTCTTTCCCAGGTGCACATGATTTCACACAACAGGCAGCAGTCTCAGAGAAGAAGCCTCATGATGTTGCCATGCTTCATGTTAGTTGAGGTAAGATAACACTGTACTTGTATTGCCACTGAGTGATGAATGAAGGCACAAACCCTGCTGCTGTATACCAATGAGATTCCAGAAATGCAAAGCAGAGAATCTCAGAAGTCTTCTCTGAAGAAGCTTTGTTGCTGCATTGTAGAATCCCCAGCACTAGAGTGTCCCAGAGCGTCCTTATCAGCACAAGACCGAAAAGCCCTTAACAGACAAAGCAGCTAACAGAAATCCTGAGCATATCCCTAGCAGCATCCCTCTGCAAAAGCCCTTACCAGAAGGAGCTAACTAAAAGAAGTAGAATAGAGTAGCATGGAATGGAATGGAATGGAATGGAATGGAATGGAATAGAATAGAATAGAATAGAATAGAATAGAATAGAATAGAATAGAATAGAATAGAATAGAATAGAATAGAATAGAATAGAATAGAATTAACCAGGTTGGAAAAGACCTTTGAAATCATAGAGTCCAACCTATCATCCAACACCATGTAATCAACTAAACCATGGCAACAAGCACCCATCCAGTCTCTTTCTAAACACCTCCAGGGATGGTGACTCCACCACCTCCCTGGGCAGCACATTCCAATGGCAAATCACTCTTTCTGTGAAGAACTTCTTCCTAACTTCCAACCTTAACCTCCCTTGGTACAGTTTGAGACTGTGTCCTCCCTAGCAAAGCCCTGAACTCACCAAACTGTTCCTAACTTAAGTCCCTAACCCCAGTAGCTATTGCTCCGAGTGGCTGTTTCTATACTCTTTGTTACCAATCCTTTCACCAGTAAAACCCAACCACATCTGTCAGCTAAAATCTTTTCCCAATGAGAGGTGCCAGCATGTCAAGAAGGTGGCTTCTGCAGCATGTTCCAATCCAAGGGTGCCAAGGTGAGGCCGTTGTTCTTGGCACCCATGGAATGTGATTGTTGTGCTCTATGCAAAGTGCTAAGGAATTGGTCAGCTAGGGAATCCTGCTCTCTGCATGCATCCAGCAGCTGCCCTCAGAGCAGGGGCTGCAACAATGCTCTCAGCACCCACACATTTATATTTTACCAACATATTTGTGTTTATCTCAGCATGGACTTCTACCTGTTAATTAGCTGAGGTGAATGAAACTTCTGTCCCCATACTGAAAGGGAATGAAGGGGACGCCTTGTGCCTGCAATTTCATTGTAAGTGGATGTGACTTTCATTTAAGTGGATGTGTGGAATGGATATACTTGAGAGAGAGTCCACCACAGGGGTATGAAGATGATGAAGGGACTGGAGCACTGCCTGATGAGGAGAGGCTGAGAGCCCTGGGGCTGTTTAGTCTGGAGAGAAGACTGAGAGGGGATCTGATCAATGTCTATCAATATCTGAGGGCTGGGGGTCAAGAGGGAGGGGACAGGCTCTGCTCACTTGCACTGTGTGACAGGACAAAGGGCAATGGATATGAACTACAGCACAGGAGGTTCCACCTCAACACGAGGAGGAGCTTCTTCACTATGAAGGTCACAGAGCACTGGAAGAGGCTGCCCAGAGAGGTTGCGGAGTCTCCTTCTCTGGAGACTTTCCATCCCTGTCTGGATGTGTTCCTGTGTGACCTGTGCTGGATTCTATGGTCCTGGTCTGGCAGAGGGGTTGGATTGGAAGATCTTTGGAGGTCCCTTCCAACCCCTAACATCCTGTGAGCCTGTGATCATGTGGGTTGGAAGTGACCTGTGGAGATCTTTGAGTCCAACCTCCCTGGGGAGCCTGTTCCAGTGCTCTGTGACCCTCACAGTGAAGTTCTTCCTCATGTTGAGGTGGAGCCTCCTGTGCAATAGCTTACATCCATTGCCCCTTGCCCTATCACAGGGTGCAATTAAGCAAAGCCTGTCGCCTCCCTCTTGAATCACAGCCCTCAGATATTTCTAAACATTTATTAGATCCCCTCTCAGTCTTCTCCTCTCCAGACTACACAGCCCCAGGTCTGTCAGCCTCTCCTCATCAGGCAGTGCTCCAATCCCTTCAGCATCCTTGTAGATCTCTGTTAGACTCTCTCCAGCAGATCCCTGTTCTTCCTGAACTGGGGAGCCCAAAGCTGGGCACAGTATCACAGTATAACTTAGGTTGGAAAGGACCTCGAGGATCATCGAGTCCAACCTATCAACCTCAGGAGAGGTCTCACCAGGGCACCTGTGAGACTGTGATTGTCTGAAGTGCCAGAATCCAGGAGAGTGCCATACACTGAGCTGCAGCCAAATAGATATTGGTAGCTAAATCTTGATAACAGCATTCTGTGAGTCTAGAATTCTTTTTGTTCATCAGTCTTAAACTACCATACTTAAAGGTAAACGTGATTATATTAGTATTAAAGATAGGGGGATGTGGAACAGAAAGTTACTTTAGCTGTTCAGGGTCATTCAGTCTGTCAGCAAAAGGAGACATTTTGGAGTAATGCATATTGAGTAATCCAAGCACCCTCTCAACCAGTATTCTTTTGATTTATTTTTGAGACTATTCTTACTGAGGCACTATAAATAATTCCCTTTCTTTACTCTGAGGCTTGTAGGTCACACTCATAGCAGAGATGACCTCAGTCATGCCTGCCCTGCAGTGGTGCTAGAGCTGAGGTATAGCATAGCATTGCCTCTATTTAATCTGACTTTAATGTAACTCCCTTCAGCTCCACCATGAATTCAGCAGAGCTTGCCATCTGCAGGGATTTTGGAAGTGCCTGGCTGCTGTGGCTGTCCCCACTATTAACCTAATTATGCTGAAGCTATCCTAGCCATCCAGAGGGGTATGGATGAGGATGCAGCAGAGCCATCACTCTGTATGTGGCCAGGGCTGTACACATTGCATTTGCCTGTGTGAGGCTGGCAGGTACAGCCCTGTAGTCCCTGTGTTAAATCCTATGCTAATGTTTAGGTGTGAGTGCACTGTATGGAGCACCTCTCCTGTGAAGACATGATGAGAGAGATGGAGAAGAGAAGGCTCTGAGGAGACCTTATAGCAGCCTTCCAGTATTTGAAGGGGAACTGCAGGATGGCTGGAGAGGGAGTTTCTACAAAGGTGATAGGGCATGGGCGTACTGTACTCAAACTGGAAGACTATACATTTAGATTAGATATTAGGAGGAAATTCTTCACCACAAGGGTGGTGATGCACTGGATCAGGTTGCCCAGAGAAGTTGTGGAGGCTCCAACCTCAGAAATGTTCAAAGCCAGGTTGGAGGGCACCTTGAGCAACATGGTTTAGTGGGAGAGGTCCCTGCCCATGGCAGGAGGATTGGAACTCTATCTTGAAGGTCCCTTCCAACCCAAACCATTCTAATTGCAGTCAGGCACAGTCTATGGTATGGAAATACCCCATTTCTGGAAAGATGCAAGCTTACTTCCAGAGAATGAACCAAACTAGACTGTAACAAATATGTCTAACAAACATGCCATTATGTTGTGCTCTCTCTCTCCCTCCCTATCTACCTGCATATCTATCCATCTATCCATCCATCTATGTATATATCTATCTACCTGCCTACTTACTTTATCTATCTATCTATCTATCTATCTATCTATCTATCTATCTATCTATCTATCTATCTATCTATCTATCTATCCATCTATCTATCTACCTACCTACCTATCTATCTATCTATCTACCTACCTACCTATCTACTTACCTACCTACCTACCTACCTACCTACCTACCTACCTACCTACCTACCTACCTATCTATCCATCCATCCATCCATCCATCCATCCTTCTATATCTTGTGTAACCCAATAAAATAGTGGCATGAAGGACAATCTATCTTCTTCTTCTGGCAGTTTTGGCACTGGGAACCCAGTTTAGGGTAGCTGTGCCCATTTATCTTGGCACAGATTTTGTTCCCATTTCTCTAAAGGCATTTCTACATCCAAGCCACTCAGATTATGTATAGAATTCAGGCACAATGTTGCTTAGCTTTTAATGCATGCTAATTATAATGAAAAATCCTGATGATTCTTCCAGGCTTGCCAGCTGATTTGGCATGAGGGAGCCTGAGGGAGATGATTAAGCTTTATTTTGGGCACAGTCTTTCCTGACTTATTTGTGCACACTGGCATCACCAAATTCTGTGGACTGCAAATCACAGCAGAACATCTTCAGATAAACATTGCTCAGGCTGAGCAAAGAGTGGGGGACTTGCATTCCATTTTCTGCTTAACCACAGACTTTGTGAACCATATTGAACATGCCGCATAGGCTCTACTGTACAAGCAACTGGTGTGCCTGGATTTTAGACAAACTGTTCTGGGGCTTTCAGGGGTGCTTAATATTGGACTTCAGAAGTGTGGTAGTTTTAGGATATGCCTTTAAAAATCTTGAACAGAAAGTTGTAAAATGGTAAGTAAATCACTATTGGGTGTAAAAAGGAAAATAAAGATAATTCTAAACAATACCATTGGAGAGAAAAGGAACTTAAATTGGTTGTACCAAAACAATTTCCCTTCCCTTCCCTTCCCTTCCCTTCCCTTCCCTTCCCTTCCCTTCCCTTCCCTTCCCTTCCCTTCCCTTCCCTTCCCTTCCCTTCCCTTCCCTTCCCTTCCCTTCCCTTCCCTTCCCTTCCCTTCCCTTCCCTTCCCTTCCCTTCCCTTCCCTTCCCTTCCCTTCCCTTCCCTTCCCTTCCCTTCCCTTCCCTTCTCTCTTCTTTTCCTCACTTCTTCACTCTGGAGAGATACTAACTTGCTTCTGCTTGACTTTGGCTGCATTGTGTTGGTATTAACTTCTCTGCTTCCGTCTCTTCTCCCTTTTGTACAGAGGTCACGGGGAGGCAGGGTAGGAGAAGCTGGTAGCTTCCCCTGGTCTTTGACCAGGGGGGTTCTTGGGCTGTTTATTAATTGTAAATACTTTAAATCCTGCATATTTTGTACATATTCATCGCATTCCATTGTAGATTGTAGTTTTGCTTGTAAATACAGCTTTCATTTGTTTCCAGCTGAGCTGGTCTGGCAAAGTTAATGTGGGGGGGAAATTTCAACCCACCGCAAGAAGTGAAAGTTGAGGGACATTAGGATTCCTTTGTGTGATGAAAAGATCTGTGAGCTTTCTTGGCCTTCCTTTAGAAGCCTCACTCTATGTGTCTCACTTCTCTAGCATAAGAAAGTAGTCCATTCACATACGTAAAAGACATAACAATCACAGAATCACTGAATGTCAGAGGTTGGAAGGGACCTCAAAAGCTCATGCAGTCCAATCCCTCTGCCAGAGCAAGATCACCTAGAGCAGATCACACAGGAAGGCATCCAGGCAGGTTTTAAATATCTCCAGAGAGGAAGACTCCACAACCCCCCATGGCAGCCTGTTCCAGTGTTCTGTCACCCTTGCAGTGAAAGAATCTTTCCTCATGTTTCCCTGGAACTTCCTATGCCTCAACTTCCACCATCGCCCCTTGTCCTGTCATTGGGCATCACTGAGCAGAGTCTGGCTCCATCCTCTTGGCATCAGCTGTGCTTACACTTAGGCTGCAGCTGGAGAGCAAAAGATGATATCAAGCAAGGGTTCAAGCACCTGCAACCATACCGCTGCAAACCCAAGTCCTTTGTACTGACAAAATGGAATAGAAGCCATGAGGTGTCAGTCACAGCAGTGGTGACTGTCATTCAGTGATTCAGAGAACTGGTATATCTGCAGAGGTTGTAGGACAGGGCTGTCTGTCAGAGAAACTTTAGATTTAGAGGAACAGTGGTAACTAATTGGCTGTGTGTGGCTTTGCAGCCTGTCTTTCAAGAGTTTACTTTGCATGGGGCACAGAAACAATCTGCTTCCCAGAGACTCTGTCAGCCTTTGTTGCCTTGAGTCTTAGAGCACTTGAGCAGACCTCAGTGGAATGCAGGGTGTGACACAGGACTGTACACAAGTTCCAGCTGGCTTCTCAGCGAAGTGTCTGAGATGTTGCTGCTCTCCATGCCACTTATGTCCTGGCAGTGTTTTCTTCTCAGCTCTACAGCAGGTGGGAAGCAAGGGCTTAGCCCACAGCCAGGGCTCTCTTATAACTTATTTCTGCCTTGGGAGAGGAATCGTCTAAACAGACAAGATGTACAGAAACGTTCAGTGGCAAGCAAACCAGGCTCTCTGTAGACTTCATTTTCCTCCTCTATACCTTTCAAACTGTCAGCTTTTCTCTACAGAGCAGTATTGTAAGCTGCTACTGTTCACCATTCCAAACCCCTTTGTACTTCAGAGTAACATTCATCAACCCACAGGATCACAGGATATTAGGGGTTGGAAGGGAGCTCTGAAGATTATCAAGTCCAACCCCCCGCCAGAGCAGGACCATAGAATCCAGCACAGGTGTGACCGTTACAGGCTGCCCAACCCTACGACAACAGGTCATAGAGGAACACATCCAGACAGGGCTGGAAAGTCTCCAGAGAAGACGACTCCACAACCTCTCTGGGCAGCCTGTTCCAGTGCTCTGGGACCCTCACAGTGAAGAAGTTCCTCCTCATGTTGAGGTGGAACCCCCTGTGCTATCACAGGGTGCAGCTGAGCAGAGCCTGCCCCCTCCCTCTTGCTTTTCTCTACAGAGCAGTACTGTAAGCTACTACTGTCTGCCATTCCAAACCCCTTTGTACTTAAGAGTGACATTCATCAACTACCTCTCTATGTATTGTGAAAAATGCCCCTTCATATGCGAGGGAATTTCTCGCTTAGCACAGAGCTCTGACCTGTGCCTAACCATGCTGACAGGCATTGTCCTTTTCCAGTTTTGGTTGGGGCTATGTTTTGTAGCAGCACAGCAATGGCTTTTTATTTTCATGCCTCTCAGGAGATGCTGGCTGACATTTCTCTCTGCCTTGATTATGTGCTCTGTAGAGCTCTTTATGCAATTTTTTCTCCATTGACTTGCCAGCGTTCCCACCGCCAAGAATCGAGATGACTCAGACAATTTACAGCTGATTCAACAGTAGGAGGTCAATCTTAGTTTCTCCTTTACCCTTTGGGTTCTAAGGATTTATTTTCTGCCTAAGAAGGGCATTATTTATAATCTCTCTCTTGTGTAATTTTCTCAGCCTCCCACTTTCTTATCTTTTGTTCTGTTTCCAGTCTTTAAGTACCTTCTCAACTGGCCCCTTAAAAATGGGCCAGTAAAGCATTTTGTATGGGATGCACAAACTGCTTGCACGTGAGTGACTAAACTGCAGTTGTGTGAAATTCTGGTGATGCTGGAGAGCTGAAAAAGGAAGCACTTCACATCTCCCATCCAAAGACCTGACCCTCAAAAATCTCAACTTATCAAATGAGCTTTGTTTTACATTATAACTCAGGAAATGCATTTTTTCTTTGATTTTTAATGTTGGGTGAGAGTTTTCTAATGGACCTTAAAGATATTGCACTGAAGTGAAACACTAGATATAGATACACATAGATATAGATACAGATATAGATATAGAGATAGATAGATAGATAGATAGATAGATAGATAGATAGATAGATAGATAGATAGATAGATGGATAGATAGATACATAGATAGATAGACAGATAGATAGATGTCTGTGTCTGCTCTTAGATGAATTACAGTGTGCTTTCAGCTTCTACCAAGTGTATTTGTTGATGGTCATTTGTTTGTGTATTTATTCCCATTCCAAGAACTGTAATCTTCTTTAGGTATGCCATAAGATGCCTAATGAGGAGGGGAGGAATAATAGCAGGCACCAGGACAGGATAGGGTCTGCCCTGCTGGAAAGCAGCACCATGGAGAAAGAGCTTGGAGTGCTGGTGGACAGCAAGTTCTGCATGGGACAGCAATGTGCCCTTGTGGCCAAGAAAGCCAATGGGATCCTGGGGTGCAGCAAGAAAAGTGTGGCCAGAAGGGCTAGGGAGGTTCTACTCCCCCTCCACTCTGCCCTGATGAAACTATACCTGCAGTCCTGTGCCCAGTTTGGGGCTCCCCAGTTCAAGAGAGACAGAGACCTGATGGAGAGAATCCAAGGGAGAGCCACGAGGATGATTAGGGGACTTGAGCATCTCCCCTGTGAAGAGAGACTGAGAGCCCTGGGGCTGTTTAGTCTGGAGAAGAGAAGGCTGAGAGGGGATCTGATCAATGTCTATCAATATCTGATGGGTGGGTGTCAAGTGGAGGAGGCCAAGCTCTTTTGGGTGGTGCACAGGAATAAGTCAAGGATCAACAGGTACAAGCTTGAACATAAAAGGTTTCAGCTCAACAAGAGGAGAAACTTCTTTACAATGAGGATGACAAAGCCCTGGAGCAGGCTGCCCAGAGAGGTTGTGGAGTCTCTTTCTCTGGAGACTTTCCAAAGCCACCTGGATGCATTTCTGGGTGATCCTGCTCTGCCAGGGGGTTGGTATGGATGATCTCTGGAGGTCCCTTCCAACTTCTAATGTTCTGTGAAACTGTGTCATATTTTTTTCCTTCAATGTGAAATGAAACAGCCCATGAACAGGGAAGTGCTATTGGAATAGGCTGCCCTGGAAGGTGCTGGAGTCACCATATCTGGAAGTGTTTAAAACTGACTGGATGAGGCACTTGGTGCTGTGGTTTAGTTGATTAGATGGTGTTGGGTGATAGGTTGGACTTGGTGATCTCAAAGGTCTTTTCCAACCTGGTTCATTCTGTGATTCTGTGAAATACCATGCAGATTTGTTTCCAATAATACTGTTAGGTCTCCATGATTTACCTCTTCAGGCTCTGCATAGCCACTTGAATGCAAAATGTAGTTCCTGAAAGGTAAAGAAAGTTCCTGACAGCATAAAGATCAGCAGTTCTAGCACAGAATTTATAGCAAGAAACCCAACAATCATTTGAATACATAATTCAGCTGGTTTGGTGTTCTGTTTTCTTTCCTGTTTGTTGTTTTATTTTCCTGTTGTAACAAAATGAAAGCTGTTTTAAAGCAATGCACTGCTTGAAGTACCACAGATAAATGCCAAAGAACCAGGAAAGGATCAAACAGAGTTTCTTTGATGGAATTCAAGTTATACAGAGATTACGCAAGAAAAAATAAAGAAACAAATTGCAGCTGAAAACCTTACGGCATAGCTTTCAGTGACTTTGCTGTCCTTGGCTTGCTGCTTGGTGGAAACCCTATGCCTTCAGTTACAAGTAGCCCTTCACAGAATCACAGACTCACAGAAACATTCAGGTTGGAAAAGACCCTCAGGATCACCAAGTCCAACCCAGAACCCTACTCTACAAGGCTCACCCCTAAACCATAGCCACAAGCACCACATCCAAACCACCTGCTCAGAACTGATCACAGAATCACAGAATTCATTTCATGGAATCACAGAATGCATCAGGTTGGAAGGGACCCTCCAAGGTATCACAGTATCATAGTACAATAGAGGTTGGAAAGGACCTCCAGAGATCATCTTTCTGCAGTCAGCAGGGACATCTCCACCTACATCAGGTTGCTTAGGGTCCCCATCAAGTTTGACCTTGAGCATCTCCAGGGATGGGGCCTCCACCACATCACTGGGCAACCTTTCACAGTATTTCACCACCCTCATTGTGAATAACTTCCTCCTCAATCTACTGTGCTCCAGTCTCCTTCTCCAGTTTCTGATCCACCCTTTCTCCAGTCTCCTCTAAACATTCCTTGCACCTGGTGTTCCTCACTGGGATGCCAGGACCAGGCAGGCCCTTTCTTTCTTTGGGATTAGTCAACTCCCACCTGAAGAGAGCTACTAAACACTCTCAAACTGCAGACAGCCGAGCAAACCCCAGCTCAGGCTGAGAGGACACCCCCAGACTTTTCTGCACTGTTCCCTTAAATAGCTTTTGGATAGAAAATACCTTGCATGCAAGTAGTTCTTTCACAGTTCTTTTCAGTTGCTAATTTCAGTAATTCATTTTAGTAATGCTTTGCAGTGAAAAAAAATATGTGCCCCAATACATCTGCTCTGGCATTGCGAGACAGGAATCGTCCACTGTTAGACAGTCCCCAGGGGCACTCTGGCTATCCTCTGTGTAGCATTTTGCTCTCAAGAACAGCAACACATTTTATTTGACAAAGCCCTGAAAATTAAACTCCCAGCCATATCTAACAGGATTGTAAAAATTCAGGGAGGAGAGGATTTTGACGCTAATCATTCACTGAAAGCAGCGCGGCCTAGAGAGAAAGAACTGGTGCCGATGAACAGCACTAATTGTGCTAATAAAACTTGTTAATGTCTTCTACTGACAAGGCAAGCATTGGAAAGCTGCTACTTCTTTGTGATGGATAAAGCAGAGCAATTCAATAGATGTTCTTTATTTCTAACCTAATCTTCCCAAGCCATTTCTGATCGTAGCTCTCATAAGCCAGTGAAGCTCTAGTAAGCAACTTCACTGCAGCAGAAGGAATTGCCTAAGAGAGAACTAGATGTAAGTACAGGTCACAGTATCACAGAATACTACAGTTTGGAAGGGACCTCCAGAGATCATCCAGACCAAGCCCCCTGCCAGAGCAGGATCACCCAGGAGTGCATCCTGGTGGCTTTGGAAAGTCTCCAAAGAAGGAGACTCCACAGCCTCTCTGGGCAGCCTGCTCCAGGGCTCTGTCACCCTCACTGTAAAGAAGTTTCTCCTCATGTTGAGCTGAAACCTTCTACATTCAAACTTGTACCTGTTGTTCATTGTCTTATAATGTGCACCACCCAAAAGAGCTTGGCCTCCTCCACTCGACACCCACCCATCAGATATTGATAGGCATTGATCAGACCCCCTCTCAGCCTTCTCCTCTCCAGACTAAACAGCCCCAGGGCTCTCAGTCTCTCTTCATAGGGGAGATGCTCAAGTCCCCTAATCATCCTCGTGGCTCTCCCTTGGATTCTCTCCATCAGGTCTCTGTCTCTCCTCAACTGGGGAGCCCCAAACTGGACACAGTATTGCAGGTATGGTCTCAGCAGGGCAGAGTAGAGGGGGAGTAGAACCTCCCTAGCCCTGCTGGCCACACTTTTCTTGCTGCATCCCAGGATGCCATTGGCTCTCTTGGCTACAAGGGCACATTGCTGTCCCATGGAGGCCCTGCATATAAGGTTTGTGTCAGTCACCCCAGGCAATGCAGAAATGATCCACTTCTCCTCTTTGTTCCTCTTCACCTGCTGGTACTGAACTGGGTTGTAGCAGCCAGTAACAAGAAGAAGGTACTTTTTCTCCTGCTTTTTGTGATGCCTCTTTTACTGTTAAGGAATAGATCAAATCACAAGGAGGCAGAAGAAAGAAGATTCCAAGGACAGCAGGAAGCTATAAACTGAGAGAAACTATGAGAGAATCTATGAATCTTTGAATCTATGAATTCTAAGAATCTATGAATTCTTTTTTTCCTGGAATTGTCTTGAAGAGGTTTCAAGAACTTTTGCAGTTCTCTTTGATGCAATGGCTTTTCCAGCCCTGACCATGGGAAACACAGGGAGAAAAAGATCCTGGTATCCAGTGAATGCATTTTCATTTACCTCTCCTGATGCCTATCCTAGAGAAAGGGAGGGAATCACAACTTCTGTACCTATTGGGTGTGAGCAAGGAGTTGAACTTTCCTTTCCCTGTGGGGTATTTTTAGTATGCTTAGAGGTATTTTTAGGCAGTGGAAGTCTTTCTTAAATGTTTGTGTGGCACAGCTGTCCCAGTTGGTTTATAAACTTTATTACTTTGCATTTCTTTGAAACACCCACACTGGAGATATTGTTCTTGGAAACTGAAATGAAAAGATTATGTAGAAGTATCTATTCATTACACAGATCTGGCAAAATACAGATACTGGGGCAGGGTTAAACTGCTATGAAAGTTTCTCCTTCCATGATCTTATTTCTATCCTTGGGGAAGATTGTGTGACAAAAGCTGCTCTGCATCCCCATTTTCATTACCCTTATTCCTGGAGTTGCTAGTGAGACAGTTGGGACATTAAGTAGAGAGTACATGGTTAAAACCTGTGTGGATGATAGGCATTGGAGAGTCATAAATAATACACCATACATAGTTTTCCTAAATTCAGCGTTAACTTTGGCTGTGTAACTAATGACAAGGTCAGCTGGGGCAAATCTGATATCCTTTCCAGTCCCAGTCATTAGAATCATAGAATGGTCTGGGTTGGAAGGGACCTCCAAAGGTCATCTAGTCACAGTATCACAGAATCATGGAATTATTGAGGCTGGAAAAGACCTCTGAGATCACTAAGTCCAGCCCATGACCTAACACCACCACAGCAGCTAAACCAGGCCACCACCTGCCATATCCAAGCTTTTCTTAAAGACTTCCAGGGATGGCGACTCCACCACCTCCCTGGGCAGTCCATCCCAGTGCCTAATCAGCCTTTCTGTCAGGAAGTGTTTCCTAATATCCACCTTAAACCTCCCCTGGCACAGCTTCAGGCCATGCCTTCTTGTCCTGTCACAAGTTGCCTGACCTCCACCTGACTACAACTTCCTTTTAGGTAGTTGTAGAGTTGTACAGTTTAGGTATTTGTAGACTACAACTTCCTTTGAGGTAGTTGTAGAGAGTGATAAGGTCCCCTCTGAGTCTCCTTTTCTCCAGGCTCCCTCACCCCCAGCTCCCTCACCCTTTCCTCATCAGACTTTCCCTCCAGTCCCTTCCCCAGTCTCATCACTCCTCTGGACCTGCTCCAGCACCTCAATATCCTTCCTGAAGTGAGGGCTCCAGAGCTGCAGACAGTGCTCGAGGTGAGGTCTCACCAGTGCTGAGCACAGGGCAGAATTCCATCCCTGCTCCTGCTGGCCACCACCATTCCTGACCCAGGCCAGGATGCCATTGGCCTTCCCTGCCCCCTGGGCACACTGCTGGCTCATGTCCAGCTGCTGCCACCCAGCACTGCCAGGTCCCTCTCTGCCAGGCTACTCTCTGGCCACTCACCCCTAGCCTGTAGCCTGCATGGGGTTGTTGTGGCCAAAGGGCAGGACCCTGCACTTGGCCTTGTTGAATCTCATACTCTGGTCCAGCCCCTTCTGCAGTAAGCAGGGACATCCTCAACTAGGTTTCTGAGGGATGACGTTTTTTTTTTCTCCCTTCTGCTAACTGAAATTTTGAATGTTCCTAATGGAATGAAACACTGGCCATTAGGCTGCCTAATAAGCTAAATAATTTGCTTAAATTCAATTTGGATACTGTCCTAGTTAGCACAGAGGCAGTATCCAGGATGATGGATATTGGCATTGCTCCATGAAGAACAGATTAGTGCCATGAAAACTATGTGTCCTAAGATGGCTGTATCTTTGTAGCAACTGCCCACTCCGTTTTCCAAAGGTTAATTTTGGTGCCAGCTTAGTGAGAAGCTGGTTCTGCAGTCCTTATGTTCTGTACTTGGATCTCCCACTGATTTTAATTTCTCTAAATCCACAGAAATCTTATGGGGGAAAGGATGACCAGACACTAAGAATTATTACTCCTCCTTACTGGGGAGCTGCTGTAGTCGTAGTAACCCCTGATAACGAGGTGCCCTTGGGTGACAAATGTGTGAACCCCATTACTGCTCCAGCAATGGAATTCCAGAAATGCTGAGGGCAGAGGATCTCAGAAGTCCTCTCAGAAGTCCTTTATTACTGTGTTGTAGAACTCCCAACATTGCAGAGTCTTAGAGTGCCCTTAACAAACAAAGTCCTGGAAGCCCTTAACAGGTGAAGCAGCTAATTAACAGAAGGTTGTACCTGATGACCTCTGAGGTCTTTTCCAACCTGGTTGATTCTGTTATTCTAAGTCAAAGTCCCTAGGAAGCCCTAAAACCCCCCAGGCTCCACTACTGCTCCAAGTAGCTGCTTAAATTCGCCTTCTTATCAATCACTTCACCAGTAAAACCCAGCCACATACGTAAGCTAAATGCATTCTTCCAATAAGAGGATCCAGTGTGTCAAGGAGGTGGCCTCTGCAGCATGTTCCAGTCCAAGGGTGCCAACATGTCAGGATGTTATTCTTGGCACACACAGAATCTTTTTGGTTTTGTCTTTGCAGTATGCAATTGGTCAGTAGGAAAGTATTTCACAATTCCATGCACTATGCACACATCCCAGAAGGACAGTGGCTGCAACAAATAGCCACAGAATCATGGAATCATAGAATTGTTAGGGTGGGAAGGGACCTCAAGGGTCGTCCAGTTCCAACCCCCCTGCCATGGGCAGGGACACCTCACACTACAGCAGGTTGCTCACAGCCACATCCAACCTGGCCTTCAAAACCTCCAGGGATGAGGCTTCCACCACCTCCCTGGGCAACTTTTTCCAGTGTCTCACCACCCTCATAGGGAACAACTTCTTCCTAACATCCAATCTGAATCTACCCATTTCTAGTTTTGCTCCATTCCCCCCAGTCCTATCACTACCCAACACCCTAAAAAGTCCCTCCCAAGCTTTCCTATAGAATAGGATAGGATAGGATAGGATAGGATAGGATAGGATAGGATAGGATAGGATAGGATAGGATAGGATAGGATAGGATAGGATAGGATAGGATAGGATAGAATAAACCAGGTTGGAAGAGACCTTTGAGATCATCGAGTCCAACCTATCATCCAACACCATCTAATCAACTAAACCATGGCACCAAGCACCCCATCCAGTCTCTTCCTAAACATCTGCAGTGATGGTGACTCCACCACCTCCCTGGGCAGCCCATTCCAATACTGGAATGACACAAGAAGGTCTCCTTGGAGCCTTCTCTTCTCCAGCCCCAAATGTCTCAGTCTGTCTCCACAGGAAAGGTGAACTTTTTAATTTTGAGTTTTATTTCAATGTCTCTCTGTTTCTGAGGTAGTTGTACTTCACATTTACAGCTTTAACACACAAGCCCCATGTACTTCAGAGAATGATGGTCTCTGCCAATGTGATGAGTATAACGCATGATGCTTTAAGGCTACAGAATTAAAGTCACTAGGAGGTCAGAAGAGATACTAATCTTAGTTCTGGCAGCTATCAATTAACCTTCTTTCCATATCAATCCTGAAGATGCTTTAGAGTCCTTCATTCTGTCCCAGTGCTATGGCCTTCTTACCCCCCTCCCACCCACCAGGCCTTCGAAGGGCAAGGCTGCCTGTGCATAACCAAACTTTCTTCATATTGTCCTGCTGTCACACCACCTGTGTGAGCTGCTGAGCTGCTGAGCTGCTGCCCTTTAATCCTTTTGCTCTGGCAGGAGACGACAGAATCCCCTACTTGCTGCATTTTCCCACAAGAAACCTCTAATTTCATCTTCTGATGTTGCTGCCAACGTTGTCACTGTGCCCTCGCACAGATCTCTCTCCCCACTTTTCCTTCTGTTATCCCATTTTCCCACACGGCCACTTCTTTGCCACTGTTGCCTCAGTGATATTCACATTCTAAGCTAATCTGTGTCATACCCTTTAGCCTGGGAATTTGTTAAACACAGAGGATGTGAGAATGTGGAGCAATCTCAACTAAGTCTTTTTATGAAAGAGCTTGAAAGCTTTGGTTATCAATAATTCGTGGTACCAATGATTACAAGTGACCACAGAGGATCTTCAAAAGCTGGTTGGTTTGTTTATTGCTTTATACAACTCTGGTGGTTTACATTTCCAGATGCTCCTTTCAGTTCAGATTCACTTCTCAAGCCAGCAAAGGCTGTTGCTATGTCTCTCAGAAGTGACTTTTCAACTCTTTCCCTACCTGCTGCCTTCCTGAGTCTCCAGCTAACACTTGGCAATGTAGCCTGGAAGGTAATTATGATGAGAAATCACAACCAAGCCACTTGGGGAACACCTTGAATAATTTTTGTAAGGATCAGTCCTGTAACAGATTTTATGTAGCACTTGATTGTTATCTATCTATCTTTTTTATTGTCTATCTATCTGTCTATCTTTTTATCTATTTTTATATCTACCTATGTACATATCTATTGATCTATTGTCTCTCTATTTTTGTGTCTATCTACTAATCTATCTATGTACATATCTATCTATTGTCTATCTACATATCTTTCTACCTATTTATCCAACTCCATATCTATCTATCTATCTATCTATCTATCTATCTATCTATCTATCTATCTTTCTATCTACATATCTACATATCTCTCTATCTACATATCTCTTTGTCTATCCATCTACATCTCTCTCTCTCTCTCTCTTTCCCTCTCTCTCTCTCTGTATAACACTTAACACTGCCCCTTTAAAAAAAGCAAAACCCAAAGAGAGAGCTTTGTTGATACCAGTGTAGGTAACTTGGAAGGGCAGTTTCACTTGGCACCATTTTGCCAACGTAGAGGAAATATGGTTTTATTTTTAGATATGAATTACAATAATCAGATGAATTGCTGTAATTTCAGTGAATCATCATTAGAAGGGATTGTAACAATGAAGAATAAAGACTGAAAATGTATGGGTTGCATTAAATCAGAAGTAATTCATAGAATCCAGGAAAAATTCAGGTTTGAGAGGACTTCTGGCAGCCCTGTAATCCTACCACGTGCTCAGAGCAGGATTCAGTTTTTTGTGAGAATCCTCAGAGATACCTGTCACTGAAGTCTTGAAAATCTCCAAGGTTGGAGATATCTTGACAGGAGAGAAGTATCTAGTGATGGATGGAAAGTGTGCTTCCTGCACCAATTATTGTGTAGGAATGCAGCCATTCAGAGAATTGCACTTGCTAATTTCAGCAGCTTCAGTGTGAGCAGCTGAATGCCTTAAACAAAGTTTGCCTTTTCTCTCCTGCTCTGGGCTTAGCCTTGCAGCCAGAAGGGGTTCAAAAAATCGTAATTTCAAAGCAATTTAAGAAAATCATCAGCTCTGTTTCTAGCTTTCTTGCACAACTGGGGCAATGGCATCCTGGCCTGATTCAGGAACAGTGTGGCCAGCAGGAGCAGGGAGGTCATTCTGCCCCTGTACACTGCACTGGTTAGGCCACACCTTGAGTACTGTGTCCAGTTCTGGGCCCCTCAGTTTAGGAAGGACATTGAGTTGCTGGAATGTGTCCAGAGAAGGGCAACAGAGTTGGTGAGGGCTTTAAAGCACAGCCCTATGAGGAGAGGCTGAGGGAGCTGGGTTTGCTTAGCCTGGAGAAGAGGAGACTCAGAGGAGACCTTCTTGCTGTCTACAGCTACCTGAAGGGAGGTTGTAGACAGGCGGGGGCTGGTCTCTTCTGCCAGGCAACCAGCACCAGAACAAGAGGACACAGTCTCAAGCTGCACCAGGGGAGGTTCAGACTGGATGTTAGGAAGAAATTCTTCATAGAGAGAGTGGTTGCCCATTGGAATGGGCTGCCCGAGGAGGTGGTGGAGTCACCATCATGTACTTTTCTAAAAGTCAGGATTTTTTCCTCAGCAAAACTAGAAGAGCAAGGATGATTTCTGGGATCCTGGCTGGCTAGCAATCTGACTTCATAGCAGAGGAGCTGGGGGTGTTTAGGAGGAGACTTGATAGGGTGCTTGGTTTCACGGTTTAATTGATTAGGTGGTGTTGGATGATAGGTTGGACGCGATGATCTTGAAGGTCTCTTCCAACCTGGTTTATTCTATTCTATTCTATTCTATTCTATTCTATTCTATTCTATTCTATTCTATTCTATTCTATTCTATTCTATTCTATCCTATCCTATCCTATCCTATCCTATCCTATCCTAATTACCACATAGAAATGAATAGTGTCTGCAATTGTGCTTGGTAAACTCTGTGGTCTATTTTTTTTTGTGTGCTTTCTCTCCATGTCACCACTGACAAAAGGTATCCTGAATTTGCTATCTGCTTTCTGTCTCAGCTTTATAAAGTAATGATTAATATCCAATCTGGGAGTGTGATTTCAGGTGTAATGCTAATGAGAAATGTCTGGTGGAATTTGTAAAACCATAGTAGTAGTAGTTCACTGCACAAGTGTGTGTGCTTACCCAGCAGAAACTGTTACAGAGGATGTATTGGACTCCTGCCAGCGTGAGGTGCATACATTAAACAATAACCAGAGCTGGAGGTGTGCAGTGATTAAGGTGCATAATTTGTGGTATGAGCCTTTCCCTTTCAAGAGGGGTTAAGTGGTTAATCTAATCTTATGTAAAGACTTCAGAATATCTTTGGCGACTTGTATACATCCTGGGCTGCATCAAAAGGTGTGTTGCCAGCAGATCCAGAGAGGTGATTCTGCCACTTTACTCTGGTGACACCTCACCTGCAGTACTGTGTGCAGGTCTGGAGCCCTCAATATAGGAAAGACATAGAATCATCAGGACCTGATGGAGAGGGTCCAGAGGAGAGCCAGGAGAATGATCAGGGGGTTGGAGCAACTCTGCTATGAGGACAGGCTGGAGAAGAGGAGGCTCCAGGGAGACCTAATAGCAGCCTGCCAGCACCTGAAGGATGGGGAGAGTCTGTTTACAAAGGCCAGCAGTGACAGGAACAGGAACAATGGCTTTAAGCTGGAGAAGAGCAGATTTAGATTGGATGTTAGGAGCAAGTTCTTCGCTGTGAGGGTGGTGGAACACTGAAACAGGTTGCCCAGGGAGGTGGTTGTGTCCCCATGCCTGGAGCTATTCAAGGTGAGGCTCGACGAGGCCCTGGGCAACCTGATCTAGTTGGGGATGTCCCTGCTGACTGTGGGGAGGTCAGAATGGATGACCTTTGGAGGTCCCTTCTAGCCCAGACAATTCTATGATTCTATGATTCTATGATTCTATGATTCTATGATTCTATACCATACTTGTTCATGATACAATTGCTAAGGGCTGAGCTTGGTTACAGCAAGAGGTCACTGCAAGTTTTCCTCTGCAGCTGCCCCTGAGTTGAAGAATACTCAGTCCTGGAAGGAAGACCTCACAATTCCATGCAGAGTCCCATGCCAAAGTGACAGCTAAATTCTTTTACACACTTTTTGATAGTTTTAACCATCCCTTCCTCAGTATATCAGAATATTTTATTCCCAGTCATGGAATTAGCAAAACATAATGATGTCAAGTGTGCAGAGCTAAAGAACAGTCACACTTCTGTTTAAGTGAGGAATTTAAAAGTGAAAGGATGCGATTCATTCAGGTAGATACCAGGCCATGAAACTCCAGCCTCGTGAATAGAATAGAATAGACCAGGTTGGAAGAGACCTTCAAGATCATCGGGTCCAACCTATCAACTTCGGTAACTTCAGCTGCTGCTCACATATCTTTGTGCAGTGTATGCATACATTATGCATATAAGTACTTGGAACTGCTAGAGTCACAGAATTGTTAGGGCTGGAAGGGACCTCAAGGTTCATCTAGTTCAAATCCTCCTGCCATGGTCAGGGACACCTCACACTAGGTTAGGTTGCTCAGATCCACATCCAGCCTGGCCTTAAAAACCTTCAGGGATGAGGCTTCCACCACCTCCCTGGGCAACCTGTTCCAGTGTCTTCAGTGTCTGTCCAGTTCCTGCATTTGGCTAAGCTGTGGGTGAGAGCATAAGGAACCACAGAAAGGTGGCTGGACAGGCTGGCTATTCCCTTCCTGCAGACTCCAGTGTTTCCAGCTTAACAAAAGTTGTATACTGTTGATGTAGAATTCCATAGAGTGGACAAACATTTTGTTTAAACACAGCCCTGTAGAAAGGCCTGAGCTGAACCAGCTGTGCAGATCCATACACTGTACTGCACAGGGCAGATCTGTGTGACTATGTTTTTTCCATTTGACTACTCCATCTCCAACAGGGTAGTGCTCTGCTTATGTCAGCTACTGTTCAGCAATTTGCTGCATCAATCTTCCAAGGCAGCACTGATTACCTTGGAGAGGGGTTCTGTTTCATCAAAAGAAATTATAACAACTATGATATTCTGGGTGAAGGAGGTGAGGAGGTTTATTTCAAAATCCCAAGGCCACTCTTGTGGGTTTTTTTATTGAAACAATTACACCAAAGATTGCCAAGCTTACAGTCAGTCTGTGTAATGTTGCAGTTACTGAAAATGTGTCTGCCAAGGAAGATAATAGTAATTTGTGGTACCCGTGGTTAGAAGTCATCACAAAAGATCTTCAAAAGCTGGTTGGTTTGTTTATTGCTTTATACAACTCTGGTGGTTTACATTTCCAGATGCTCCTTTCAGTTCAGATTCACTTCTCAAGCCAGCAAAGGCTGTTGCTATGTCTCTCGGAAGTGACTTTTCAACTCTTTCCCTACTTGCTGCCTTCCTGAGTCTCCTGCTAATGCTTGACAATGTAGCTTGGAAGGTAATTATGATGAGAAATCACAACCAAGCCACTTGGGGAACATCTTGAATAATTCTTATAAGGATCAATCCTGTAACGGGTTTTATGTAGCATCTTACTGTTGTTGTCTGTCTGTCTGTCTGTCTGTCTGTCTGTCTGTCTATCTATCTATCTATCTATCTATCTATCTATCTGTCTGTCTATCTATCCATCCATCCATCCATCCATCTATCTACATATCCATCTATCTATCTATCCATCTATTGATCCATCTATCTATCTATCTATCTATCTATCATCTATCTGTCTATCTGTCTATCTATCCATCCATCCATCCATCCATCCATCCATCCATCCATCCATCCGTCTATCTACATATCCATCTATCTATCTATCCATCTATCGATCCATCTATCTATCTATCTATCTATCTATCTATCTATCTACATCTCTCTCTCTCTCTCTTTCACTCTCTCTCTCTCTGTCTTTCTCTCTCTCTCACCATCCGTCTATCTATCTACATGTCTGTCTATCTATCTATCTATCTATCTATCTATCTATCTATCTATCTATCTATCCATCTATCTATCCATCTACCTACCTACCTACCTATCTATCTGTCTATCTATAAATTGTAACAGTGACAATATTCTGTGTGAAGGAGGTGAGGAAGTTAATTTCAATGTCCTAAGGTCACTCTTCTGTTTTGTATTGAAGCAATTATACCTAAGATTGCCAAGCTTACAGTCAGTCTGTGTAATGTTGCAGTTACTGAAAATGTGTCTGCCAAGGGCTGTAACTTCCCAGCTGTGGTAAGAGTGGTCTGCGTGGTAGGCCTTTTCATAAAGTTGTCTTAGGTCAAATGATCATGATTTGAACTCTCAAATACCAATGTTTAATTTCAAATAATCATGGTTTGAGCTTTCAAGTATGCATGTTTAACATGATTTTAGCTTTCAGATATCAATGTTTCGCTTCCTGTCACATTGACAAAACAGTGTTCTGTCTCAGTGGAGTGGTAGATGTGCTAGTTCAGGCTTTAGTTCTCAAGATGTACAGGCCTTAGGTATGTGGTGTCCTTTTTGCATCCCAAATTTCCCTTGCAGCTTATGAAAAGCTTGAATGCAATAGCACTCCTTAGTGTGAAGACAGAAAGCAGTTTAAGAAGATTAATTATCTCATTGATGTAAACACTGTCTAGGCAACTAATGTGCTGTGGCTCTACTCATTATATCAAACTCAATCATTTCATTGTTGCCTTGTCCTCCTCCTCATTTTATTTCATCTCCATCTGCTCACTCTCTCATCTTCTTGCATGAAGTGCCCAAGCTTACTTGAGCAAAATGTCTTCTACTGAAATAGGGTCTAGCTCCCCACAGCCCTGCAGTACAAATGCAATCCTGGTGCTCGTGCTGTTACTAATTTGACCTTTTGCTCCTTGCGTGACTTTTGAAAAGTATAATTCCTATTTTGGAGAGAGCTGAGCTATGTGCAAGTGAATGTGAAGCTTAAAACTGATCACATCTTACTAGAGCCCTTTAAAAGAAGGGTGCTAGCCTAAACTAGTCATCAAAGCTCGTCTCATTATTGTGGTATCATCAGAGGCTGGTGGTATTTCTTAGGGTGGAATGAATGATATTTGCAGAGGATGATTCATCCTCCTCTAATGTAGTAGAGCTTAGTCACCTGCTGGAGTGTCTCTCTGTGAACTATATAATAAGACCATAGGAAAGCTTAGATCTGGTGCCTGGCTTGACTGAATCATACTGCAAGTGTACTGGGCAACCCTCTGTTCCTGATTCTGTGCTGTGCTCCAGCTGCCAAAAAAATTCTTTTTCTCTTGCATTATGATGGTCTTTTAGAAGCATAAATTTTAGCAGTGAATGCCCTGGGCTTTAGGACTTTAATCACTTCATATAGAGACAATATAATTAAACCATTTAAAAGTCCTTTCTGTTTGTTCTCTCTTAACAATATCTCTTATTAAATACAGAGGAAGAGACCATTGTGTATATGCACAGTAAAGCTTGAATCAAATAGCTAAGTGTTAGACAACATTCTTCAGAAGTTTGTGTGCAAGTAAATCTCTCTCCTGCTGTTTGCCACATTGGAGAGCTTTTCCTGATTTGCTTCCTGGATAAAGCCAGGTGGTCTCTAAAGGTTTCAATTCATTCTTCCTCTTCTTTACTGCTGTACTATCAATGCAGATCACAGTATCACAGTACATTAGAGGTTGGAAGGGACCTCCAGAGATCATCCAGTCCACCCCCTCCACCAGAGCAGGATCACCCAGGGCAGTCTGCACAGGAATGCATCCAGGTGTGTTTTGAATGTGTCCCGAGAAGGAGACTCCACAGCCTCTCTGGGCAGCCTGCTCCAGGGCTCTGTCACCCTCACTGTAGAGAAGTTTCTCTTCATGCTGAGGTGAAATCTTCTATGTTCAAGCTTCTACCTGTTGTTCCTTGGCTTATTACTGTGCACCACCAAAAAGAGCTTGGCCCCCTTCATTTGACACCCACCCCTCAAGTATTGATAAACATTGATCAGATCCCCTATCAGTCTTCTCTTCTCCAGACTAAGCAGCCCCAGGGTTCTCAGTCTCTCTTCATAGGAGAGATGCTCAAGTCCCTTAATCATCCTTCTAGCTTTCCACTGGACTCTCTCCAGCAGGTCTCTGTCTCTCTTGAACTGGGGAGCCCCAAACCGGACAGAGTATTGCAGGTGTGGCCTCAGCAGGGCAGGGCAGAGGAGGAGAAGAACCTCCCTAGCCCTGCTGGTCTAGGGAGATGAAATATTCCCTTCAGAAAGGGCTGGTTTAGTGTAGTAGTGTGGAGGTGTAACAGAGAAACAGCCATTGGGTTTCCAGCTCTGGTCACTCTGGCAAACCATGAAAGAGGTAAACAGAAAGGCAAAGACAGTGGAATGATTTGATATCAGTCCTTACTTTCTTCAAACTGAGAAGGTCTTTCTGGGTTGGCTTTGTTTCTTTACTGTCCTTTGCTATACTAATGTTTTGTAACTAGAAAACAAAGAATAGAGATGCAAACATGATAGGTCAGTGCATTTGGTTTGGAATCAGAAATATCTCCCTGTAATGAAGTTGTGATTTCAAAGTACTGCAAAACAGCACAGCTAAGGTTTCCCCTGCCAGAGCAGGATCACCTATACCAGGAATGCATCCAGGTGGGGTTTGAATATCTCCATAGAGGGAGAATCCACAACCCCCCTGGGCAGCCTGTTCCAATGTTCTGTCCCCCTCACAGTGAAAAAAGATTTCCTCATGTCCTCATATTTCACTTAAAATCAGGTAGCAAATGAAAAGAACAAGATAAATCCCTGAGGACTATTGGGAACTCCTGCTCCGAGATCGCTGGCTCTGTTCCTAAGAAAGTTAGCTTTGAAAGCAGTCTGGCACCTGAGTTTGAACTGGCAATTTCACTACCAGCCTTCTGTAACAAAAATGGGTTGTTCTGGGCTTTTCCCTGCCATCCTGCTGTCATTGTGTATCACTGATATAAGTAAGCAGGGAATACTGAGATTGCAGAATATCTTTAGCTGGTTGCATTAGTCACTGGGTATTGTGCTCTGGTGCTTCTGCTTGCTTGCTTTAATACCCTTACATACTCAACTGTGCAGCAAATAAACATCATATCACTAACAAAAAGTATAGCTCTGGGTTTACTTGATCAGTTCACAGAATCACAGGATGTTAGGGATTGGAAGAGACCTCCAAAGATCTTCCACTCCAACCCCCCTGCCAGAGCAGGACCATAGAATCCAGCACAGGTCACACAGGAACACATCCAGACAGGGATGGAAAGGTTCCAGAGAAGGAGACTCCACAACCTCTCTGGACAGCCTGTTCTAGTGCTGTGTGACCCTCACAGTGAAGAAGTTCCTCCTCATGTTGAGGTGGAACCTTCTGTGCAGTAGTTTCCATCCATTGCCCCTTGTCGTATCCCAGACTCTAACTGAGCAGAGCCTATCCCCTCCCTCTTGAATCACAGCCTGCAGATATTTATAGACATTGATTAAATCCCCTCTCAGTCTTCTCCTCTCCAGACTAAACAGCCCCAGGGCTCTCAGCCTCTCCTCACCAGGCAGTGCTCCAGTCCCTTCATCATCCTTGTAGCCCTCCCTTGGACTCTCTCCAGCAGACCCCTGTCCCTCTTGAACTGGGGAGCCCAGAACTAGATGCAGTATTCCAGGTGAGGTCTCACCAGAGCAGAGTAGAAGGCAAGAAGAACCTCCCTGGATCTGCTGGACACACTTCTCTGACTGATCTTGTCAGGTTTGAGTTTCTTCATCAGTGACCTGAGTAGAATCAGAACACTAAGATGGCTATGAGGTGCCTACCGATGAAGCTGACTTTAAAACTCCTGAGTTGCACCCTGTCTTTCCTCACTTGTAACTCTATCCCCTGGCCAGTCTACCTGTGGTATTTGAAGCATGGGGACTAGATTGAGCCAAATAATCCAAGTGAATGCTATATCTAATAGATTTTTCTGTCCTGTTGCACATCATTTTTTTAAAGGATTGAAGCTGCACATCAGAACATAAAGAGTGTCACTGTTGTAGAATAAGAGAAAAGATGAACTCTTTTCCCTCTAATGCCTCTTAGTAATTCCTTCAACAAGCTTGTTCTTCATCTAATGGCAGCCAATATATACTTGCTAGCAATTGTGCATGAGTGGACAAGACTAAGTGCTTAGGATAAAAAGACAGAATACAGAATTAACCAGGTTGGAAAAGATCTTTGAGATCATCAGGTCCAACATATCACCCAACACCATCTAATCAACTAAACCATGGCACCAAGTGCCTCATCCAGTCTCTTTTAAAACACTTCCAGGGATGGGGACTCCACCATCTCCCTGGGCAGTACATTCCAATGGCCAGTCTCTCTGTCTGTGAAGAATTTATTCCTAACATCCAGCCTAAACATCCCCTGGCGCAGCTTGAGACTGTGTCCTCTCCTTCAGTCACTGTTGCCTGCCTGGGAGAAGAGACCAACCCCCACCTGGCTACAACCTCCCTTCAGGTAGCTGTAGAGAGCAAGAAGGTCTCCCCTGAGCCTCCTCTTCTCCAGGCTAAACACTCCCAGCTCCCTCAGCCTCTGCTCACAGGGCTGTGCTCCAGACCCCTCCCCAGCCTTGTTGCCCTTCTCTGGACACCTTCCAGCATCTCAACATCTTTCTTAAATGGAGGAGCCCAGAACTGGACACAGGACTCAAGGTGTGGCCTAACCAGTGCTAAGTACAGGGCACAATGACTTCCCTGCTTCTGCTGGCCACACTATTGCTGACCCAGGCCAGGATGCCATTGGCCTTCTTGGCCACCTGGGCACACTGCTGGCTCATGTTCAGCTGTGGTCGACCAGTACCCCCAGGTCCCTCTCTGCCTGGCTGCTTTCCAGCCACTCTGACCCCAGCCTGTAGCACTGCATGGGGTTGTTGTGTGTAAAACTTGACATTTAAATGTTTTAAATCTCCTGCCCTTGGACTCTGCCCATTCCTCCAGCCTGTCCCTCTAAAAGATCAACCTGTACCCTCTAAAAGATCAACACCTGTCCCACCAGAATGGTTATTAATTTTGTTGCGCCTTAATGAGATAATCCCATAGGGATTTGGGTCAGATTTTTCTCTCCAGGTTTCTAGTGATAGGAGGAGAGGCAGCAGGCCCAGCATGGAACAAGAAAATTATATCTTAGTGTAAGGAAAAAGTGTTACACACATCAGGGGTTGGACACTGCCACAGGTTGTTTAGAGTGCCTGTGAAAAGATCACTATCCTTCAAGGTACTTGAGAGTTCTCTGGACTGAGTAACCTGATCTGATGAAACCTGTGTGGTCAAACTGTGTGAACTATGGGCTCCTCAATTTAAGAAGGACATTGAGACACTTGAACATGTCCAGAGAAGGGCAGCGAGGCTGAGGAGAGGTCTGCAGCACAGCCCTGTGAGAGGAGGCTGAGGGAGCTGGGGGTGTTTAGCCTGGAGAAGAAGAGGCTCAGGGGAGACCTTATTATTCTCTATAACTACCTGACGGGGGTTGTAGCCAGATGGGGGTTGGTCTCTTCTCCCAGGCAACCAGCAACAAAACAAGAGGACAGTCTCAAGTTGCACCAGGGGAAGTTTAGGCTTGAGGTGAGGAGAAAGTTCTTCCCAGAGAGCAATTGGCCATTGGAATGTGCTGCCCAGGGAGCTGGTGGAGTCACCATCCCTGGAGGTGTTCAAAAAAGGATTGGATGTGGCACTTGGAGCCATGGTTTAGTTGTCATGAGGTGTTAGTTATTAGGTAATAGGTTGGACTTGATGATCTCTGAGGTCTTTTCCAACCTGGTTGATTCTATGATTCTATGATCCAAAATCCTTCAGAGAGTTTGACAGTAGCTTCAAAGAAGGTTTGTAAAAACATTACTTCTTATGTCCTCCAATTCCTATGCAGTAGCTCCACTGCATACCTATAAATGAAAGTTGGCTTGTAATAGCAAAATGCTGGGGTATTTTATTAGCAGGTTAATTTCCCTCAGTGCCAAGCTCTGAAAGAAATATGCTGCCAGTGTTTCTCTGGGTCATCTCTTCACACGGAACTGAAGAGCTGAGTCTAGTGCTCTTTGCAGTCCTGCTTTGGTCTTTGGATCAGGTCTTACATCCCAAGAGTGGGGGGATTTGTGTGCAATCTGCAGGCTGAAATGAAGTTTTTTGTGCGTGATGGATATCGGACTGCACGAAAGAAACGGGGGAAATAAACTCTGTGCCGGGCAGAATTCGCCACAAGATGTCTCATGTCTCACTATGGTTTTACCACGGCGGCAGGGAGCTATCCAGCCAAGTCTGGTGAGAGCAATGTGAATGACTTGATTTAGATTCTTCTGGGGAGTATGTTAAGAACACATAAAAATAGACTGGATGTGGAATCCAGGCATGAAGTGTGTGTTCTTCAAGGGCTGATTAAAAATAAATACATGGAGGCTAACATTAGTGAATATGAACAAAATTCTCCGGAAAGGGGAGGAAAGTGAACAGTCAAAGCTGAAGCGCCCCACGAGAGGAATGATCACACGTTATCAACCAGGGTCATCAGATCTCATTTGTTATATCCAACAGTCTTTACTAAGTAAGCCAAGAGGATTTCTAAGGCTTCGGTGTTCCTTTACAGCCTGTTTCCGGGCCACTTAACATTGTGGGTCAGGCTGTGGAGTACCTTCAGGTAACTTTTCATCATTTTGGGCTCTGGGAATGCAGACCAGAGCCTGCAGGCAGGTGCATGTGTAGGACATTGGGCACAGTCCTTAAGAGTTATGTGCATGTGCTCAGAATGCATTCTCAGGTGGCATTGTGCCCATTCATACCTACACGATTTCTGCCGGAGCAGACTCTCCCCTTAGTCTGGGGTGTTGCTTGGGTGAGGATCACTTCATGCCCAGTTACCCATTTTCTTTATAGCAGTTGCAGGAAAGCGTTAAATCCGAATTGCTCCAATAGCTGGCCAAAAGAGTGCGTATCCCCTACTCGGAAGCCTCTATCGCCCCGACAAATACCGGCGATCCGTTTTCCTGCCCGGGCTCGTCCAAGCTGTGGTTGCTGGCGGTGCGGGAGGTGCCATCGCGCAGTGTCGAGCGGCCGGTGGTTCCCGGCGTGTAGGTGCGGAGGCGGCTCGGGTAGCTCCGGGAGCTCCCCTGCCGGCGCACGCTGCTCGTACAGGTGTGTGTCAGTGCAGAGGCGACCCGTACGAGACGGGGGAGAGTTCGCTCACTAGCCAGGGTGGTGGGGCCGTGCCGTGGAAGCCGTTCCGGGAACGGAAACCTTCAGATTGGTCTTTACCGCCGGTGCGGAGCCTCCCCCTCGCTCACCCTCCGCCAGGGCCGGGGACCGGCGCGCTGGCCGCTCCCCGGGTGGGGCGGGGCGGGGCGGAGCCGCCCCCCCTCGGTCCGCGCCCCGCCCGCTGCACGAGCGCGGCCGCGCCGGAGCGGCTGCCGGAGTGGCGGGCCCGGGTCGCGGTCCCCGCCCGCTCTGCCCTGCCCGCGCTCCCCGCCCCGCGTGTCCGACGCGCTGCCGCCTGCCACCGAGCCGCCTCCGCCCGCCGTGGATGCGGCCGGGGAGCGGGCGGAGCGCGGCGCCGCGGAGGGGGGGCCGGCGCGGCTGCCGGAGCCCACGTACATGCGAGTGCCCTCTCCGCTCACCAGCATGCTTTACTTCCAGATGGTGATCATGGCAGGGACCGTGATGCTGGCTTACTATTTCGAGTACACGGACACCTTCACGGTCAACGTGCAAGGCTTCTTCTGCTACGAGGGCGCGTACCGAAAGCCCTACCCGGGCCCGGAGGACCGCAGCGCCGTGCCCCCGGTGCTTCTTTACTCGCTGACCGCAGGCGTGCCCGTGCTGGTGGTAAGCAGGGGCTGCCCGCGCCGCCTCTCTGGCAACTTGTTGGGCTGGACCGGACCGGGCCGGGGCTCAGCGCGGCCGGAGCGGCACCGCCGGCGGTGTAGCTCTGGGGTGGGCCCAGCGGGCGGGGACCCTCCGCGCTGCGGGCGCTGCGGGGCTGTGTCTGGGCCGCTCGGGCCTCGGTGGGCAGCGCAGCCGAGACTGGCCCCGGCCGCAGCCGCTGCCCACCTCGCGCCTCCGAAGAGTATTTTTAGCTCCGCTTTATGTAACTGGCGGTGCCTGTGCTGCCAGCCCCCTTCGGCTCTTTTCGGTAAAAATAATCTTCCACGATTTGAAACGTGTATCCGCTGCAGATAGGTGAATTAGAAAACCCCTCTGTCGCGTTTTCTTTTTCTTTCTCTCTTTCTTTTCTTTTCTTTTCTTTTTTTATTTTTTTTTGGTGGGCTTTTGGAGAGCAAACTGATGTGCGAGGAACAGGGAGGCAGTCCTGCTGCCTTGGTTGTCTCCATATGTCAGCGTTACTGATGTGTGTGCACGCTGAGCCTGTGTGCCTCTAATTGGATATGATCTTCTGTCAGCCCGGTTTACACAGCTGTATTTAAGAGGAGGTCTATTCCGTTAATTTACCTTCGGATTTTGGGGGGGGAGGGGGCGGGAAGGGAATATCTAAGAGGGCAAAGCAGTGATGTCTTCCCTTCAAGCTGTTGAATGTACTATTTGTGTTCTCAGCTAACAAGGGCATGAGAGCATAATGTAATAACCTATGAACGTAATGTGCAGCAATGACTGAAAGGGAATGAGACGGGATTATTCAACTATGGTTTTATATGGACCCACTAGGTGCATGCACACTTACACATCCAACTCTTACTTATTTATTTTAGAGAGCTGTGAGCATTAGAATAATTAAGAAAAGAAGCCCAATAATGAGTGGTCTCATAAGACAGTGATAATCAGATTCACAAGTGAGTTCATTTTCAGATCAATATAAACAAAACATGAGAAGGTAATTCTTCATCAGGGTGATGTGGTGGTAAACCCAAACACGATTCCCTTCTGCATTTGTAGTGCCATGAGGTCTCGGATGGTGTCCAACGTAAACCCTCATGGCCAGGCTCAGCCTTAATATTTGAGACCTTGTTCTTTTTTCTCTGGGGATTGAGCTACATCATTTGACAGGGTATGCTATGTAGCCTCTTGGGTTTGTTTTCCTTCTGGTTTTAACATCAACTGATGGACTGTTTTAGGTACTTGTTTGTCTGCCTTTTTTTTTTTTGAGCCTCCAAATGCTGCTGAGATCCTAACAGGGTTTTTCTGTGGCTGATGTTTTTCTGCTGTTTGCATGTGGTGTTTGTTGGGCTTTTAATTCCATTTCTTCTGCGTGGCTCAGGAAGTTGTAACATCTCTTCTTCAGTGAAATGGATTGGTAGTTTCCCTTCGTTTCCTGCTATATGATTACATCAGAGAAATCACCACGACACTTTGGGTTAGCAATCTTGTAATTAGCCTTTCTAAAAAGCTAATAATAGAATTTGATGGTATTTAACTCTGCTTCCTCTCCCAGTCACCAGTCTCTGGGGAAAATGACATGCAGTGGGAGGTCAGGGCATGGAAAATTGACACTGAAGGTGCCTGTGTTACATTTGTATGTTCATTTTCTTTTGTTAAATGGAGAACTTAGCCCCTGAGAATCTAATGACTTCAACAGCCTGAAATCTAATAATTAACATTATTAAATAAAGGCAAACATTTTCCAGGTTTCAGACAGAATTCTCTTCTGGTTCTCCTCTGGGCACTCCTCCTGGACATAGTGTTGATGTGGGATAGTTGTGCAGGCTATGGCCAGACAGGTGATAAGGTAATGTTTCTTCACCGGGGCAAATTTTGTGCTTTTAGGAGCAGTTGAAATTTGTTCTCAGAGTTTCAGAGTCTCGTTGGATTCACCTCTGTTTGATATTTTTTCTTGTCTGTGACAGTTTAAGCATAGATGTTAAGTGTAAATTTGGTTGGGTGCTTCTTTTTTCTGTGAATGAATTATACAAATGAGCCATGCAACAAAGCTGTAGTTTTGCCTGTAAAGATGCAAGTGTAGACCAGTCCAGGAGATGGATTTCTCTGAATGAAGTTGTGCTATTTTCACCTCCAAATCATGATTGTCTCGGAATATAGTTTATTAAATACTTGTGAGAGGTTTTGGTTGGTTGGTTGGGTTTTTTTGTTGGCTTTTTAAAGCTGCATTTTTTATTTTCTTCTGGTTTGTCTGGGCTTATTGCTGTTACTGGTGTCTTGAGGTAGAGCAGCAGAGTCCTTGCCTTGGTGTTCAGGGTAACTGGTGTTATTTTGAGGGATGGAACCTGTTGGGTTAGAGCCATAGCATGCTTCAAGGTAACCCAGGTTCTTTTAATGTGACTTAATTGCTGCATGGCATTGAGTTTTACTGGAAGTTGCTCTAAAATGAGAGAATAGATGACTTTTTCAGTGACTTTCCACTTTCCATCCTGGCTATTAAAAAACTGTAAAAGTCAAGTATTAGTAGCTGAGTCTGTCTTGATGAGATTCTCATCAGCAATGGGCATCTTGCTGCTGTGAGGCTGTGACACAGCTGCTCAGCCAGATCTGCAGTAGCAGACGTGAGTGTCAAGCCGTGTGGTAGAGCTGACCGTGGTCACAGTGTGTGCTGAGAAATAAGTGATGAGAAGTAAGTGATGAGCTGGGCCATTTGACAGGGATGTGCCTGTGATCACTATGTTCATCCTGGAAACTTTCCTATTCTTTAAATACTTTAAAACGCTGCTTCCTGCTAATGTATTCCTGCAGCACTGCTGCCACACTTCCACTCCCGAGTCCATCTGCTTCTCCATCCTCACTCCCTCCATGTCATCTGAGGATACGTGCAACTGGCTATCAGGTCATGGGTCCTCAGGAGTCTGATCTTGGAAATGAGGTCTCAGGGATAGAGCAGAGACAGTTTGCTCTTCTGTAATGCTTGACCTGCAGGTGCTTTAATATGGGAAAGGAAAACTGGGAGGACTGAAGGGAGGTTTGGTACTCTGCTCTTGAGACTCACTGGGCTTGTAACAGTCTTGGGCAAGTACTTACAGAGTACTTGGTGAGCCCAGAAGTGGTCAGGCAGCTGGTCTAGGTCTTTCAACGGAACCATTTTGTTCCACAATATCTCCTAGGTCATGTAGGAGCTAGAATGAAGGCAAATTGTTGTGTTATCCACTTCAACAGTCTGCTAACAGACACAGCTGCTTGAAGTCCCTGCAGCTTTAGAGTTGGACTACATGAAAGTGTTTGGGTGGGATGGACATTCTGATGGAATGTGTCTTTGCCCATGGCAGGGGGTTTGAAACTAGATAATCTCTAAGGTCCCTTCTAAACCATTCTGTGATTCATAGATAGAACAGCAATTGCAAGAAACCTATAGAGGAATCTAGTTGCTGTTCTGTGGAATGAGAAGAGTTTCTTCCTTTCCCTTTTTCTGGTTGGTTTCCCAGCTTCTCTGCAGATTCCATTAATTGAAGCAGGTTACACTACAGTATTGCTTTTCTGTTTCCTATAGGATATCTCTAAAGAGTATTTCTTGTCTGTGAAGTCTGCAGTTTGAGTTCTTCCACCAGAGAACTTTGAGGGTCCAAATGTTTTCATGTGTGGGCTGAAAACAACTGCAGCTTAACAAAATACGTGGAAGGTCTTCTAAGTCATACATTTAGGCACAGGTCAAGTAATGCCTTGAATGAGTAGATGTGTTTGCATAAGGAGCATTAAGCAGACCAAAATACAGGTGATGTTGAAACTGCAATTAGAAGAAGAACGGAAAATTGATAAGTAGGAGAGAGACTGTTTGCAAAGGCCTGCAGTGACAGGATGAGGGGCAATGGCTTTAGACTAGAGCAGAGCAGACTGAGATTGGATGTGAGGAAAAAAATTCTTTACTATGAGGGTAGTGGAACACTGGACAGGTTGCCCAGGCCTGAGGCCCCATCCCTGGAAATATTTAAGGTGAGGCTCAACAAGGCCCCAGGCAACATGGTGTAGCTGGGGATGTCCCTGCTGACTGCGGGGAGGTTGGACTGGATGACCTTTGAAGGCCCCTTCCAACCCAGACCATTCTATGGGGTACTGTGATGGAAGAATGAGACTTCCACACAGACAGTGCCCTTGTGGGTTCCCTTCTTCCTCTTTGTCACTCATGATTGACAGAGTACTGCTGTCCCTGTGCTCCTGTCTTTACTGCCTGTAGCATTGGTAGCCACAAATCTCTGCTAGGCCAAAGAAATTCTCAATACACCTCTTTTAAAAAAGAATAATAACAATAAAAAAGTCTTAAAGGTGGAGATGGCAAGAAATGCATCTTTGATTTGAGCCTGTTCGTATATGTAATAAGCATAAGAGTGCTAGTTGAGAGCTGGATGCTATTTAAGCCATTTCCCAAAGTGCCACTTCTTGTTCAGTGGGCTGGTTGCTTTTTTCAGACTTGTTATGACAGATGTAGTTTGGGAAATACATGTCAGGCTGATCCTTTAGCTTCCAGGAGAAATGCTTTGTAGAACAGTTAAAGGGGGACAGGGATCTGCTGGAGAGGGTCCAGTGGAGCGCTATGAGGAGGATGATGAAGGGACTGGAGCACTGCCTGATGAAGAGAGGCTGAGGGACCTGGGGCTTTTTAGTCTGGAAAAGAGAAGACTTAGAGGGGATCTAACAGATGTTTATAAATATCTGAGGGCTGGGTGTCAGGAGGGGACAGCCTCTGCTCAGTTGCAGTCTGTGATAGGACAAGGGGCAATGGATGGAAACTACAGCACAGAAGGTTCCACCTCAACATGAGGGTCAGAGAGCACTAAAACAGGCTGCCCAAAGAGACTGTGGAGTCTCCTTCTCTGGAGCCTTTCCATCCCTGTCTGGATGTGTTTCTGTGTGACCTGTGCTGGATTCTGTGGTCCTGCTCTGGCAGGGGGGTTGAACTCGATCTCTTTGGGTCCCTTTCAACCCCTGACATCCTGTGAACTGTGAGACTAGTTTCTCATGTTTTCAAAAGCTCTGGAGTGATCAGGTTTTGCATTATTTCTTCCTGGTAAATCTTCATGATTTTGGCCTCTCAAGATGCTGTTAACTACACTTGAGTATCTCTTCATGAGTCCACGCATGAAGATGGCTTTACCTAAAATGTCAAAACTGTTGAATCAAGTATAGGTGTAAAACTCAATGTATTGGACCTGACATGGACACTGACTGTTGTGTAAAAGTCAGGAGGAGATAATGGCACACTTCCATTAAGACATAAGAGGGACAAGGATCTACTGGTTAGAGTCCAACAGAGGGCTATGAGGGTGACGAAGGGACTGGAGCACTGCCTGATGAGGGAAAGCTGAGGGGCCTGGGGCCGTTTAGTCTGGAGAAGAGAAGACTGAGAGGAGATTTAATGAATGTAAATACTTGAGGGCTGGATGTCAAGAAGGAGGGGACAGGCTCTGCTCAGTTGCACCCTGTGGTAGGACAAAGGGTAATGGATGTAAACTATAGCACAGGAAGTTCCACCTCAACATGAAAAGGAACATCTTTACTGATGGTCACAGAGCACTGGAACCTCTCCTCAGAGAGGTTCAACCTGTTCCAGTGTCTCACCACCCTCCTAACACCCCATCTCAATCTACCCACTACACATCCTAAAAAGTCCCTCCCCAGTTTTATTGTAGCCCCCTTAAGATACTCTAAGACCACAATAAGGTCTCCTGGGAGCCTTCTCTTCTCCAGACTGAACAGCCCCAACTCTGTCAGCCTGTCTCCATAGGAGTGGTGCTGCAGCCCTCTGATCAGCCTCGTGGTCCTTCTTTTATTTATTTAATGCATTTATTCATTTTAATATACTGAATGGATGTGAAAAACTGACACATCCCAAACATTGAATGGATGTTAAGAATGGAGCAGTCTGCCTTCAGGTTAGCTGTAGTCAGTAACTTTCTCCTTTGTGATCATTTGAGGAAGGAATTTTGAAGCCTGGGAAGGAAGGCTGTAGGGTGGGAGATGCAACATCGTTGTTCATGCTTCAAATTTCCTCTACCCTGGTAGTTTAAGAAAATAACAAGATAATTCTGTGAATACTGAAAAGAAGAAAGCTACCTTTTAAAGTATCAGCACTGATTTCATAAATCTCCTCTTTGTTTTTCAGTGTCTTTATTGATCTTTTAATAGTTCTAGGTCTGCATAGCTCAAGAATAGTTGAAAGATATGTAGAGACCTGAAGGAGATGCACGACTTGGTTTCAGCACATAGATCTAGCTGATGTGAATTGGCTTATTCTGACCTCACCCTTCCTTTCTGAACCTGCTAGTGCCTATTTTCCTTCTGGCACCTATGATTCTGTGTGCTGTGGCATCAGGGGCTGATCAGATTTTATCAGGCTGAGTTATTAAAAGAGCAGCCTTTAGTTAACCTTTAGTTTGCTGCTCCACTCTGATATTACTTAATGCTGTACATGAAAAGGGTGCTGGGTTATCATCTGTTTCTGAGACCTCAGAGTATTCTGTTACTTGTTTTCCCTAAAGAAAAACACAAGCTAGGATCAAAGTTCTGAAAGAGAAATATTTCTGGAAATGTCCTCTGTGAATTTGCTGTGCCAGGAGTCTCTCAATTCATTCATACCTGAGTTCTGTAGATGGTTTTCATTCCTGACCATAGTCAGAAACAAGCTTTACCTTCACAAATGTTTCTTCCATTGGATGAGCCAAGGAATTCCAGGCCTGCCAGCCTGACCTCAGTGCCAGGCAAGGTTATGGAACAGGTCATCCTGAGTGCAATCACACAGCACTTACAGGATGGCCAAGGGATCAGGCCTAGCCAGCATGGATTTAGGAAGGGCAGGTCCTGCCTGACCAACCTGATCTCCTTCCATGCCCAGGTGACCCACCTGGTGGATGTGGGGCAGGCTGTGGATGTAGTCTGCCTGGACTTCAGCAAGGCCTTTGACACTGTCCCCCACAGCAAACTCCTGGCCAAGCTGTCAGCCCTGGTTTGGAGAGCAGCACTCTGTGCTGGGTCAGGAACTGGAGGGCTGAGTCCAGAGAGTGGTGGTGAATGGTGCCACAGCCAGCTGGCAGCCACTCACTAGTGGTGTCCCCCAGGGATCAGTGCTGAGCCCCATCCTGTTCAATGTCTTCATTGATGATCTGGATGAGGTTATTGAGTCCATCATCAGTAAGTTTGCAGATGACACCAAGCTGGGGACAGGTGTTGATCTGTTAGAGGGTAGGAGAGCTCTGCAGAGGGACCTTGCCAGGCTGGACAGATGGGCAGAGTCCAAGGGCATGAGATTGAACACATCTAAGTGCTGGGTTCTACACATTGGCCACAACAACCCCAGGCAGTGCTACAGGCTGGGGTCAGAGTGGCTGGAAAGCAGCCAGGCAGAGAAGGACCTGGGGGTACTGGTCGACCACAGCTGAACATGAGCCTGCAGTGTGCCCAGGTGGCCAAGGCGGCCAATGGCATCCTGGCCTGCATCAGCAATAGTGTGGCCAGCAGGAGCAGGGAGGTCATTCTGCCCTGTGCTCAGCACTGGTTAGGCCATACCTTGAGTCCCGTGTCCAGTTCTGGGCCCCTCCATTTAAGAAAGATGTTGAGTTGCTGGAATGTGTCCAGAGAAGGGCAACAAGGCTGGGGAGAGATCTGGAGCACAGCCCTGTGAGCAGAGGCTGAGGGAGCTGGGGGTGTTTAGCCTGGAGAAGAGGAGGCTCAGGAGAGACCTTCTTGCTCTTTACAACTACCTGAAGGGAGGTTGTAGCCAGATGGGGGTTGGTCTCTTCTCCCAGGCAGGCAACCAGCACCAGAACAAGAGGACACAGTCTCAAGCTGCACCAGGGGAGGTTTAGGCTGGATGTTATGAAGTTCTTCCCAGAAAGAGAGATTGGCCATTGGGATGTGTTGCCCAGGGAGGTGGTGGAGTCACCATCACTGGAGGTGTTTAGGAAGAGACTGGATGGGGCGCTTGGTGCCATGGTTTAGTTGATTAGATGGTGTTGGATGATAGGTTGGACTTGAGGATCTCAAAGGTCTTTTCCAACCTGGTTAAGTCTATATATTGTTTCTATTTCATGTCTGGTACCAAGTCATTTCAGCTGCTATGCCCACTGGGTACTAACGGAAAATCTAAAGCACAGGGGCAAAACTGAACTGATTATTTCTCCTGCTCTGCTGCTTGCAGTGGAAGTAGCCTCTGTGCTTTCTGAAGGAGATTAAGCTGTTCTGTCACTTGTGCCAGAAAGAAATCAAGGAAACTTGATAAATAATGCAAGGATGCACAGCTGCCAGCAGCTCTGTGTTACAGGGCAAAAATTCTAAGAATATCACAGAACTATTCAGGTTGGAAAAGACCCTCAGGATCACCAAGTCTAACCCAGAACCCTACTCTAAAAGGTTCTCCCCCAAACCATATCCCCAAGCACCACATCCAAACCACTTTTAAACACATCCAGGGTTGGTAACTCCACCACCTCCCTGGGCAGCACATTCCAATGGCCAATCACTCTTTCTGTGAAGAACTTTCTCCTCACCTTGAGCCTAAACCTCCCCTGGTGCAGTTTGAGACTGTGTCCTCTTGTTCTGGTGCTGGTTGCCTGCCTGGGAGAAGAGGCCAACCCCCTCCTGGCTACAACCTCCCTTCAGGTAGATGTAGACATCAATAAGGTCTCTCCTGAGCCTCCTCTTCTCCAGGCTAAGCAACCCCAGCTCCCTCAGCCTCTCCTCACAGGGCTGTGCTCCAGACCCCTCCCCACCTTTGTTGCCCTTCTCTGGACACGGTCAAGTATCTCAGTGTCCTTAAATGCAGGGGCCCAGAACTGGACACAGGACTCAAGGTATGGCCTAACCAGTGCTGAGCACAGGGCAGAATGACCTCCCTGCTCCTGTTGGCCACACTATTGCTGATGCAGGCCAGGATGCCATTGGCCTTCTTGGCTACCTGGGCACACTGCAGGCTCCTGTTCAGCTGCTGTCAACCAGTACCCCCAGGTCCCTTTCTGCCTGGCTGCTCTCCAGCCACTCTGACCCCATCCTTGTGTTTCAACTAGTGTGCACAGCTGCAGCTTCTTTTCCATTAATAGTTTTCTTCTTCCATTCTAACATTTTTTTGGAGTGAGATGGGAGGGAGAAAAAAATGAGTGTAAAGCTCGCTACTTTTTTAAAGGGTGCAAGCCCTGGGGACCTGCAGAAAACAGCTTTGGTTTGGGGTTTTTTTTTTGGAAGTGGGGAATGCCATCAGGAGATGCTAAAGCTAAGGGACTATTTATATCATGCCCTTTCTTTGTGAAGAGCTAATTGCATTGCAACTTTACTTAAGAATAACAAAATCACACTGTTAAGGTCTGCAGTAACTGTGTACCAGATGCCAGCATTGGCCTGTTGGGACACATAGCAAAAAAAGTGCATGGCTTGATACTCTGATGCTGTTTTTACCCTGTAGTGTAAAACCACTAATCCAACAGAGCTGTGGCCGGGAGGAACAATGAAAGATTCAGAACCATTGTGGGGGTTTGGGGGGAATTCTTCTTGATCTGTCTGTGGTCGTCTTGTGCTATGATGGCTTACATGAGCACTGCCTGCAGAGGTTGTATTTATACTTCCAATTATCATAGAATAGTTAAATTTGGAAGGGGCCTCAAAGATCATCCAGTTCCAACCCCCCTGCCATGGGCAGGGACACCTCACACTACAGCAGGTTGCTCACAGCCACATCCAGCCTGGCTGCAAAAACCTCCAGGGATGAGGCTTCCACCACCTCCCTGGGCAACATTTGCCAGTGTCTCACCACCCTCATGGGGAAGAACTTCTTCCTAACATCCAAGCTGAATCTACCCATTCCTAGTTTTGTTCCATTCCCCCCAGTCCTATCACTTCCTGACACCATAAAAAGTCCCTCTCCAGCTTTCTTGTAGCCCCCTTCAGATACTTGAAGGCCACAAGAAGGTCTCATTGGAGCCTTCTCTTCTCCAGACTGATCAGCCCCAAATGTCTCAGTTTGTCTCCATAGGACAGAAGCTCCAGCCCTCTAGTCATCCTCATGGCCCTTCTCTGGACATGTTCCAGCACCTCCAGATCCTTCTTGTAGTAGTGGCTCCAGAACTGGACACAGTACTCCAGGTGTGGTCTCACCAGAGTGGAGCAGAGGGAGAGAATCACTTCCCTCAGGCAGCTGACTGTGCTTCTCTTGATGCAGTCCAGGATGTGATTTGCTTTCTGGGCTGCAAGTGCTCACTGCTGGCTCATATTGAGCTTCTCATCCACCAGCATCCCCAAGTCCTTTTCGTCAGGGCTGCTCTCAAGCCAGTCCCTGCCCAGCCTATATTGGTGCTTGGGATTGCCCCCGACCTAGCACTTGGTCTTGTTGAACTTCATGAGGTTGACTTGGCCCCAACTCTGCAGCCTGTCCGGGTCCCTCTGGATGTATCCCTTCCCTGCAGCCTCTGCTGCACCACACAGCTTGGTGTCATTGGTGAGCTTGCCTTGGGTGCCTCGATGCGACTGCCCATGTTGCCGACAGAGATGTTAAGCAAGACTGGTCCCAGGGCTGCAGCATTTCTGATGTGCTTTCTATGCATCTTATTTACAAACGCTAACACAACCCAGGCCATGAGCTTCATGCCTTGATGGGCTCTTTGGAAGTAAAGTGACAGGCAGATGTGAGCAAGGCAGATGGGGTTCTCTTTGCAACAGATGAATGCCTGCTTGTCCTATAAACGGTGCATTATGTTTAAGGGAGGAAATCGTTAATCCAACTAATACTACATGTTTGGGGAATTTATTTGCATTGTTTGTAATCTGAGATAGCAGGCTTGGAGCAATCAGTGTCTCAGTTAAACAGTTCTTGCTGGTTGGACATCCTGCAGGATTGAGGAGATGGGTGCCCATGTGATACATAATAAACGACAGCCAAAGTAGAACCATAAGTAGCTTTAGCTGTATTTTCCTGCCTTAAAAGCAGTGGGATGTTTAAAAAGCTTCACAAAGCCTTTGCAGCATCTCTCAGATGCAGTGAAGTGAGTGATGGCCCAGTTATCATCATAAATGCTGCTTATTTAGCTGAGGTGTGGTACCTCAGGGGGTGCAAATAAAAAGCTTGGCTGAGTTGGCTACACCACATGTTCAGAACTCAGAAGAGATGTACAGGTGATGTGCTGTTTTACTGGGGAATAAACAAGCCAATAAACATCCTAGTCCTTAACATCACTGCATAGCACAGAGAATGTGGTACTGGAGAGAGACTATGAAAGCAAAAGCCACAACACTGGCTTTGCTAAGATCACTTCTATTCATAGAATCACAGAACTGTCAGGGTTAGAAGGGACCTCGAGGATCATCCACTTCCAACTCCCTGCCATGGGCAGGGACACCTCACACTACAGCAGGTTGCTCACAGCCACATCCAGCCTGGCCTTCAAAACCTCCAGGGATGAGGCTTCCACCACCTCCCTGGGCAACCTCTTCCAGTGTCTCACCACCCTCATGGGGAAGAACTTCTTCCTAACATCCAATCTCAATCTACCCATTTCTAGTGTTTGTTTTCCATTCCCCTCAGTCCTATCACTCCCTGACACCATAAAAAGTCCCTCCCCAGCTTTCTTGTAGCCCCCTTCAGATACTGGAAGGCCACAAGAACGTCTCCTCGGAGCCTTCTCTTCTCCAGACCGAATAGTCCCAAATCCCTCAGTCTGTCCTCACAGGAGAGGAACTCCTGCCCCCTTATCATCTTTGTGGCCCTTTTTTGGACATGTTCCAGCACCTCCAGATCCTTCCTGTAATAGAGGCTCCAGAACTGGACACAGTGCTCCAGGTGTGGTCTCACCAGAGTGGAGTTGAGGGGGAGAATCACCTTCCTTGCCCTGCTGGCCACACTTCTCTTGCTGCAGCCCAGGCTCTGGTTGGCTTTCTGGGCTGCAAGTGCTCACTGCTGGCTCCTGTTGAGCTTCTCATCCACCAGCACCCCCAAGTCCTCTTCTTCAGGGCTGCTTTCAAGCCAGTCCCTGCCCAGCCTGTGTTGATTGCTTGAGATTGCCCTGACCCAGCTGCAGGACCTTGCACTTGGTCTTGTTGCACTTCATGAGGTTGTCATGGGCTCACCTCTGCAGGCTGGAATCTATTTATTTTCAATGTAAAGTGCTGATAAATCTCCAGCAGAGATTTTACTACATAAAGATTTATTGTTTTTTTTGGAATGTACTGTTAATCTAACAAATTGTTCAGCACTGCTGCAAAACTGTCTCTTGGTCCTGGATGCTGTTTCCTGTGGCATCATCAAAGAATTATCAGGTTACCCTGGGTGAAAACTCAGTAGGCTGTGGGTCCACACCTTTACATTCTGAGCAGCAAACACAGTTGCCTGTAATTTTGAATGTCTTGTATTAATTGCTTCATCCAGGGATCTGTGTTGGGCCCCATGCTGTTCAGTAGCTTTATTGATGATCTGGGTGAGGGTATCCAGTCCATCATCAGTAAGTTTGCAGTTGACACCAAGCTGGGGACAGGTGTTGATCTGTTTAGAGGGTAGGGGAGCTTTGCAGAGGGACCTTGACAGGCTGGACAGATGGGCAGAGTCCAAGGGCATGAGATTTAAAACATTTAAGTGCCAAGTTCTACACATTGGCCACAACAACCCCATGCAGTGCTACAGGCTGGGGACAGAGTGGCTGAGAGCAGCCAGGCAGAGAGGGACCTGGGGGTACTGGTTGACAGCAGCTGAACATGAGCCAGCAGTGTGCCCAGGTGGCTAAGAAGGCCAATGGCATCCTGGCCTGCATCAGCAATAGTGTGGCCAGCAGGAGCAGGGAGGTCATTCTGCCCTGTGCTCAGCACTGGTTAGGCCACACCTTGAGTCCTGTGTCCCGTTCTGGGCCCCTCAATTTAGGAAAGATGTTGAGTTGCTGGAATGTGTCCAGAGAAGGGCAACAATGCTGGGGAGAAGTCTGGAGCACAGCCCTGTGAGGAGAGGCTGAGGGAGCTGGAGGTGTTTAGCCTGGAGAAGAGGAGGCTCATGGGGAGACCTTCTTGCTCTTTACAACTACCTGAAAGGAGGTTGTAGCCAGGTGGGGGTTGGTCTCTTCTCCCAGGCAGGCAACCAGCACCAGAACAAGAGGACACACTCTAAAGTTGTGTAGGGGGAGGTTTAGGCTTGATCTCAGCAAGAATTTCTTCCCAGAAAGAGAGATTGGCTATTGGAATGTGCTGCCTAGGGAGGTGGTGGAGTCCCCATCCCTGGAGGAGTTTAAGAAAAGCCTGGATGGGGCACAGTGCCATGGTTTAGTTGATTAGTTAGGGTTGGGTGATCAGGTGGACTTGATGATCTTGAAGGTCTCTTCCAACCTGGTTGGTTCTGTGATAATTATCCATTGTGTAATTATGATATAGTCTATATCTATCTGAAAGCTTCATTAACCCTGCATGCTTGTTACTGCAGACTAGATTGTAAATGCTTTCTGGCTGTGCCCTCTCTTCTCTGCAGATACTGCTTGATGCTTGCTCAGGTAGGGTTAAGGAGTGTATGTGTGATGCATTCCTTTCTGAGCTGGTTTTTTGTTGTTGTTTCCTTAATAATAATAATAAAGCAAGCTGTCAAGAGCAAAACCCAACCCAGCAGTATCCTGCTGCTCTGATGATTATTTTTTCCCCTTTCTCTGTGTAACATTTTGAAATGCTCCTTGTTTTAGGCTTGTAGGTTTCATGCTGTCTCTAAGAGGGATCTGAGTCATGTATTTATTTAGTTTTTTTTAGTTCTTTTGCCATTCAAACTCTGAATAATGTTATGAGGTCTGGTTTTGGTCAAGTTGTAGTCTGCCTCTTCATAAATCCAGTATCAAGTATTGGACCCAGTGGTGCAGCTTATCTTCCCAGTAGAGTTAATTTGGGTGGTTACAGGGATTTCTGTGGCCTGTCCATATCAGTTTAGGGCTCAGACATGACTGAATTAGTTCTGCTTAAAGATTTGTTTGATCATGGGTCAGCTGAGCTGCAGTACCCAACCATGAGCAGCTTGCAGCCTGTGGGGAGCATGAGGTGAGGTCTCTGAGCTGGACCTGCTTGAATTGAGACTCAGGCCAATAGATATTACCTTTCTGCATCTTACAGCATGGATGTGCAGGCTGCCCATTAACATGGTCCTGCTGCCAAGGGGGGACCTCATACAGTCAGACTGCTCCTGGCTGATGCCTGAGGTCTGACCTCCCAACTTTACAGAGGTGCCTGTCTCTGTATTTAAGTCCATTTCTGTACAGAATAGTGTGTGGACTTGCCCAAGTGGCAGCACATACTTAGCAGTTTGATCATGCTAACATTAATCTGAGCTTGGTCTTTCTCCACTGTTCAGTTTCTACCGCTCCTCTTCCTATGGGGGAGTGTCCTTGGACCACTTGGGTTGTATCTGGGATTCTACCATGAGGCTAGGCTTGAGATGCTGCCATCATGTGCTCAAACTGCACAGACCTAAGTCTGAGCATTCAAGAGGCTGCAGGGAGGAATGAGAGGCTTATGCTGCATTGTGCTGTGGGCCACAAGCGTGCTCCTGTGAATGGTGGTGAGGACAGTGTGGCTGTCACAGAGGTTGTCCTTGTGATTCAGAGATCTGCAGCTGGCAGAATGAATGTATGGAGCTGGGCTGAGAGCTCTGTCAGGCTTTTCCTTGATAAAGGGATCTGGCCACACCAGCAGGATGTAGCTTTAGCCTTTACTGTCTAGCTGCCAAGTGACCATTGTGAAACTAGTAAAGCACTGGGAGATTTGTGCATGAGAAAGTACATGAGTTAGGTATGTACTAATTGTTAATTAATTACCTTGGTGTTGGTGAGATTTACTCCCATGCTTCAGTGTTATCTGAAATAGCAAGGCTTTCCTGAGTTAGAATCACAGAATGTTAGGGGCTGGAAGGGACCTCCAAAGTTGATCCAGTCCACGCCCCCTGCCAGAGCAGGAGCACCTAGAGCAGATCACACAGGAGCACATCCAGCCAGGTTTTGGATGTCTTCAGAGAGGAAGACTCCACAACCCCCCTGGGCAGCCTGATCCAATGTTCCATCACCCTCACAGGGAACAATTTTTCCTCATGTTTCATGGAACTTCCTATGCCTCAACCTCTACCATTGCCCCTTTTGCTGTCATTGGGCATCACCCAGCAGAGCCTGGCTCCAGCCTCTGGGCACTCGCCCTGCACATCTTTATCAACATGAATGAGGTCACCTCTCGGTCTCCTCCTCTCCAAGCTACAGAGCCTCAGCAACCTCAGTCTCTCCTCATAAGGAAGATGTTCCACTCCTGTAATCATTTTTGTGGCTCTGCACTGGACTCTCTCAAGCATTTCCCTGAGGTTCTTCCTGAATGAAGGTGCCCAGAACCGGACACAATATTCCAGACATGGCCTCACCGGTACAGAGTAGAGGGGGAGGAAAACCTACTAACCACAGCCCTTCTAATCCACCCCAGAATGGCATTGGCCTTCTTGGCCACAAGAGCACATTGCTGGCTCATGGTCATCTTCCCATCTGCTAGGACCCTCAGGTCCTTTTCCCCTTCACTGCTTTCCAGCAGGTCAGTCCCCAGCCTGTCCTGCTCCATGGGGTTGTCCTTTCCCAGGTACAAGACTCTACCCTTGCCCTGGTTGAATTTCATCAAATTTCTCCCTGCCCAGCTCTCAGCCTGTCTGCAATGGGGTGTGTGAATGAGGGTGGTGCTGACTGAATCTTTCCTGGCAGCATGTTGTCAGTATTGCAGTTTTACTCAGTATTCCTCTTGTTCATGAACTTATTGTAGTTCTGTGTTCAGAAGTAGAAGGAAACAATAAAGCAGAGACTACTTTCATGGAAAACTCAGTGTATTTACATGTGTGTGTGCACAGTGTGCTGCCAGCAACCTGTCATGTTTACATGGCTGATTTATAGCCATAGTTTAGTTCACATGTGCTTTTGACCTTGAATGCCAATGGTCTGAAAGTAATGCCTGAAAGAATTAGTTCGCCACAGCAGAATGCCTAAAAGGGTTATTGCATCACTGAGTGGGAGAGCACCTTTTAGCACAACATTGTTTAACTTCAGTCTGCAGGAGAGAAGGCTCTGAGGAGACCTTCTTGTGGCCTTCCAGTATCTGAAGGGGGCTACAAGAAAGCTGGGAAGGGACTTTTTAGGGTGTCAGGGAGTGATAGGACTGGGGGCAATGGGACAAAACTAGAAATGGGTAGATTCAGCTTGGATGTTAGGAAGAAGTCCTCCCCCATGAGGGTGGTGAGACACTGGAAGAAGTTGCCCAGGGAGGTGGTAGAAGCCTCATCCCTGGAGGTTTTTGCAGCCAGGCTGGATGTGGCTGTGAGCAACCTGCTGCAGTGTGAGGTGTCCCTGCCCATGGCAGGGGGGTTGGAACTGGATGATCCTTAAGGTCCCTTCCAACCTTAACAATTCTATGATTCTTTCTAGTGACTAACTTCAGTTGCTCAACTACAGAGTGATCACACCCAACACTGGTGAAAACCACAATGTATGTTCACACATTGATACAACAATCCTGTAGCTTTTCACATACCCCTTTATTGTCTTCACAGAGAAGACCAAATGCCAGCTCCTATGAAATCTGCCTTCCAGACAGCCAGTGTCACAGCTTCCTAAGTTCTAAATGTTTAAAATAGACTCTTTCATCCTTAAAACACTTCTCTTGCCCCCGGATGTTTTTAGGGAGGTATTTGATAAAGCCAGCCACATGTTTGCTATTCCTTTACACATCTGTGCAAAGTAGATGATCCTTGTTAAGGTAAACCATCATATCCTGGTTCAGTAGTGGGAGGAGGCAGTCACATAGCGAAGAGAAGGAGCTGGCCTTACTTTGGCCAATAGGCTTCACAGTTTTCAGAATGCTATTGCAGGCCTAAAAGAGCTGTTTCTATGCTCTGGTGTCTTCACAGCAGAGTGTACAATCTCCCCTCTGTCTTGTAGGCATTTCCTGTACTAGGAGTTTTTCGCTGAAATTTCCCACTCTTGCAGCTCCTATTTCAGCTCATTGGCTTCTGTGCTAATGGGGGCACTTGGGACTTCCTCCTAATTCAAGCACTGCATTGTGCAAACTCCTGAGCAGGGTTAGACAACATAGTGTTGCCAGCTGCACATCTGCAGCCATCTGGGTTTGTGGCAGGAGCAGTAAAATAGACATTGTGTAGCGGTGTTGAAAGAGTGACGAGGGTGCTGCAAATCATGTTTGCAGAAAACCATAAAGTAAATGCCCCACATTTGATCTCCAGGGGATGCAGAACTGTTACTGAAATGGACTTTCTGTATCTCTCACATAAGGACAAATGGGGTATGCAGTGTTCTGGGTAAAAGCTTAGTGGCTGCTTCACTACCACTGCATTAAGAGGCAAGTAATAACTGAAACTTCCCATGCTCCTGCATAGTTTTCTGCTCCCAATTCTTTGCCTTGATTAAGGTTCTGTTTCTGATTAAACATTGTTTCACTATATTAATTTATTGGAACAATGTTCTTCAGGAGAAGCAACTGTGCACTGTCAAATTATGGCTTTGAAGGATGAGGAAAGATCCTACAATCATAGAATCTTTTGCATTAGAAGGGAATATAAAGAGCATATAGTTGCAATCCTCCTGCCGTGTGCATGGACACCTTTTACTAGTCCAGGATGCTCAGGGCTCCATACAATGCAGGTGAATGATTAGGTAGGCAGGGGAACAGCTGGGGAGTGGAAGAGGGCAAATGGAGACTGGAGAACAGGAAGAAATCCATGACAGTGAAGGTGGTGAGACACTGGAACAGGTTGCCCAGGGAGGTTGTGGATGCTCCCTCCCTGGATATGTTCAAGGCCAGCCTGGATGAGGCCTTGAGCAACCAGGGCCGGTGGGAGGTGTCCCTGCCCATGGCAGGGGGCTGGAACTGGATGACCTTCCAACCCAACCCATTCTGTGAGTGGTTGCAGTACTGCTCTTAACCAGCTTACCCGGCTCCCCTTGAATGTAGTGAGGATGTTACTTTTGTTCTCAACCCAAAAAAGGTAATGACCTCAGTGTCTTGGGTGGGTTGGCAGTTACACTGTAGCCAAAGATCACAGGATGTCAGGAGTTGGAAGGGACCTCCAGAGGTCCTGGAGTCCCACCCCCCTGCCAGAGCAGGACCATAGAATCATACAATTGTCAAGGTTGGAAGGGACCTCAAGGATCATCCAGTTCCAACCCCCCTGCCATGGGCAGGGACACCTCACAATACAGCAGGTTGTTCGGAGCCTCATCCAGCCTTGCCTTAAAGACCTTCAGGGATGAGGCTTCCACCACCTCCCTGGGAAACCTGTGCCAGTGTCTCACCACCCTCATGGGGAAGAACTTCTTCTAACATGCAATCTGAATTTACCCATTTCTAGTTTTGTTCCATCTAGCAGAGGTCACACAAGAACACATCCAGACAGGGCTTGAAAGTCTCCAGAGAAAGAGACTCCACCACTTCCACCTGGGGAGGCTGTTCCAGTGCTCTGTGACTCTCACAGTGAAGAAGTTCCTCCTTGTGTGGAGGTGGAACCTCCTGTGCTGTAGTTTGTGTTAAATTTCTCATTGTGAATCAAATACCAGCTGACAGTAACAAAGTCAATGCAACAACATTTCCCTGTGTGTGTTTTTCAGACACACATGTTGGGACATAAGCTCCAGAGTTCAGTGTCTGTGGAATCATACAGCTTTCAGTTGTGTGTGGATGTTTTCCCATATTTATGTTGAAACTCAAGGTGCTTATTCTGATACAGTGCTTGATCCTTCAGCCTCAGCTATTTGGTCACAGTGGCACTTCAGTGAACCTGCTTTTCCACTAGCTGATCCCAGGGAGCAAGATAGCTGCAAAATGTGTCTGGTCTTGAGCAGGAGGAAGGTAGAAGTAATACAGTGTGAAAAGCAGGAGATTGAGATATTGTCCTTCCTCTGAGCCTCTGAGAGCAGTTTGCTCTAGTCATATACTGATCATAAAGCCATCATTTTGTGACCAGAATCTTTAAGAGATGCCTTTTATGTGATCAGCTTTTATTCAAACAGGGGTGAAAGACTTTATAAGTTTGCAGTTGAATTTTCATCCTGAATGGAAAAGAGCAGTTGTGTGTGTCACCTAAGGTTATGCTTTAGCATAAAATAACTTTGCTGGTGAAAGTGATCAGTGGTTATTATAGAATCATGGGATGGGCCAGGCTGAAAGGGACCTCCAAAGCTCATCCAGTCTGACCTCCCCGCAGTCAGCAGGGACATCCCCAACTAGATCAGGCTGCCCAGGGCCTCATTGAGCCTCACCTTGAATATCTGCAGGTAAGGAGTCTCAACCACCTCCATGGGCAACCTGTTCCAGTGTTCCACCACCCTCACAGTGAAGAACTTCTTCCTCACATCCAATCTCAATCTGCTCTGCTCTAGTTTGAAGCCATTGCCCCTGGTGCTGTCACTGCAGGCCTTTGCAAACAGTCTCTCTCCATCCTTCCTGTAGCCCCTTTCAGGTACTGGCACATTTCTATTAGGTCTCTCTGAAGCCTCCTCTTTTCCAGGCTGAACACCCCCAGCTCCCTCAGCCTGTCCTCATACAGAGGTGCTCCAACTCCCTGGCATTTTCGTGGCCCTCCTCTGGACCCTCTCCATCATGTCCATGTCCTTCCTGTGTGGAGGGCTCCAGAGCTGGATACACTACTCCAGGTGAGGTCTCACCACAGCAAAGTCTCAGAAGCACCTCTCTGAATCTGCTGGCAACACATCTTTTGATGTAGCCCAGGCTGTGATTTGCCTTCTTGCTGCAAGCTCACACTGCCTGCTAACGTCCAGCTTTCCACCCATCAGCACCCCAAAGTCCTTTTCCTCAGGGCTGCTTTCTATCACCTCCTCCCCCAGCCTGTATTTATAGTGAGGATTGTCCCAGGTGCAGATCCCTGCACTTGCTCTTGTTGAACTTCGTGAAGTTTTAGAATAGAATAGAATAGAATAAACCAGGTTGGAAGAGAACTTCAAGATCACGGTGTCCAACCTATCATCCAACACCACCTAAACAACTAAACCATGCAACCAAGCACCCTGTCAAGTCTCCTTCTGAACACCTCCAGTGATGGTGACCCCACCACCTCCTCAGGCAGCCCATTCCAATGGGCAATCAATCTCTCTGTGTAAAACTTCCTCCTAACCTCCAGCCTAAACCTCCCCTGGCGCAGCCTGAGACTCCAAAGAAATATCCTGGGATCCTTTATCACTGGACAACACCCCAGAATTAGTTCTTAAAGTGACTGGTAAAGCCATCCCTACTGTGCTGAGCTGCTAATGCTGTGGAGAACCTCAGCTGTAGGTTTAAGTACCTTCTGGTGGGGGTTGAGTTCTTACAAGCAGATACTTTTACATCTGTGTTAACATCTATGCAAAAGAACAGAATAAAATGAGAGGGGGAAAAAGGATGGGATTTCAGAAATAGAATGGAAAGCAGAGTAAAATAAGGGAGCAAAACTGAGGTAGGGAAGGCTGGATTTGAAACAGGAGTCTGACCAGTTGAAGGGAAAGGGAATTGGCAAGGGGAAATCAGAAAAGACCTGGGCCCAGCTCCCCAGCCTGAAAGTCCCTCTGGATGCCACCCTGTCCCTCTGGTGTATCACCAGCACCACTCAGCTTGGTGTCATCTGCAAACCTCCTGATGGTGCACTCAATCCCCCTGTCTATAGCATGGATAAATATTAACCAGTACAGGTCCCAGTATGGACCCCTGAGGGACACCACTGTCACTGCTCTCCATCTGCACTTCAAGCCATTGATCACCACCCTCTGGATGTAACCATCCAACCAATTTCTTACCCACTGAACAGTCCTCCCAGCAAATCCATATCTCTCAACCTGGCCAGCAGGATGTTGTGGGGGACAGTTCTGGGTATCATGGGTAACATGTTCATCAAGCTATAAAGTTTTCAGCATGCTTTGAAAGGCTAAGAAACCAACCTCCCCTCAACAGACAGGACAAAATCCTGTTTTCTTGGGCAGGCAAGAAACAAAGGGCCAGGCCACAAGCCTTGTTCACTTGGATTCCCTGAAGGCCAGTAGCAGATTTCCTTGACACAGCTGAGTGCAGAGCTGAACACGCTGCATGGAACTCATCTTCTAATAGGGGAGATAAATCATAGTATAGTATCATAGTATCAGTCAGGGTTGGAAGGGACCACAAGGATCATCCAGTTCCAACCCCCCTGCCATGGGCAGGGACACCCCACACTAGATCAGGCTGGCCAGAGCCTCATCCAGCCTGGGCTTAAACACCTCCCTGGACAGCCCATTCCAGGGCTTCACCACTCTCATGGTGAAGAACCTCCTCCTCACATCCAGCCTGAATCTCCCCACCTCCAGCTTCATTCCATTCCCCCTAGTCCTATCACTCCCTGATATGGCAGAGCTTTGAGCATTTTGGGTTTACTTCACAAATGTATTTTACAGGCTGAAGCTAAGCACCTGAGGGAAGAAAGATCCTCATTTTTCAGAATCCTTAATGGAATAATTGTCTGTAACCTTTTTCAGTGTCAGTGATCAGGAGGCTAGAATTAGTTGATCTTTGGTCATATTACAGCAGGTTTTCCTAACAAGGTGTGTTTGTAGAGTGAAAGGTGATGCTTGGAAACACTGGATAGTGGCATCCTTGTTTTTTGTGAAAAGAAAACAAGAACAGCTTAAAACCTGGCTGAATTCCCTCTCATTAGAGCCTTACCTGGAATATTTTAGTCTGAAGTAACCTTACCTTCTGAAATATGAATTGATGCTTTTAAAAGGTAGTTTTGAATTAATTTTTTTCTCTTCCCCTCACTATTTTAAGATAAAGATCAGAGGGCTGGAGCTAGATACATAGATATAGATATAGACATAGATATAAACCAGGTTGGAAGAGACCTTCAAGATCATCGAGTCCAACCCATCATCCAACACCATCTAATCAACTGAACCATGGCACCAAGCACCCCATCAAGTCTCCTCCTAAACACCCCCAGCTCCTCTGCTATGAAGACAGATTGCTAGCCAGCCAGGATCCCAGAAATCATCCTTGCTCCTCTAGTTTTGCTGAGGAAAAAATCCTGACTTTTAGAAAGGTACATTTCTGTGAGACCCCACCTGGAGCACTGTGTCCAGTTCTGGAGCCCCTAGTACAAGAAGGATCTGGAGGTGCTGGAATGTGTCCAGAGAAGGGCCATGAGGATGGTCAGAGGGCTGGAGCTCATCTCCTGTGAGGACAGACTGAGAGAGTTGGAGTTGTTCAGTCTGGAGAAGAAAAGGCTCCAAGGAGAGCTGGGGAGGGACTTTTTAGGGTGTCAGGGAGTGATAGGACTGGGGGAATGAAAAAAGACTCAAAGTGGGTAGATTCAGATTGGATGTTAGGAAGAAGTTCTTCCCCATGAGGGTGGTGAGACAATGGCACAGGTTGCCCAGGGAGGTGGTGGAAGTTTTGAAGGCCAGGCTGGATGTGTTTCTGAGCAACCTGATGCAGTGTGAGGTGTCCCTGCCCATGGCAGGGGGGTTGGAACTGGACGATCCTTGAGGTCACTTCCAGCCCTCACAATTCTGTGGTTCTAAGATTGCCAGTGGGTTTTGGTGCTGAGAAGTTTATCTAGGTCAATATTATTTTCTAGCTTTTGGGGTGTATTTTTTAAAATGAGAAAGCTTGGTGCATGGGCAAGAGTTCTTAATGAAGTCTGTTATCTACTGCCTCTTGGAATATGTCCACCAGAAATACCTGTCTCGGTGTTGTGAATCTGTGCCAGCAGTATGCTGGTTGTGGAGCCAGGTGCTGGCATTTACTTGGCCTCTAGATTGCCATGTTAGCATTACTGAGCTTGTTTTCCTAGTGTCCTGGCCATTGCTAATCCCCTAGAGAGCTGCACTGCAGAGCAGCTGGAAGCTCTTCATCTCACAGTGATATAAAAGGTTTAGCAAACATGAGCAGGGGCTGTAATGCCCTCAGGCACAGTGGGGACAGCAGGCTGAAGGCTGAGCCAATGCTCCTGGCCAAGCAGAGCCTGGCAGGGCTGACACACCCTGGAGGACTCGTTGCTCACCCCTCTGCTTCTATCACTGAGCATCAGGAAAGATATTGAGGTGCTGGAGAAGGGCCAGAGGAGAGCCCTTTTAAACAGCAATGAAGACTTCATGAATCATAATCGTAGAATGGTCTGGGTTGGAAGGGACCTCTGAAGGTCATCCAGTCCAACCCCCTCTGAGGTAAGCAGGGACACCTTCAACTGGATCAGGTGAAGTGAGCAATTGTTTTTTAACCATGGTGAGGTACTGACTGTGTGCAGTGCGTTACAAAGAGCAGTGAAGAACATTTGTCCCTGTCAGAAGCAACAGAAGTGTTCAGTAGCTTAGAACTCTGCACTGTAGAGAAACAAGTGAAGCAGATAATATTTGACTATTGGATGTATACTCTTGTGGTGCCATATTTCTTCTCTAAATGGCTGTGACCAAATATACACCAAGAAGTGTATTAAAATGTTGACATTTCTACATTTGGAGAGTATCTTTGTATTTATTTTTGTTTGTTGGTTTGTTTCATGTACTAATAGGAAAGGGCAGTCTTTTCTTTCCATCTCTTTCTCCAGAAGAGCACTTTACACACTTTTTTTCTCCAGACCTTCAGAAGCTGCTGTGCAGTGTGGCCCCTGCATCTCCATACTGAATGTATTTAATCTATAGCAAAAGGATTTAGCTGAGACTTATGCTTTCATTTTCCTCCCAAACTACTGGTCATTTTTCACTACAGAAAATGTACTCAACCAGGGCATTGGCTGTCAGATTAAGCAAGCAGGAAGCAATGAGAAGGGGAGAGAGAGAGAGAAAAGAAAACCACACAAAGGAAATGGCCTCGAGGGAAAAGCTGTGCATAATGAACTTGAAATTGCTGCTGTTGGAAATACTGTTGCTGCTTTTCCTGCCAGGGCTGTCACCCTACAAAGCAATTCTAGTGTAAAGCAGGGAGTGGAGCTTATCTACAGTATTGCTAGAGACCAAGGTTTATGCTGCTAGATCTTTCCAGACTCTAGAGACCACTATGCTCTGTGGTGTGTGGATGGCATTTTTAAAGGGAATAGGCCAAAAATAGTCCCTGGCCATGCTAGCGGTCAGGAAGGATAAAGAAGAGCAACAACAGAGCCATATTTGTGAAAGGAGTCTACTCCATCCTCATGAAGTGAGAAGCCTTTAAGCAAAATGAATGAGGAGGCCTTAAAATTCAAGAATTTTCCAAGAAAGCATCCCCAGGATTTTTATCTCCAGTTCCCATCCTCCTTTTTAGGCTTATTAAGAAGTAGGTGGAAGGCCATTGTAGAGAGAAAAAGCCTTACTTTAAACCTTGCTTCAAGTCTTGCCTAAATGAGAGTAACAGAATCAATGAAGTCAGAAGAGAAATTATAGTGCAGAGTATTGTCAACTGTTCTGGAGACTTTCAGATGACGGATGAATATGTCCTGGTCTTTTGAATGCAAGAGCTGCTTCAGTGTTACTCATCTGCCTGAGTGGTTGCTGTAGCTACAGCCTCATCATGAGAAGTGGCAGAGAGGGAATCATGTATTCTGCCTCCTTCCCTGGTCCATATGAATGATTCCCTGAACATTTGCATACCCTAAAGCAGGTGTTGGCTGGAAAGGTGTATGAATGTGTACACAGACTTCTTTCCTAATCCCAAACAGAGATTATTAACCTAAAATTCCAGGATGTGTCTTATTTAAATGCATTAATATACCCTCAGATATCTTGTCACCCAAATAAATGCTTGGGTGCTGGTGGATGAGAAGCTCAACTTGAGCCACCAGTGTGCACTTGCAGCCCAGAAAGCTAATCACATCCTGGACTGTGTCAAGAGAAGCAGAGCCAGCAGGTCGAAGAAGGTGATTCTCCCCCTCTACTCCACTCTGGTGAGACCCCCACCTGGAGCACTGTGTCCAGTTTTGGAGCCTCTATTACAAGAAGGATCTGGAGGTGCTGGAACATGACCAGAGAAGGGCTATGAGGATGATCAGAGGGCTGGAGCAAGTCTCCTCTGAGGACAGACTGAGAGAGTTGGGGTTGTTCAGTCTGGAGAGGAGAAGGCTCCTAGGAGACCTTCTTGTGGCCTTCCAGTATCTGAAGGGGGCTACAAGAAAGCTGGGGAGGGACTTTTTAGGGTGTCAGGGAGTGATAGGACTGGGAGGAATGGAGCAACACTAGAAATGGGTAGATTGAGATTGGATGTTAGGAAGAAGTTCTTCCCCATGAGGGTGGTGAGACACTGGAACAGATTGCCCAGGGAGGTGGTGGAAGCCTCATCCCTGGAGGTTTTTAAGGCCAGGCTGGATGTGTTTCTGAGCAACTTGCTATAATGTGAGGTGTCCCTGCCCATGGCAGGGGGGTTGGAACTGCATGATCCTTGAGGTCCCTTCCAACCCTAACAATTCTATGATTCTAATTCTTCCTTGACTCATAGATTTTTACATGGAATTATGTCTCCAGTGAGAAGATAGTCCATAAAATACACTGAATTAGAATTTCAGAAGGGCAGATTTGATGTAACTTATGTCCTTAGGTGCTGGCTGTTGTAAACCATACATGACACTACGGGAGTTAATGTTAATGGAGTCTGTTTACTGTAAAATCAGCAAGGTCAGAGCTGCTCTGTCTCTAATAACTGGAATGAGTCAGATTCGACATTTCAAGTTGAGAGGGGAAAAAAAAGAGAGCTGAGACTTTAGAACCAAGTTAAGAATATACTGGATGGATGATTTTGGGGAAGGACAGATCAGATTTCTAAATTGACATGTGGTGCTAAATCTAGGAACAGCTTGCCTGGATTCTGGAAAATGACTAATACAGAAAAAACCTGAACTTACTCAGGAGGAAGGAATCACTGGAAGGGATCTGTGAGAAACTCTTCAAGTATCCTGTGCAGAGAAAAGGGGGGAAAAGGGACAGGTATCGAATGATTTGAAATAAAGACATGACTAGTACAAAACCCACCACTAAAATCACAGAATCACCAAGGTTGGAAGAGACCTCAAGGATCATCAAGTCCAACCTGTCACCACAGACCTCATGACTAGACCATGGCACCAAGTGCCACATCTAGTCCCCTCTTGAATGCCTCCAGGGATGGTAACTCCACCACCTCCCTGGGCAGCACATTCCAATGGCAAATGACTCAGTGAAGAACTTTCTCCTCACCTTGAGCCTAAACCTCCCCTGGTGCAGCTTGAGACTGTGTCCTCTTGTTCTGGTGCTGCTTACCTGGGAGAAGAGACCACCCCCTTCTTGGCTACAACTTCACTTCAGGTAGATGTAGACAGCAATAAGGTCTCCCCTGAGCCTCCTCCAGGGTAAACACCCCCAGCTCCCTCAGCCTCTCCTCACAGGGCTGTGCTCAAGGCCTCTCCGAGCCTCATTGCCCTTCTCTGGTCACGTTCAAGTGTCTCAATGTCCTTCTTAAACTGAGGGGCCCAGAACTGGACACAGGACTCAAGGTGTGGCCTAACCAGTGCAGAGTACAGGGGCACAATGACTTCCCTGCTCCTGCTGGCCACACTATTCCTGATGCAGGCCAGGATGCTATTGGCCCTCTTGGCCACCTGGGCACACTGCTGGCTCGTGTTTAGGTGGCTGTCAATCCGCACCCCCAGGTCCCTTTCTGTTTGGCAGCTCCCCAGCCACTCTGACCCCAGCCTGTATCTCTGCATGGGGTTGTTGTGACCAAAGTGCAGCACCTGGCATTTGGATTTGTTGAATGACATCCTGTTGGACTCTGCCCATCTGTCCAGTAATCAATCAGGTAATCAATTAATCAGGAGCTCAGAGATGAAACAAGGAGAATATTAATTTTAGATCCTGCCCCTCCCAACCCCTGTGCTTGGCTATGGATTGGGTTGCCACATCACAGACAGGATACAATTACCATGGAGATGGTGTGAGAACTTTTCCTGGATTTTGCTGTGTTAATATTTCTTTTTCCATGCTTCTCTGTAAAGAAAGGATTGTCTAAAAGCTGCTTAGGAAGTCTGTATTAGTATTAAATATCTTTGAGTAGGGTGGTTTTTGTGTTGTTCCTGTAATACTTTATATGAGGAACCAGGGCTAAGGGTTAGAGAGCGAAGCTGTAGTAGAACACTGCCTGTCAGAGCTTAGGCTGGTACCCGTAGGGCAATCATTCTTGTCTTACTCTTGTCTTGTAACAGTTATGTACACTGCATTTTTATCTAAGGACTCTCTATGTGTTTTGTTGGGTTTTTTGCTTTCTCTTTTCCTTTGAAATACTGGAAAGCCTGTGCTTTGTATTGTTTGTCTTCAGGTGAACATTGTTCTTTTCCTTATGCTTTACATGCTGGAATTATGTCTCAGAAGATTTTCTTAGCCTTAGGGAAGGCTGGCCTCTGCTTTTAACAGCTGTTAGGATGTTGGAGAGTAGTGAAGGGGAAAAGGACCTGGGGGTCCTAGTGGATGGGAGGTTGACCATGAGCCAGCAATGTGCTCTTGTGGCCAAGAAGGCCAATGCCATTCTGGGATGCGCTAGAAGGGCTGTGGTTAGAAGACTGAAAGAGATTCTCCTCGCCCTCAGTTCTGGGCCCCTTGGTTTAAGAGGGACCTCAGGGAACTGCTATAGAGAGTCCAGTGCAGAGCCACAAAAATAATTAGGGGAGTGGAACATCTTCCTTATGAGGAGATCCTGAGGGAGCTGAGGGCTCTTTAGCTTGGAGAGGAGGAGCCTGAGAGCTGACCTCATTCTTATTGACAAAGATGTGCAGGGTGAGTGCCAAGAGGATGGAGCCAGGCTCTGCTGGGTGATGCCCGATGACAGCACAAGGGGCAATGGTTGAGCCATAGGAAGTTCCATGGAAACATGAGGAAAAAAATTTTCTCTATGATGGAACACTGGAACAGGCTGCCCAGGGTGGGTGTGGAGTCTCCTCTGGAGATATTCAAGACGTGCCTGGATGTGTTCCTGTGTGATCTGCTCTAGGTGCTCCTGCTCTGGCAGGTGGGGTTGGACTGGATGAGCTTTCGAGGTCCCTTCCAGCCCCTAACATTCTGTGATGCTGTGATTGTGAGTTAATAATTTTGATATCCTTCAGGGCATCTGCAAAGCGATCTGAAGTACTCTGTGCTAGTACTGTTAGAATAGGGTAAAAGGTAACTCTGTCCTCGCTTTTTTAATTGCCAATTACATTTCTATACCTGAACTTCTGTAGCTATGTCCAGAAGTTTACATTGTCAATGCTTTCTGAGTCTCCATTAAATTCCTCACTGTCAGCTTTAGAATATTTCAAAAAGGTTTTTGCCTCAAGACTTAGCCAAGAGGTGCAGAAGTAACTCTGTTATATTGTCATTTGTTGATTGGTTGCAACTTGCATATGCAGTGGAAGGGGTAATGGCAGTCTCCATGCCAGAGGGAAGGCAGGAATTGTTCCTTCCTGGAATATACCAGGCATGCAACTAATAGGAAAGGGCAAGATGGACATCTCTCTGCCTTTCCTTTACCCTGTGTTGCTAGTGGTGCCAGAGGAGGAGAATTGCAATGAGAAACAGAATCTCTCCTGGGACTGACTGAGACTGAAAAAGATTTCCCTTCCTTTTCTGAAGTGTCTGTGAGCTGATTATTGAGGTGAGCAGTGCCTGTGCTGAAGGATGTGAGGAGAACAGCTTTAGCTGAGCTGCCAGTACGGGAAAATACAGGACCTGCACTGACTGCCAGATTCCATAAGGATTGTATCGAAGTACAGCCACAGAGGCACATTGAGCCTGTTGTGTTCAATGTATGTCCCACTGACTACTGAGGGCACAGCACTAGGCTTAGTGTAGCAAAAGTTTTGCTTTTAGCTGAGTTCTGCATTGCTCTGACCCTTGCACCTACATACCCACTCCAAAGGTATTGTTTTTCAGCTAAGAACTTGAGCACTGCTCCCTACTATCCTTGGAGCAGAGTTTTCTTCATCCAGGTCACAATCAAAAACTGGAAATGTAACAAAGATGAAATGGTTTCCAGAAGCAAGGAGCTAGATGCATCTGATGAAGACAGATTGCTGGAAGTGAGGATCTCCTTTCCTGTAACTGAATCATAGAAGCATTAGAGTTGGAAAGGACCTCAAGAATCATCCCATTCCAACCCTCCTGCCATAGGCAGGGACACCTCACACCATATCAGGTTGCTCAGAAACATGTTCAGCCTAGCCTTAAAAACCTCCAGAGATGAGGCTTCTACCACCTCCCTGGATAGCCTGTGCCAGTGTCTCACCACCCTCATGGTGAAAAACATCCAATCTGAATCTACCCATTTCTCGATTTGCTCCATTCCCCCCCATCCTATCACTCCCTGACACCCTAAAAAGTCCCTCCCCAGCTTTGTTGTAGCCCCCTTCAGATACTGGAAGGCCATAAGAAGGTCTCCTTGGAGCCTTCTCTTGTCCAGACTGAATAGCCCCAGCTCCCTCAGTCTGTCCTCCTAGGAGAGTGCTCCAGCCCTCTGCTAGGAGCAGTTCTCCCATTTGCTAGCCCCAGCCTACCTGCCAAGCAAAATGAAGGACCTGCAATGCCAGATCAGCAGATTCACAGACTCTGCTTGGAGCTGGAGAGTTGAGCTTGTTGGCACACTTTCTTTTTGTGTTCTTGCAAAAAGCTTGATGTTTGGAAAAAGTATCCTGGGCTGCATCAAGAGGAGTGTAGCCAGCAGGTCAAGGAAGGTGATTCTCCCCCTCCACACTGCTCTTGTGAGACCCCACTTGGAACACTGTATCTAGTTCTGGAGCTTCTACTACAAGAAGGATCTGGATGTGCTGCAACATGTCCAGAGAAGGGCCACGAGGATGAGCAGAGGGCTGGAGCTCCTCTCCTATGAGGACAGACAGAGAGTTGGGGCTGTTCAGTCTGGAGAGCAGAAGGCTCTGAGGAAACCTTATTGTAGCCTGCCAGTATCTGAAAGGGGCGACCAGAAAGCTGGGGAGGGACTTTTTAGGGTGTGAGGGAGTGTTAGAACTGAGGATAATAGGTCAAAACTAGGAATGGGTAGATTCAGATTGGATGTTGGGAAGAAGTTCTTCCCCATGAGGGTGGTGAGACACTGGCACAGGTTGGAACAGGTGGTAGAAGCCTCATCCCTGGAAGTTTTTAAGGCCAAGCTGGATGTGGCTGTGAGCAACCTCCTCTAGTGTGAGGTGTCCCTGCCCACAGCAGGGGTGTTGGAACTGGATGATCCTTGAGGTCCCTTCCAACACTAACCATTATATGATTCTTTGTATCACAGATGCTTCCCTTGTGCTGGATTCTGCTTTTTCTGGTGTTTGGCAATCTGCAATAATTTTACTGAGATTTATTGAGTTTGGAAAAATAAACACCCTAACAGTTATATGCAGAATCTGACTGTTTTCAGGTTGCTTTGTATTTGTTGCTTCATTATTTCAGAGGAAATAAGGGAGTTACTGTGACCTGCAATAAAAAATTCAGTGTTTCTCTGCTCCCCTTTATGAATTATATTTCAAATGGATTTTTGTTTGCTTTTTTGGTTTGTTTCCTTTTTTTCATGAGAGGCATAGGGGTCATTGGGATGAATTCTCCTTACCATTGTCATGATCTTGTGTCCTGGTTTGAGGCTAGGCAGATCCTCTTTTGTCCCTGAAAGGAGCAAGAGGATGACATTCACACAAATGGATTGCAAAAGTGGTGGACAGTTTAAATGGAAAAGCAGTAAGTGTTTTACAGAAGTTACAAGCAGAGTGACAAAAAAAAACCCAAAGTGTACAGAGTCCCCTATAGTAAACCCAAAAGCCTCCTAACATTTCTCTTCTCCCCACCTGAGGGTATATCCAAACCCCCAGGGCTCTTTCTTCCCCCTCCCCCTGCTAGGCTGGTCTCAGGCTGGCCAGGTCTGAGACTGCCCTCCCTTCACCCCCCCTTCTCCTCCTGACATTAGGTCTAGACAGACCTAAGAGGCCTTGAGATACTCCACCACTGTTACCTGATAGGGAGCATCTCCCATGGGAGCAGAGAGAGAAGAAAGAGGAAGAGAAGGACTTTGCAGATGGATTTATAGGGCACAGGATTTATGGGTATGAAATATGCAGCTTCCTGTGTGCGCCTTATTGGGCTGGACCCTCAGGACCCCAGAGGTGTAACTTATGTGGCAGTAACAGGAGTCACCCAGCCTGAACTTCCACATCTTGAATTCAGGATTGAGTTACATTTCATGTGTGCACTCACAGTTTCTTAATCACAGCTGAAGGAATTGTACTTCAGTATGCTGAGTGAGGGGGGATCTGATCAATGTCTATCGATATCTGAGGGCTGGGTGTCAAGTGGAGGGGGCCAAGCTCTTTTCTGTGGGGCACAATAGTAAGCCAAGGAACAATGGATACAAACTTGAACAGAGAAGGTTTCAGCTCAACATGAGGAGAAACTTCTTTACTGTGAGGGTGATGGAGCCCTGGAGCAGGCTGCCCAGAGAGGTTGTGGAGGCTCCTTCTCTGGAGACTTTCCCAACCCTCCTGGATGCATTCCTGTGCTGACTACCCTGGGTGAGCCTGCTCTGGCAGGGGGGTTGGACTGGATGATCTCAGGAGGTCCCTTCCAACCTCTAATGTCCTGTGACAGTGTGATACTTACATGAAAGCAGAGAGAGGATGCTTGTCAGTTCAGGTATTGATTTTTATGTTCCATCTAAGAATTCCACTGGTTTGCTTCTGTGGCAGTCTGAACTTTGCTTTTACAGGCCTGCCACTGTTATTTTTTGTTATTTGTGCCACAATTTATAAGGAGCACTTTTCTTTTGTGTCACAGCGTAGGCCAGAGTCATGTGTGTAGATCTACAAACGACTAAGGAAGGTCTTTAATTGCTTTCTTCCTGTTGACAGCAAACGGTGCTTATGAGGCATGACCTGTAGGGGTTTTGTAACCAGCACTGTGTGAAGCTGTTCTGACCTATTGTGGTGTGTGTCAGACGTTTAGAAAAACCTAGGCAATGAATCTTGGATTTGTGTAGTATTAAGACTTCAGTTTGCTGCTCTTGTTTATCAAGGTGTGATGTACTTATCAACAAGCTTTACTGCTTTTCGTATAGAAGAGTGGAACAGCCTTGCCTTTAAGTCCCACAGTTAATCAGAGGGAATGCAGTGGTCAATATTAGACCCATCTGCTCTACTTTTTGGGGGGTTTTTTGATGATGCCTGTGCTGCCTGCCATAAAGCTTCAGTATCCTGGGTTTAGACAAATACATGCTTGGCTTTGGCTGTTAAGCCTCCATGTCATAATTGTCATGGTTTTCTGTACAGGTAAATGCACAGAGAGGAGAGTTTGCATTCAAAATCAAGAGTTTTCTTGTTGATTTGTGGTGGTGATGATGATGATAATTATTAAAAGCCATTATTATTATTACTATTACTATTATTATTATTACATTTATTTATTATGTTTGCTATTGTGTTTTATTGTTGCTATTATTGTTTTGCACCAGCTGTAATGTGAATGATCTCCAGACCTAGAAAACCTTATTCTCTTGTTTCCCATTCACTACAACACAACTGTGTTTAATCTTAAAATACCAGTGGTGACACTGTTCCAGCAACCTGTGCTGCCTGCCATAAAGCTTCAGTGTCCTGGGTTTAGACAAATACATGCTTGGCTTTGGCTGTTAAGCCTCCATGCCATAATTGTTATGTTTTTCTGTACAGGTAAATGCACAGAGAGGAGAGTTTGCATTCAAAATCAAGAGTTCTCTTTTTGATTTGTGGTGGTGATGATGATGATAATTATAACCCCCCCATTATTATTATTATTACTATCACTATTACTACTACTATTATTATTGACTGTGACATTTATTATGATGATGTTGTTGCTATGTTTATTGTTACTGTTTTGTACCAGCTGTAATGTGAATGATCTCCAGACCTGAAAACCTTACTCTCTTGTTTCCCATTCACTACAACACAGCTATGTTTAATCTTAAACATCAGTGGTGACACTGTTCAAGCAAGAGGAACAAAGGGTAAAGTCAGACTTGATAAACTTTGCTAGCAAAACAGGAATCAAACCTTCTTAAGTACCTCCTGGTGAGCAAGTCTGCTGTTGTGAGCAGGAGCTCTGTTGTGGTTCTTTGATTGGTTTATTTTTCTCTCCCACCATGGTGCAAAATTTAGAGGTGGACCCTGTGAAATGCTGAGTGTCAGTGCAAACTACCTGGGAACTGAAATGGTCAGCATCTTCCAGGTTTAGGCCTTGCTTTACTTTGGTCCTGTTGAACTAACAGATTTCTTTCTCTTTACCTTCCCCCCAAAAAATAGGTTATATTATGTGGATTCCAGCTCCCAATTACAGAAGTTTGCTCTCTTTTACAGCAAATAAAGCGAGCCATAAGGCACATTTCCCTCATAAGAAGATTAATGGTCAGAATGTGGTTCACTTATGGTGTCTTTTGTGCTGATTTGCTCTTGTTTCCTTACGATGGGAGAGCCATCTGTGTGATATTAGTGCGTGTTATTTGCTGTAATCTGATGTACCATTTCTCTCTCTTCCCCCCCCCCCCCTCTTTTTTTTTGTCTCCTTCCCTAAGATTATTGTTGGAGAAACTGCAGTGTTTTGTCTACAGTTAGCTACAAAGGATTTTGAAAACCAAGAGAAAACAATATTAACTGGAGACTGTTGTTATATAAATCCACTGGTGCGAAGGACCATCAGATTCCTTGGTAGGAGCAAAGGGAATGCTTTCATTTTCTGAATGGTGAGGGAGGGTGGTCAGCTGTGTCTTCATTTTGACCTCGGGAAAATACTCAGATAACCACACAACATTTCACCTGCAGTCTTAACACTGGTGCAGTGACTTCTCTTTCTGGGGAGCAAAGGAAGCTTTTTGGAAGGTCAGATAAAAAAAAATTCCCAAACCAACCACAGCAACAGCAGTACAAATAGAATGAAAAAAAAAGAAATATGGGACCATGTGGTGGGTTGAAATTACCCCCAAAATGAAATTTGCCAGACCAGCTCAGCTGAAAAGCAAATGAAGCTCTATTTGCAAGCAGACTGAAATCTAGCAATATGAACTGCAATGAATATGTATAAAATATACAATATTTACATGGAGTTACAGTTTAGAAACAACACAAGAACCTCCCTGGACAAAACCAGGGGGATGCCAACAGCTTCCCTTTCTCTGCCCTCTGTACAAGGTAAAAGAGAAAGAGAAGAGCAGAGAGTGGCTTGTTAGTACTTAGCCACAAGAATGTGCCCAAGGTCAGCAACAGCTAAGCAAAAGCCTCCAGCTGGTATCAGCTAGAGCAAAGAGCTGAGAAAGAGAAAGAGTTAGTTTATCCAACTAACTTTATGTTAGTTATCAGAGCAATGGGATAATTTAGACCTTATCATTATTTTTCCTTTTACATCCAATGGTAATTTGTTTACATTCTGCCACTTTTCTACTCAACCTGTGGAAAATTTTCCCAGGCATCAGCCTAAAACTACCAAAGACCGTGACGGGGAAAACCAAGCAGCAAGTCTGGAGCAGGGAGTGGGAAAGTGAAGAAAGGAGATGTCCTTGTGCCCTATCTGTAGCTCACAGTTTTCTTTTGGTTGTGCCACATATGCAGTAGACAAAGATGAAGATGTTGCAATATGAGTGTGTGTTTAAAGCCACATGTGTGTTTAAAGCCAGTATAAATGTGTATTCAAAGCCCAGCCTGGTTTAGGTGCTTTCTTAGCCTGGAGATTGTCTCTAGTTGAAAACTCTGCAAAATCCATGCTGCACTGAGATCATCTGTAACTCCACTATTGACTTGAGCAGGTAGGAGATGCCACCCTTTCCCCTTAGTTCATTGTGAGTGTGTTTGGGGGGAAGCAGTCAGTATTACCACTCAAAATGGCTCTTCTCGGATGCTGCTTTTTAATGTGTGAAGCGGTGCCAGGGCAGGGCTCAGTTCTGTTATTTGCTTCAGTGGTGGCTTGAAATTCCACCCCCAAGATAAAATTTGCCAGACCAGCTCAGCTGAAAGCAAGTGAAGCTGTATTAGCAAGCAAAAGTACAACCTAGAAATATGGAATGCAATGAATATGTACAAAATATATGAGGTTTGCATATAGTTGCAATTTATAAACCACACAAGAACTTCCCCTGGACAAAACCAGGGGGATACCAACAGATTCCCTTTTTCTGCTCCCTTGCTTCCTGTACAAGGTAAAAGAGAGAGGAGAGCAGAGAGTAGCTTGTTAGTACTTAGCCACAACAAGAATGCAGCCAAGGTCAGGAACAGCTAAGCAAAAGCCACCAGCTGGTACCTGCTAGAGCAAAGATGGATGTGAGGAGGAGGTTCTTCACCATGAGAGTGGTGAAGCCCTGGAATGGGTTGTGCAGGGAGGTGGTTGAGGCCCCGTCCCTTGAGGTGTTTAAGCCCAGGCTGGATGAGGCTCTGGCCAGGCTGATCTAGTGTGGGGTGTCCCTGCCCATGGCAGGGGGGTTGGAACTAGATGATCCTTGTGGTCCCTTCCAACCCTGACTGATACTATGATACTAAAGAGCTGAGAAAGAGTAAGTTTATCCAACAAACTTTATGTTATCAGAGCAATGGGATAATTTAGACCTTACCATTATTTTCCCTTTTACATCCAATGGTAATTTATTTGCATTCTATCACTTTCTGTTCAAGATCTGTGGAAAATTTTCTAGGCAGAGCCTGAAACTCCTGCAGCTTCTGGAGTCGCTGCTGTATCTAAGAGAAACAGCTGGGGGAAGGAAGCCTTGGGGCAGCCAATCCCCCTGCATGCCCCCGTGGCAGGGGAGGGCGGGCAGGCATGTGCAGCTGTGCCTGTGTGTGTGGTGTCAGCGTGCCAGCACCGCCTGCCCCCTCGCTGCACGATTGCAGGCTGTCACACCACGTGGCCAGCACTCCTGAAAGCTCTCTTACAGGGCTCCAGAGAAGGTGGGCACTGGGGATGGGCTTCCCCCGCTCCACTTGCTCAGGGTGTGTGGTAGTTTCAGGCTCTGCCTTGAAAATTTTCCACAGATCTTGATCAGAAAGTAGTAGAATGCAAAAAACAAAATGACCCTTGGATGTAAAAAGGAAAATAAGAAGTTCTAAACAATACCATGGGGCAGATTGCTAACAGAGTGGGGTTGTGTACACTAATTCTCTCTCTTTTTGGCTTCCTTGCTCTAGCAGATACTAACTCTGTCTTCTGCTTGGCTTTACTGACCTTGGCTGTGCTCTTCGTTGTGGCTGAGTATCTAACAGAACAACTCTCTGCTCTTTCTCCTGTCCCTTGTGTACAGGGAGGTAGAGGGAAGGGGGCAGGAAGTGGGGAAGCTATTATGAGCCCCCTGGTTTTGTCCAGGGGAGTTCTTGTGCTGTTTATACACGGTAAATGCCTGTAAATGTTGTGGGTGTTGTACACATTCGTTGCATTTCGCTGCAGATTGTAGTTTTGCTTGTAAATACAGCACTCGTTTGCTTCCAGCTGAGCTGGTCTGGCACTTCAGTGTTGGGGGGGAATTTTCAACCCACCACAGGGTGTAATCAGTTCCTTCCTACTTGGTGGGCCCTCATTGCTCTCAGAAGCAAAAAATAACCCCAACCCAACAAAGCCACAAACCCAAAGGCTGGGAGGCAGGGAAGGGATGAACAATGGCTTCTGCACTGCTCTACCAGATGAGGCATTGCTGCCCATTATGCTTACACAAAGTGACGTGGCCACTTCCACTGGGCAGTGCACACCTCTGGGGCTTGCTGAAAGGGCCCTTTTGTGCAGCAGCTCAGCTGGGCACAGTCAGCTGCTCACCAGTGTCTAGCAGCTCAGAGTGAATTAACATCAGTGTGACACTGCTAGCCAGCCAGGGTCACAGAAATCATCCCTGCTCCTCTAGCTGTGCTGAGGAAAACATCCTGACTTTTAGAAAGGAGCATTTCTGTGAGACCTCACCTGGAACACTGTGTCCACTTCTCGAGCCCCTGTCACAAGAAGGATCTGGAGGTGCTGGAATGTGTCCAGAGAAGGGCCACAAGGATGATCAGAGGGCTGGAGCTCATCTCCTGTGAGGACAGACTGAGAGAGTTGGGGTTGTTCAGTCTGAAGAGGAGAAGGCTCCTAGGAGACCTTATTGTGGCTTTCCAGTATCTGAAGTGGGCCAACAAACCAGCTGTGGAGGGAGTTTTTAGGGTGTCAGGGAGTGATAGGACTGAGGGGAATGGAGCAAAACTAGAAATGGGCAAATTCAGATTGGATGTTAGGAAGAAGTTCTTCCCCATGAGGGTAGTGAGACACTGGAACAGGTTGCCCAGATGGAAGCCTCATCCCTGGAAGTTTTGAAGGCCAGGCTGGATGTAGCTGTGAGAAACCTGATGTAGTGTGAGGTGTCCCTGCCCATGTCAGGGAGGTTGGAACTAGATGATCCTTGAGGTCCTTTCCAACCCTAACAAATCTGTGATTCTATATCTGCTGTGATGAACAGGCATTAAAGCTCTCCTGGTGCCCCATGGAGATTGGAGCTACCAGAACTCAGGCTATATTCACAGTGGGTTGAAGTCTGGGGAAGAAATCTCTAGCTCAAGCCAAATTTGAGCATGCACCTGCTGTCTTTGCCTTCTAGTCAGGGTGCTGTGTTTGCATTTCCTTCCAGAACGTCTTTTCTGCTCCCAGAAGGATAGAAAGGGAACTCTGAATAGCAGAGTTATGTTTTCTTTTAACCAGTCTCACACATGCATTTCCTGGGGGTACTGGTTGACAGCAGCTGAACAGGAGCCAGCAGTGTGCCCAGATGACCAAGAAGGCCAATGGCATCCTGGCCTGGATCAGGAACAGTGTGGCCAGCAGGAGCAGGGAAGTCATTCTGCCCTGTGCTCAGCACTGGTTAGGCCACACCTTGAGTCCTGTGTCCAGTTCTGGGCCCCTCAGTTTGGGAAGGACATTGAGTTGCTGGAAGGTGTCCAGAGAAGAGCAACAAAGTTGGTGAGGGGTTTGGAACACAAACCCTATGAGGAGAGGCTGAGGGAGCTGGAGTTGCTTAGCCTGGAGAAGAGGAGGTTCAGGGGAGACCTTCTTGCTGTCTACAAGTACCTGAAGGGAGGTTGTAGCCAGGAGGGGGTTGGTCTCTTCTCCCAGGCAACCAGCACCAGAACAAGAGGACACAGTCTCAAGCTGCACCAGGGGAGGTTTAGGCTGGATGTGAGGAAGAAATTCTTCCCAGACAGAGAGATTGCCCATTGAAATGTGCTGCCCAGGGAGGTGGTGGAGTCCCCATCCCTGGAAGTGTTTAGAAAGAGACTGGATGAGGCACTTAGTGCCATGGTTTAGTTGATTAGATGGTGCTGGGTGATAGGTTGGACTCAATGACCTCAAAGGTCTTTTCCAACCTGGTTCATACTGTATTCTGTATTCTGAATGAGACCCAGTGCTTAATGCTTGGCTGATATGTCTGAAAAAAAACTCTTATAGCATAAGTAGCTCCTCAAAAAAATCATCTTTGTCTCTAGCTCCCTGTGTTAGTATTGTGATTAATATGCTGTACATAGAGATGTGCTCAGCAGCAGGCAGACGAAGACAACTTGTGCATTGAATTATTCAGTTCTTCAGCTGCTCTACAGCTGTGAGGGAAAAGAAAATGTTTGTTCAGTATGTGTTACAACTTCAGTGTCATCAGGGCCTGGCTTCCTTGGCTCCCCAGCAGATTTAGGGGGTGAGGAATCTGCCTGTGTCACTTCTCTTTAGTGAAGATGGGCATAAGTACAGCTAGCTTCCCCAAACAGTGGCGATACATGGCTGAGGAGCCCAGGAGGGTAGGCTACTTGTGTAAGAGGGGACTGCACTCCTCTGAAAGATGAGGACTTTTTAGGGTGTCAGGTAATGATAGGACTGGGGGGAATGGAACAAAATTAGAAATGGGTAGATTGAGATTGGATGTTAGGAAGAAGTTCTTCCCCATGAGGGTGGTGAGAGACTGGAACAGGTTGTCCAGGGAGGTGCTGGATGCCTCATCCCAGGAGGTTTTGAAGGCCAGGCTGGATGTGGCTGTCAGCAACCTGCTGTAGTGTGAGGTGTCCCTGCCCATGGCAGGGGGGTTGGAACTAGATGATCCTTGAGGTCCCTTCCAACCCTAACAATTCTGTGGTTCTGTGGAGGGAGATCAGGTGTGTGGCAACACTGCAGTGTTGCTGCTGGGATTGTGTGGGGAAATACCATCTCCAACAGGGGTCAAGATCTTCTGGGCTGTTGAGTGTTTGAAGGGGGAACTTTAGCCTAGTCCCTGACTTCAAAGACTGAGAGTAAAGTAAATTACCATGGGATACAAAAGGAAAATAATGCTAAGGTCTATACAATCCATTGGATTGCTAATGGGATGTAGAGCAGAGGCAGAAACAGTTTTCTCTTTTCTTCCTTCACTTCTGCTTGCAACTTCTTTCTCTCTCTCTCTCTCTCTCTCTCTCTCTCCTGTGGCCTTGCCAGGGGATCTCTGTTTTGACTGCTGTGTGAGGTAACAGGAAGGAGGGAGGGAGTGGGGAAAGGGCTGAATGGTTCCCCTGGATCCATTCAGGGGGGTCTGAGGAAGTTTCTGTGTTGCTATAAGTGGTAACTATCTCTGTATTGTACATCTCTTGTACATACTCTTTGCATTTCATATTTCTGGATTGTAGTTTCTTTGTAAATAGAGCTTCATTTGCATCCAAACCCTTCTGAGCTACTCTGGCAATTTTATTTTGGGGGTAATTCTTTCAAATTAGTGGGGGGTGGTTGGGTGGGTGGGGTGTTACTTTCAACCCACCCCAAGGGTGCAATGCAGATCAGGGGGTTTCACGTTCTTAAATGGAAGGAGCTGATGTATTGCTATGATAAATGTCTTGCTCTGGAGTGAAATTGTCAGGAAACTTAACTCTGTGTTTTCCCTTTTAGGAATTTATGCATTTGGACTGTTTGCTACAGACATCTTTGTAAATGCTGGTCAAGTAGTAACAGGGAATCTTGCTCCACATTTTCTTGCACTTTGTAAACCCAACTACACAGCACTTGGATGTAAACAGTACACACAGTTCATCAGCAGCGTGCATGCCTGTACTGGAAATCCAGAGCTCATCACGAAAGCCAGGAAGACTTTCCCCTCCAAAGAAGCAGCACTAAGTGTATATGCAGCTATGTACCTGGCTGTAAGTATCTTGTGCTGTTTTGTGTCGCTGTGGTGGGGAGGGCCAATGGCTCACAGAGGCAAATGGCTCAGAGAAGGGGGGAATGGACCTCCTCAATGTTTGGTGAGTGCCGAGAGGATGGAGCCAGGCTCTGCTGGGTGGTGCCCAACAACAGCACAAGGGGCAAGGGTGTAAGCTGAAGCATAGGAAGTTTCATGTAAATATGAAGAAAAATGTTTTCCCTGTGAGGGTGACAGAACACTGGAACAGGCTGCCCAGGGGGATTGTGGAGTCTCCCTCTCTGGAGCTATTCAAAGCTCACTTGGATGTGTTCCTGTGTAATCTGGTGTAGGTGCTCCTGCTCTGGCAGGGGGGTTGGGCTGGATGAGCTTTTGAGGTCCCTTCCAGCCCCTGAAATTCTGTGATTGCTTGATATGAGGCAAATATTGTCTGATTTTTATGTGTGTAAAAGCCTTCTGTGACTTGCTGTGGGGTGGTCATGAATGTAGTTCGTTGGACTTAATTCTGGTAATTACAGATGTGGTAGGTAGAGCCTTGACAGTTTAAGGCCATGCTGAAAGAAGGTGAGTTGTCCAAGAATCACAGAATCATTGAGGCTGGAAAAGACCTCCAAGATCACCAAGCCCAGCCTATGACCTAACACCACCACAGCAGCTAAACCAGGCCACCAAGTGCCACATCCAAGCCTTTCTTAAAGACCTCCAGGGATGGTGACTCCACCACCTCCCTGGGCAGTCCATCCCAGTGCCTAATCAGCCTTTCTGTCAGGAAGTGCTTCCTAACATCCAACCTAAACTTCCCCTGGCACAGCTTCAGGCCATGCCCTCTTGTCCTGTCACTGGTTGCCTGGGAGCAGAGCCTGACCCCCACCTGACTACAACTTCCTTTGAGGTAGTTGTAGAGAGTGATAAGGTCCTCCCTGAGTCTTCTCCAGGCTGAACACCCCCAGCTCCCTCAGCCTTTCCTTCTAATGACAACCAGGTTCTCAGTTTACTTCTTCTTTGTTTCCAGAGAATATGGGAAGAGGCTTTGCTGGATGGTGAAGAATGATGGCAGGGATTGCCTGTGACTAGTAGAGAGCTTTTTCCATGTTTTGATGCAGTATAGAGCAGTAGAATTGCAGACAGCTGTATTCTTCAGTGGAATGAAGCAGAATAATGGGCATGTGTGTCTGGTATCTGCAGCTTTCCCAGGATCTGTGCATGGTTTTAGCTACCAGAATTGAGAAGTGCAAGGAAGCAGGCAAGAGTAGCAGAGTGACTAATGAATCTCATTCAAGCAACTCTGTGCAGTTAGGGCTTAGTTTGAAGTGCACATTGTTTAAGCCTTTAGCAGAAGTACATCTTGTTCTTACTAAAGCTGTCCCCAGTATGTGTCTATGGCAGTCTCTTACCTGATCTGTGCTGGTAATCACACACCCTCGCCTTTGCAGCTCTGGGCTGCCCTCAGAGTGTCTGTGGGGAACCAGGAAGCCTGGTCTAATTGAGGACGTCCCTGTGACTGCAGGGAGGTTGGACTGGATGACCTTTGGAGGTCCTTTCCAGCCTGGACCATTCCATGATTCTCTGATTCTATGTGGCTGTCTCTGTGGTCACTGCAGAAGTCACCCCTTAAATTCCTTCAGTATCTGAACAGTGACCTGGCTGTAGGTGTGAGTGCACTTGTGTACATCTATACACATGTGCTGCTTTTGAGCAAACATTTATTGAGCTGTCTTCTAATTCCTGCTTGATCTGGAAGGTGATACTTAGAATTGTCAGGGTTGGAAGGGATCTCAAGGATTATCTAGTTCCAACCTCCCTGCTATGGACAGGGATGCCTCACACTACATCAGGTTGCTCATAGCCGCATCCAGCCTGGCCTTCAAAACTTCCAGGGATGAGGCTTCCACCACCTCCCTGGGCAACCTGTGCCAGTGTCTCACCACCCTCATGGGGAAGAACTTCTTCCTAACATCCAATCTCAATCTACCCATTTCTAATTTTGTTCCATTCCCCCCAGCCCTATCACTCCCTGACACCCTAAAAAGTCCCTCCCCGGCTTTCTTGTCGCCCCCTTCAGATGCTGGAAGGCCACAAGAAGGTCTCCTTGGAGCCTTGTCTTCTCCAGACTGAACAACTCCAACTCCCTCAGTCTGTCCTCATAGGAGAGGTGCATCCATTAGAGAGCTCCTGCCCTCTAATCATCATACTTGCCCACATGGCAAAGAGCTCAACCCCATGCCACAGACAGCATACCAACTCCAGGTTTCTGGAGATGGTTTTAGACCCAGTTGCTTGAAATCTGCAGCACTGGCAGTAATGTTTACCAGAAGTTCCTTCTGAGTGGTGTCTGCTTAGGAGCTGTGGATCACCAGTTAGTTCAGGCAAGTGTTGTCTGCAATGAGAGATGAGCAATACAATCCTATTCTCACTTGAGGCAAGTGTAGGACTCCTCTAATAGTATTGTCTTTATTTGGAGAGATATCCAAGGCTTTGCTTCACCGAGACATACCTCTAAGTTTGGCACCAGCTATTTTAGAGGATATTCAGCATTCTTCATTTTAATTGCTCCTATTTTTCTCATCCATCTCTAAAGTTGGATTTCCACTGTTGCCATGAGTCACAGTAACTAAAGGAAACCAACTGTTCAGCTACTGCAAAGCAGGAAGGAAAATAGTATTAACACAGTTCAAAACCATAAAAGTAGACACTGGTCAAGTCTAATACCTGCTGCAGTGGCTTTTGACCTGACTGCTTCATGCAAACCTTATGTTGTCTGTGGTCAATGTACACTTAAGATCAACAATTAAAACTGCTGTGCTCTGTTCCATGACTGTAATCTTTCACTAGCTGCAGAAGTTAATATCTCCTGTGTCAGTACTGCATCACTGTCTCACGCATGGCACTCGTTTAGCTAAAGCACTATAAACTGCTCTCAGGATTCCTGAATTCCTATAGGCTGCCTAAGCAAGTGAACTGCTGTGATCTACCAGCTGAGTTAGAATCACAGAATGGGCCAGGCCAGAAGGGACCTCCAAAGGTCATCCAGTCCAACCTCCCTGCAGTCAGCAGGGACATCCCCAACTAGATCAGGTTGCCCAGGGCTTCATCGAGCCTCACCTTGAGTAACTCCAGGGATGGGCCTCAACCACCTCCCTGGGCAACCTGTTCCAGTGTTCCACCACCCTCACAGTAAAGAATTTTTTCCTCATATCCAATCTTAATCTGCTCTGCTCTAGTTTGAAGCCATTGCTCCTCATCCTGTCACTGCAGGCCTTTGCAAACAGTCTGTCTGCAGCCTTCTTGTAGCCCCCTTTAGGTACTGGAGCCTGCAAATTTAGGTTCTTTGTAGCTTTCAAATTTAGGTCCATGATTAATATTGAGTCTCTCTTTATTTTATAGTCTTGTTGCTTGCTAAAACAGATAAAAAATGCTGCTTATTGCACACCAGGGAAAGAATTGCAATGTTTCAATACTTGGGGTCGTGTCCTTCCACTGTCACAGTGTTTATCAGGATAGTTGGCCCCAGATAATGTTCTCATCACTGCTCACTGGAGCAGAAGATTTAAACAGTAGCTTAGTCTTTGCATGAGCTGTGTACAACAGTTATTGAGAGCGTGGACATAAAGACCTCCATGTATTACTCAGCTAGGATTTCATGAGCACAGAATCTCTGATACAAAATGTGCTTTCTTTTTGGTTAACAGAAGTATGTGGGGGAGAAGGGCTGGGGGGGAGGGGATTGTTGGAGAATCTTCCCTGGGCATGTCAGCCAGCTGTGCACCAAACAAAACCAGCTTAAAGACATAAACTGAAAATAAGCTGACCCAGAGTCCTGGCTTTCTGAGAGGGAGAAGTAGACAGCATCAGACCTAGAATCATAGAATTGGCAGGGTTGGAAGGGACCTCAAGGATCATCCAGTTCCAACCCCCCTGCCATGGGCAGGGACACCTCACATTATAGCAAGTTGCTCAGAAACACATCCAGCCTGGCCTTCAAAACCTCCGGGGATGAGGCTTCCACCACTTCCCTGGGCAACCTGTTCCAGTGTCTCACCACCCTCATGGGGAAGAATTTCTTCCTAACATCCAATCTGAATCTACCCATTTCTGGTTTTGCTCCATTCCCCCCAGTCCTCTCACTCCCTGACACCCTCAAAAGTCCCTCCCCAGATTTCTGTGTAGCCTCCTTCAGATACTGGAAGGCCACAAGAAGGTCTCCTCGGAGCCTTCTCTTCTCCAGACTGAACAGCCCCAACTCCTGCAGTCTGTCCTCAAAGGAGAGGAGCTCCAGCCCTGTGATCATCCTCGTGGCCCTTCTCTGGACATGTTCCAGCACCTCCAGATTCTTTTTGTAATAGGGGCTCCAGAACTGGATGCAGTGCTCCAGGTGGGGTCTCACCAGAGTGGACTTGTGAGATTTCCTTGATTAACACCTTGAAAAACAACACCCAAAGCCTGTGCTGGAGGTAGTCATTCCCCTAGCTTCTTCCAAGTCCTTATCACCTAACATCTGTGTGCATTGTCTTGTTAACAACAGCTTCTTTTCTTCTTCTAACTTCTTGAGTTTTCCTTTTTTTTTCCCTCCCCTCTTTGGAGAGTGGGTGGCTGCTATGGTAACTCTGAATTTTCCTCCTGCTGAGCGTTCAGTCCTTTTCAAACGATGTGTTGCTAATATTTAGACCTCTCTGTAGTGCTTGCTCTGTTGCTTTTTCTCTCAGTACCTATGAAGAAAAACTTAGCAATGCAAATCCTGAATAGAAGCACTGTGCTTAGGAGTTCCTCTTTACCTGCTCCAAACACAGACACCTTCAGTGGTGCATTACCTGGCACCTTCAGACTTTAAGACTTTTCCCCCCCAATATACCAAAATCTTCAAAATGAACTCCTGTAAATCTATTCCAAAATCTCTAACCAAGCTGGCTGCTACCTGGATTTCTCCTGAGGTGTGTACTCAACTTGTCTTTCATATTTTGCTTGATTTTTAGCTTAGAATCATAGAATTGTCAGGGTTGGAAGGGACCTCAAGGATCATCTAGTTCCAACTCCCTGCCATGGGCAGGGACACCTCACACTACAGCAGGTTGCCCAGAGTCACATCCAGCCTGGCTTTCAAAACCTCCAGGGATGAGGCTTCCACCACTTCCCTGGGCAACCTGTGCCAGTGTCTCACCACCCTCATGGGGAAGAACTTCTTCCTAACATCCAATCTGAATCTACCCATTTCTAGTTTTGCTCCATTCCCCCCAGTCCTCTCACTCCCTGACACCCTAAGAAGTCCCTCCCCAGCTTTCTTGTAGCCCCCTTCAGATACTGGAAAGCCACAAGAAGGTCTCCTTGGAGCCTTGTCTTCTCCAGACTGAACAGCACCAACTCTCAGTCTGTCCTCATAGGTAAGGAGCTCCAGCCCTCTGATCATCCTTGTGGCCCTCCTCTAAACACCTTTCAGTGCTTCCAGATCCTTCCTGTAATAGAGGCTCCAGAACTGGACACAGTGCTCCAGGTGGGGTCTCACCAGAGAGGAGTAGAGGGGGAGAATCACCTCCCTCGACCTGCTGGCCACACTTCTCTTGATGCAGCCCAGTATGTGATTGGCTTTCTGGGCTGCAACTGGATTAAAAACTTGACTTGAATCTACTTCAATTTCTTTTCAGCATTGGAATTCACTCTTTCTCTAGGGTAACATCTGCTAGCATAGGTATTAAGACAAAACCCACTGCAATTCTATGAGATAAAATGTGGTTTTGTAAGGCTCATTTTGTATGCAGAAGCTGGCACAGACTGCATGATTAGAGGTATCTTTTGAGTCAGCCAAGTATGCAGATACCTGACTTTTTCCCACAGCTGAGACACAGAAATAAGAAATCATGAGGTTTTGGTGTTGGGTTTTTTTTTGGGTTGTTTTTTTTCTTCTAAGGATTTTGAAGATTTAATCCATCCATTTCCATGAATTTTGATAGGAGACTTGTGACTAACAGTTGTCCTTTGGTGCTGCAGGCCTAGAGGATTGATTATTGCATCTTGTAGTTTAAGGCAGATTTTCATTCCTTGTATGTTGGGGGTTTCTTGTTTTATTCTGATTGCATTGGGCAAGGGCAGTTGGCACCCAGTCTGTCTTGCAGGGCAGTGTGCTACCACATCCATTTCAGATTTGCACTGGATTCATAATCACAGAGGAGCAGGCTTAAGGTCTTGGTAACTGACATAGCCCTGAGGTCTTCAGACTGCTTGGGTTGCCTTGTACTGTGAGCCCATGGCCTCATGCAGGGCCAGCAGGTAAAGCTGACAATTGTTTTACCTCTCTGCAGAGCTGTTGATGGGCATGTAACCATCTTTTGTGCAAGGTTCTTGCTCCTGGAGTTCTGCTGTATTGCCTTAGCCATTTAGTGTGTTTATAGGGCACTGAGAAAAGACAGCAAGGTATTCGGTGCTGGCAACATGGTCACTTCTACTCACTGTCACTTTTTGATTCAGTCACAGAATCACAGAACATTAGAGGTTGGAAGGGACCTCCAAAGCAGGACCACCCAGGGTAGTCTGCACAGGAATGCATCCAGGTGGGTTTTGAACGTGTCCAGAAAAGGAGACTCCACAACCTCTCTGGACAGCCTGCTCCAAGGCTCTGTCCCCCCCACTGTAAAGAGGCTTCTTCTCATGCTGAGGTGAAATCTGTTTAAGCTTGTACCTGCTCTTCCTTGTCTTGCTACTGCATACCACCCAAAAGAGCTTGGCCCCCTCCACTTGACACCCACCCATCAGGTATTAATAGGCATTGATCAGATCCCCTCTCAGCCTTCTCTTCTCCAGACTAAACAGCCCCAGGGCTCTCAGTCTTTCGTCACAGGGGAGATGGTCAAGCTCCCTAATCATCCTCGTGGCTCAGCATTGGACTCTCTCCAGCAGGTCTCTGTCTTTCCTGAACTGGGGAGCCCAAAACTGGACACAGGATTGCAGGTGTGGTCTCACAGGGCAGAGAGGGAGTAGAACCTCCCTAACCCTGCTGGCCACACTTCTCTTGATGCACCCCAGATGTTAGGTGTAGACCTTAACTCACTCGTCCTGAGGCTTGAAGTGCCTGTTTGGTACCTGCTCAGTGGCCAGCTGTTGGAAGCATGACAGGCCTCTCTTTGATAGCCTTTAGGACGTGTTCAGGCAGCAGAGGAGTAGCAGAGTGACTTTGCTGAGTTGGCTTTTTTGGCCATTTTTTGCTAGGAAACTGAAGAATTAAAGGATTGGTTTGGCTACTTCTCAGGGGCAGGCTTAGGGAAGTGGAATTTCTTTTCAGTATCTGGTGTAGCAAGTCAAAGTGTCCCTTGGAACTGATTGCACAGTAGGTATCTTGGGCTTCACATGTTGGATGTGTTAGTTCCAGGCTGAGCAGCAAAATAACCTTGCAGTTTCATCAGGTGATTTATCCAAAGACCTCTGGATATTTCTTGTCAGTCAGTTCTTCATTACCAATTCAGTTGCTCGTGGTAATGACCTCTGTAGATTGAATCAGAATTTGATTAGCCTTGAGTGTATCTTACAGTCCTTATACATTGAAGGGCATCTCTTTCCCAGTTGTTTAGACTTCTAACTGTGGGGAGCTTGTGCTTGGAAACTTAATAGTAGGATCCAACATCTCTGGAGCTTTCTCTTCCTTTTGCCAGTCTTGACCCCTCTCTTTGGAAGCCACTTTTTGTCTAGGCTCATCAATACTTACTGCAAAACCGGGGGAGGCTTCAAAAGCACTAAAAAAATCTTCAGTGGGTAGTTGCAGAAAGGCCTGGATGAGCCACGAGGATGATTAGGGGAGTTGAGCACCTCCCCTATGAAGACAGGCTGAGAGCCCTGGGGCTGTTTAGTCTGGAGAAGAGAAATCTGAGAGGGGATCTGATCAATGTCTATCAATACCTGATAGGTGGGTGTCAAGGAGAGGGGGCCAAGCTCTTTTGGGTGGTGCACAGTGATAAGACAAGGAACAACAGGTAGAAGCTTGAACATAGAAGGTTTCAGCTCAACATGAGGAGAAACTTCCTTACAGTGAGGGTGACAGAGCCCTGGAGCAGGCTGCCCAGAGAGGCTGTGGAGTCTCCTTCTCTGGAGACTTTCCAAACCCACCTGGATGCATTTCTTTATGGACTACCCTGGCTGATCCTGCTTTGGCAGGGGGGTTGGCCTGGGTGATCACAGGAAGTCCCTTTCAACCTCTAATGTACAGTGATACTGTGAGTTTTACTGTGATTTGCTCTGGAAATTATGTGACCTAATAATTACAAATGAAGGAAGCTGAAGAGCTTTTAGATTGTTAAAGAAGATTCTAACTAAGCATGGAACCTTTTTACAGCCTGCCATCCACTATAGCCCACTGCTTTTTCAGCCTGTGATCTCAGAGTGTCTCTTTGCTCCTAGCTAGGATGAATATTGGAAGTTACAGAGTCCTCCTGTGGAATATCTGTAGCATTCCTTAAATAAATTGAATAGCTCAAGATTTTGTACTTTTTCTTTAATGATAGCACATTCAAAAAGTAAAACCAAACATGAGGTAAGGTATATTTGGATCACTGCCTTGGTTATATGCCTGTGCAGTGATTCCTTCCTCTTGCTGCTTGTCGCCTTGAGTCATTATTCTCTACCCACTAATGGACTGGTCTGTCTCTGTCGTCCCCCAGACCATCTGCTGTAGGCAGGACTGAAACAGCAAACACGGAGGGGATCTTCCTACTCGCATTCCTGGGCCCCAAGCAGATGCCAGGAGAATTAACAGCCCATGGCTTGGACGGGAGCACACTGCGTTGGGTTAGGAACTGGCTGGAAGGCCGAGCCCAGAGAGTGGTGGTGAATGGTGCCACAGCCAGCTGGCAGCCAGGCACCAGTGGTGTGCCCCAAGGATCAGTGCTGGGCCCTGTGCTCTTTAACATCTTTATTGATGATCTGGATGAGAGCATTGAGTCCATCATCAGTAAGTTTGCAGATGACACCAAGCTGGGGGCAGGAGTTGATCTGCTGGAGGGTAGGAGAGGCTCTGCAGAGAGACCTCGACAGGCTGGACAGATGGGCAGAGGCCAAGGGCAGGAGATTGAACACATCCAAGTCCCAGGTTCTGCACATTGGCCACAACAACCCCATGCAGTGCTACAGGCTGGGGTCAGAGTGGCTGGAGAGCAGCCAGGCAGAGAGGGACCTGGGGGTGCTGGTCGATGGTAGGCTGAACACGAGCCTGCAGTGTGCCCAGGCAGCCAGGAGGGCCAATGGCATCCTGGCCTGCATCAAGAACAGTGTGGCCAGCAGGAGCAGGGAGGTCATTCTGCCCCTGTACACTGCACTGGTTAGGCCACACCTCGAGTCCTGTGTCCAGTTCTGGGCCCCTCAGATTAGGAAAGATGTTGACTTGCTGGAACGAGTCCAGAGAAGAGCAACAAAGTTGGTGAGGGGCTTGGAACACAAGCCCTATGAGGAGAGGCTGAGGGAGCTGGGGCTGCTTAGCCTGGAGAGGAGGAGACTTGGGGATATGCTGTCTACAACTACCCGAAGGGAGGTTGTAGCCAGGTGGGGGTTGGTTTCTTCTCCCAGGCAGGCAACCAGCACCAGAACAAGAGGACACAGTCTCAAGCTGCACCAAGGGAGGTTTAGGCTGGATGTGAGGAAGAAGTACTACACATAGAGAGTGATTGCCCATTGGAATGGGCTGCCTGGGGAGGTGGTGGAGTCACCATCGTTGGAGGTGTTCAGGAGGAGACTTGATGGGGTGCTTGGTGCCATGGGTTAGTTGATTAGGTGGTGTTGGATGATAGGTTGGATGCAATGATCTTGAAGGTCTCTTCCAACCTGGTCTGGTCTGGTCTGGTCTGGTCTGGTCTGGTCTATTCTATTCTGTTCTAACTTCCCTCCTGTCTGGTGCACCAGCCTGGTGACTCTCTCTGCCCTGAAGCTCTGAAGCAGAACTCTGGGACCTGTTCTGTGTTTGTGTGCACAGATGTTTGTGTGGGTGAGCCTAAAGAGAGGTGAAAGACAACAGCTGTGGAGAGCTTTGCAGCATAGCCCAAGAGGCCACTTTGTCCTGCACTTGACATGCAATTCCTGTTTCCTCTTTTGTGTTTTGGAATGATGTAGTTTGCTCTAGATTTGGGACATATTTCACGTGAGTCCGACTTGTAACATGACAGTTTAGGGAGCTTTCCCAGGGCAAGCTAAGTGCCAACACTAGGATGTTTCATTGTATTATGACCTGAGCCAGGCAGGTCAGAAACCTCACAGGTGGCTTTGTCTTTGGTAGTGTCTTTTGGCCCTTTCAAACACATATTCAAACCCACTTCAATTACATTTGGATTTTTTTTCCTTTCAATTTATGAGGATGTCTGAAGAATTCACTTCTGGCATCTTGAAGACTCCAGTTTAAATGGTTGTCTTTTCCTGAAAATCCACTAAATAGAAGACAACATCCACCTCCTTCTGTGCCTCTCCACCTGTGTCTGTTTGCTGGACCTGTTTGGTCAGGTCCTGCCCTTGGGTCATAACAACCCCAAGCAATGCTGCAGGCTGGGAGCAGTGTGGCTGAAAAACTGCTGGCAGAAAGGGACCTGGGGGTGCTAATGGACGAGCAGCTGAATAGGAGCCAGCAGTGTGCCCAGGTGGCCAAGAAAGCCAAAGGCATCCTGGCTGGGATTAGAAATGCTGAGTCCAGCAGGAGCAGGGAGGAGATTGTTCCCTAGTACTCAGCCCTGGTGAGGCCACACCTCAAGTGTTATGTGCAGTTTTGGGCACCTCAGTCCAAGAAAGATGTGGAGGTGCTGGAGCCAGGGCAGAGTAGGGCAAGGAAGCTGTGAAGGGCCTGGAGAATATCTTGTGAAAAGCAACTGAAGGAGCTGGGGCTGCTTAGTTTGGCAGAGAGGAGTCTGAGAGGAGACCTCATGGCTCTCTACAACTACCTGAAAGGACCTTGTGGAGAGGTTGGTGCTGGTCTCCTCTCACAGGTCCTTAATGATAGAACAAGAGGGAATGGCCTCAAGCTGTGACTGGGTAGGTTTAGATGGGACATTAGGAAGAATGTTTTCCCATCAAGAGTGGTCAGGCATCGGAATGTGCTGCCCAGGGAGGTGGTGGAGTCCCCAAGCCTGGATGTGTTTGAAGGAGGTTTGGATGAGGTGCATAGGGCTACGGTTTAGGGCTGACCCTTGCAGAGCAGGGTTCTGGGTTGGGCTTGGTGATCCTGAGGGTCCATTCCAACCTGAATGTTTCTGTGATTCTGTATCAGCTTTGTATGTTTTCAGACTAAAATCTTATGGCAGGGAAATAAAGAAAAGCAGTAGTGGAAGTTCTTCAAGGCAAGATATCACTGATGTTGCAGGAGAATGTATAGCCTGTAAAATTAACTCCTGTATCGATCCCTGTCCTCACAAAAATATCTGCTGTTGGTCTTGCTGTTGACTAAATGATTTCTTTAAATTCCTCCTCTTCCAATTTCTGTTCTTAAAAGGGCCTGAGATGGACTTGTCCAGTAAACATGCTTAGCCATGTAAGAATCGCAGAATCGTCAGGGTTGGAAGGGACCTCAAGGATCATCCAGTTCCAACCCCCCTGCCATGGGCAGCAGGTTGCTCACAGCCACATCCACCTTATCCTTAAAAACTTCCAGGGATGAGGCTTCCACCACCTCCCTGGGTAACCTGTGCCAGTGTCTCACCATCCTCATGGGGAAGAACTTCTTCTTAACAGCCAGCCTGAATCTATCCACTTCTAGTTTTGCTCCATTCCCCCAGTCCTATCACTCCTAAAAAGTCCCTCCCCAGCTTTCTTGTAGCCCCCTTCAGATACTGGAAGGCCACAATTAGGTCTCCTCGGAGCCTTCTCTTCTCCAGACTGAACAACCCCAACTCCCTCAGTCTGTCCTCATAGGGGAGGAGCTCCAGCCCTCTGATCATATTGTTATTCATTCTCACTTGTGTTTTAAATCACTGAGCTGTTTTCCTTTATTATTTGCTTTATTCATATTTAGTTTCTTCATTTAGTATTTATGAAATGTAAGAGGAGACAAACCCTGTCATCTTTGCAGGATGTTACTCTGTCAGTTACTGACTGTGCTGCTTTACAGCTGTTCCTTCAGAAGGAAGAAGAAAAACAACTGCTTAATTACAGTTTGTTCTCAGTGCAAATCAGATCTTTCACTCTGTTATGCACTCTGCTAGAGCTGTGAGAGGTCAGGCTTAAAAATGGACCACTCTGAATCCTGCCCTGGGGAAGTCTGTATGCTCTGCAGCTTTGCAAATATATAGACATTGCACTGCACTCTGTCAGGAAGTTTACACTGCTGCAGTTGTTCTTTAGCAGTCACAATCACAGAATACCAAGGTGAAAGGATTGCCTTGCCCAGGGAGGTGGCTGAGGTCTCTTCCCTGGAGATATTCAAGGTGAGGCTCAACGGGGCCCTGGGCAGCCTGATCTAGTTGGGGATGTCCCTGCTGACTGCGGGGAGGTCGGACTGAATGACCTCTGGAGGTCCCTTCCAGCCCGGACCATTTTATGATTCTATGATCTTGTCTGTTTCTCCACAAAAGCATGATGTAGACAAGGTGGCCTAGCACCCTGTCCACCTGAATCCTAAGTGTCCAGTGTTGGGGAACTGACCTGGGCAGACTGTCCCTTGCATGTCCCCCATCGACCGAGCAGCTTACTTTGTCATGGAAGGTGATCAAGTGTGTCCAGCACCATTTGCCCTTGGGGAATCTGTGTTGGCTGTTCTCAACCACTTGCTTCATTTGAGTTGTGATTGCCCCCAGGAGGATCTGTTCCGTAACTTTCCCAGGGACTGATGTAAGACTGATGAGCCTATGATTTCCTGGGTCGGACTTTTAAACCCTTTGTAATTTCCTGGGTCTAGCTATTAAACCCTTCTTAATTTCCTGCATTCCTACTTTTAAACCTTTCTTTTAAATGGGGATGACATCAGCATTCTTCCACCTTTTTGGGATGTCCTACAATCTCCAAGACTTCTCAAAGACTCTGGGGAGCAGCCTCAGAGCAATGTCAGCCCTTTAACATCCTTGGCTGGATAACACTCGGGCCATCAATTTATAGGAGTCATCTCCTGTAGTAGTTTGCATGCCAACTGTTCCTTCAGTGGTGGTGGGTCTGTTTGCACTGGCCTGGATTTTTGTTCCCAAGAGGTACTGCTAAAGGCATAGGTGGAGTATTTTAACATTGGTGGTGTCTGCAATTTAAAGAAAAGACAAAGTTGATACCCATGCTGCAGGACCCTCAGGGTATTTTGAAAGATGGCTTGGCCATGACAATCTTGACTGCACATACAGGAAGGGACTTGGCAGATGGAGATCATAGGCTCACAGGATGTTAGGGGTTGGAAGGGACTTTCAAAGATCTTCGAGTCCAACCCCCCCTGCCAGAGCAGGACCATAGAATCCAGCACAGGTCACACAGGAACACATCCAGACAGGGATGGAAAGGCTCCAGAGAAGGAGACTCCACAACCTCTCTGGGCAGCCTGCTCCAGTGCTCTGGGACCCTCACAGTAAAGAAGTTCCTTCTCATGTTGAAGTGGAACCTCCTGTGCTGCAGTTTATATCCATTGACCCTTGTCCTATCCCAGGGTGCAACTGAGCAGAACCTGTCCCCTCCCTCATGACCCCCAGCCCTCAGCTATTGATAGACATTGATTAGACCCCCTCTCAGTCTTCTCCTCTCCAGACTAAACAGCCCCAGGGCTCTCAGCCTCTTCTCATCAGGCAGTGCTCCAGTCCCTTCAGCATCCTTGTAGGCCCCCCTTGGACTCTCTCAAGCAGATCCCTGTCCCTCTTGAACTGGGGAGCCCAGAACTGGATGCAACCATTTGTGTGTATATAATCACCCCACTGTGATTATAAGCTTAAGCTTTGATTTCTCTTCTAAGCCATGCCTCTTTCTCTAGTGCTCTGAAAAAATTCACTGCCAGATGTCCCTGCTCTTTTCAGACAAGTTCTGGCTACTACTTCCTTCACTTGATTTATCATAAGCATAACTATGCTTACTAAACTTCTTCTTGAGTTGATTATTGCAGCACTTTGTAGCTGATAACAGAGTAAGGTGAGCTGAAGTTTCAGAAAGTACCAAAGAACTAAGGGACTGGCCATGTGTTGGTCAAAAAGGCACTGATTCTTCAATGCAGATTCATTGTTTCCCTTTGCATTACACACTCAGAATCTCTAATGAAACTCTGTAGAAAATATTCTTCAAACTGAAAACTCATTCGAAATGTGAAGCTTTTAGGGATTGCTATGAAGGCAAGGCTGAGGGAGCTGGGGTTGGTCATCCAGGAGAAGAGAAGACTCTGGGAAGACCTAATAACAGCCTGCCAGTACCTGAAGGGAGCTACAAGAAGGCTGGAGAGAGACTGTTTGCAAAGGCATACAGGGACAGGATGAGGAGCAATGGTTTCAAACTAGTGAAGAGCAGATTTAGATTGGATGTTAGGAAAGAGTTCTTTACTATGAGGGTAGGGGAGCACTGCACAGGTTACCTAGGGAGATGGTTGAGGCCCCATCCCTGGAGATATTCAAGGTGAGGCTGGACAGGACTCTGAGCAATCTGATCTACTTGAGGATGTCCCTGCTGACTGCAGAGGGGGTTGGACTGGATGAGCTCTGGAGGTCCCTTCCAGCCCTGACCATTCTGTGATTTCAGTGATTTAATTACAGGAACATCTTCTGCAGAAGGTAAATACATTTTTTTCTCCTCAAAAGTCTTATTAGTTGAAGTATAATTTTTCAGAGGGGACCTTTCAAGCAGCATAATGCCATGATTCCAGAGAATGGAAATTGAAAGGTTTGTGATTCATTTCTTCCACTGGCCTATCAGAACTAGGAAAGGGCTGGCTTAAACCTCCTAGTCCCTGTATGCACCCTTAGGGCAGAAGAGCTGCTCTGTCATTAGGCAGAGCTTTTAATTCAGTAATACTGCACAGGGAGTTCGACTGCAAACAGGCAAATTGATTTTTCAGGGTATGATGCATAAAGGTTTCTGCATTTAGATTGGCTCATGTGCTGGGGGGGGGGATTGGTACTAAACAACCTTAGTCACCATCTGTGAAGCACAGGGGTGTATTGATTCAGCACTAGTTGAAACTATTACACATTATTTCTAAAAGGAGATGTTGGCATTTTGTTGGAAGTTCACTGCTTTTTGGTAACTCTCTAGTTAGTCTCCTGGAGAAGTAAGATGTGAGGGAAAAAGGCATTTGCTAACAGAAAGAAGGCCTTGATGTAGCCCCTTTCAGAGCAGAGACCTTTTCCTGTTCCTATCCATAGCCTACAGTGAAAATTCAGGCTCCTTACCTCTCTGCATAAGTAAATAGAGAGGTTTGAAGTAAGAGGATAGGACTACCTGATTCACATGCTCTTTGGGGGGCTTTTCAGGTTCACATTAAAGGTAGTGTTGCTATATAGCCTAATTCTTACCTGGATCACTAAGGAGAGGGTTGGATGACTTTAGTGCTCTGCTTTCTTGTTTGTTTGACAACAGCAACAACAACAAAAAACCCAAACCCCAACAACCCAAACACACATAGTCTGTTCAAACACAATGTAGAGATTTCATTCACTAATTAATGGGAGATACCTCTCAACTTTACACTGTCTTCCTTTCTAATTTTCAGATGTATATCACCAACACAGTCAAGGCCAGAGGAACAAGGCTTGCAAAACCTGTTCTGTGTTTGGGCTTAATGTGCTTGGCTTTCCTTACTGGAATCAACAGAGTGTCAGAGTACCGAAATCACTGGTCAGATGTAATAGCAGGATTTGTAATTGGAATATCTATAGCAGTCTTCTTGGTAAGTGTGCATCTGTGCCTCTGCTGTTGGAAAACATCACTGTGTAACTTTGCCTCTCTTCAGGAAGAGTGGTGGTAGCCTGGCATATCTATAGCAGTCTTCTTGGTGAGTGTGTATCTGTGCCTTTTCTGTTGGAAAACATCACTGCCTAACTTTGCCTCTCTTCAGGAAGAATATTGGTAGCCTCTCAGAGAAGCACGTGACAGAGAAGGGGTGTTTCGAGTTAGGAGGTTTAATTCATTATTGGTGCCCTTAGTTATATTTGGCATACACTCAGAATTGTGAAGCCAAGAGAAGACTGATAAAAGTGTCTTTTTTGACTTTCTTATATGCCATGCTGTGGCATTTCACAGAGTGTTGGCATCAAGCCCCAGTGTATGTCCTTCAGAACAGCATCTATTAATGTGTGAAGTATTACGTTCACTAGAGGGATACCTGCACTGATCAGACACTAAGTAGCATTTCTTTTCCAGCTTCTAAGCAACCTCACTGAATTTCTTTCATGCTAATGCAGATTTACATTGAATTTTTGTGTTGCTCATTAAAAGAACAACAACCTAACAAACAAAAATAACCCCAACGACAAACACAAAACAACTGTGGTGGGTTGAAATTCCCCCCCGCCCCCCTCCCCCCCCAACATTAAATTTGCCAGACCAGCTCAGCTGGAAGCAAATGAAAGCTGAATTTACAGGCAAAGCTGCAATCTACAATGGAATGCAATGAACATGTACAAAATATACAGGATTTACAGGTATTTACAGTTAATAAACAGCACAAGGGGAAGCTACTAGGTTCTCCCTCTCTGCACCCCCCCCTTACCTCCCTGTACAAAAGGGAAAAGAGAAAGGAGCAGAGAGATGTTAGACTTAACCAAAACAATGCAGCCAAGGTCAAGCAGAAGCAAGTTAGTATCTCTCCCAGAGCCAAGAGAGGAGAGGGGGGGAGGGGAGGGGAGGGGAGGGGAGGGGAGAGGAGAGGAGAGGAGAGGAGAGGAGAGGAGAGGAGAGGAGAGGAGAGGAGAGGAGAGGAGAGGAGAGGAGAGGAGAGGAGAGGAGAGGAGAGGAGAGGAGAGGAGAGGAGAGGAGAGGAGAGGAGAGGAGAGGAGAGGAGAGGAGAGGAGAGGAGAGGAGAGGAGAGGAGAGGAGAGGAGAGGAGAGGAGAGGAGAGGAGAGGAGAGGAGAGGAGAGGAGAGGAGAGGAGAGGAGAGGAGAGGAGAGGAGAGGAGAGGAGAGGAGAGGAGAGGAGAGGAGAGGTGAGGTTCGGAGAGGTTCGGAGAGGAGAGGTTCGGAGAGGTTCGGAGAGGAGAGGTTCGGAGAGGTTCGGAGAGGAGAGGTTCGGAGAGGTTCGGAGAGGAGAGGTTCGGAGAGGTTCGGAGAGGAGAGGTTCGGAGAGGAGAGGTTCGGAGAGGTTCGGAGAGGAGAGGTTCGGAGAGGAGAGGTTCGGAGAGGTTCGGAGAGGAGAGGTTCGGAGAGGTTCGGAGAGGAGAGGTTCGGAGAGGTTCGGAGAGGAGAGGTTCGGAGAGGTTCGGAGAGGAGAGGTTCGGAGAGGAGAGGTTCGGAGAGGAGAGGAGAGGAGAGGAGAGGAGTTGTGTTGGTGCAAGTAGTTGTAGTCCCATATCTCTTCCAATGGGACTGTTTAGAATTATCTTTATTTTCCTTTTTTCACACCCAGGAGTGATTTATTTACATTTTTGCTACTTTTCTGGTCATGATCTGTGAAAAAAAAATTTCAAGGCATAGCCTGAAACTACCACACCAACCAACCAACCAAAATAAAACCCCAAACCCACAAACAAACAGAACCACCAAACAACAACAACAAACCAAACTTGTTTAGCCTTTTCTGGGAGCAGATAGTTAGTCAGAGTTTAGCAGAGCCTAGGGGTTGTGTCAGGAAGCTGCTGCTGTTACTCACGTGCACTGGTGACTGCAGTGCAGTACTGTGGCACAGAGCAGTCACTCCTGTTCACTGCCTGCCAGCCTGTAGCAGTACTAAATTGTGGTGGTTTTAGGCTGTGCCTTGAAAATTTCCCACAGATCTTGAACAGAAAGTAGTAGAATGTAAATAAATTGCTGTTGGATGTAAAAGGGAAAATAATGATAAGGTTTAAATTATCCCATTGGGCTGATAACTAAGATAAAGGTAGCTGTATAAACTAATTTGCTCTCTTTTCACTTCCTCTGCTCTGGCAGATACCAGCTCTGGCTTCTGCTGGCTTTGCTGACCTTGGCTGAATTGCTTTGTTGCAGCTGAGTATTGACAAGCAACTCTCTGCTCTTCTCTCTCCTTTATCATGCACAGGGGGAAGGGGGCAGGGAGTGGGGAAGCTGTTGGTAACCCCATGCTTTGTCCAGGGGGCTTCTTGTGTAGCTTACAAATTGTACATATATGTAAATATAGTATATTTTGTATTTACTCATTGCATTGCATTTCTAGATTGTACTTTTGCTTTGCTTGTAGATACAGCTTCATTTGCTTCCATCTGAGCTGGTCTGGCAATTTTATGTTGGGGGTGTGTGTGGAATTTTCAACCCACCACATAAACACACCTCTGAGTTTTTTCCCCTGTGAAAAAACTCTTTAACTTGATTCTTGAACCTCAAGAATCTGAGGAACTGGCTTGGATGAGAAGCCCCAGAGGGATGGCTGAGGTGAGTGTTTTCACTCCTCTGAGAAATGTGAGTGCAGCTTCAGGTCTCCAAAACATACCTACTCACATTTCCCTTCCACACGAGATGTCCAGGAGTTATGTTTGCTTGTCTGTTTTAAAGAATTTTCCATTCTGTTTATGCCACCAGAGTCATTAAAGAACAGAAAAGAAATCAGTCCCCACATTCTTTTCTTCTGTTCTGTGATGCACACTGCATGAACTCCTTTGAGTAGTGTGGTGCCTTGAGACTACCCCCCAGTGAATTGGGAGAATTACCCCCAAAATAAATCACCAGCCTAGGTCAGTTGGTTTGGAAGCAGAGTGAAGCTGTAGTTACAAAGCAAGCAAAATCTAGGAATGTCAAAGGCAATGAATGTGGACAAAGTATCTATACAGAATAAAAACACAATTAACCAGCTTGGAAAAGACCTTCGAGATCACCGAGTCCAACCTATCACCCAGCACCATCTAATCAACTAAACCATGGCACTAAGTGCCTCATCCAGTCTCTTTTTAAACACCTCCAGTGATGGTGACTCCACCACCTCCCTGGGCAGCACATTCCAATGGCCAATCTCTCTTTCTGTGAAGAATTTCTTCCTCACATCCAGCCTAAACCTGCTCTGGCTCAGCTTGAGACTGTGTCCTCTTGTTCTGGTGCTGGTTGCCTGCCTGGGAGAAGAGACCAGCCCCCACCTGGCTACAACCTCCCTTCAGGTAGTTGTAGACAGCAGTAATACCTTACTCTCTCTTTCTTGCTCTCCATTTGAGAAAGTCTTTGCTGATCAAAACTTCGATGCTGCTGGCCCTTTGTAGGGATTTCAGGTTACTTCCCTTTTCCGCTGCAGCTGCTCTGAGCATCTATATGTGACATTGCTAATAACTGATCATCTATTATTAAGCCTTGGTAATGGATTTCCTTTTAGATAAGAAGGGTGTGATTGTGGTTTGGGTTTTTTTGGTTCTCAGATGATGTGTGTAACAAAGTTGTTGTGTAACAAAGTTGTTGAAATTCTTTTGTCTTGAAGTATTAAGGCTTTTCTGTAAAACATGAGCTGTGTTCCTACAGTAAGCTGCAACTCAAGCTGGTGTCAGTCCTGCCTAGCTATGGATGGCAGGATCACAGCTCAAAAACCCCATGAGTTATTCCTTAGGTATTCTGTTTGTCTTCTAATCTCTTCTAGGTTGTTTGTGTGGTAAATAACTTCAGAGGACGTCAGCCAGAACATGAACATTCTCATATGGATAACCTGGCCCAGATGCCCATGATCAGCATACCCCGAGTTGAAAGCCCTTTAGAAAAGGTAATGTCTGACTTAGTTTGAAAAAGCAACAACCACCACAAATTAAATAAAATGTAGCTTTCCTGGGAGGATAATCCCAGACTGTCTTGACAAGAGTGTCAAGATAATCAGATTTGAAATAGATAGATATGGCAATGAAGGAGGAAGAGGGAAGAATTAGTTCAGAGACACTGCATGGGAGAGACTCTTCCTGTTACCTCCAAGAACAATCACTACCTATCAGTCCAGTTTGCTGCTGTAGCCACAGTGCTAAGTCCATGGAGTCAGACTGGAGTAGGTGTGAGACCCTCTTGCCTTCCACTCCTCAAGCAGGTTTGATTAATGCTTTGGCTGAGAGTCTGCAGAGCTTGAACTGCCCAAGGAGTTATGCAGTTCAGGTAGGAGTGGCATTTACCCTATTTGTTTAGGGTAGTGCTAGTGTGGAGCATGGGATGCAGTCCCTTCTCTATCAGCTGTGAGCCATATGCCAGCCCCAGGACAGAACACCCACTTGGAAATACTGGCATACAACTTAATGAATGTGATCATAATAGAGAGTAGCATTGGTCCTGCCTGGGTTAGGAACTGGCTGGGGGGCTGAGCCCAGAGAGCGGTGGTGAGTGGTGCCACTGCCAGCCAGTCACTAGTGGTGTCCCCCAGGGATCAGTGCTGGGCCCCATCCTGTTCAATATCTTTATTGATGATCTGGATGAGGAGATAGAGTCCATCATCAGGAAATTTGCAGATGACACCAAGCTGGGGACAGGTGTAGATCTGTTAGAGGATAGGAGAGCTCTGCAGAGGGACCTTGCCAGGCTGGACAGGTGGGCAGAGTCCAGCATGATGGCATTCATCAAGTCCAAGTGCCAGGTTCTGCACTTTGGTCACAATGACCCCATGCAGTGCTACAGCCTGGGGTCAGAGTGGCTGGGGAGCAGCCAGGCAGAGAGGGACCTGGGGGCACTGGTTGATAGTAGGCTGAACATGAGCCAGCAGTGTTTACAGGTGGCCAAGAAGGCCAAGGATCCTGGCCTGGATCAACAATAGTGTGGCCAGCAGGAGCAGGGAAGTCTTTGTGCCCTGTACTCAGCACTGGTTAGGTCACACCTTGAGTCCTGTGTCCAGTTCTGGGCTCCTCAATTTAAGAAGGATGTTGAGATACTTGAATGTGTCCAGAGAAGGGCAACAAGGCTGGGGAGGGGTCTGGAGCACAGCCCTGTGAGGAGAGGCTGAGGGAGCTGGGGGTGTTTAGCCTGGAGAAGAGGAGGCTCAGGGGAGACCTTATTACTCTCTACAACTAGGAGAGCAGGGAGGTTGTAGCCAGGTGGGGGTTGGTCTCTAGGCAATCACCAACAGAACAAGAGGACACAGTCTCAAGCTGCACCAGGGGAAGTGAGGAGAAATTTCTTCCCAGAAAGAGTAATTGGCCATTGGAATGTGCTGCCCAGGGAGGGGGTGGAGTCACCACCCCTGGAGGTGTTCAAATAAGGGTTGGATGTGGCACTTGAAGCCATGGTTTAGTTGTCATGAGGTGCCAGGTAATAGGTTAGACTTGATGATCTCTCAGGTCTTTTCCAACCTGGTTGATTCTGTGCTTCCTACAGGAGCTTCACAAAAGCTCTCTTGCTAAAGCCAATGAGTCTTTGGACTCGGATGTGCCAGTGGTGGTCTCCTCAGTATGGCAAGTGTTGTGATGGATTTAGAATTCAGTTTCTTGTGAGTAAAATACAATAAAATAAATAGTTTATTGAAGTTGATGCTGTGCTGCTACCTTAGTGGTAGGTAAGACTGTGTCTGAACAGTGCTCTGAGCAAACAAGCACTGAAGCAGGAAGCAAAACCAAATGAAGAAAACATTGCAGGTGGTTTTGCTAGGGGAGAAAGCTTAAACTACTAATGCCAAGTTTGAAATCAATTCTACTTTGTTCTAATGACTCCCATCTGCCATTATCTGTTAACATCTCTTGTGTTATGCCCATGTTTGAAGGTAGTAAACAATCCTGTGCTGGATAGGGCACCAAAGGTGTGTTTCTGTGGCATTCTTTTAAAACCAAGTAACTCCTGAGATAGATAGATATATATTCATATTAAACATAAAGGGAAATGCTCTAACCATTTCCCAGCCTGTGGTAGTCACTTGAAAGTGGTGGGAGTTGTCCTTTAGTAAGAATTGCTGCTAGCTGTGGGTTTGTTATTCCTTTCCTTGAAGGGAAAGATTTCTTTTCAGAATGCTCTAACATGCATTTTTGAACGAAATCTGTCTATGGCACTTGTGCTGACACCTTGTCAGAAGGAGGTCAGAGTCTCATTTGCTGGAACATGCATTTAGATAACAAATGTCTATCTTCAAATTAATTCATTCAGTAAGCTTTCTGTAACATGTCAAAACAAAAATGTCAGTTGGCCTAGGACACACCACTTCAATAAGAACATCTCTCATTTCTGTGCTGGGCTCTCCTGCAACAGCAGCTATTTCAGTGGCTCAAAAGCCATCCTAGGTAATAAATATACATTCCCTATGGAAATGCTATACATTCAGCTATGGAAATGCTGAAGTTTTGCTCTGGGGATAACCATGTCATGCTAGCTTAGTGTTCCTACTCGATTTGACACCCTCTCACTCATGACTGAAGATGTTCTTTTCCTGGGAGTTAGCCTAGGCAAGACTGAGATGATGCGGAGAAAGCTATGGCAGAGTGTGGAAGGGTAGTGGCAGAAGTAATATTTGCTCTGCTTGAGGGGTGACATCTACCATTTGTGAACTGCCCAGGACACTCCATAGAATAGACTAGACTAGAATTAACCAGGTTGGAAAAGACCTTTGAGAGCCTCAAGTCCAACCTATCATCCAACACCATCTAATCAACTAAACCATGGCACCAAGCGCCCCATCCAGTCTCTTCCTAAACACCTCCAGTGATGGTGATTCCACCACCTCCCTGGGCAGCCCATTCCATTCCCCCCAGTCTTATCACTCCCTGACACCCTAAAAAGTGTCCCCAGCTTTCTTGTAGCTCCCTTCAGATACTTGAAGGCCACAATAAGGTCTCCTCAGAACCTTCTCTTCTCCAGGCTGAACAGGCCCAACTCTCTCAATCTGTCTTCATAGCAGAGGAGCTCCAGCCCTCTGATAAAGTAGTGCAGGGAAGAAAGAATTAATTCATGACTACCTTTTAAGAGCATCAATTCATATTTCAGAAAGTAAGGTTCCTTCAGGCTGAAATATTCCAGATAAGGTTCTTATGATAGGTCATTCACCCAGGTTTTAAGTTGTTCTTGGATGCCATTATCCAGTGTTTCCAAGCGTCGCCTTTCACTTCCTATCATCCACTCTGAATCCACCCATTTCTCTTGGGTTTTTTCCATTCCCCTCAGTCCTATCACTACCTGACACCCTAAAAAGTCCCTCCTCAGCTTTCTTGTTGCCCTCCTTGGTTATTGATATTTAATAACCTTGTGGGCATCTGCAAGCAAGCAATTCAAAGATGCTGTCTTAAAGAATGACTTCTTTAGGAATGGCTGCTCTGTGGTACTTGGCTGACTGCAATTTGGTTCTAAATGCACACATTAATAGCTGAGCACGTTCTGCAGCACACAGAGCTGGAAGCACCTCATGTCTGTGTTTCCAGATCTGCTGCTTGCTACTCCAGTGCTTTTTCCTGGCTGTGGTGGGTCGAAATTGCACCCCTCCCCAACATTAACTTTGCCAGCCCAGCCCAGTTGGAAGCAAATGTGCTTGGCATGCTAGCCTTGCTGCCATTGCTTGAGTTCTGGTGGAGGTCAAGAGCTGCATTTGAAGTGCACTTCAACAGGAATAAGTGTGCTTGTAATATTCTGAACTGAGCTGCTGCTGGTTAATCACAAGGGTTGATCACTGTTTGTATGACACTTCTGTTTAATTGTGGTGCATGCAAATGAGGAAGCTGTGCTGCGTGGGTACCACTTCTCATGCACGCAAATCAGCCATAGCTGTGGAGTGTCTCCTTGAAGAATCCCTGCCAGAGCTGACTCAGCAGTGCAGACTTTACTGCTTCCACCTTAACTACACTATCCTCAAAGTGGAATGGAAAGAATGGAAACCAAGAAACCTGATGACTCACACATCTGCTCCTTTTGTCCTCCGGGTCTCTGACCACCTTCATCTCTTACAACACAATTCATATTCCAGTTAGGTGGCACTCTCCTACCGAGGGGAGGCTCTCTTCCTACTGCTGTCAAGGTTGAAGACTCCTGTTCTTTTGCAGAACTTGCTGGAAAATAGGAATATTCTGGCACCTGGAAGAGTTTGGAGTTCAGCTTCATGGAGTGCAGTCACGCTCTGTTTCTGTTTTCTGTTTCCATTTGATGCTGGTCACCTGAAACTAGCCAGGGCTTACCGGGGGCCCATACACATTTTGTAGTGGCCTTTCTCTTTGATTCTTTGAAAAAATAAGTATTCTAGCTTTGAAATGAAATACAAAGGGAACATAGAGCATTTAGGACTAATTGAGGCAGTAGACAGAACACTGATGTAAGAGGCTTTAGAAGGAGGTGTTGAGTTAGGTGCTATGGTTCATCCCCTGTGGGATGATTCTGTGTCTGACCATCAGTGTTTTCTGTAGCTGTTCAGTACCACTTGTTTGCACAGTGGATTCTTTGCAGGTCTCTGGTTGACAGCTAAGCTGCATTTTATCCCCCGAGTCTCTGCCTGGCATTCCCTCATAGTGCTAATTCTGTCAGCTGTGCCCAAGCCATTTTCCCAGAGTCACTGTTCCTTGTTCCCATGAGGTTTGTTACGCTCCACCCATGGGCCTGACCCTCCAGCATGACTGTGAACTAGAAACAGAGAACTTAAACTTGCTCTCTCTATGCCATTTCTGAGTTCTGCTGGTGATAAGCATTTGGAATTCCTCTCACAAGATGTGTTCTTGTTGCCTATCATACCAGTTTCTAGTGTCTGTCAAGGTTAATTGTCTCAAAAGTCTTGTTGAGTTTGACACTGTAACTCTTATTCTATCATAGTATCAGTCAGGGGTGGAAGGGACCACAAGGATCATCTAGTTCCAACCCCCCTGCCATGGGCAGGGACACCCCACACTAGATCAGCCTGGCCAGAGCCTCATCCAGCCTGGGCTTAAACACCTCCAGGGACGGGGCCCCAACCACCTCCCTGGACAACCCATTCCAGGGCTTCACCACTCTCATGGGGAAGAACTTCCTCCTCACATCCAGCCTGAATCTCCCCACCTCCAGCTTCATTCCATTCTAAAGGTAATGAGCTGGTAAAACACTTTGCAATAGCTAAGTATAGCTACTGTGATGGATTCTGATTGTGTTTTAACACTGGGAAAGCTTTCCCCTTCTGTCTTTAAGGTAGGATATTTCTTCTGTTTACTCTTATCTTGATTATTCACAAGACAGCTTCTCCACAGGGTCAGAAAATGATCATTTTTAGTTTTAATTCTCAGTGTTACCAGTTCTTCCTTGGTCTTAAACATTTTGGAACTCAGAAGTCTTTCACTGGTGTGTGCAGTTGTCATACACACAGTGTGCCCTAAGGAGTCTGGATTCATCCCTGGGCTTTCCAGGGAGACTGAGTTCACAGGCTGAAAGCAAAACACAAAGATATTTTAGTTCATCATGAGATGGGAAGGAGAGGGGTTCTGTCTATTTCTGCTGCCTGGAAATACTTTTGTTGAGATGTATCTAAATACTTCTGTGCTTGATGTCCCAAAGCACACACAGGTGTCCATACACATCCATCACTCAGAACACTCTTATCTTCAGGATGGCTTAGCTAGAGTCCATGTGCTTACAGTAGGTTATAGGGAGGGGTTTGGTTTTCTACTGTTATAATGCTGCTCTCCTAACAATATAGTATGTTGGAGGAGATACAATAACAGTTTTGCTCCATACATAGAAACATATCCAGGAGAGGCAGCTCATAAAAGACCATAAACAGTTCTGTTTCAACGTCAAGCATTTGAATTTGCATTCATGGCACAGTGTCACAGTACATTAGAGGTTGGAAGGGAGCTCCAGAGATCACTCAGAGCAGGATCACCCAGGGTAGTCTGCACAGGAATACATCCAGGTGGGTTTTGATACTCTCCAGAGAAGGAGATTCCACAACCTCTGGGGGCAGCCTGCTCCAGGGATCTCACTGTAAAAAAGTTTCTCCTCATGTTGAGGTGAAACCTCCTATGTTCAAGCTTGAACCTGTTGTTTTTTGTCTTATTACTGTTCACCACCAGAAAGGGCTTGGCCCCCTCCACTTGACACCCACCCCTCAGATATTGGTAGACATTGATCAGATCTTCTCCAGACTAAACAGCCCCAGGGTTCTCAGTCTGTCTTCACAAGGGAGATGCTCCAGACCCCTAATCATCCTCCTGGCTCTCCCTTGGACTCTCTCCAGCAGGTCTCTTTCTCTCTTGAGCTGGGGAGCCCAAAACTGGACGCAGTATTGCAGGTGTGATCTCAGCAGGGCAGAGTAAAGGGGGAGAAGCAGCTCCCTAAACCTGCTGTCCTACTACTCTTCTGCTTAAATCTGCCTCTGTGGGGTTGGTTGTACAAGAATTATTTCTGTCTGAATACAAACTGTGATCACCACATCTAATCTCACAGAAAATGCTACTGCTGAAACCTAGGAAATTAAATGCTCCCTTCAGTGTGACCTCCTTCACTGTACCTGTTGTAGGTGTTACAGAATCAAGGCATTAGTAGCAGTCAGGAGGATCCTTTGCAGCACAGCTCCCTCAGAGCACGCATCATTAGGTGGTTCTCCTGGATGTCAGGGATGGAGCCTTTGGAGCAGCTGCGTATAAGGCAATGAGCACACGTGTGCAGGAGTGTGCTGAGTGTCTGTGTGTGGGACTGAAGCCAAGGCATTCCCTGCAGGTCTGCTGCTTTTGCACTGGGGAATTTCCCTTCCACCCATCCTTTGCTCTGAAAACGTGGTTCATCCACTGGCAGTGTGAAATCCACTTTGCTGACCAGAGAATTGTGTTTGCATTGCAACCCTTACCACTTGCCCGGCGGGCTGTGTGGGGTAGGTTGGCTGCTAGCAAAGTCCCCTAGGGTAAGGACTGCAAACACATTTCCAAACTTCTGCTTTTTAGAAGATGGAAATATTATTTTTATGTGTGTGTATATATATATATATATATTTAGGATGATGGCTGGGTTTGAGTCTTTCTAACCCTACCCATGAGAGCAAAAAGTAAAATAAGTAATAAATCTAATAAAAAAAGTAATAATCTAATGCATAATGAAAACTGCAAACCACATACACACACAAAAAGATTATCTTGGATTTTTTCCCAATACTTTAACACTTATAGAATCACAGAATCAACCAGGTTGGAAAAGACCTCAGAGATCATCAAGTCCAACCTATTACCTAATAACCTAACACCTCCTGACAACTAAACCATGGCTCCAAGCGCCGCAGCCAGTCCTTTCCTGAACAGCTCCAGGGATGGGAGGTTAACTTGCAGTTAATCTTGAACTCCCTCTTTTTAACTCAAAATCAGACTTCTAGAATTGCTTAGAAACAGAATGCAACTAAACTCTTCATGGCAGGTAGACAAATATGGATTGTTTCCCACTCCCCCTTCCCCCCCATCAGCAACCTGCACTGAAGGCTTAGCCTTTGGCTTGCGTTTTTCTCTTGGTGTGAGAGCACAGCTCTGAAGCATGCTTTGTTCATGTGGTGCTGACATCAAGCTGGTACTGTCAGTTCAGAATGAGCAATAGAGCAGCTGGCATGCCTGTCTGTGAAACCACTGCCCTTCAGCTGCCCTCCTGCATACTCTGATTCTTTTTGAGACCTATGGCAAAAATAATTTCCCATGGAGTTGGAGAAGCTGAGGTCTTGTGCATGGCTTTGTTGTTGCTGTTTTGTTGTTTGGTTTGGTTGTTGTTTTGGTGGGTTTTTTTTCACTTGTCTCCTGCATCTGTGTGAATATGTTTGCTGCTGGTGGTTGTTAGCACACACTGAACTTTGTCACAGTAATCTGAGCAGAAGTCAAAGAGCACGCTGCAAGAGTGGTAATGCAGTTATTCAAGAGGTTTGTTTGCTTGGTTTTGTTTGATGTGTTTGTTTTCTGTCAAGAGTCTCAGCAAGGCTTATTTATAGTTGTGGTGGGTTGAAATTCCACCCCCCACCCCCCCCCCCCCCAAACTTTAAATTTGCCAGACCAGCTCAGTTGGAAGCAAACGAAAGCTGTATTTACAAGCAAAACTACAGTCTGCAATGGAATGCAATGAATGTGCAGAGAATATGCAGGATTTACAATATTTACAGGGATTTACAATTAATAAACAGCACAAGAACCCCCCTGGTCAAAGACCAGGGGAAGCTACTAGCTTCTCCCTCTCTGCTTCCCCCCTTGTACAAAAGGGGGAAGAAAGAAAGGAGCAGAGGGATGTTAGACTTAGCCAAAATAATACAGCCAAGGTCAAGCAGGAGCAAGTTAGTATCTCTCCCAGAGTAGAGAAGCGAGAGAAGAGAGAGATTGTTTTGGGAACTACATCTTACGGTAGATATCCCTCCAGTTGGATTGTTTAGAATTGTCATTGGTTTGCTTTTCACACCCAGTAGTGACTGACTTACATTTTACTACTTTTCTGGTCAACATCTGTGGAAAAATTTTAAAGGCATAGCCTAAAACTACCGCAAGAGTTTTGCCTGAGACAGTAACATACAGCAAGGCATGAATACCCAGACAGCTGCATGAATCTGTATCAGTGATTCTTGCCATCAGCAAGGGATTAATTTTGACCCAGTTGTTCATCACCCTGCGGAGTCTGCTGAATATGAACTGACAAGTCCTCACTAGGCTCTGAATCAATAGCTCTGCAGTCGGTAGCTTAGCAGTTCTCTCTGAGGGTTTATTGAGGAAGGGAGATTTCCTTCAGTATTGTTACATCCCATGCTCTGAGTTATCCTTCCAAGGATGCTGGCCTCCTCGCTTTGGAAGCATAGCTGGCAGGAATGTGAACCACATTCTCCTTTCCTAAGAAATAGCTATCCAGTCCTGAATTAATGCCACATGAAAGAGCATTTGGTTCTCTGCATCACAGGCAAATGTGTGTTGTTCAGGGAAGTGGATAGCACATAGCAGGACCTGAAAGCTCTGATTGGAATGAATAATGAGGAATTCTTTCCCTACAATTTCTCCTTTTGAAACCATCTTACTTATCAACAAAGTGAGTAATTTTAGACCAATGCTAGTCTTAAGTTGATAGATAACTTACAGCTCTAAATGAGGAAAATTAAAGTAAGGGCTCTGGAGAAAATCTCCTAACAGCCTCACAGCACCTCCAGAGTCATTGAGGTTGCCCCATGTGTCCTCTTCTCTTGGCCAGCCAACTAAAATGCTCCCAGTTGTTAAGGTCATGTTTCCTAACTGGGAAATCTTAATCTTTCTTTTCTCTGCAGAATCAAAGTCCTGAAAGAATGGCATTTGCTATACCGCTGGTTACTGAAAACATAGTCACAGGAAGTTGCACACTGATATTTTTCTATATATATATATTTTCCCCCCTAATGCTTTTAAAAACCTCTGCTGTGGTTTAACCACTGTGATTTATAATAGCCTGCTTTCTGGTCACTCTATTGAAGCCTTTCCTAGACAATGTGTCCAGTGCCAATATAGCCTGGGTGCGAAGAACCCAGCCTATCACAGCTCCAAATATCAGCGTGGGCTTCCCCCTACAGGTGAATACATGTGATGAGGGGATGCAACTCCCTGTGGGAAGAATGGAGCCTTTTACCTGTCCCCCAGGGGGAGGGGAAGGCAATTTGGTGCCTTTGTCTTCCCCCAGCAAACCTCTGCTGATGGAGGTAGGGGAAGGGGGGTTTGGAGCACCCTGTAACAGGTGGCCATTGCCTCTCTCCAGCACCTTCTGTGGTGCTGTGGATTTTTCCATTACCACACATGAATTGTAGCCTTCCAGTATCTGAAGGGGGCTACAAGAAAGATGGAGAGGGACTTTTGAGGGTGTCAGGGAGTGATAGGACTGTGGGGAATGGAAATAAAAATGGGTAGATTCAGATTGGATGTTAGGAACAGGTTGCCCAGGGAGGTGGTGGCAGCCTCATCCCTGGAGGTTTTGAAGGCCAGGCTGGATATGACTCTGGGCTACCTGATCTAATGTGAGGGGTCCCTGCCCATGGCAGGGGGGTTGGTACTGGATGGTCCTTGAGGTCCCTTCCAACCCTGACAATTCTGTGATTTTATAATTTTCTGAGGACATAAAACAACCAAAAAAGGGAGATCTCTCTCCTTGAGTTGCCTACAGCCTCCAGGAGTTGTCTACATTCCCCTTTCCTCTTCAGCATGTGAGGAGAGGTGTGGAGAGAAATCTGCACTTGCTTGGGTCAGAGCATGAAATAGTAGCAAAGCTCTTTGGGCTGCTGGAGTAGTGTGTGGGGTCACGCATTGTATATTCACATTGTGATACCCCTCTGCATGTCTGTGAGAGTAGTCCCAGTGAAGAGGAGAATTAATGCTTCAAATAAAGAGGGCAGCAGAGTGATTCTGAAGGGAAAAAAAAAGTTCTCAGCAGTTTTGTTGTAGTATTTTTGCTACTTCTCAGCAATTTTGTTGCAGTGTTTTGGCTGCTTCATTGTGTGCCATCAAGGTGAAGGGGAGCAATGAGTCTCTACAACAAGTGCAGCATTAAAAGTGTATTAGCACTGAAATAGAAGCTTAGAATCCATCAGAACCTGCCTTTAATTTCTGGCAGTTTTGCTTTAAGTTATAGATAAGTGCAGTTCAGTTGCTCACATTGTTACTCACCAAAGCTTTAGATGGGGTTTTTAAGGTGATTGTAGAACCTTCACACCCAATTCCTTCATTCAGCCCACTTCCATAGGCAGCCTGCAGTTCAATTACTCACACTGTTACTAACTGTAGCTTTAGATGGAGCTTTAAGATGAAGGTAGAACCATCACACCTGATTCCTTTGTTCAGCACACTTCCATAGGCAACCTGCAGTTCAATTCCTCACATTGTTACTCACTCTAGCTTTAGATGAGGGTTTTGAGGTGATTGTAGAGCCTTCACACCCATTTCCTTCATTCAGCACATTTCCATAGCCAATCTGCAGTTCAGTTGCTCAGATTGCTCCTCACTATAGCGTTAAAAGGGGTTTTAAGATGATGGTAGAACCATCACACCTGATTCCTTCAGCCCATTTCCATAGGCAACCTGCCAGTGGTTCACAAGGGGATTGCTATGGCAGAGAATGAGGGCGCTGCAGGCAGGACCAGTTTGATTCACCCCCCACTATGTGGTGGGTTGAAGTTACCCCCCAATTAATTTGGAGGAAATTGCCCCCAAAATCAAATTGCCAGCCCAGCCCAGTTGGAAGCAAAGGAAGCTATATTTATGAGCAACAATAATATCTAGAAATGCAAAATACAATGAATATATACAAAATATACAATATTTACAGGCATTTGCAGTGAATAAACAACACAAGAACCCCCCCTGGACAAAACCAGGGGGAGTTACCAATAGCTTCCCCTCTCTTCCCCCCCTCTGACAAGGAAAGAAGAAAGAGGAGGAAACTTAGTACTCAGCCACAAAAAAGAAACACAGCCAAGGTCAGCAAGCCAGCAGAAGCAACCAACTAGTATCAGCTAGAGTGAAGAAGCTGGAAGGAGCAAGAGTTAGTTTATACAATTAACCTTATGTTAATTATCAGACCAAGGGGATTATTTAGACCCTAGCATTATTTTCCCTTTATATCCAATGGTAATTTATTTACATGCTACCACTTGCTGCTTGATCTGTGGAAAATTTCCCCAGCATCAGCCTGAAGCTGCTACAGCCTGCAATGATCTCCAGACTGGTGGATGAGAAGCTCAACATCAACCACCAGTGTGCACTTGCAGCCCAGAGAGCAACTCACATCCTGGGCTGCAGGATGTGGCCAGCAGGTCGAGGGAGGTGATTCCCCCCCTCTGCTCCACTCTGGTGAGACCCCACCTGGAGCACTGTGTCCAGTTCTGGAGCTCCTAATACAGGAAAGATCTGGAGGTGCTGGAACATGTCCAGGGAAGGGCTATGCGGATGATCAGAGGGCTGGAGCTCCTCTCCTATGAGGACAGACTGAGGGAGTTGGGGCTGTTCAGTCTGCAGAAGAGAAGGCTCCAAGCAGACCTTACTGTGGCCTTCCAGTACCTGAAGGGCGCTGCAAGAAAGCTGGGGAGGGACTTTTTAGGGTGTCAGGGAGTGATAGGACTGGGGGGGATGGAAAAATAACTAGAAATGGGTAGATTGAGATTGGATGTTAGGAAGAAGTTCTTCCCCATGAGGGTGGTGAGACACTGGCACAGGTTGCCCAGGGAGGTGGTAGAAGCCTCATCCCTGGAGGTTTTTAAGGCCAGGCTGGATGTGGCTGTGAGCAACCTGCTGTAGTGTGAGGTGTCCCTGCCCGTGGCAGGGGGGTTGGAACTGGCTGATCCTTGAGATCCCTTCCAACCCTATCAATTCTATGGTTCTATGAACCTAAGGCTCTTCCTTGAGCACCAGAAATGTTCCAAATGGGGTCTGTCTGTCTCTCTGGGTGTGCTTTCTGGGTGTTTATCTGCCTGTTTTTTCCCCCTTTATCTCATAGAACCACCTCACGGCCTTTGCAGAAGTCACATGATGTCGATGCTGACGTCTATTCCCTCCATTGGACTTCATCTCTTTTCACAGCCCAGACATGACAGTTGCAGTGTATCCAAAACAAAAAAGAAAAAACCAACAACCAACCACCAACCAACACCGAGAAGTTTTTAGAGCTCCTGTTTCTGACTTGCTTTTTACGGTCATTTCAAACGGTCACACCCCGCACCTTTGGAGGAATCCTTGAACTGTTAGAACGTCACTTTAATTTCTAGAGGGGGAGAAAAGAAATAGAAAATAATAGAAATTAACTGTTTACTTTTCTTTTTGGGATGGAATGGGACAAACTGAGCACTAATTGTATTTATCTGACAACACCCTTCTGTTTCGGCTTCTCGTTGGGTTCGTTCTTGAGCGGTTCACCTGCTTATTCCGGCAGCACTTCACGTTTTGATTTGACTTTGGCTTTTTTTGATTGTAATTCTTCTTCTTCTTCTTCTTAATTTGTTAATTTCTTTTTCCAAATCTACATGATTTATTTTTTTTGGTTTGGTTGTTTTGTTATTTTTCAATTCAGCATGACCCTTGTTTCCATTTGAGGCAATCTCAGTGTAATAGAAGCTAGGTGAATACTATTCCGTTCTGTATGGAGATGCTGTTTGCACATTGTATTACTCTGTACTCCATGTAAGATATCATCCCAGCAGTATGTTCTATGTAAGACTTTGGTGCTTCTGCTTTTGAAGGGGGGGAGGGGGGAGAGGGGGGGGAAAGGGGGGGAGGGGAAAAAAAAACCAACAAAAAAAAAAGAAGCCAATTTTTACTGTAATAAGTATTGTACCATAATTAAAAGTTTATTTATTTGGATATTTTTCCTGACATAATTGTAGTTGAATTGTTGTTTTGTAGTTCTTGGATGTCTTGGATGATATATATGTATCTAGGTTAAAAAGAAATGAAAATAATATAGAGAATTTTGCTGATGAATATATTCTTTATTACTAATGCTATCCCATGGAAGGTTAAGGGCTCCATTCTAAGCTCAGCATATCTGTGCTGATCCGTAAACCATTTAAAGAGGTTATTCAAGGAAGCTTGCATCTTCTCTTCTTACAGGTTGCCCATGGAGGTGGTGGAAGCCTCATCCCTGGAGGATTTTAAGGTCAGGCTGGATGTGGCTCTGAGCAACCTGCTGTAGTGTGAGGTGTCCCTGCCCATGGCAGGGGGGTTGGAACTGGCTGATCATGGAGGTCCCTTCCAACCCTGACAATTCTGTGATTCTGTGATTCTCATTTGTGGCACAGCCTGATATGCTGGGAGAATGGGTGCTAAGACAAGGAGGGGGTCACTGGCTTAGTGAGAGAAGTGCATATGAGTTTCTGCTTTCCATGTTTACGTTGGAGCACTCATGGTGAAAACAAAAACCGAATATGTCAGAATTCATTTTCTTCAGCCTGACCGAAGAGGACAGACTCTGCAGGTCTTTCTGTTTATCTTTCAGGACCATATTCTTGAAAAGAAAAAACCACAGTTCTGTGTAGTTTGGACAAATTGATGTTCTATTACTTTTTTTCCCCCTTCAACTTCAGGCAGTGTTATCACACCTCTGCTATTGCTGGGAATAATTGAGTCTCCCGTGTCAAAAGTCAGCCCTGCTGCCTGGCGGTGAGCATCAAATGGATCTGAGCGTTGTAGATGCTGAAGATGTGCTTAATGCCTGCCAGAACGGTTTCCTCTGGCAACAGCTGACAGAGTGGCAGGGGCCAGAGACACAGTAAGAATAACAACATTCAGTGCTGGCTGCTGAACATTCTAGGCCTTAAATTGATCATCCTTGGGTGTATTTTCTGTGCATTCCTCATCGTTAGGAGATGGCTGCAGCACGAGGCTGGAGAATCAGGAATGCGTTTGCCATGAGTCATTTGAATGCCTTCTCACACCTGCATTCTGCTTTTTATCTGAACCTCATCCTCCACTAAAATGCAACTACCTAAACAGCACTTGGCAAGCAGGGCAGGGCCAAGTAAAACCTTTTGAGTGCAATAGAGTCTGTCTCACAAAGCCGCTGTGCTGAGCTGAGAACTAGAGTATATAGAGTGGGGAGGAAAGTCCTAGAATCGAGCCCTTAGCTACACATGGTGTAACTTAGGTGACTGCAAGTCCACCTTTTTTAGACTATTAACTGTGTTTACAAAACTGTGGTAGGTCCAAAGTTTGTATCACCATGTTAGGCACACTCACCCTTCTTTTAGCTCATTAGAGGCAAAGTACTAATGATTCCTGTGTGCAGGTGATTGAAATGAAACCTTCACTCGTCTTTTTTTTGCATGGTAGCAAACCTACTGTTTTTAAAGGATTTGTTTTGGTTTGGTTTGGTTTTATATCTGATTTATAAGATTACCAAGAGATTCTTTTATGTTAAAAGAGATGACTCTTTTTTCAGTGTACTGTATACCATCACCTTGTAACTGGTCTCTTTCTCTCTCAGGATCTTTCCCAGTCAAATATTTGGGTTAAATTTATCATGTTAGCTCTGTAAACCAGCAGTGAGAAAACAAAAAGAGAGACACTCTGCTGTATAATGTATTTTTAAATAAAATAATTTTTCATTCAATAGTAGTCTTGTTTTTCACCCCCCTTTTTTTTTAGCTATCTACTCTGCATTTATTTTGGTGGAGAGTGTACATATAATGGAAGGGACCTCTGAAGATCTTCAAGTCCAACCCCTCTGCCAGAGCAGGACCATAGAATCCAGCACAGGTCACACAGGAACACATCCAGACAGGGATGGAAAGTCTCCACAGAAGTAGACTCCACAACCTTTCTGGGCAGCCTGTTCTATTGCTCTGTGACCCTCACAGTCAAAAAGTTCCTCCTCCTGTTGAGGTAGAACCTCCTGTGCTGTATTTATATCCATTGCCCCTTGTCCTATCCCAGGGTGCAAGTGAGCAGAGCCTGTCCCCTCCTTCTTGATCCCCAGCCCTCAGATATTTATAAACATTGATCAGATCCCCTCTCAGTCTTCTCCCCTACAGATTAAACAGCCCCAGGGCTCTCAGCCTCTCCTCATCAGGCAGTGCTCCAGTCCCTTCAGCATCCTTGTAGCCCACCTTTGGACTCTCTCCAGCAGATCCCTGTCCCTCTTGAACTGGGGAGCCCAGAACTGGACGCAATATTTCAGGTGAGGTCTCACCAGGGCAGAGTAGAGGGGCAGAAGAACCTCCCTGGATCTGCTGGGCACACTCCTCTTAATGCAGCCCAGGATCCCTTTGGCCTTCTTGGCCACAAGGGCACATTGCTGTCCCATGAAGGACTTCTTGTCCACCAGGACTCCCAGACCCTTCTCCACAGGGCTGCTCTCCAGCAGATCACCTCCCAGCCTCCACTGCTGCAGTTTATTCTTCCTTCCCAGGTTCAGGACTCTGCACTCACCCTTGTTGAACCTCATTAGGTTCCTCTCTGCCCAGCTCTCAGTCTGTCCAAGTTTCACTGAATGGCCACACAGCCTTCATGTGTCTCAGCCAAGCCTCCCAGCTGCAGGTAAACTGCTTTTGGTGTTATATTTTTACAATTAACCAGGAATCCCCACTGTCAACTACCTTCCCTTAGAGGTGATGTTGATTCCCTTTGAGGTTCTGGTGTTTTTAAAAGCAGGAGAGCAGTGAGTGTATTGCAGAGTTGTCCACAGCCTGCAGGGAAAGGACTCTCACCAGCATCTGGACTTAACCAAGCTCAAGACTCAGCTTCGATGGATTTTCAGAAGTCAGAAGAATTTACCTCTCCCACACCCATCCACCTCCACCAGCCCAGAGACTGGGCCTTCACTCTGCCATTCTGGACCTGGAAAAGCTTTCTCAGGAGAAACAGCTGGCCAAAACAAAAGTAAGTTGGCATTTTCTTACTAAAATGGCTTTTTGGTTGTTGCTTTGGAGGCAAAAAAATCCCCGTGAGGAGCCTACGACAAAGAAGCTTCATTCCTCATTCAGGGAACATTCAGGTGCAGAGTGGTTCCTAGTAAAAACACTCTGGCTGAATCATTTCAGTGGTTTTTAAGTGCAGCTGGTTTTGTTACCCTTGTAGACCTCTTCTGTGTGTACTTCTGTGAAACAGCTGCACTCAAGATGTTTAAGAAGCATCTCTAATGCTGTGTGCTGCTGTGTTCCTAAAATCGGAATGCTTAAGGGATGTGGGGATGGCAGCTGGGCTTGTATCCATGCCATTTGAGATTCACTTGTGTGTGTGCTGCTCTTTATTCATCATCATGAACTGCAGGAGGTGGGCTCCCATCTCTTCAGCGTTTGGAAAGTGTTCATTTAATCAATGTGCATTAAAAGATGCTAATGTTTGGTATCTTTTCAGCTGCAATCTTCTTTGCTGTTTGCTGTTGCCTTCGAATTGTGCTGCTGCCCAAGGTCGCAGTCAACGTGAGAGTGCAGTTGCACATGATGTTATCAGGGTGCTCCATCTGCTCTTCTGAAGTCGAATTTGGTGTTTCTGAAGATTGCCATGCAGAAAGCAGAGTGCACTGTGTTTTAGGAACCAATCACCAAAGTCTGTTCTGATCCAATATGTCCCTGGCCACCTGCATATCCGTAGCTTTGGGGAGGCTCGAAAGCATTTGCAGGTGGAATGGTGAGCAGATCCCCAGAACTCTCAGTCCTGCAGCACCTTCCTCCAAGCACAGGAGAGTTTTCACCAGGCTCTGACAGCTGAGTCAGCCCCAACCTGCCAGACCTGCCTGCTGAACACCAGCACTTTTCCTCTGCCCTCGAGTACCTTTGAGGAGGTCCATTGGGACATGGACCCATTGACAGCCACTCTTTGGGTGGGACCACCAAGCCAGTTCTTCATCCACTGTGTTGTCCATCCATTGAACCCTTATTTTCCCAGCAGATGAGAACTGATGCTCTTAGTCTGCTGTTCTGCTAAGAAGTTACCTGCTGGTTTCATCCTCTTCTGCTGCTGTCACTTCAGGAAGCAGCTACTGTGCCTTCCTTAGCAACTTCTATTTATACAGTAGCAGCTGACAGCTTAAGAGATACTCTATTCATAAATATTCCCAAAATAAGTCTGATAGGAGGAGAATGAAATGCTTACTTAGGGAAACAAAAGAAAAGCCCTTTTGGCTCTCATTGATGACAGCAATCCCGCAGCTAGTCCTAGTAGAAAACAGCAGGAATGAAGCAGGACCCTTGCCTGTGGCAGCAGTTTTCATCCTTCTCAAGACAGGGTGGTGAGAGACCATTCTGAGATTAATGGCTTTTTCTCTTTCAGTAATTAGATAAAATATTGTAAGGATGAAGACTTGGAGCATATAAGCCTTCCAGAAAGAAAAAGAGAAGGTCCTGGAACAGGCTGCCCCAGGGGATGTGTAGTCTCCCTGTCTGGAGATATTCAAAACCCATTTGGATGTGTTCCTGTGTGATCTGCTCTAGGTGCTCCTGCTCTGACAGGGGGGGTTGGATTGGACGAGCTTTTGAGGTCCCTTCCAGCCCCTGACATTCTGTGATTCTTGTGTGGTTTTTATTCTGTGTTTTCACACTCAAAGACAGTAAACACTGGCACAGAACAGGGTGAAAGGATAGACTCACCTATACATTGTCAGTGGAGGGAGAGACCTTTCCCACACTGAGTCTTTCCAGGGAAGAAATCCCAGGTGAGTAGGAACAAGATCTAGCTGATGATGTGACAAAATTCTGCCATCCTGGGTCTCCTGTGGGAATGTTTCCTGTTTATATGCCTCAAGTTGAACATGAGCAGGCAGTGTGAGCATGCAGCACAGAAGTAAAACCACATCCTGGGCTGCATCAAAAGATGTGTTACCAGCAGATCCAGAGAGATGATTCTGCCCCTCTGCTCTGCTCTGCTGAGACCTCACCTGCAGTACTTTGTCCAGCTCTGGAGTCCTCAATATAGGAAGGACATGGACCTGATGGAGAGAGTCCAGAGGAGAGCCATGAAAATGATTGGGGGGGTTGGAGCAGCTCTGCTACAAGGACAGGCTGAGGGAGCTGGGGGTGTTCAGTCTGGAGAAGGGAAGGCTCCAGGGACACCTAATAGCAGCCTGCCAGTACCTGAAGGGGGGTACAAGAATGCTGCAGAGAGACTGTTTGCAAAGGCCTGCAGTGACAGGACAAGGGGCAATGGCTTCAAACTAGAGAAGAGCAGATTTAGATTGGATGTGAGGAAGCTCCTGTTATGAGGCCCTGTGCTCTGTCTTCACTTTTACCAGATGTTAGGTGTTGGAAGGGACCTCCAAAGATCATCAAGTCCAATGCCCCTGCCAGAGCAGGACCACAGAATCTAGCACAGGTCACACAGGAACACATCCATACAGGGCTGGGTATCTCAGAGTGTTCTTAACAGCGTAAGTCCTGGAAGCCCTTAACAGACAAAGCAGCTAACAGAAGTCCTGAGCATATCCCTAGCAGCATCCCTACACCAAACTAACAGAAGCAGAAGTCCCTAGCAGCCCTAAACCCCCAAACTGTTCCTAACCTAAGTCCCTAACCCCAGTAGCTATTGCTCAGAGTGGCTGTTTCTATACTCTTTGTTATCAATCCCTTCAGCAGTAAACCCCAACCACATCTGTCAGCTAAAATCTTCTCCCAATGAGAGGTGCCAGCATGTCAAGGAGGTGGCTTCTGCAGCATGTTCCAATCCAAGGGTGCCAAGGTGAGGTTCTTGGCACCCATGGAATGTGATTGTTGTGCTCTAGGCAGCTAAGGAATTGGTCACCTAAGGAATCCTGCACTCTGCCTGTGGCCAGCAGCTGCCCTAGAACAGCAGCTGCAACATCTGATGTCTAGATGAAGCAGTCTAATCCTAGGCTGAGCATTTGGATTTGTGCTTAATGCAGTGGCAGTTAGGAGCTGATGCTGGAATGACCCTACAAAGGTAAGCCTGAAAGTCTTTGGTGTTTGGCTTTCTGCAGAGCCGTGTGATTGTGTAGGATGCTGAGCTGCCTGATACCTTACTATGGGACAGACACAGCAAAGGGCTTCCAGACATGCTGAGGAGCATAACCTGTGAGCTTGGATTTGTCTCAGGCTCTTGATGAGTTTGTTGGACTCAGCCATCAAGGACTAAGCAATGAGTGCCTCAGTTTTGCCACACCTTGAGTCCTGTGTCCAGTTCTGGGCTCATCAGTTTAAGAAAGGTGTTGAGTTGCTGGAAGGTGTCCAGAGAAGGGCAACAAGGCTGGGGAGGGGTCTAGAGCACAGCCCTGTGAGGAGAGGCTGAGGGAGCTGGGGGTGTTTTACAGATATGTGGGTTCTGAAGAGTCCTTCCTTGAAATCATAGGTTCTGGATTTTTTTTGAACATCTATTGAGCCCCATGTTGAAATATTGCTTCTGAAGCCAGGGAATCCTTCATTTTGCCTCTACTGAGTGTTGAAAGGTTTCATAGCATCACAGAATTGTCAGGGCTGGAAGTGACCTCAAGGATCATCCAGTTCCAACCCCCTCTCGCACTAGGTCAGGTTGGTCAGAGCCACATCCAGCCTGGCCTCAAAAACCCCCAGGGATGAGGCTTCTACCACCTCCCTGGGCAACCTCTTCCAGTGTCTCACCGCCCTGCAATTAATTCAATTAATGCAATGAATTTCCCTCTGAAGGGTAAGGTGTGTCTGTATCTCATTGTGGTCATTTTTTTCAGGAAACTCTGTATCCTGGCCTGCATCAAGAGAAGTGTGGCCAGCAGGATTCTCCCCTTCTACACTGCTCTTGTGAGACCCCACCTGGGGCATTGTGTCCAGTTGGTGTTCCCCAGCAATCAGTACTGAGCCCAGTTCTATTCAACATCTTTTTTGATGAGGGGGTTGAGTCAACTGTTAGTAAATTTGCAGATGACACCAAGTTGGGAGGCAGTGTGGATCTGCTGGAGGGTAGGAGGATGCTGCAGAGGGACCTGGCCAGGCTGGGTCAGTGAGCTGAAGCCAACAGGATGAGATTCAACAAAGCCAAGTGCAGGGTCCTGCACTTTGGCCACAACAACCTTGTGCAGGCTACAGACTGGGGGTGAGTGGCTGGAGAGCAGCCTGGCAGCGAGGGACCTGGCAGTGCTGGGTGACAGCAGCTGGACATGAGCCAGCAGTGTGCCCAGGGGACAGGGAAGGCCAATGGCATCCTGGCCTGGGTCAGGAATGGTGGTGGCCAGCAGGAGCAGGGATGGAATTCTGCCCTGTGCTCAACACTGGTGAGGCCTCACCTCGAGCACTGTCTGCAGCTCTGGTGCCCCTCACTTCAGGAAGGATATTGAGGTGCTGAAGCAGGTCCAGAGGAGAGCAACCAGACTGGGGAAGGGACTGGAGGGAAAGGCTGATGAGGAGAGGCTGAGGGAGCTGGGGGTGTTCAGCCAGGAGAAGAGGAGACTCAGGGGGGGAACCTTATCACTCTCTACAACTACCTAAAAAGAAAGTTGTACTCAGGTGGGGGTCAGGCTCTTCTCCCAGGCAACTTGTGACAGGACAAGAGGGCATGGCCTGAAGCTGTGCCAGGGAAGGTTTGGGTTGGATATTAGGAAGCACTTCCTGACAGAAAGGCTGATTAGGCACTGGGATGGACTGCCCAGGGAGGTGGTGGAGTCGCCATCCCTGAAGGTCTGTAAGAAAAGCTTGGATGTGGCACCTGGTGGCCTGCTTTAGCTGCTGTGGTGGTGTTGGCTGGACTTGATGATCACAGAAGTCTTTTCCAGCCTCAGTAATTCTGTCACTATTATTAAACTATTTCAACTAGGGAGTTATTCTGGTTAGCCTTTCCTGCTTTCTATCCCACCCACCCACTGTGCTGTGAGGTAGCACCCAGAGTGCACAGCATTTTTTGTTTTCTAATGTGTACACATGTAAAATAGTGGCAGAAGAGTTCTCCAGCATCCTTTGGTGACTCAGTGCAGTGCTCCAGAGTGTACTTGCAGCTCCCTTCTGCTCCTATCCTCTGCAGCCGTTGTATTGCTGTGTTGTACACCAGCAGACTGAGATGGCTTGGAAGTAAAAACAGGAGTTAAAATGCTTCTAAGTGGTAAATAAGCAAAGAATTATGTTCATCCTGCGCTTTACTGCAGATGCTTTATCCTTTTAAGGGTTATTTCAAAACACCTCAGGGCCTACCTAGTGGTTTATAGATGATAATAACACCCAGTTAAGCTACAGAATTTTCCTCCACTCATCACCTCTCTGAAACAGCCTGGTGGGTGAGGAACCAAGCAGAGCATGTGGAGTTGGGGTTTTTATTGACTTAATGTCAATAAATTCTCTCTAGTACCCAGTTGCTGCTGTCTGCATAATTTGTTTTTTAATCGCTATTCCCCCCCCTTCTCCCCTCCCCCCCCCCCCCCCCCCCCCCCCCCGCCCCTTTCTTCCTTTTTCCCCTTCAGGAGTTAGGAAACAATTCACTTTCTGAAGGAGCTGGGAGTAGAATGAACCTTCTCTGCAAGAAATGAGGTGGAAAAATCATCCTTGCTCGATCATGCACCTTTTACAGCTCTTTCCAAAGGTGTTACTTAGTCTTTATCGTGGTGGTTACTGCTGCCACTCGTGAGCCCCCCGTGCTGTTCATAGCCGCTTCTGAGTGTGTCTGCAGTGCACCCTCTGTGGCCACAGGTGTTACAACAGACTTCTCTCCTACTCCTCAAGGTCACTTGGAGCTTCCCAGAGCTGAGGGCTTTTTTCTGCTTGGGTGATTTCCCTCTGCCTTCCCTTTCAGAGGCTCACAGGATGTTAGGGGTTGGGAGGGACCTCTGGGGTGTTGGGTGTGGGATTGATGCAGAGACACCTGGGGGATTTTGCATCAACAGCTGCTAGCACTTTACTGCATACACATTGCAGCTTACATACCTTTTTCTCTCCCCACATGCTTTTCCCATCTCCTCTTTCCCAGGCTGCACCCTGCACCTTGTTCTTCACAGCTGTGCCTTTTCCCAGCGCTGTTTACATTTCAAGTCAAGGGGAGGATGCTCAGACCTTGCTTCAAGGTTTAAGGCTCAATGAGAAGGGCTGCTCACAGCCCTGCGATACACAGCACTGGAGATAGTTCAGTCCAACCTCCCTGCCAGAGCAGGACCATAGAACCTAGCATGGGTAGCACAGGAATGCATCCAGACAGGACTGGAAAGTCTCCAGACAAGAGGACTCCACAACCTCTCTGGGCAGCCTGTTCCAGTGCTGCGACCCTCACAGTGAAGAAGTTCCTCCTCATGTTTCTGTGCTGTAGTTTTATATCCATTGCCCCTTGTCCTATCCCAAGATGCCACTGAGCAGAGCCTGTCCCCTTCCTCTTGACACCCAGCCCTCAGATATTGATAGGCATTGATTAGATCCCCTCTCAGTCTTCTCCTCTCCAGACTCTCATCAGACCCCAGGGCTCTCAGCCTCTCATCAGGCAGTGGTCCAGTCCCTTCAGCATCCCTGAACCCCTCTGATGGACTCTCTCTTTCCTCCTGCTGGATTTGGAAGCAGCCATGTGCCATGACTTAAGCTTTCCCCCATCCAGCTGTCCCCTTGCCTGTCCACAACAGTGCAAGGAGACTCCTCTGACAGCTCCTTGAGCCTTGGAGCAGGCCTGACCACAGCACTTCTGAAGCAGGAGTTCAGCAAGAGCTGTGCCCCTCCCCCCCGCCCAGCACTCCTTAGACATTTTATGGGGAAGATTTGAAATCCTGTATGGCAGGAGTCACATTCTGTGGGGAAGAAGGATGGTTCAGAAAGCTTGCTGATGGAATTGTAAGTTGAGCTTTAGCTTTTCAATTTCTGAACTTGGAACTGCACTCTTTGTAGCTGCCCCTCCCCTTTGTGTGTGTTCAGGATGATGCACTCTTTGCTCTCTGAGGCTGTCTTCCTGGAGGCTTATTTTGCTGTTGCCACACTGTGAGAGGGCTGACACTTGGCACATAACTGCATTTCCTTTAGACAGATACTACTGAAATCTGTCTTTTCCTCCTGAGCAGCAGCATCTTCTGTATCTCTGGTGTCTGCTAGGTGAGTAGTCAGGGAGGTCAGGTGTTTTACCCTGTGGCTCTGCAACGTGCACTCTCTGGTGCCATAACTTGGGCTAAGTGAAAACAGCACAGGACTGAGCTGAAGCAGGTTTGCAGCCACTGGAAAAGCCCAGTGTTAAAGGCAGGATTTCAGCAGCACCATGCTCAGTCTCGCTGTTGCAATAGGGCTGCTATGTTTTCTGTCTTTGGGTGTGTGTGTGTGCGCCTTGCTCAGCACTGGGTCACAACAACCCCATGGCAAGCTACAGACCTGGGGATATGTGGTTGGAAAGCTGTGACTCAGAGAGAGCCCTGGGGGCCCTGGTTGGCAGTTGACTGAATATGAGCCACCAGTGCCCAGGTGGCCAAGAAAGCCAATGGCATCCTGGCTTGGGGTAGGAACAGGGTGGGCAGCAGGGACAGGAGGTGATCATCCCCTTGTGCTCAGCACTGGGGGGGCCACAGCTGAAGTGCTATGTTCAGCTCTGGGCCTCTCACCACAGGAAGTACATTGAGGGGCTGGAGAGTGTCCAGAGAAGGGCAAGGAGGCTGGAGAAGGGCCTGGAGCACCTGGGCTATGAGGAGGGGCTGAGGGAGCTGGGGGGGGTTCAGGCTGGAGAAGAGGAGGCTGAGGGGAGACCTCATTGCTCTCTACAGCTCCCTGAAGGGAGGTTGGAGCAAGGAGGAGGCAGCCTCTGGTCCTTGGTGGCAAGAGACAGGAGCAGAGGAAATGGTTTCAAGCTGTCCCAGGGGAGGTTCAGGCTGGATGCTAGGAAATACTTCTTCCCAGAGAGAGTTCTCAGACATTGGAATGGTCTGCCCAGGGCAGACTGGGGGTGTATAAGCAGGGTGTGGAGCTGGTGCTTAGGCACATGGTTTGGTATTGACCCTTCAGTGCTGGTTCAAGGGTTGGACTGGATGAGCTTGGAGGTCTCTTCCAACCAGATGTTTTCTGTGATTCTGTGACATTAGGTTTCAAAAAACAAAAGAGAGAAAAGGTTATCTTTGTTAGGCTGTGGGGCTTCAAGAAACCAGAAGCAAAAGATTTCATTGAGAAAGTGGAACATATCTTCACCAAAGAAAAAGAAAACTATGGAGGGAAACAAATAGGATTCAAAATAGTAATTTTCTTGCAAAGAAATCCTGAATCTGTTTCTGTGTTAAGAGGCTGTGGTGAAAGCCAGCAAGTGAGGAAGGGAGGAGCTCCAGTTCCTTGGGAGCTGTTGCCATGTGTACAAAGGACTTTTTTTGTGAGTCAAGCTTAATGCTGCTGACTCTTCAAATGAACTCCAGGCATCTATTACCATAGGGACTTGCTGAAGCTGAGGGCTTAGTCAGATTCAGAATGACAACTCAGATGTACAGATGATGGCAATGTTCACGAGTGCTGTAGACAGGGTCCCTGGATGAACCCAGGGTGGGAGCTGCAGCTCCAGCATTCCCTTGTCATACCCTGGCTGGAGCACAGGGTGTGCTCACATGGAGAAATAAAGCAGGACCATAGGAAGAAGATTTCAAGTCATAGAATCACAGAGCTGTCAGGGTTGGAAGGGACCTCAAGGATCAGCCAGTTCCAACCCCCCTGCCATGGGCAGGGACACCTCACACTGCAGCAGGTTGCTCACAGCCACATCCAGCCTGGCCTTAAAAACCTCCAGGGATGAGGCTTCCACCACCTCCCTGGGCAACCTGTGCCAGTCTCTCACCACCCTCATGGGGAAGAACTTCTTCCTAACATCCAATCTGAATCTACCCATTTCTAGTGTTGCTCCATTCCCCTCAGTCCTATCACTCCCTGCCACCTGAAAAAGTCCCTCCCCAGCTTTCTTGTAGCCCTCTTCAGATGCTGGAAGGCCATAATTAGGTCTCCTTGGAGCCTTCTCTTCTCCAGTCTGAACAGCCCCAACTCCCTCAGTCTGTCCTCATAGGAGAGGAGCTCCAGCCCTCTGATCATATTGTTATTCATTCTCACTTGTGTTTTAAATCACTGAGCTGTTTTCCTTTCTTATTTCCTTTATTCATATTTAGCTTCTTCATTTAGTATTTATGAAATGTAAGAGGAGACAAACCCTGTCATCTTTGCAGGATGTTACTCTGTCAGTTACTGACTGTGCTGCTTTACAGCTGTTCTTCCAGAACAGTCTCCTTGGAGCCTTCTCTACCCAACCACAGTCCATTGCCAGCTCATTGGGAAATGTGCCAGGGGCTCGTGAAGGGTTGCACACAGGGAGACTTCACGAGCCTTGCAGGGTGAATCACACCTTAGTAGCCATGTGGGTAGGAGGTCCCCAAGAAGTGAGGGGTGTAATGGGCCAAGATGTCTGTTTAAACGGACTGTACCTTCTCTCTGAGTTAGAGTACTGGAAAGCTGTAACCTGGAGTACTGTGTCAAAGAAGTAGCCAAGAAGGCCAATGGCATCCTGGCCTGGATCAGGAACAGTGTGGCCAGCAGGAGCAGGGAAGTCATTCTGCCCCTGTACTCAGCACTGGTTAGGCCACACCTTGAGTCCTGTGTCCAGTTCTGGGCTCCTCAATTTAAGAAGGACATTCAGATACTTGAATGTGTCCAGAGAAGGGCAACGAGGCTGGGGAGAGGTCTGGAGCACAGCCCTGTGAGGAGAGGCTGAGGGAGCTGGGGTTCTTTAGCCTGGAGAAGAGGAGGCTCAGGGGAGACCTCATTGCTGTCTACAACTACCTGAAGGGAGGTTGTAGCCAGGTGGTCTCTTCTCCCAGGCAGGCAACCAGCACCAGAACAAGAGCACACAGTCTCAAACTGTTCCAGGGGAGGTTTAGGCTGGAGGTGAGGAGAAAGTTCTCCCCAGAAAGAGAGATTGGCCATTGGAATGTGCTGCCCAGGGAGGTGGTGGAGTCCCCATCCCTGGAGGTGTTCAAAAAAGGATTGGCTGTGGCACTTGGAGCCATGGTTTAGTTGTCAGGAGGAGTTAGGTATTAGGTAATAGGTTGGATTTGATGATCTCTGAGGTCTTTCCAACCTGGTTGATTCTGTGATTTTGTGAATGGCTTTGCAGGCAAGAAGGGGTGAGGTGAAGGGCTGCTTAAACCTTGATGCTGTAACAACCACTCTAAGTATAAATGAGCTGTTAATCATGGCAATTATAGAAACATTGATTAATTATCTTCATGGTGGTTTTCAGCTCTTTTTTGTATTGCATAACTTCTGACAGTGATAACAACATGAAAAAAAACACTGAGCAAAATCCAATTCACAGAATCACAGAATGTGAGGGACTGGAAGGGACCTCAAAAGGAAATCCAGTCCACCCCCTCCTGCCAGAGCAGGATCACCTAGAGCAGATAACACAGGAGCACATCCAGGTGGGTTTTGAATATCTCCAGAGGGAGACTCCACAACCCCCCTGGGCAGCCTGTTCCAGTGCTCTGTAACCCTCACAGGGAAAAATTTCTTCCTCATGTTTCCACTGAATTTCCTATGCCTCAACTTCCACCACTGCTCCTTGTGCTGTCATTGGGCATCACCCAGCAGAGCCTGGCTCCATCCTCTGGGCACTCTCCCTGCACATCTTTATCAACATGAATGAGGTCACCTCTCAGGCTCCTCCTCTCCAAGCTACAGAGCCCTCAGCTCTCTCAGGCTCTCCTCATAAGGAAGATGTTCCACTGCCTTCATCATCTTTGTGGCTCTGTGTTGGACTCTGTCAAGCATTTCCCTGAGGTCCTTCTTGAACAGAGGTGCCCAGAACTGGACACAATATTCCAGATGAGGCCCCACCAGTGCAGAATAGAAGGGGAGGAGAACCTCTTTTGACCTACTGACCACAGCCCTTCTGATCCATCCCAGGATGCCCTTGGCCTTCTTGGCCACAAGAGCACATTGCTGGCTCATGCTCAACCTCCCATCCACTAGGACCCCCAGGTCCTTTTCCACTTCACTGCTCTCCAGCAGGTCAGTCCCCAGCCTGTACTGCTCCATGGGGTTGTTCTTTCCCTTCTGCAAGACTCTCTCCGTGCCCTGGTTGAATTTAATTCATTTTCTCCCTGCCCTACTCTCCAACTCTCCATGCCATACGGCATCTTTTTTTTTTTTCCCCAGTTCAATTTTAACCCTTCTTGATTTACTTTGTAGTTAGTAGAAAATCCATCATGTAGTGTAAACTTTGAGATGGGGGGGGGCGGAAAGAAACCACATCATCCCCATAAATAATGAAGTTGAAACCCTGATTTAAATTCAAAGCTCAGCTCAGCCTTAACTATAGGGCTGCAGCTGGCACCTGAAGAAGTGTCCAGATGAATTTATCCTCAGTGTCCACAAATGAAGCTATAAACTTTCCTTAGAGCTTCATTTCTGCTTCACTGCCTGCCCCTGGGTTTAGCTCTTCTGCAGAGCTGACAATAGCCCTGTCTGTGTGGAAAGTTTGCTAGCAGGCCTGCAAACATCCCCCCGTGCCTTTAGCTCTCTGCAGCTGTGCAAACAGCACAATGCATTTCTGATGTTCTACTTTAAACCTGCACATAGATGATTGAACTTCAAAGCCAGAGCTCTGCTAATTCTTTTATGAAGATGCAAATTACTACTGTGACTTCTCACCAGACTGGGGGCTTAATGGAACAATCAGTCTGGTCTAAATCCACCCCGAGACATGAGCACAGCTGGGGGGATTTCTTCGAGCCTAATCCGTACTTTACTCACTGGCAGGGTGCAAAAGTCTGCCTGGAGATTTTAGCAAGAGCTTTCACATTCCCATCCCAGTCTTGGAGTTAACTCCCCTTGCAACAAGGACCCTGATTTTGGCACTATTTGCAGAAGCCAAGCATGAAGAGAAAAATTTAGTCAGGGGGGGAAAAAAAATGTCAGTGTCTTCTCAAAGGTTTAGTATAGGAAGACAGAGTATTTGTCAAATTCAGTCTCTTCTCTTTCAACACAATGGTTGTTAAAATATGTGGCAGATTTGGCTCCAGGCTACACATTTCCTTATGGTGTTTGTTTTGATTTGGTTTTGGTTTGGTTTTGGTTTTAATTATAGAATTGTCAAGATTGGAAGGGACCTCAAGGATCATCTAGTTCCACCCTCCCTCACACCACATCAGGTTGCTCACAGCCACATCCAGCCTGGCCTTCAAAACCTCCAGGGATGAGGCTTCCACCACCTCCCTGGGCAACCTGTGCCAGTGTCTCACCACCCTCATGGGGAAGAACTTCTTCCTAACATCCAATCTCAATCTATCCATCTCTAGTTTTGCTCCATTCCCCCCAGTCCTATCACTCCCTGACACCCTAAAAAGTCCCTCCCCAGCTTTCTTGTAGCCCCCTTCAGATGCTGGAAGGCCACAATTAGGTCTCCTTGGAGCCTTCTCTTCTCCACACTTAACAGCTCCAACTCCCTCAGTCTGCCCTCATAGGAGAGGAGCTCCAGCCCTCTGATCATATTGTTATTCATTCTCACTTGTGTTTTAAATCACTGAGCTGTTTTCCTTTATTATTTCCTTTATTCATATTTCATTTCTTCATGATGTTCAAGGCCAGGCTGGGTGAGGCCTTGAGTAACCTGGGCTAGCTGGGAGGTGTTGCTGCCCATGGCAGGGAGGTTGGGTTGGATGATCTCTACGGTCTCTTCCAGCCTAAGCCATTCTATGGTTCTGTGACTGTGATGCTAGTTAGTTAAGTTCCTAATTAAGATAATCTGAAATTTTCCAAAGCCTCAGATATTTGTTACATGAACAAGAGAAATGCTGTGGGGTGACAGGAAAAGCTGAGAGTAACAGAAGTGCTCCTGTGGTGTCTCACTGCAGCACAGAAGTGAAAAACGCTGAGCTTCAGAAGCTTCATGGAAGCAGTGATGCAGCTGCCCTACTAGGGCAATATCACAAAGCAATTGTGTGAGCCAGGCAGTGGGAAGTTGGGAGGCCACAATTCTCTGTTTCTGCAATTAAAAAGCAATCCAGAGAGGCATCTCTTCTTGCTGCTTGTAGAGCAAGTGTATCTTGTCTCCTTGGAGAGTCACAAAAGCCAAGGGGACGGGTGCTAAAGCACCACGGGAATGACTGGAGCACTCTGGAGGCAGGGGATCATCTGGGAGCTGGAAGAGGGCAGATGGGTGCTGGATAGCAGGAGGAAATCCTTGACAGTGAGGGTGGGGTGACACTGGAACAGGCTGCTGACGGTGGTGGTGATTCCCTGGGATTTCCACAGGAGCTGGCAGCGGGGGCAGCGGCACAGGTGAGTTTCCCGCTGCAAACACATGCACTCCCATCCCCTTCTAGGAATTTGCCACCGAGTGGAAAGGGAATGCCAAAACCCAGTGCAGCCTTGTGCAAGCAGCTCTGAAAGACAGGGCCTGCTGGAGCTTCCTTAGATCTGGCATTTCCAATTGCTCACACAGATGGAAGAAAAGTATGTGATAAAATGTGACATTTGCTTTTATCATCTATATTTGTTATGTGAACCCTTCTGATGCTTCCCACTGTCAGTGGCACTGAATGCCAATCAGATCCAGTTTACAAAAACCAGCTCCAGGGGTCAGCCATAAAATCAGTAAGGGGTAATTAAGCACAAGATGCACATGCACCCATGGGATTTGGCTACAGTGGGTGACAGCTCAGCCTAACAGATAAAAATGACACCGTTCCAACAAGTCACAGCTTCTACAGTCAATCATTTACAGACCACTAAACATCAGCTGCACCTGGGGAGGAATAACAGCAGGCACCAGGACAGGTTGGGGGCTGCCCTGCTTGAAAGCAGCTCCATGCAGAAAGATCTGGGAGTGCTGGTGTGCAGCAAGTTCTGCAGGGGACAGCAATGTGCCCTTGTGGTAAAGAGAACCAATGGGATCCTGGGGTGCAGCAAGAAAAGTGTGGCCAGCAGGGCTAGGGAGGTTCTTCTCTCCCTCCACTCTGCCCTGCTGAGACCACACCTGCAATCCTGTGTCCAGTTTTGGGGTACCCCAGTACAAGAGAGACAGAGACCTGCTGGTGAGAGTCCATGGGAGAGCCAGGAGGATGAGTAGGGGAGTTGAGCATCTCCCTTGTGAAGAGAGACTGAGAGCCCTGGGGCTGTTTAGTCTGGAGAAGAGAAGGCTGAGAGGGGATCTGATCAATGTCTATCAATATCTGATAGGTGGGTGTCAAGGAGAGGGGGCCAAGCTCTTTTGGGTGGTGCACAGTAATAAGACAAGGAACAACAGGTACAAGCTTGAACATAGAAGATTTCAGCTCAGCATGAGGAGGAATTTCTTTACAGTGAGGATGATGGAGCCCTGGAGCAGGCTGCCCAGAGAGGCTGTGGAGTCTCCTTCTCTGGAGACTTTTCAAACCCACCTGGATGCATTCCTGTGCAGACTACCCTGGGTGGTCCTGCTTTGGCAGGGGCTTGGACTAGATGATCTCTGGAGGTTCCTTCCAGCCTCTAATGTACTGTAGTACTGTGATCCGGTGAACTGTCTAGTTCCTGATTGTCCTGAAACATAATCCTCTGTATCAAGGTGTTACTGTAGCTTCAGGAAGAAGAAGATATCTTTGTTTTCCTCACTGTTTTCCACATTAGTCCCACCTGTTTGCTTTGGTGTGTATCAGAAAACCTTCCCTCTGTTGTTTTCAAAGCACAGCTCCATTTGATGCAGCCATCTCTCCTAATGAGAACAGACTGAGGGAGTTGGAGTTGTTAAGTGTGGAGAAGAGAAGGCTCCAAGGGGACCTTCTTGTGGCCTTCCAGCATCTGAAGGGGGCTACAAGAAAGCTGGGGAGGGACTTTTGAGGGTGGCAGGGAGTGATAGGACTGGGGAGAATGGAGCAAAACTACAAATGGACAGATTCAGATTGGATGTTAGGAAGAAGTTCTTCCCCATGAGGGTGGTGAGAGACTGGAACAGGTTGCCCAGGGAGGTGGTGGAAGCCTCATCCCTGGAGGTTTTTCCGGCCAGGCTGGAAGTGGCTCTGAGCAATCTGCTGTAGTGTGAGGTGTCCTTGCCCATGGCAGGGGGGTTGGAACTGGATGATCCTTGAGGTCCCTTTCAACCCTGACAATTCTATGGTTCTATGATTGGTTGTTTCACTCTCTGCTCTGCTGAGCACAGGCAGAGCTGCCAGCTCTGACAGACTGCAGCATGCAGACACACTGATTTAACTGCCAATGTTTTTTAGGAGAAGCTAGCCGTGAGGGTCAGCTCTTCCTGCTTCCCTAATGGCAGGAGGAGGTGGAAGATTGGCATAAGCACAGAGTGAGCCCTGGTGCTTTGAAAGATGTTCACAGGATCAGAGAGTGTCAGGGGTTCAAAGCGACCCAAAGAGATCATCAGGTCCTTACCCCCACACACAGGAACTCATCCAGATGGGCCTTGAAAGTCTCCAGAGAAGGAGACTCCACAACCTCTCTGGGCAGCCTGCTCCAGTGCTCTGGGACCCTTACAGTAAGGATGTTCCCCCTTGTGTTGAGGTGGAACCTCCTGTGCTGCAGCTTACATCCATTGCTCCTTGTCCTATCACAGGGAGCAAGTGAGCAGAGCCTGTCCCCTCCCTCCTGACCCCCAGCCCTCAGATATTGATAAACATTTGTTAAATCTCCTCTAAATCTTCTCTTTTCCAGACTAAACAGCCCCAGGTCCCTCAGCCTCTCCTCACCAGGCAGTGCTCCAGTCCCCTAATCATCTTTGTAGCCCTCTGCTGGACCTTCTCCAGCAGATCCCTGTCCCTCTTGAACTGGGGAGCCCAAACCTGAATTCAGTTCCCAAGATGAGGTCTCACCAGGGCAGAGTAGAGGGGGAGAGCAGAGATTGTCCCCTAGCCCTCTTTTCCCAGCTCAGTCAGGGACTTCAGCAGCAATTGTATTACTTCACATTCACTTATTGCTACAATGGGAATATTAAGCAGTAAATGAGTGAACTTTCAATTAGCAATGAAATCCAAAGCAGCCTCCTCACCACCATGAGAAAAATGCCATTGAGCACTGCCTTTGCATCTGACAGTGCTTTGCAGACAGCTTCACTGTGTTTGGCTGCTGACACTTTTCTGGGACCTAGCTCAGTTTGCTTTGACTCATTGCTCCTACTGTAAACACAAACAGTTTGCATCCCTAGGACAGAACAAGAAGAAGCAGAGGTAAATATTAACTGCTCCCTAGCAGCAAGTAGAAGCCCCAGCTTCAGGCCAGCTGCAGTGTTTTCACAGATGCTTACACAAAAACTAACCATAGGTTGGATTTGATGATCTCTGAGGTCTTTTTCAACTCGGTTGATTCTATGATCATCAGTGTTCTCCCTTCCAGGTTTCCTGAAGGCTAGCTCTGTAAACCACAAGCACAGCATTGGACTCTTGAGGAGCTTGTCACCTTTCACTCTGCTGTTTGATGGTGCTGAGAAGTGCAGGGAGAGGCTGAATGTAGACAGCATGGGCAGCTCATCATATGGCTGAACAAGCAGAAAGTTGCCTCTGGATAGCATTCTCCCTGCTCAATGAATTAATTTTGACTACTGAGTCCTGCCCTTTCCTTTCCAGGTAGTCTAAGCCAATGCACTTCTTTGGTGGGCACCTGGGTTTTTTTTCTAGATCAGAACTTCAGATACTGGAAGACCACAAGAAGGTCTCCTCAGAGCCTTCTCTTCTCCAGACTGAATAGCTCCAACTCTCTGTCTCCATAGCAGGTGAGCTCCAGCCCTCTGATCATCCTTGTGGCCCTTCTCTGGACATCTTCCAGCACCTTCAGATCATTCTTGTACTAGGGTGTTCAGAAGGAGACTTGAAGGTGTTCAGAAGGAGACTTGATGGGGTGCTTGGTGCCATGGGTTAGCTGTTTGGGTGGGTTGGATTGGTTGATGGGTTGGACACGATGATCTTGAAGGTCTCTTCCAACCTGGTTTGGTTTATTCTAATAAAGGTTTATTCTAATAGTGGCTCCAGAACTGGACACAGTGCTCCAGGTGGGGTCTCACCAGAGTGGAGGGGGAGAATCACCTCCTTGGCCCTGCTGGCTATGCTTCTCTTGATGCAGCCCAGGCTCTGGTTGGCTTTCTGGGCTGCAGGTGCTCACTGCTGGCTCATGTTGAGCTTCTCATTCACCAACACCCCCAGGTCCTTTTCTTCAGGGCTGCTCTCAAACCAGACCCTGCCCAGCCTATACCAGTGCTTGGGATTGCCCCAACCCAGATGCAGGACCTTGCACTCAGTCTTGTTGAACCTCATGAGATTAGCTTGGCCTCACCTCTCCAGCCTATACAGGTCCCTCAATCCATAAGGCTTTTGGTGTGCTTCAAGTTGGCACAGTCAGCAGCATTAGCTGCTGTGCCACGTCTGAGTGGTCAGTCAAATCTTCTCTGACAGACGATATCAGGTAACAACATTGTTCACTGCTGCTGGCTGGTTTACAACATTGTTCATTGCTGTTGGCTGTTTTGCTCAGATCTAGTGTCTACAGATTCTCACTTAGCAGATGACTCTTTAACATTTGAAAAAAAAAAACACTATTCTAATAATATTTAACCTTTCCCCCCCCACTTCCTAATCATAGCATCATAGTATCAGTCAGGGTTGGAAGGGACCACAAGGATCATCTAGTTCCAACCCCCCTGCCATAGGCAGGGACACCCCACACTAGATCAGGCTGCCCAGAGCCTCATCCAGCCTGGGCTTAAACACCCCCAGGGACAGGGCCCCAACCACCTCCCTGCACAACCCATTCCAGGGCTTCACCACTCTCATGGGGAAGAACTTCTTCCTCACATCCAGCCTGAATCTCCCCACCTCCAGCTTCATTCCATTCCCCCTAGTCCTATCACTACCTGAGATCCTGAGATCCTGAGAAGTCCTTCCCCAGCCTTCCTGTAGGCCCCCTTCAGATACTGGAAGGTCGCAATTAGGTCACCTTGGAGCCTTCTCTTCTGCAGACTGAACAGCCCCAACTCCTTCAGTCTGTCCTCATAGGAGAGGTGCTCCAGCCCTCTGATCATCCTTGTGGCCCTTCTCTGGACACCTTCCAGCACCTCCACATCCCTCTTGTCGTAGGGGCTCCAGAACTGGAGGCAGTACTCCAGGTGGGGTCTCAGCAGAGCTGAGTAGAGGGGGAGGATCACCTCCCTCGACCTGCTGGCCACACTTCTCCTGATGCAGCCCAGGATCTGATTGGCTTTGCGGGCTGCAAGTGCACATTGAGAGCTCCTGTTGAGCTTCTCCTCCCCCAGCACCCCCAAGTCTCTCTCCTCAGGGCTACTTTCCAGCCAGTCCCTGCCCAGCCTGGATTTGTGCCTGGGATTGCCTTGACCCAGATGCAGGACCCTGCACTTGCTCTTGTTGAACCTCATGAGGTTGGCTTGTGCCCACCTCTCCAGCCTGTCCAGGTCCCTCTGGATGGCCTCCCTTCCCTCCAGCTGTCTCCTGCACCACACAGCTTGGTGTCATCAGCAAACTTGCTGAGGGTGCACTCAATACCACTGTCCATGGCACCCACAAAGATGTTGAACAAGCCTGCTCCCAGGACTGATCCCTGAGGGACTCTGCTTGTCCCTGGCCTCCACTGGGACATGGAGCCATGGACAGCCACTCTTTGGGTGCAGCCATCAAGCCAGTTCCTTATCCATCTAGTGGTCCACCCATCACACCCATGTGTCACCAGCCTGGAGACCAGGATGTGGTGCAGGACAGTGTCGAAGGCTTTGCTCAGGTCCAGGTAAACGACATCAGTTGCTCCTTACCTATTTCCCCTTCTTTTCAACACTAAGAAGAAAAAGGGGGAGAAGAGAGGATGCAAGTTGGAAACAAAAAGAACCCAACATATCCTAAAAAGGTTTTGATCAAACCTATTTTTTCTAAAAGTGGAAATGGAGACAAATTACAGAATTGTATTTGTTTTTTCCCCAGAGGACTTGGGCTTCTTTTAACCTCAGGAATTACAAGATGAAATGTTTTCTACTTTGTCATTTCTGCAAATGTCTCATTTACAAGGATCTGTCACGGGCACACCACGCTCCTCCTCATTGGACATTTACCAGCCCTGGCTTATCAATCCATCTTTTGCACATCTGCTCAGAAGATGCAATTAGTGACAGCCATATGCTGCAGAACTGCATGAGAAAGCTTGAGAAACACAAAAGCACAAGAGGCTTGGACAGCCTTTCCCCTTCCTATTCTGTGTGTGTCTTGTCGAAGACTGAGAAAACTCTGGTGAGACCCCACCTGGAGCACTGTGTCCAGTTCTGGAGCCCCTAGTACAAGAATGATCTGGAGGTGCTGGAAGGTGTCCAGAGAAGGGCCACAAGGATGATCAGAGGGCTGGAGCTCCTCTCCTATGGAGACAGACTGAGGGAGTTGGGGTTGTTCAGTCTGGAGAAGAGAAGGCTCTGAGGAGACCTAATTGTGGCCTTCCACTATCTGAAAGGGGCTACAGGAAAGCTGGGGAGGGACATTTTAGGGTGTGAGGGAGTGATAGAACTGGGAGGAATGGAGCAAAACTAGAAATGGGTAGATTCAGATTGGATGTTAGGAAGAAGTTCTTCCCCATGAGGGTGGTGAGACACTGGCACAGGTTGCCCAGGGAGGTGGTGGAAGCCTCACCCCCAGAGGTTTTGAAGGCCAGGCTGGATGTGGCTGTGAGCAACCTGAGGTGTCCCTGCCCATGGTAGGGGAATTGGAACTAGATGATCTTTGAGGTGCCTTCCAACCCTGACAATTCTGTGATTCTATGAAAAGTGAGAAACTTTTCTTGCCCTCTGCTGCAGAGTGGGGATATCACCCCATGTAGCAAAGATGGAAACTCTGCACTTTTTTAATCAGCTTTTTGACAGCCATGGTCAATTTTACCAGCAAGTGGCTGGTAAAAATCCCAGAGGATGAAATATGCTCTGGGTACAATGGAGATCCGTCTCCATGGCAAGGGGTTTGCAGCTGTTCTCAAACTCTGCTGCAATTAAGCTCTTCCTCATGTTGAGGTAGAACCTCCTGTGCTGTAGTTTCCATCCATTGCCCCTTGTCCTATCTCAGGGTGCCACTTAGCAGAGCCTGTCCCCTCCCTCTTGACACCCAGCCCTCAGATATTTATAGACATTGATCAGCTCCCCTCTCAGTCTTCCCCTCTTCAGACTGAATAGCCCCAGATCTCTCAGCCTCTCCTCATCAGGCAGTGCTCCAGTGCCTTCATCGTCCCTGTAGCCCTCCCTTGGACTCTCTTGAGAAGATCCCTGTCCCTCTTGAACTGGGGAGCCCAGAACTGGATTTCTTACTGAAATCCAAAAAACTATGTCACTGCAATATGAGCATCATGGGAGGACCATTCTCAGTTCATCTCTGAACACACCATGGTTAGTTGGTGTGTGTGTGTTCATCTCTGACACACCATGGTTAGTGTGCTTGTGTGTTCATCTCTGACACACCATGGTTAGTGTGCTGTGATCGGTTGACGTTGTCCCCTTAAGGAAGGGAATATGGTGGATGGAAGTTGGTAAACGGAAAGGGTAATCTAAACTAATTTCATTGGTGAAGTGGGAGGAAGCACCTTCTGAACTGGGAGTGCAGGAGGACTATCCTGGGCACTCCAGCACCCTATCTTCAGTCTTGCTTCCGCCTCTTCTTTGGGCAGCAGCTCTTTCTGTGCTGGGCTTTCTGCCAAGACTTCGGCCTTGAAACCGATAAGATACCAGGCCTGTATTAACTCCTTTCCAATTAACACAAACTGCTTCTAACTTTTTTTTCCTCTCTTTTCTTTCTCTTTCTATCCCACTCTGGGGAAAGGGGGAAAGAGGGGAGAGCGGAGGTGGGGAACCCCCTCAGCAGAGGGGGGAACTCTCATTTCTGTGTTACTCTGTTGTATATCTTTGTATATATTGTAAATATTGTAAATTTGTATATATTCCCCTGCATATCCTTCATTGCTTTGTAAATATAGCTCCACTGCTTTGCTAATTCAGCTTGTGAGTTTTTTTTTTTCCCTTTCCCTTCAATTTTTCTTTCCCCTTACTTACAAGGGGGAAGGGAGGAGGCTTCTTGGCCTTACCCTTCCAACCCACCACATGTGCGTGTGTGTTCATCTCTGACACACCATGGTTAGTGTGTGTGTGTGTTCATCTCTGACACACCATGGTTAGTGTGCGTGTGTGTTCATCTCTGACACACCATGGTTAGTGTGTGTGTGTGTTCATCTCTGACACACCATGGTTAGTGTGCGTGTGTGTTCATCTCTGACACACCATGGTTAGTTGGGGGGGGGTGTGTGTGTTCATCTCTGACACACCATGGTTAGTTGGTGTGTGTGTGTGTGTTCATCTCTGACACACCATGCTTAGTTGGGGGGGGGGGGTGTGTTCATCTCAAACACACCATGGTTAGTGTGCGTGTGTGTTCATCTCTGACACACCATGGTTAGTTGGGGGGGGGGGTGTGTGTGTTCATCTCTGACACACCATGGTTAGTTGGGGTGGGTGTGTGTGTGTTCATCTCTGACACACCATGGTTAGTTGGGGTGTGTGTGTGTGTTCATCTCTGACACACCATGGTTAGTTGGGGTGTGTGTGTGTGTGTTCATCTCTGACACACCATGGTTAGTTGGGGTGTGTGTGTGTGTGTGTGTGTTCATCTCTGACACACCATGCTGTCTAATGCTTTTCCTTACAAAGCAAAGCCACCAAACCATCTCTCAAATGATTTGCATCCTTTTTCTTCAGTAGGGGGTTCAAAATTGAAGCTGCTGTACCTCCATCCTCCCACTTTGCTTTAAGGATTAATTTGGAATGATAATAAATACATAAATGCTCTACTAATGCTAGAGATTTAGCTTCCATTATAAAAAGGCTATTTTAAGATCTGTTTACACGCTCGCCATGTGAAACATCAGTCCAAGCCAGTGTGAATTGATTACATCCTTCTGAAGAATGTGTGGCAGTAGAATGCATATTTCTAGCTGGTAGACTGCCCTATAATTAAGGCTCTGTTGCTTCCCTTCTAAACACACGTTGCAGCCCACTGCAGAACAGCTGAGACACTCAAGTTGAAACAATGGAAAATGCTCCCTCTCCTTAAAAAAAAATTCTTAACCCCTCCCCAGCTTTTATAAACAAATGGCAGAAATGCTTTGGACACTACCAAATATAAGAGTAAGTCATAGAATCATAGTATCAGTCAGGGTCGGAAGGGACCACAAGGATCATCTAGTTCCAAACCCCCTGCCTTGGGCAGGGACACCCCACACTAGATCAGCCTGGCCAGAGCCTCATCCAGCCTTGTCTTAAACACCTCCAGGGACAGGGCCTCAACCACCTCCCTGGACAACCCATTCCAGGGCTTCACCACTCTCATGGGGAAGAACCTCTGCCGCGGCCAGGTAGAGGGGAGCAAATATACCAACACAATATACTATCAAAAGACTCCGTTTATTGCACACACAGTGACTACTTTTATACAGTTTTCTTCTTTCTTACATGCAATCAGGCACTGTTCATGCATCATAGGATTGGACGGCTCACTTTGTCCACGCGACAAGCACGCATCAAGGCTTTTCTTCTATTGGCTCACAGTTACTTGCGTGTTCTTGCTTTGAACTCCAGTTCTGTGGTTAACATCATCCTGATTTATACCTCTCTGTGTCCAAGTTCATTATCTCACCTCCTTGTTATCTCAGTTCAGTTTCAGGTCAAAACAGGGTGTATTTCATATTCTGGTATAAACATGTTCTATTGCCCAAGGGCTGGCCCCAACAAACCTCCTCCTCACATCCAGCCTGAATCTCCCCACCTCCAGCTTCATTCCATTCCCCCTAGTCCTATCACTACCTGAGATCCTGAGAAGTCCCTCCCCAGCCTTCCTGTAGCCCCCTTCAGATACTGGAAGGTCACAATTAGGTCACCTCAGAGCCTTCTCTTCTCCAGACTGAACAGCCCCAACTCTTTCAGTCTGTCCTCATAGGAGAGGACAAGACAAGGCACTGATTATATTTTCCTGCTCCACTTTCTTTCTGATGAGGAAAATTTCCCCCCCAAATGCTATTAATAATTTGAATGTTGCTTAATTGGGAGGCTTCTTATTAGAACAGCTGAACACAGGCTTTGGTCTTTTATTTCCTTTCCATGGGCTGGAAATAGCATGCTGATTGTGGTGTGTTGAAAATTAAACACACAAACCCCCCCCCCCCCAACATTAAATTTGCCAGACCAGCTCAGTTGGAAGCAAATGTAAGCTGTATTTACAAGCAAAACTACAATCTACAATGGAATGAATGAATATGTACAAAATATAAAGGATTTACAATATTTACAGGTATTTACACTTAACAAATAGCACAAGAACCCCCCTGGTCAAAGATCAAAGCTACTAGCTTCTCCCTTTCTGATCCCCTTAACCCCTGTACAAAAGGGAGCAGAGGCAGAAGCAGAGAAGATAACACCAAAACAATGCAGCCAAGGTCAAGCAGAAGCAAGTTAGTATCTCTCCAGAGCGAAGAAACGAGCTGAGAAGAGAAATTGTTTTGACACAATCAGTTTAAGTTCATTATCACACCAATGGGAATGTTTAGAATTATCTTGATTTTCCTTTTTTACAGCCAACAATGACTTGTTTGCATTTTGCTACTTTTCTGCTCAAGTCTTATTAAGACTGAGAAAACTCTGGTGAGACCTGGACCACTGTGTCCAGTTCTGGAGGCCCTATTACAGGAAAGATCTGGGCAGTGACTGGCTTGAGAGCAGCCCTGAAGAAAAGGACTTGGGGATGCTGGTGGATGAGAACGGAATGGAATGGAATGGAATGGAATGGAATGGAATAGAATAGAATAGAATAGAATAGAATAGAATAGAATAGAATAGAATAGAATAGAATAGAATAGAATAGAATAGACCAGGTTGGAAGAGACCTTCAAGATCGTCACACCCAACCTATCATCCAACACCACCTAATCAACTAACCCATGGCACCAAGCACCCTGTCAAGTCTCCTCCTGAACACCTCCAGTGACGGCGACTCCACCACCTGCCCAGGCAGTCCATTCCAATGGGCAATCACTCTCTCTGTGTAAAACTTCCTCCTGACCTCCAGCCTAAACTTCCCCTGGCGCAGCCTGAGACTGTGTCCTCTTGTTCTGGTGCTGGCTGCCTGGGAGAAGAGACCAACCTCTGCCTGTTTACAACCCCCCTTCAGGTAGTTGTAGAGAGCAATAAGGTCACCCCTGAGTCTCCTCTTCTCCAGGCTAAGCAGCCCCAGCTCCCTCAGCCTCTCCTCATAGGGCTTGTGTTCCAAGCCCCTCACCAACTTTGTTGCTCTTCTCTGGACTCGTTCCAGCAAGTCAACCTCCTTCCTAAACTGAGGGGCCCAGAACTGGACACAGGACTCGAGGTGTGGCCTAACCAGTGCAGTGTACAGGGGCAGAATGACCTCCCTGCTCCTGCTGGCCACACTGTTCCTGATGCAGGCCAGGATGCCATTGGCCCTCCTGGCCGCCTGGGCACACTGCAGGCTCATGTTCAGCCTACCATCAACCAGCACCCCCAGGTCCCTCTCTGCCTGGCTGCTCTCCAGCCACTCTGACCCCAGCCTGTAGCACTGCATGGGGTTGTTGTGGCCAATGTGCAGAACCTGGCACTTGGATGCGTTAAATCTCATGCCCTTGGACTCTGCCCATCTGTCCAGCCTGTCGAGGTCCTTCTGCAGAGCCTCTCTACCCTCCAGCAGATCAACTCCTGTCCCCAGCTTGGTGTCATCAGCAAATTTACTGGTGACTCAATGCCCTCATCCAGATCATCAATAAAGATGTTAAAGAGGATGGGGCCCAGCACTGATCCCTGGGGGACTCCACTACTGACTGGCCACCAGCTGGATGTGGCACCATTCACCACCACTCTCTGGGTTCGGCCATCCATCCAGTTCCTAACCCAGCTCAGAGTGCTGCTGTCCAAGCCATGGGCTGACAGCTTGTCCAGGAGTTTGCTATGGGGGACGATGTCAAAGGCCTTGCTGAAGTCCAGGTAAACTACATCCACAGGCCTCCCCACATCCACCAGGCAGTCACCTGGGCATGGAAGGAGATCAGGTTGGTCAGGCAGGACCTGCCCTTCCTAAATCCATGTTGGCTGGGCCTGATCCCTTGGCCATCCTCTAAGTGCTGTGTGATTGCACTCAGGATGACCTGTTCCATGATCTTGCCTGGCACTGAGGTCAGGCTGACAGGCCTATAATTCCCTGGCTCATCCAACCGGCCCTTCTTATGGATGGGCACCACGCTGGCCAGCTTCCAGTCCTCTGGGACCTCTCCAGTGAGCCAGGACTGCTGGAAAATGATGGAGAGTGGCTTGGCCAGCTCATCTGCCAGCTCTCTCAGCACCCTAGGGTAGATCCTATCTGGCCCCATGGGCTTGTGGGGATCCAGGTGGCTGAGCAGATCACCAACTACCCCATTTTGGAACAGTGGAAAACTATGCTGCCCCCTGGCTCCTTCTGCCAGCTCTGCAGGCCAGCTGTCTGGAAGACGTTCTGCCCTTCTAGTAAAAATTGAGGCAAAGAAGGTGTTAAGTATCTCTGCCTTTTCCTCATCCCTTATCACAACGTTCCCCTCTGTGTCCACCAAGGAGTGGAGGTTGTCCTTTCCCTTCCTCTTACTATTAATGTATTTATAGAAGGACTTTTTTTGTCCTTCACAGTAGAGGCCAATTTAAGCTCCAAGTGTGCTTTTGCCTCCCTAATTCTCTTCCTACAACACCTAGCAACATCCTTAAACATTCTGTGGGTTGCCTCCCCTCTCTTCCAAAGGTGATACACCCTCTTTTTTTCCCTCAGTTCCATTAAAAGTTCATGAACCATCCAGGCTGGCCGTCTGCCCCGGCGGCTCATCTTCTGGCACATTGGCACAGCCTGTCCCTGAGCCTTCAACAATTCTTCATTGAAGTAGGACCAGCTCTCCTGGACCCCTTTGTTTTTAAGGGCTTTATCCCAAGGAACCCTCTGAATTAGTTCCTTGAGTAACCCGAAGTCTGCCCTCCGGAAGTCCAGAGTGGAGGTCTTCTTGCTGCCCCTCTTGGCTTGACCAAAAACCGAGAATTCAATTATCTCGTGGTCACTGGACCCCAAACACCCTCCAACCACCACATCGCCCACCAGCCCTTCCCTGTTGGTGAAGAGGAGGTCAAGCATAGCCTTGCCCCTGGTAGGCTCTCGCAGCACCTGGGATAAGAAGCTGTCCTCCATGCATTCTAAGAACCTCCTAGATTGCCACTTCTCTGCTATGTTAAGATCCCAGCAGATGTCAGGCAGGTTGAAGTCACCCATGAGAACAAGGTCAGGCGATCTTGAGACAGCCTTAAGCTGCCTATAGAATGACTCATCAACATCCTCCTCCTGGTTGGGTGGTCTATAACAGACTCCAACCAGGGTGTCTGCCCTGTTGGCCTTCCCTCTAATTCTTACCCACAGGCACTCAACCCGATCGTCCCTAATCTCCATCTCAATGGCATCTAGTGCCTCCCTGATGTACAGGGCCACCCCTCCACCCCTTCTTCCTTGCCTGTCTCTCCTGAAGAGCTTGTAGCCATCAATTGCAGCACTCCAGTCATGTGAGTCATCCCACCACGTCTCTGTGATGGCAACTACATCATAACTTTCCTGCTGCAGCAAGGCTTCCAGCTCCTCTTGTTTGTTGCCCATGCTTCGTGCATTAGTGTACATGCACTTCAGCCGGGCTGCTGGTTTCACCTCTGGCTCTGGCTTATCACCCCCAGACCCCAGTCTGGGGGGACTGGTTTCAACCCCAACAGGAAGCTCAACAGGAGCCAGCAGTGTGCACTTGCAGCCTAAAAAGCCAACCAGAGCCTGGGCTGTGTCAAGAGAAATGTGGCCAGCAGGGCAAGGGAGGTGATTCTCCCCCCCTACTCCAGTCTGGTGAGACCCCAGCTGGAGCACTGTGTCCAGTTCTGGAGCCCCTAGTACAAGAATGATCTGAAGGTGCTGGAAGGTGTCCAGAGAAGGGCCACAAGGATGAGCAGAGGGCTGGAGCTCCTCCCCTATGAGGACAGACTGAGAGAGTTGGGGCTGTTCAGTCTGGAGAAGACAAGGCTCCAAGGAGACCTAATTGTGGCCTTCCAGTATCTGAAGAAAGCTGGGGAGGGACGTTTTAGGGTGTCAGGGAGTGATAGGACTGGGGGGAATGGAACAAAACTATAAGTGGATAGATTGAGATTGGATGTTAGAAAGAAGCTCTTCCCCATGGGGGTGGTGAGAGACTGGAACAGGTTGCCCAGGGAGGTGGTGGAAGCCTCATCCCTGGAGGTTTTTCCAGCCAGGCTGGATGTGGTTGTGAGCAACCTGCTGTAGTGTGAGGTGTCCCTGCCCATGGCAGGGGGGTTGGTACTAGATGATCCTTGAGGTCCCTTCCAACCCTGACAATTCTGTGGTTCTATTATTTAGTTTAAAATATAAAAACAAAACAAACCCAAACCCACACAACTAAAATGAATATTGAAATGTGCCTTACCCTGAGCAACTGTCCACACAGAGGAGTGAGCTCAATGTCAGCTGCCACCTTCATGGGCATGTGGCCCTGCACTGGCCCTTTTATGGAGCTGGAGTTGTGGTCCTGCAGCCTTCCCGTAAAATAGCTCTACCACTCTACCCCAAATCACAAACCTGTATCACCAGAGTGAGAAACTCCTGAGGAAAATCTTCACAGCCTTGCAGGTTTTTTGTTCTGAATAATTGTTATAGGGTTATGTTTGCACACACACACACACACACACACCAGCAATTGGAGATTCAGCCCAACAATGGAGATTTATAGAATCACAGAGTCATAGACTCATAGAATCATGCAATCATAGAATGGTCCAGGCTGTAAGGCACCTCCAAAGGTCATCCAGTCTGACCTCCCCGCAGTCAGCAGGGACATCCCCAGCACGATCAGGCTGCCCAGGACCTCATTGAGTCTCACCTTAAATATCTCCAGGGATAGAGCCTCAACCACCTCCCTGGGCAACCTGTTCTAGTGTTCCACCACCCTCATAGTGAAGAACTTCTTCCTGCTATCCAATCTCAATCTGCTCTTCTCTGGTTTGAAGCCGTTGTCCCTCACCCTGTCACTGCAGGCTTTTGTAAGCAGACCCTTCCTATCCTTCTTGTAGCTCCCTTCAGGTACTGGCAGGCTGCTATTAGGTCTCCCCAGAGCCTTTCCTTCTCCAGGCTGAACACCCCCAGCTCCCTCAGCCTGCCCTTGTAGCAGAGCTGCTCCAACCCCTGATCATTTTTGTGGCTCTCCTCTGGACCCTCTCCATCAGGTCCATGTTCTTCCTATATTGAGGGCTCCAGACCTGCACACAGTACTCCTGGTGGAAAATGAATGCAATGGGGTTTGGTATTTTTTCTGATTATACTCTAAATAAGGACATCCCTTTACAGTTCTTCATTTAATTGTGTCTCCTACCCAAAGCCTCCCAAATGCACTGAAAATCTGTGGCTGTGCCCCTTCACGTTCAGATGATCTTTCACCTCTGTTCCTCTGTGCTCCCAAATGTTGGTGCAGCTTGGGAAAGCAGCAGAGTTGGTTTCTCAAAGGAGTTTCAAGTTCAGTTTGTTGGCCAGCATTTAATTACTTTGTGTTCAATATGCTGCCTCTGTGAGATTGCATCAGGCTTATCTCCTTCCACAGCTATGGCAGGGCTAGAGTCAAGGTAACAGAAAGCCAGTCAAGAGTTTGTAACTGGCTCATACAAAAGCTTCAAAGCTCTGCAGCACTTCATGAATCTTTTTGCTGGCCAGGTGCTTTGTGCTAAAGCTGTACAATTTGATCCTCTAGTCACTGGATTTAGCTCTGCCTGCTAGCAGGTAGGAGCTCCTCCATTTGTCTAAGAAGGTTTATTTGGCCATGTTCTTTGAGCAAGCTTAAAACACATCAGAGAAGCTACATCATCTTAATCCCTTCCTCATGAAGATGCAAGGGACAGTTTGTGCAACAGATTGCAGTGCTTGTAGTATTAAAGTGGGAGTTTGGCATGTGAAAGAGAAGTTCTGGATATTCCTTCTAGCTTGCAAAGGTCCTGCTGGAGGGTTGATTTCATGATTAATCAATGCCAGCATTATCTGTACGGTATGATGCTGTCAGTGAGATCCTGCTCACAGCCATCAGGCAAATGAAAGAAATTCTGAAGACCAAATGTTTTTGAAAGGGGCCAGGAGCTCTTTGGGGTTTTTTATGCCTACAACTGTTTCTTTTTCCTTTAGACATGTGTCCTGCCACAGATCACTTGTCACTGGATGGAGTTGGCACCAAGCCAATCATTCAGTGCTTTGAACCACTGATGTCTTACCCATAACAAGCCAGAGAGTCATAGAAACATCTCAGACTTACCTTTATCCCTGGTAATCTGCACTACTGACACCTCCCACATTGGGTAGCTGTGAAGCTTTTAGATCTTGTCTCTTGGGTTCCAGTCTAAGGGGAGCAATGCATTGTGTACAGGCCCTAAGGAAAAAAAAGCATTGCTTACAGGCCCCAAAGGAAGCAATGAATTGTTTACAGACCCTAGGCACTAGCACAGAAAGTGTGTTCTTATCAAACTGACTTTTTCCTTCTGTATAATCATAGAATCGTTAGGGTTGGAAGGCACCTCAAGGATCATCCGGTTCCAACCCCCTGCCATGGGCAGGGACACCTCACACTACATCAGCTTGCTCAGAGCCACATCCAGCCTGGCCTTAAAAACCTCCAGGGATGAGGCTTCCACCACCTTCCTGGGCAACCTGTTCCAGTGTCTCACCACCCTCATGGGAAAGAATTTCTTCCTAACATCCAGTCTCAATCTACCCACTTACAGTTTTGTTCCATTCCCCTAGTCCTATCATTCCCTGACACCCTAAAAAGTCCCTCCCCAGTTTTCTTGTAGCCCCCTTCAGATACTGGAAGGCCACAATTAGGTCTCCTCCAAGCCTTCTCCTCTCCAGACTGAACAGCCCCTACTCTCTCAGTCTGTCCTCATAGAGGTGCTCCTAGGCAGTCAGCATGGCTTTACTAGGGGCATATCCTGCCTGACCAGCCTAGTGGTTTCCTGTGAGAAAGTGAATATTTTAGTAGATAAGGGACAACCTTTGGATATGATCTGTTTTGGACTGCTGCAAAGCCTTTGACACAGTCTCTGGCTTGAAGTGCAGATGGAGAGCAGTGACAGTAGTGTCCCACAGGGGTCTGCACTGGGATCTATGCTGGTTAATATTTTTATCAATGACATAGTGAGATCATGTGCTCCATCAGCAGTGTGCAGATGGCACCAACCTGTGTGGTGCTGTTGATACACCAGAGGGACAGGATGGCATCCAGAGGGACCTGGACAAGCTGGAGCGGTGACCCAGGTGAACCTCATGAGATTCAACAAGAGCAAGTACAGGGTTCTGCCCCTGGGCCAGAACAATCCTCGCTATCAATAGAGACTGGGGGAGGAGGTGATAGAAAGCAGCCCTGTTGAAAAGGACTTGGGGGTGGTGATGGATGAGAAGCTGGACATGAGAAGGCAGGGTGAGCATGCAACACAGAAGGCCCATGGCATCCTGGACTGCATCTAAAGCAGCATGGCCAGAGCTGGAGAGAGGGGACCCTGCCCTTCTGATCTGCTCTGGTGAGACCTCATCCTAGTCTGGTGCCCTCAGTACAGGAAGGACATGGACCTGATGGAGCAGGTCCAGAAAATGCCAAAAAAATTTTCAGGGGCTTGGAGCCCCTCTGCTACAAGGACAGGCTGAGGGAGGTGGGGGGTGTTCAACCTAAAGAAGAGGAGGCTCTGGGGAGACCTAATAGCAGGCTGGCAGTACCTGAAGGGGGCTACAGGAAGGCTGGAGAGAGACTGTTTGCAAAGGCCTGCAGTGACAGGACGAGGGGCATTGGCTTCAAACTAGAGCAGAGCAGATTTAGATTGGATGCTAGGAACAAGTTCTGCACGATGGGGGTGGTGGAACACTGGCACAGGTTGCCCAGGGAGGTGGTTTAGGCCCCATCTCTGGAGGTATTCAAGGTGAGTCTGGACAGGGCTCTGGGCAGCCTCATCTGGTTGAGGATGTCCCTGCTGACTGCACTGGGGGTTGGACTGGATGACCTTTGGAGGCCCTTTCCAGCTCAGGCCACTCTGTGATCCTGTGATTCATATTCTTCCTGGTAAGCTTATCCAGGCTCCATTCCTTGAACTTTTGCTTATCTGGTACTCAGAGTTCCCAATGCCTGCCTTGTTGGAAACCTGTTTGTAGGACCACACAGAACTGGGAGATTAGGAGCTAAAAACAGCAGGCAAAATTGAGTATTAATGAATGCAAATTAATGCTCACTTGGGGAAAAGCCAATTCTCCTATATATATACACACACACACTGCTGGAAGTTAAATTATTTAGTAACTTTCAAAATACCTCTTAGTGGACAGTTCTGTGGAATGGCAGCACAGAATTCAGTGGTACTTTGAAAAATCAACAGGGAATTGCTAAGGGAAGAACGATGGCAAAAATCAAAGTTATCATTATGACACTATGTACATTTCTGATGGGGCTGCATTATAAATAGCAGTTGCAGCAGAACTGGAAAGCATAGAGGAAAAGCACTAACAATGAGCACAGATGTGCAAGATGATACTCAGTTATGGCTTTCCCTCTGGGAAAGGAGGCAGTGCGTGGTAAGCACACTAGAGGTTTGTCAACCCTTGAGTGACACAGCGAAGAGAAAAAAGGGAGGAGTTGTTCAGACTGAGAGCTGGGCAGAGAGGAGCATAATGAGGTTCAACAAGGGTTAAGTGCAGAGTCCTGCAGCTGGGAAGGAAGAACAAACTGCAGCAGTACAGGCTGGGAGGTGATCTGCTGGAGAGCAGCCCTGTGGGGAAGGACCTGGGAGTCCTGGTGGACAACAAGTTCTGCGTGGGACAGCAATGTGCCCTGGTGGCCAAGAAGGCCAATGGGATCCTGGGGTGCATTCAGAGCAGTGTGCCCAGCAGATCCAGGGAGGTTCTCTTCCCCCTCTACTCTGCCCAGCTGGAATATTGCATCCAGTTCTGGGCTTCCCAGTTCAGGACGGATAGGGACCTGCTGGAGAGAGTCCAAGGGAGGGCTACAAGGATGCTGAAGGGACTGCAGCACTGCCTGATGAGGAGAGGCTGAGAGCCCTGGGGCTGTTCAGTCTGGAGAAGACTGAGAGGGGATTTAATCAATGTCTATAAATATCTGAGGGCTGTGATTCAAGAGGGAGGAGACAGGCTCTGCTCAGTTGCACCCTGGGATAGGACAAGGAGCAATGGATATAAACTCCAGCACAGGAGGTTCCACTTCAACATGAGGAGGAACTTCTTCATTGTGAGGGTCACAGAGCACTGGAACAGGCTGCCAGAGAGGTTGTGGAGTCTCCTTCTCTGGAGACTTTCCATCCCTGTCTGGATGTGCTCCTGTGTGACCTGTGCTGGATTCTATGGTCCTGCTCTGGCAGGGGGGTTGGACTTGAAGATCTCTGCAGGTTGTTCCAACCCCTAACATCCTGTGAGCCTGTGTGATCCTGTGATTTTCTCCAATCCAAGAGGCTGAGGGCATTACCTGAAATTATTGGTTAGCTGATTTAGGAAATAACAGACATAACCAACTGACTATTTTTTTCCTGCAGATCAAACTGGAATCCATTGATGTTCAGCTTGGTAGAAAATAGAGGCTTAGATGAGGGGGAAAAAAAGAGTAAATCCCAGAGAAAGGCATTGAGTGCTATTAATAACATATTGATAGAAACTTTGATGTTTGAGAAATAAAACAGTGGGAAGCATGTAATGGGAAAAGAGCATATTCCAGCCATGTTGTTCTTTCATGCCTCCTACAAGCAGCAGCTGCCTTCAGTGCTGGAAAAGACACTGCATGTCATGACCCTTCAGCTCTGCCCCATCTTAAGAGGCTCACAGGATGTTAGGGGTTGGAAGGGAAATTCAAAGATCTTCAAGTCCAGCCCCCCTGCCAGAGCAGGACCATAGAATCCAGCACAGGTCACACAGGAACACATCCAAATGGGTCTTGAAAGCCTCCAGAGAAGGAGACTCCACAACCTCTCTGGGCAGCCTGTTCCAGTGCTCTGGGACCCTCACAGTGAAGAAGCTCTTCCTCATGTTGAGGTGGAACCTCCTGTGCTGTAGTTTCTATCCATTGCCCCTTGTCCTATCCCAGGGTGCAACTGAGCAGAGCCTGTCCCCTCCCTCCTGACCCCCAGCCCTCAGATATTTTATAGACATTGATCAGATCCCCTCTCATTTTTGTCCTCTCCGTGCTCCAGTCCCTTCAGCATCCTGGTAGCTCTCCCTTGGACTCTCTCCAGCAGATCCCTGTCCCTCTTGAACTGGGGAGCCCAGAACTGGATGCAATATTCCAGCTGGGGCCTCACCAGGGCAGAGCAGAGTGGGAGGAGAACCTCCCTGGATCTGCTGGACACAATCCTCTGAATGCACCCCAGGATCCCTTTGGACTCAATGCCCTCATCCAGATCATCAATAAAGATATTGAACAGGATGGGGCCCAGCACTGATCCCTGGGGGACACCACTGGTGCCTGGCTGCCAGCTGGCTGTGGCACCATTCACCACCACTCTCTGGGCTCAGCCTCCAGCCAGTTCCTAACCCAGCTCAGAGTGCTGCTGTCCAAGCCATGGGCTGACAGCTTGGCCAGCAGTTTGCTATGGGGGACGGTGTCAAAGGCCTTGCTGAGGTCCAGGTAGACTACATCCACAACCTGCCCACATCCACCAGGCAGTCACCTGATCATAGAAGGAGATCAGGTTGGTCAGGCAGGACCTGCCCCTCCTAAATCCATGTTGGCTGAGCCTGATCCCTTGGCCATCCTGTAAGTGTTGTGTTAATGCACTCAGGATGACCTGTTCCATGATCTTGCCTGGCACTGAGGTCAGGCTGACAGGCCTGGAATTCCCTGGCTCATCCAACCGGCCCTTCTTATGGATGGGCACCACGTTGGCAGCTTCCAGTCCTCTGGGACCTCGCCAGTGAGCCAGGACTGCTGGAAAATGATGGAGTGTGGCTTGGCCAGCTCCTCTGACAGCTCTCTCAGCACCCTAGGATGGATCCCATCTGGCCCCATGGGCTTGTGGGGATCCAAGTGGCTGAGCAGGTCTCAAACTTCTTCCTCCTGGATTACAGCAGAATTACACTGCTCCCTGACTCCATCTGCCAGCTTGGGAGGCCAGTTATCCTGCAGACAACCTATCCTGCTATTGAAGATTGAGGCAAAGAAGGCATTAAGTACTTTGCAGAGGGACCTCGACAGGCTGGACAGATGGGCAGAGGCCAAGGGCAGGAGATTGAACACATCCAAGTGCCAGGTTCTGCACATTGGCCACAACAACCCCATGCAGTGCTACAGGCTGGGGTCAGAGTGGCTGGAGAGCAGCCAGGCAGAGAGGGACCTGGGGGTGCTGGTCGATGGTAGGATGAACATGATCCTGCAGTGTGCCCAGGTGGCCAAGAGGGCCAATGGCATCCTGGGCTGCATCAGGAGCAGTGTGGCCAGCAGGAGCAGGGAGGTCATTCTGCCCCTGTACACTGCACTGGTTAGGCCACACCTTGAGTCCTGTGTCTAGTTCTGGGCCCCTCAGTTTAGGAAGGAGGTTGACTTGCTGGAACGAGTCCAGAGAAGGGCAACAAAGTTGGTGAGGGGTTTGGAACACAAGCCCTATGAGGAGAGACTGAGGGAGCTGGGGCTGCTTAGCCTGGAGAGGAGGAGACTCAGGGGTAACCTTATTACTGCCTACAACTACCTGAAGAGAGGTTGTAAACAGGCAGAGGTTGGTCTCTTCCCCCAGGCAGCCAGTACCAGAACAAGAGGACACAGTCTCAGGCTGCACCAGGGGAGGTTCAGGATGGATGTTAGGAAGAAATTCTATACAGAGAGAGTGATTGCCCATTGGAATGGGCTGCCTGGGGAGGTGGTGGAGTCACCATCACTGCAGGTGTTCAGGAGGAGACTGGACAGGGTGCTTGGTGCCATGGGTTAGTTGATTAGGTGGTGTTGGATGATAGGTTGGATGTGATGATCTTGAAGGTCTCTTCCAACCTGGTCGTTTATTATTATTATTATGATGATGATGATGATGATGATGCTGCTGCTGCTGATGATGATGATGCCTTTTCCTCATCTTTTGTCACAATATTCCCCTCCATGTCCTTGCCCCTCCTTTTGCCATTAATATATTTCTAGAAGGATTTTTCGTTGTCCTTCACAGCAGAGGCCAGTCTAAGCTCTAAGTGGGCTTTTGCCTCTCTAATTGTTTTCCTACATGACCTAATAACATCCTTACACCTTTCCTGGGTTACCTCTCTTTCCTTCCAAAGATGACACACCCTCTTTTTCCCCCTTAATTCACCCAGAAGCTCGTTGCCCATCCGGGCTGGCCGTCTGCCCCAGCAGCTCATCTTCTGGCACATTGGCACAGCCCATTCCTGCACCTTCAACAGTTCTTCCTTGAAGTAGGCCCAGCCCTCCTGGACCCCTTTGTTTTTAAGGGCTGTTTCCCAAGGTACCTTCTGAGTTAGTTCCTTAAGTAATCTGAAGTCCACCCTCTAGAAGTCCAGAGTGGAGGTTTTGTTGCTGCCTCTCTTAGCTTGACTGCATATTGAACACTCAATTATCTCCTGGTCACAGCACCCCAGCCAGCCTCCAACCACCACATCTCCCACCAGCCATCCTCTGTTTGTAAAAAGAAGATCAAGCAAAGCCTCACCCCTGGTAGGCTCATTCAGCAGCTGGGATAAGAAGCTATCCTCCATGCACTCTAAGAACCTTCTAGACTGGCTTCTTTCTGCTGTGTTGGGTTCCCAGCAGACATCAGGCAGGTTAAAATTACCCATAAGAACATGGTCTAGTGATCCTGAGACAGCCTTTACCTGCCTATAGAGTAATTCATCAACCTCTTCATCCTAGTTGGGTGGTCTATAACAGACTCCAACCAAGATGTCAGCCCTGTTGGTCTTCCCTCTAACTCTCACCCACAGGCACTCAACTTGATCATCTTTAGTCTCTAGTTCCATGGCGTCTAGAGCCTCCTTGACGTAGGAGCCAGCAGTGTGCCCAGATGGCCAAGAAAGCAAATGGCATCCTGGCTGTGATTAGATATGCTGTGTCCAGCAGAAGCAGGGAGGTGACTGTCCCCTGGTACTCAGCTCTGGTGAGGCCACACCTTGAGCAGATGAGAAGCTCAACATAAGCCAGCAGTGTGCACTGCAGCCCAGAGAGCCAGCCAGAGCCTGGGCTGCAGCAAGAGAGGCACAGCAAGCAGGTTGAGGGAGGTGATTCTTCCCCTCTACTCTGCTCTGGTGCAGACCCCACCTGGAGCAGTGTCCAATTCTGGAGCCCCTAGTACAGAAAAGACCTGGAGAAGCTGGAATGTGTCCAGAGAAGGGCCACGAGGATGAGCAGAGGGCTGGAGCTACTCTGCTATGGAGACAGGCTGAGGGAGTTTGGCCTATTCAGTCTATAGCAGGCTCCAAGGAGACCTTCTTGTGGCCTTCCACTATTTGAAGGGGGCTACAAGAAAGCTGGGGAGGGACTTTTTAGGGTGTCAGGGAGTGATAGGACTGACTGGGGGGAATGGAGCAAAACTAGAAATGGGTAGATTCAGATTGGATGTTAGGAAGAAGTTCTTCACTATGAGGGTGGTGAGACAATGGAACAGGTTGGAACAGGTGGTAGAAGCTTCATCCCTGGATGAAGCTGGATGTGGCTGTGAGCAACCTGATGTAGTGTGAGGTGTCCCTGCCCCATGGCATGGGGGTTGGAACTGGATGATCCTTGAGGTCCCTTCCAACCCTGACAACTCTGTGATTCTATGGGTGTTGGGTTCAGTTTTGGGCACCTCAATCCAAGAGACATGTAGAGGTGCTGGAGCCAGTGCAGAGGAGGGCAAGGAAGCTGGGGAAGGGCCTGGAGAATAAATTTCTAACCACTTTACACTTACCAGATATGTCTGGTGAATGACTTCAAATGCAGAAGATCTCTTCATTAAATATGCATATTAAATCATATCACAGTAAAGAGCCTAGGTCTTGGTATTGTTACTATTTAGGGCCTGGAGAACAAATCTGATGAAGAGCAACTGAAGGAGATGGGGCTGCTTAGTTTGAAAAGAAGGAAGCTAAGGGGAGACATCATTGCTGTCTACAACTACCTGAAAAGGATTGTGGAGAGGTTGCTGCTGGTCTCTTCTCACAGGTTGTTAGTGATAGAAGAGGGAACAGCCTCAAGCTGCAGCAGGGCAGGTTTAGACTGGACAGGAGGAAGCATTTTTCCCCAGCAAGAGTGGTCAGGCATTAGAACGTGCTGCTCAGGGAGGTGGTGGAGTCCCCAAGCCTGGATGTGTTTGAAGGTGGTTTGGATTTGGTGCTTGGGGCTATGGTTTAGGGGTGACCCTTGTGGAGTAGGCTTCTGGGTTGGACTTGGTGATCCTGAGGGTCTTTTCCAACCTGAATGTTTCTGTGGTTCTGTGAAATTGTGTAACAGCAGGAATTACAAGTGCAGTGACAGACCTTTTGGGTGGAATAATTCAATGACTGGAACACTGCTGCATATTGCATGAGTGAATCAGCCTAATCATTCTAATGCAAAACTCTCTTTTCCTTTCTTATTCCTTTCTCTTTCACACTGGCTGTCCAAAGAGGGAGGAAATCAGGATGACAGGAGGGTCAGCCATGGGAGTAAATGTATGGTCCTGCAAACCTCAGCTGGAAGCTCTTGTGTTGGCAGGATCACAGGATCACAGGTGTTAGGGCTTGGAAGGGACCTCTGGAAATCTCTTGAGTCCAACACCCCTTACAGAGCAGGACCATAGAATCTAGCACAGGTTGCACAGGAATGCATCCAGAATCAGTGCATCCAAGATCAGTGCTGTGACTGACACTCTGTCATTGTAGAAACAACCTGGTTCATGAACTGTCAGGGTTTTTCTTTATCCTTTAAGAAATGTGAAATTGAGGTTATTTAACAGATAGGTAAATACTGCAGGCTGAATGAACAGTCCTTTAAAGCAGCAGGGCTCTCACAGAACAGGTTTAGCATCTTTCCATATCCTAATAGTCCTAAAGAGCTCCTTGAGAGGCTGTGTTCCTGTGATTATAAATATCTGAGGGCTGAGTGTCAAGAGGGAGGGGACAGCCTCTGCTCAGTTGCACCCTGGGATAGGACAAGGGGCAATGGATGGAAACTACAGCACAGGAGGTTCCACCTTAACATGAGGAGGAACTTCTTCCCTGTGAGGGTCACAGAGCACTGGAACAGGCTGCCCAGAGAGGTTGTGGAGACATTCAAGCCCTGTCTGGATGTGTTCCTGTGCGACCTGTGCTTTATTCTATGGTCCTGCTCTGGCAGGGGGGCTGGACTTGAAGACCTCTGGAGGTCCCTTCCAACCCCTAACATCCTGTGAGCCTGTAATAAATGTTAAGCAATTTGACAAGACCAGGAAATGACTTAACAAAGCAAATCCAAGAGGCACGCTAAAGTACCAAAGGCTTGTTAAAGGCTGGGATACAGAATGAAGACAAGCTTTCCTTTGTAAACTTTTTATTAAAATGGAGCTATCTTTACATATTTAAAATACTTTTATATCCAAATTATGCAATACTTATGAAAAACAACTGTATGTAAACACCTGCATAAAAATATGCAAAATCACAGCTAAGCAGTAGAAAGCAATAGAGAGCACGTTCCCAACTGTACTTCAGGACTGGAATACCTGAGTTTTCAGTAAGCTGATTTCCTGCATTTCACTGATTTATAGCAGTTAAATTTAAGAGTGTATCTGATCTCATACAAAGCATTTCTTTGGTTGGGAGGAACTGCATGGAAAAGGCAGAAGAGATCAAGCAGAGAGATTACTCAAGGCTTATCTTCAGCGTCTTCTTCCACATGAAGATGCACTGCTTGAGATGCTAGGAACGACTCCCATGTAGCAAGGCACTTAAAGAGAGACAAAACACAGGCACGTATGAGAATAGCACTTAAAATACCCCAAAACACAGGCACATATGAGAATAGCACTTAAAATACCCCAAAACACAGGCACATATGAGAATAGCACTTAAATTATCTCAAAACACAGACACATGTGAGAATAGCACTTGAAATACCCCAAAACACAGACACAGATGAGAATAGCACTTAAAATACCCCAAAACACAGACACATATGAGAATAGCACTTAAAATACCCCAACACACAGACACATATGAGGATAGCACTTAAAATACCCCAACACACAGACACAGATGAGAATAGCACTTAAAATACCCCAAAACACAGACACATATGAGAATAGCACTTAAAATACCCCAAAACACAGACACATATGAGAATAGCACTTAAAATACCCCAAAACACAGGCACATATGAGAACAGCACTTAAAATACCCCAACACACAGACACATATGAGAATAGCACTTAAAAAAACCCAAAACACATCAAAGAATCACAGAAACATTCAGGTTGGAAAAGACCCTCAGGATCACCAAGTCCAACCCAGAAGCCTACTCTACAAGGGTCAGCCCTAAACTATATCCCCAAGCACCACATCCAAATTTCCTTTAAACACATCCAGGCTGGGTGACTCCACCTCCCTGGGCAGCACATTCTAATGCCTGACCACTCTTGCTGGGAAAAAATGCTTCTTAATGTCCAGTCTAAACCTACCCAGTGGCAGCTTGAGGCTATTCCCTCTTTCTGTCACTAATGGCCTGTGAGAAGAGCCCCGCACCACCTTCTCTAAAATGTCCTTTCATACCTATGAATAGAGCACTTAAAACACCCAAACCACATACATATGAAAGAATATAGCACTTAAAAACCCAAACCACATACATATGAAAGAATATAGCACTTAAAAAACCCAAACCACATACATATGAAAGAATATAGCACTTAAAAAACCCGAACCACATACATATGAAAGAATATAGCACTTAAAAAACCCGAACCACATACATATGAAAGAATATAGCACTTAAAAAACCCAACCAAACCACAGACACATATGAATGTAGCACTCAGATCTGTGAAACTGGTAGCCAAGGGGAAGAGAAAGAGAATTAGCAGAATACAGATGCATTGTCACAAGCTGCCTCTGTGGGACAACAGTGAGAACAAAATCCAGTTTCATATCCAACACACAGAATCACAGTCACAGAATTGTCAGGGTTGGAAGGGACCTCAAGGATCATCCAGTTCCAACCCCCCTGCCATGGGCAGGGACACTTCACACTACAGCAGGTTGCTCACAGCCACTTCCAGCCTGGCCTTCAAAACCTCCAGGGATGAGGCTTCCACCACCTCCCTGGGCAACCTGTGCCAGTCTCTCACCACCCTCATGGGGAAGAATTTCTTCCTAACATCCAATCTGAATCTACCCATTTCTAGTTTTTTTCCAGTCCTATCACTCCCTGACACCCTAAAAAGTCCCTCCCCAGATTTCTTGTAGCCTTCATCAGATACTGGAAGGCTACAAGGAGGTCTCCTCAGAGCCTTCTCTTCTGCAGACTGAACATCCCCAACTCTCTCAGTCTGACTCCATAGGAGAGGAGCTCCAGCCCTCTGCTCATCCCCGTGGCCCTTCTCTGGACACGTTGCAGCACAGTGATATGCACAATGCAGCCAACATGTTGAGCAAGCTGTAAAGGTCACTCTTGCACTGTGACAAGCACACAGTGCAAGCACTGTCACTGTGTGTGTGTGTTAGCAGGGGAGATGCTAGCATTAATTATGCTCTTCTTTAATCTCTCTCTTTAGCCACAGGCAAAGACCTCTTCCAGACTGCTCAGAGTCAGGCAGATCCCCTTGCCAGCTCTGTGGATTCCTATTGTGTACCCAATTTGCTTTCCAAGTTAAATACAAATATTTTCTCTCTAAGTACTACACAGAGAACACATTTTACCCCCTGAGTAAAGGGAAAGAAACGGCACCACGAAGGCAGGGGGGTGGGGAAATCATTGCAAGTGGCATTCCTCTCCCTATGGGAAAATGTATTTCTAATTGTACAAACTGAACTTTGTATTTGAACCACCAAGCCTGTCAGCAGCAAAATCAATTCCCCCCCGCCCAATGACTTCAGTTCAGTTTCATAGTATCATAGGATCAGTCAGGGTTGGAAGGGACCACAAGGATCATCTAGTTCCAACCCCCCTGCCATGGGCAGGGACACCCCACACTAGATCAGGCTGGACAGAGCCTCATCCAGCTTGGGCTTAAACACCTCCAGGGACAGGGCCTCAACCACCTCCCTGGACAACCCATTCCAGGGCTTCACCACTCTCACGGGGAAGAACTTCCTCCTCACATCTAGCCTGAATCTCCCCACCTCCAGCTTCATTCCATTCCCCCTAGTCCTATCACTACCTGAGATCCTGAGAAGTCCTTCCCCAGCCTTCCTGTAGCCCCCTTCAGACGCTGGAAGGCCACAATTAGGTCACCTTGGAGCCTTCTCTTCTCCAGACTGAACAGCCCCAACTCCTTCAGTCTGTCCTCATAGGAGAGTTTGCCTTAAATGAGGGCTGGCAATGTGGCAAACCATTATTAGTCACAGGTGAGTGTTGAGAATCATGGCAAGGTAACAGGTAGTGTGCTGATGTTACCGAAGTACCAAGTTACTGCTGTTTCAAGTCTGGCACTAGAAGAGAGCAGGCAAAATGGTGCAATAATTGTATTGATCCTATTGGGGGGAAAAAAGATCTTGAAATGGAAATATTGTAATAAAATATCATAGAATGGTCCAGGCTGGAAGGGATCTCCGAAGCTCATCCAGTCTGACCTCCCCACAGTCAGCAGGGACACCCCCAACTAGATCAGGCTGCCCAGAGCCCTGTCTGACCTCACCTTGAATATCTCCAGGGATGGAGCCACAACCACCTCCCTGGACAACCTGTTCCAGTGTTCCACCACCCTCATAGCAAAGAACTGCTTCCTCACATCCAATCTCAATCTGCTCTGCTCTAGTTTGAAGCCGTTGTCCCTCATCCTGTCACTGCAGGCCTTTGCAAACAGTCTCTCTCCAGCCTTCAGGTACTGGAAGTTCTATTAGGTCTCCTCAGAACCTCTTCTTCTCCAGGCTGAACACCCCCAGCTCCCTCAGCCTGTCCTCATAGCAGAGGTGATTCAACCCCCTGACCATTTTCATGGCCCTCCTCTGGACCTCTTTCATCAGGTCCATGTCCTTCCTCTGTTGAGGGCTCCAGACCTGTATACAGTGTTCCAGGTGAGGTCTCACCAGAGCAAAGTGGCAGAATCACCTCTCTGGATCTGCTGGCAATGCTGCTTTTGATGCAGCCCAGGATGTGATTTGCCTTCTGTGCTGCAAGCTCACCCTGCCTGCTCATGTCCAGCTTCTCATCCATCAGCACCCCCAAGTCCTTTTCCTCAAGGCTCTTTACCATCACCTCCTCCCCCAGCCTGTATTGACAGTGAAGATTGTTCTGGCCCAGGTGCAGAACCCTGCACTTGCTCTTGCTGAACCTCACAGTATCACAGTATCACCAAGGTTGGAAGAGACCTCAAAGATCATCAAGTCCAACCTGTCACCACAGACCTCATGACTAATCCATGGCACCAAGTGCCACGTCCAATCCCCTCTTGAACACCTCCAGGGACATTGACTCCACCACCTCCCTGGGCAGCACATTCCAAACAGAACAGAGTTTGGAACCTCATGAGGTTCACGCGGGTACCCCCTCTCCAGCCATTCTGTACCTCTGGTGTACCAAGATCACTACTCAGCTATTCCCTTAGACTGGAAACCATGAATCTGTTCCTCTTTCTTTTCAGATCTTGATGACAAAATCCCCAACTGGCTTCTGCTGTTTTTGTGCACGACTACGTGAGGCTGCTGTTCAGAGCTAACTAAGGTCTAAATTACTGTGAAAAGAGAGCAATAATAGGGTAAGATTCACGTGGAAATCTGCTTTCATCACTGACATTTTAGAGAAATGGTACTTTTGAAATGGTAAATATAAAATCAGGCAGAAACAGTGACAATAGTGAGGCATAAGCAGTGATCTGCAAGTGCTGCAAACTGATTTCTGACTTCAATGGTCTTTTGCCCTTTTGAATAAAGCCTTTAGGGCTTTAGATTCTCCCTTACTGCATGTGACACTGGCAGCTGAGTCTGTCTGAGATGACTGAGCTAGAATGTGGCATCTTAGTTTTCGAATGTCAGTGAGGCTGATGCTAGCAGTGTGTCCCCACTGTGGTGTTTGGACTCATAGAATCACACAGTTGTCAGGGCTGGAAGGGAGCTGAAGGATCATCCAGTTCCAACCCCCCTGCCATGGGCAGGGGCACCTCACACTGCATCAGGTTGCTCACAGCCACTTCCAGCCCGGCCTTAAAAACCTTCCACCACCTCCCTGGGCAACCTGTGCCAGTCTCTCACCACCCTCATGGGGAAGAACTTCTTCCTAACATCCAATCCAAATCTCCCCTCCTCTAGCTTGGATCCATTCTCCCCAGTCCTATCACTCCCTGACACCTTAAAAAGTCCCTCCCCAGCTTCCTTGTAGCCCCCTTCAGATACTGGAAGACCACAAGAAGGTCTCCTCGGAGCCTTCTCTTCTGCAGACTGAACAGCCCCAACTCCCTCAGTCTGTCCTCACAGGAGAGGAGCTCCAGCCCTCTGATCATCCTTGTGGCTTCTGATTTCTGTTTGCTAGAGCCCAGCCTACATCAGCATCCAAGAAAGGTGCAGGGCACATCTGTTTCCCTAGGCTTCTAGGTGTAGGACAGGAAATGATCACCACAGGATGATCACAAGCTTTTAGGGGTTGGAAGGGACCTCCAGAGATCTTCATGTCCAACTCCCTTGCCAGAGCAGGACCATAGAATCCAGCACAGGTCACATAGGAACACATCCAGACAGGGATGGAAAGTCTCCAGTGAAGGAGACTCCATAAACTCACTGTTCCAGTGCTCTGTGACCTCCACAGTGAAGAAGCTCCTCCTCGTGTTGAGGTGGAACCTCCTGTGCTGTAGTTTATATCCGTTGCCCCTTGTCCTATCACAGGGTGCAGCTGAGCAGAGCCTGTCCCCTCCTTCTTGACACCCAGCCCTCAGATATTTATAGACATTGATTAAATCCCCTCTCAGTCTTCTCCTCTCCAGACTAAACAGCCCCAGGGCTCTCAGCCTCTCCTCATCAGGCAGTGCTCCAGTCCCTTCATCATCCTTGTAGCCCTCCCTTGGACTCTCTGCAGCACATCCTTGTCCCTCTTGAACTGGGGAGCCCAGAACTGGATGCAATAGTCCAGGTGAGGTTTCTTGAAGTCTTTTGTTTGAAATGACTGATGGAGTCACAGTCCTGAGCCACAGTTTCATTTATACTGTGTAACTGCCAGGCTCTAGTTCTGTACTTCCAGTAATGTGCACTACCACACTTCTGTCAGCACTGGCTAGAATGTAGAAATGCCTTTCTGTTAGCTTTGCAACACTGACCCAAATGGCAGTGGTTAAAATGTAATTGCAGTATGTTCTTTAAGCAGACAGATACAACCTATTGATCCCATCAGGGATCAGTGCTGGGACCAGTCTTGTTTAACATCTTTGTTGGTGCCATGGACAGTGGCTCAGCAGGTTTGCTGATGACACCAAGCTGTGTGGTGCAGGTGACACACTGGAGGACCAGGAGAGGGACCTTCACAGGCTGCAGAGCTGAGCCCATGACAACCTCATGAGGTTCAACAAGACCAAATGCAAGATCCTGCATCTGGGTCAGGGCAATCCCAGGCACTGATATAGGCTGGGCAGGGACTGGCTTGAGAGCAGCCCTGAAGAAAAGGACCTGGGGGTGCTGGTGGATGAGAAGCTCAACAGGAGCCAGCAGTGTGCACTTGTAGCCCAGAAAACCAACCAGAGCCTGGGACATGAGGTCTGTGGTGACAGGTTGGACTTGATGATCTTTGAGGTCTCTTCCAACCTTGGTGATTCTGTGATTCTGTGACTCTGTGAAGAGAAGTGTGTCCAGCAGGTTGAGGGACGTGATTCTCTCCCTCTGCTCCACTCTGGTGAGACCCCACCTGGAGCACTGTGTCCAGTTCTGGAGCCCCTATTGCAGGAAAGAACTGGAGGTGCTGGAGTGTGTCCAGAAAAGAGCCACAATGATAATCAGAGGGCTGAAGCTCCTCTCCCATGGAGTCAGACTGAGAGAGTTGGGGCTGTTCAGTCTGCAGAAGAGAAGGCTCTGAGGAGACCTCCTTGTAGCCTTCCAGTATCTGATGAAGGCTACAAGAAATATGGGGAGGGACTTTTTAGGGTATCAGGGAGTGATAGGATTGGGGGGAATGGAAAAAAACTAGAAATGGGTAGATTCAGATTGGATGTCAGGAAAAAATTTTTGCCCATGAGGGTGGTGAGAGACTGGAACAGGTTGCCCTGGGAGGTGGTGGAAGCCTCATCCCTGGAGGTTTTTGCAGCCAGGCTGGATGTGGCTGTGAGCAACCTGCTGTAGTGTGAGGTGTCCCTGGCCATGGCAGGGGGGTTGGAGCTAGATGATCCTTCAGCTCCCTTCCAACCCTGACAATACTATGATTCTAGTGAAGTCTTTCCAGACAAAGATGTAGAGCATCATCTTTTTTTTCCCCCACTTCCACAAGCTACTCATTTTTTAATGTATCCTCATTTATATAACCAAAACACATTTTCCAAGCTGCAGGAGCATCGGTGGCTCATTTGCCTGTCAGACATTACAGTGTCGCTCCAGCTGACAGGTTTTATAATTAACCATAGCAAAACAAAACTGGGGCTCTGTGCCTTAGGCTCCAGCTTTTCATACTGTGAAGCATGAACTGCATGCATGACATTCTGCTGGTGAGGTATACTTCGACACTACTACAGAATCATTTAAACCAAAGCAGGTTGGAAAAGACCTTCAAGATCATCGTGCCCAACCTATCATCCAACACCACATAATCAACTAAACCATGCTGAACTGTTAACAACAGAGCCCTCTTTTCATTGTCCTAGAGAACAGTTTGTACTATTAACCATTCAACCCCTTCAGCATGAGAGAGTCCAGCATGGAGCCACAAAGACGATTAGGGGAGTGGAACATCTTGCTCATGAGAAGAGCGTGAGGGAGCTGAGGGCTCTGGAGCTTGGAGGAGCCTGAGAGGTGATCTCATTGCTGTTGCTAAAGCTGTGCAGGGGGAGTGCTCAGAGGCTGGAGCCAGGCTCTGCTGGGGGATGCCCAATGCCAGCACAAGGGGCAGTGGGGGAAGTTGAGGCAGAGGAAGTGCCATGGAAACAGGAGGAAGAATTTTTTCCCTGTGAGGGTGACAGAGGCCTGGAGCAGGCTACCCAGGGGGGTTGTGGAGTCTCCCCCTCTGGAGATATTAAAATTCCACCAGGATGTGTTCCTGTGTGACCTGCTGTAGGTGATGCTGCTCTGGCAGGGGGATTGGACTGGATGAGCTTTGGAGGATCCTTCCAGCCCCTAACACTCTGTGATTCTGTGAACATCTACTTGTTAATACTTTTCTCAGTCAGCAAGGCAATTCCTATGTGGCTGCAAAGACTCTCAAGCTGACACATCAGCAGGCACAAATAATTCATGTTCTTATGCCAGGTATGGAGTTCACTGAAGGAGCAGAGAGGGCCCAAGGCACACAAGTCTCCTGCTAGCACTTTAGACACTTCCATGCCTGGGTCCATTCATTTATTTTTGTTCTCTTCCCCATTGTTATTTCTTTCTTTATTTTCTGTTTTTCCACTTGTGACTTCTTACTTAGTTCTCCTGAGAGGTCAAAAATGGAGATCTGAAAGAGGATCAGCCAGCTTTCACCAGGGGACAGAGAGGAAAATGAGTCAAAATAACCCACAGAATCAAAGAGTCTCAGGGCTTGGACTCTCAATCTTTGAGGTCTCTCCCAACCTTGGTGATACTGTGATACTGTGACCCTGAAAGCTCCTCCAGTCCAACCCCCCTGCCAGAGCAGGAGCACCTATATCAGATCACACAGGAACATATCCAGGCAGGTGCTGAGTATCTCCAGAGAGGGAGACTCTACAACCCCCCTGGGCAGCCTGTTCCAGTGTTCTGTCACCCTCACAGGGAAAAAACATTTCCTCATGTTTCCATGGAACTTTCTATGCCTCAACTTCCACCACTGCCCCTTGTGCTGTCATCGGGCATCACCCAGCAGAGCCTGGCTCCAGCCTCTGGGCACTCACGCTCCACATCTTTATCAACAGGAATGAGGTCACCTCTCAGGCTCTTCCTCTCCAAGCTACAGAGCCCTCAGCCCTCTCAGGCTCTCCTCATAAGGAAGATGTTCCACTCCCCTAATCATTTTTGCACTGGACTCTCTCAAGCAGTTCCCTGAGGTCCTTCCTGAACTGAGGGGCCCAGAACTGGACACAATATTCCAGATGAGTCCTCACTGGGGCAGAGTAGAGAGGGAGGAGAACCTCTCTTGACCTACTGACCACAGCCCTTCTAATATACCCCAGAATGCTACTGGCCTTCCAAAGCCAGGAAATTAAATGTGCATGCATAGAATTGAAAGTCATAATCCCGCTATGTGTAAAAGCCTAAATACACACAATAAAAGAGCAAGGGCTTAAATAAGGCTGCTTTACCTCAAATATTCTGATTACAGGTCACACATCTATTATCATCTATTATGCAACATCATTTTTAGAGAAACCAGTGCAAAGCTCTTCAGATAATAGGATTGCATGTCTAACAGAACAGGAAATATATAATCATAGAATCAACAAGGTTGAAAAAGACCTCAAAGCTCATCAAGTCCAACCTGTCACCCAAGACCTCATGCCTACTAGACCATGGCCACGTCCAATCCCCTCTTCAACACCTCCAGGGATGGCGACTCCACCACCTCTCTGGGCAGCACATTCCAATGCCTAACAACTCTCTCTGTGCAGAACTTTCTCCTCACCTGCAGCCTAAACTTCCCCTGGTGCAGTTTGAGACTGTGCCCTCTTGTTCTGGTGCTGGTTACCTGGGAGAAGAGACCAACCACCTCCTGGCTACAACCTCCCTTCAGGTAGTTGTAGAGAGCACTAAGGTCTCCCCTGAGCCTCCTCTTCTCCAGGCTAAACAATCTCAGCTCCCTCAGCCTCTCCTCACAGGGCTGTGCTCAAGGCCTCTCCCCAGCCTTGTTGCCCTTCTCTGGACAGGTTCACGAGTCTCAATGTCCTTCTTGAACTGAGGGGCCCAGAACTGGACACAGGACTCAAGGTGTGGCCTAACCAGTGCTGAGCACAGGGCACAATGACTTCCCTGCTCCTGCTGGCCACACTATTCTTGATGCAGGCCAGGATGCCATTGGCCTTCTTGGCCACCTGGGCACACTGCTGGCTCCTGTTCAGCCAGCTGTCAATCAGCACCCCCAGGCCCCTTTCTGTTTGGCAGCTCTCCAGCCACTCTGACCCCGACCTGTAGCTCTGCATGGGGTTGCTGTGGCCAAAGTGCAGCACCTGGCACTTGGATTTGTTGAATGCCATCCTGTGGGACTCTGCCCATCTGTCCAGTTGGGCAAGGTCCTTCTGCAGAGCCCTTCTGCCCTCTAACTGAGGGAGGTGTTAGAAGCCTCATCCATGGAGGGTTTTAAGAAGGGCAGGCTGGATGAGCCCTTGAACAACCTATGTCTCGGGTGAGGTGTCCCTGGGGTGCTGGAACTAGATGATCCTTGAGGTCCCCTCCAACCCGAAGCATTGTATGCATAAATATCAGTTCCAAACCTCAACAGTGGCTGAAGCAGAACAGTGGCTTTGAAGCTTCACACACAAACTGGCTCAGCCATGGGGGAGCTTTTGAAAATCACATGGAGTTTGTTAGCTAAATTCCAGGCATTGCTAAGGTAGGATGTAATCAACGTGCCTGAGCAGCTAACCTTTTTATTTTGCTGTGCAACCAAGTGAGTGGCTAAAAGCATCGCTACAGAAGACCCTAGGGCAAACAACAAATCTCATCTATTTTTCTCCAGCTTATAGAGCCAGAGAGAGAGGCACACAAGGGCTCTGGATTCAGGGAGAAGTTGCTGTAATGGGGATGGAGTTCTTGTTTTACCCTAATGAATCTTTCGTTTGTGCAGCAATGTAGGTCACAGGGATAAGATAAACACAGAAATAAACACAGAAATAAACTGAATTAATGCTTGAAATCATTAAGAAAATCAAGGAAATCTCTCACTGCATCAATGATTAAGTTTAGCATTTTATCTGATTATAATGCAAAGTTTGAACAGAGGATCACAGGATGTTAGAGGTTGGAAGGGACCTCCAGAGATCATCAAGTCCAACCCCCCTGCCAGAGCAGGACCATGGAACCCAGCACAGGTCATGCAGGAACACATCCAGACAGGGCTGGAAAGGCTCCAGAGAAGGAGACTCCACAACCCCTCTGGGCAGCCTGTTCCAGTGCTCTGGGACCCTCACAGTAAAGAAGTTCCTCTTCATGTGTCCCTGCCCATGGCAGGGGGGTCGGAACCAGATGTTCCTTGAGGTCCCTTCCAACCCTGCCAGTTCTGTGATGCTATGATTCCAATGTCTAACTGTTCTCATGGTGAAAAAGTTTATTCTGGATTCCAGACAGAGTCTCCCCAGCAGTAACTTGTCCCCACTCTCCCTTGTCTTTCCCATGTGACTCCTCCTAAAAATGGAGACTCCATCATCCTGGCAGCCACCCTTTATGTACTGGCATGTGGCACTAAGTTCTCTCCTAAGCCTTCTCTTCCCAATGCTGAACGAACTGAGCTCTCTCAGCCTTTCCTCATATGGCAGGTCTGCCAATCCTTTGATCATTCTCATGAACACTTTCCAGCCTGTCCACATCTTTTTTGGCCAGCAGGCTCCAAATCTGCAGGCAGTGCCCCAGGTGTGGTTTCTCCAGTGCTACCTGCATCAGAAACAGGAGTAGAGTTCTGAATTTTTCAAACGAGAGCTCTTTTGCATACTGTTTCTCAGGAAATCCTCCACATTCTAGCAATGCACTTACAGTCATTATTAATACTGCATGTGGTTGGCTTCAAGCCTTTGTGGAATAGAAAGAGACTTAATCATGCACTCAACTCTTTTCCAGAAGCAAAGAAAAGGAAGTAGAGAACTCTGTGAACTCTTGAGACCAGCTACAGGCATGCCATATGATTGGTAATTCTTGTCTACTAAATGACATTGTATTTAAATGCTTTATTGGAGAGCAGTGAAGGGGAAAAGGACCTGGGGGTCCTAGTGGATGGAGGTTGACCGTGAGCCAGCAATGTGCTCTTGTGGCCAAGAAGGTCAACGCCATTCTGGGGTGGATTAGAAGGGCTGTGGTCAGTAGGTCGAGAGAGGTTCTCCTCCCCCTCTACTCTGCTCTGCTGAGGCTGCATCTGGAATATTGTGTCCAGTTCTGGGCCCCTGAGTTCAGGAAGGACCTCAGGGAACTGCTTGAAAGAGTCCAGTGCAGAGCCACAAAAATGATTAGGGGAGTGGAACATCTTCCTTGTGAGGAGAGCTGGAGGGAGCTGAGGGCACTGAAGCTTGCAGAGCAGGAGCCTGAGGGCTGACCTTATTCGTGTTGATAAAGATGTGCAGGGTGAGTGCCCAGAGGATGGAGCCGGGCTCTGCTCCAGCACAAGGGGCAGTGGTGGAAGTTGAGGCATAGGAAGTTCCATGGAAACATGAGGAAGAAATATTTCACTGTGAGGGTTACAGAGCACTGGAACAGGCTGCCCAGGGGGGCTGTGGAGTCTCCCTCTCTGGAGATATTCAAAACCTGCCTGGATGTGTTCCTGTGTGATCTGGTATAGGTGCTCCTGCTATGGCAGGGGGGTTGGACTGGATGAGCTTTCAAGGTCTCTTCCAGCCCCTAACATTCTGTGATCTTGCACAATAGCAGAGGAAAGCCTTCATTTTCACAGGCCTGCATAGAAACACTGTAAAGTTGAAGTATTGGGCTTTAATTAGTGCCTTTGTTACCATAGCATTAAGAGAGACAGAGATTGGTGACTCCACAGCTGGAGAAACAAAGGACTGGCTCCTCTTCAACTGTATTAAACACAGAGAGTCAGTAAACTGGAAGGCTGCAGAAATACCTCTGCTTGTTTTGAATTAGTAAATCTGGAGGGAACAGGTAACACTTGAAAGTAGCACTTCATGTAACACTAATTCAGCTTAAGGGAGACAAACTCTTTCATGCCACCTAACTGATCCTTGACAAGTGGACAGCAGAATCCTTAGGCAACTACAGCTAAGGAAAAATCCAAACAAATGTCAGATCATCCTCTTTCTCCATGCTGTGACACAGAGGAAAGAACATTTCAGCTGTTCTGGTGTGCTTTGACACACTGCTGTGTTGTACTTGATCACACTAGCTTCATTTCTATAGTCTCGATGCCGTAACTGCAAAAGCCAGCAGTAAAGATGAGATTGTCTGTCTCTCATTACTCTGTAGGGAACAATACTTGTGGAGAGAGAATAACAGGGGCTTCACTTGGGGGGATGGGGTGCTAGGGTGGGAGTGGTGAGGGCAGTCATGGAAAGCTGTGGCAAGGAGGAGAGTGACTAAGTTAGAAAGCAGGAGACGGAGGATTCCTCAGAGGAGACGGACAGAAGAGCTGGGCAACTGAATCAGATCTATGGCATCCATTCTGCCTGGGATCATGGAGAGTGCATACTTTGGGGGGAAAGAAAAAAAAAGCCAAAACACAATAAAGGAGATGAGGGATGCTGCAGAAGAAAAGGCTGAGTGACCATCCAGAGGTGCATCAGAAGCATGAAGGAGTAATTTAACTGCAGCCATATGAAAGAAGGTAGATGATGCAAGCAGTGACTGAAGAAGGGAAGAACACTGGAACAGGCACTGTGTTCCTGCCTGAGTTTGATGAGTCAGGCTCAAGCTATTATCTTTCAGGTAGGATTTTAGCATGAAAATAATGTTCTGATTCTCAGGTGTCTGAGAGTTCTTCCTGAAGTCTGATTTCCAAAGAGCAAAGGCAGATGCCAGAGCTTCCTTTTCTGCTCCTTTCAGGAGCCCATGACACACCTGTATCACAGAATCACCAAGGTCACAGTACATTAGAGGTTGGAAGGGACCTCCAGAGATCATCCAATCCCCCCCCTGCCAGAGCAGGATCACCCAGGGCAGTCTGCACAGGAATGCATCCAGGTGGGTTGTGAAAGTCTCCAGAGAAGGAGACTCCACAGCCTCTTTGGGCAGCCTGCTCCAGGGTTCTGTCACCCTCACTGTAAAGAAGTTTCTCCTCGTGCGGAGGTGAAATCTTCGATATTCAAGCTTGAACCTGTTGTTTCTTGTCTTATTACTGTGCACCACCCAAAAGACTAGTTTAATAAGATGAAGACCCCTGCCAGTAATCACAGGTATTTTAGATCAGAACTCACAAGCTAAATACTCATTTTATCACATTATCTTGATTGTTAGGATTATTATCACACTGGCAAGCCCTTGTGTTGTAACAAGGAGTGATACAGTCAGCACAAGGTTTTCTCTTCCAAATGCTACAGTAAGAACACAGTATCACAGTATCACCAAGGTTGGAAGAGACCTCAAAGATCATTGAGTCCAACCTGTCACCACAGACCTCATGACTAATCCATGGCACCAAGTGCCACACCCAATCCCCTCTTAAACACCTCCAGGACGGTGACTCCACCACCTCCCTGGGCAGCACATTCCAGTGATGGGGTGGCTTGTAAAAACAAACTACATCTAGTGAGAAACAAGAGCAGAAAGATTGCAATACTCAAGACAAGCACCACCAAAGAATCCTGTCTCAGTATAAACTAAGCTGTCCAGTGTTTCAAAGGCTATTTAAGAAGAACCACTGACAGCTGGGAGGCTTGGCTGAGACACCTGAAAGCTGTGCAGCCATTCAGCAAGATTTGGACAGACTGAGAGCTGGGCAGAGAGGAACCTAATGAGGTTCAACAAGGGTAAGTGCAGAGTCCTGCAGCTGGGAAGGAAGAACAAACTGCAGCAGTACAGGCTGGGAGGTGATCTGCTAGAAAGCAGCCCTGTGGAGGACTTGGGAGTCCTGGTGGACAACAAGTTCTGCATGGGACAGCAATGTGCCCTCATGGCCAAGAAGGCCAATGGGATCCTGGGGTGCATTCAGAAGAGTGTGTCCAGCAGATCCAGGGAGGTTCTCCTCCCCACTATTCTGCCCTGGTGAGACCTCACCTGGAATATTGCATCCAGTTCTGGGCTCCCCAGTTCAAGAGGGACAGGGATCTGCTCAAGAGAGTCCAAGGGAGGACTACAAGGATGCTGAAGGGACTGGAGCACTGCCTGATGAGGAGAGGCTGAGAGCCCTGGGGCTGTTCAGTCTGGAGAGAAGGACACTGAGATATGGGCGATGGAGATTGGAATCAATGTGGCTGACCAATATGATCGAGTATTGTTCCTTTATTGTTCCAGTGTTGCAGGCCCATGGTGCAGGCCTGTAGTGCAAGTATAGCACAGTAAAGTGTAGAAGAAGAAGAGACAGGAAAGGCAGAAGTGCGTAGCAAGGCAACTGCTACAACTTCTATAAGCTCGGAGTGCCCTGCTGGCAGAGCTCCATTGGTTCCCTCTGAGTGACCACACATTGCACTATTACAGATGATTGGTCCAACTACTAATGACACAATGAGGTTGTTGATGCAGGTGCATGTCCTGCTGTCCCAAGATAACTGTCCATGTTTATAGCTACCAGTGCCTTGTTTTAGTTACATGCTGCAGGCACAGCACTGTTTTGCTCCACTGCTAGCTGGCTCTGCATTTATGCTGAGCATGGCCTGCCATCATGTCAGGCTCTAGGCCTGCACTGCCAGATTGCTCACACTGCTCGTCGCTGGCATTGCCACACTGAGAAGGCTGATTTAATAAGTATCTATAAATATCTGAGGGCTGGGTGGCAGGAAGGAAGGGACAGGGACAGCCTCTGCTGTTGCACCCTATGATAGGACAAGGGGCAATGGATGTAAATACAGCACAGGAGGTTCCACCTCAACATGAGGAGGAACTTCTTCACTGTGAGTGTCACAGAGCACTGGAACAGGCTGCCCAGAGAGGTTGAGTACTTGAGTACTGTGTCCAGTTCTGGGCCCCTCAGTTTAAGAAGGACATCGAAACACTTGAACGTGTCCAGAGAAGGGCAAAAAGGCTGGGGAGAGGCCTATGAGAGCCCTATGAGGAGAGGCTGAGGGAGCCGGGATTGTTTAGCCTGGAGAAGAGGAGGCTCAGAGGTGACCTCATTGCCCTCTACAACTACCTGAAAGGTGGTTGTGCCTGGGAAGGGGTTGGTCTCTTCTCCCAGGCAACCAGCACCAGAACAAGAGGACACAGTCTCAAGCTGCGCCAGGGGAGGTTTAGACTCAAGGTGAGGAGGAAGTTCTTCACCGAGCGAGTCATTCGCCATTGGAATGTGCTGCCCAGGGAGGTGGTGGAGTCACCGTCCCTGGAGGCGTTCAAGAGGAGATTGGACGTGGCACTTGGTGCCATGGTCTAGTCATGGGGTCTGTGTTGATAGGTTGGACTCGATGATCCTCGAGGTCCTTTCCAACCTAAAGTGATACTGTGATACTGTGATACTGTTGTGGAGACGTTCAAGCCCTGTCTGGATGCACTCCTGTGTGACCTGTGCTTTATTCCATGGTCCTGCTCCGCCAGGGGGTTGGCCTTGGAAGATCTCTGGAGATCCCTTCCAAGCCTTACCATCCTGTGAGCTGAACCATTTTCTGCAGCTTGTGACTTAATGAAAGGAGTTTTACGTACAGTACAAGTTTGGGCACAGTTCTGAATTAAAACTCTTACCCAGAAAAAAAAACACCAAAGCACTTCTAAACAAACAACAACAAAACAAAACATTAAATTAAGCAAAAAAGTAACTAAAAAGAGAACCAAAGAATTATTATTATGTTTTCATTCAGCTAATCATTCATTAAGGGAATATTCCTCCACGCTTAGCATTGGTTTGACAGACACATGGCTGATACAGAAGTCAGAGATCATCAAGAGCTGAAGAAGATATGAGAGGATGCCAAAAGCCTGCTGCCTGATTTCAGAAAATATTTTGATCTTAATATGCAACAACAGATTGTCAATGTCCATGTCTCTCCCAGACAGCATGGTAATTAATTAGACTTGATGATCAGAGCTCTGTCTTTTCAATTATGACTTGACAAAAGGATTTGTAAAATCAGGGCACTGTCAATTGGCTAAAGAGGTGACCCACAAAGAGTTCAGAATCCAGGTCTGGAAGACACAGATGTTGACACATAGCCCTGAAAATGGCTAATTTGTAATCAATGGATTGTAATTAATGGATGGCTTAGTGTATTCCTTTCTTTTCTTTTTACAGAACAGAGAACAGAATAAACCAGGTTGGAAGAGACCTTCGAGATCATCGAGTCCAACCTATCATCCAACACCACCTAATCAACTAAACCATGCAACCAAGCACCCCATCCAGTCTCCTTCTAAACACCTCCAGCGATGGTGACTCCACCACCTCCCCAGGCAGCCCATTCCAATGGGCAATCACTCTCTCTATGAAGAATTTCTTCCTAACATCCAGCCTAAACCTCCCCTGGCACAGCTTGAGACTGTGTCCTCTTGTTCTGGTGCTGGCTGCCTGGGAGAAGAGACCAACCCCCACCTGGCTACAACCTCCCTTCAGGTAGTTGTAGAGAGCAAGAATGTCTTCCCTGAGCCTCCTCTTCTCCAGACTAGCAACCCCAGCTCCCTCAGCCTCTCCTCATAGGGCTGTGCTCCAGACCCTACAAAATACGTAGAAATTCTTTTTAAAAATTCAGTGCATCTAGGATCCATTCAAAATGTGCATGTCATAGAATCATGCAACTGTCAAGGCTGGAAGGGACCTCAGGGATCATTCAGTTCCAACCCCCCTGCCATGGGCAGGGACACCTCACACTACAGCAGGTTGCTCACAGCCACATCCAGCCTGGCCTTCAAAACCTCCAGGGATGAGGCTTCCACCACCTCCCTGGGCAACCTGTGCCAGTGTCTCACCGCCCTCATGGGGAAGAACTTCTTCCTAACATCCAATCTGAATCTACCCATTTCTAGTTTTGCTCCATTCTCCCTAGTTCTATCACTCCCTCACACCCTAAAAAGTCCCTCCCCAGCTTTCTTGTGGCCCCCTTCAGACACGGGAAGGCCACAATAAGGTCTCCTCAGAGAAGTCAATCCACATGAAGGGACTCCCCAGAATGCTTAACGTACTTTGTTTTATTACTTCAAGTTCTCTTTCTTATTGTATGCTCTTGTCAAGGGTAATTGTACCCAAGAGCATCAGCAGCGGGGTTTGAGCTGAAAAATAAACATTTCATTTCAACCACTTTTCTTCCTTTTCTGAAAGCATCATTTTCAATTACAGAAAGGTTGGATTCCTTCCTTGCCTATGCTTGCAGCATTTGCATTTTATTCAAGAAGGGCAATAAGCTTCTCCTACCGACTTCTCAAGACTGCTCCGTTCCTCTTTATCCTTGCAAAGCCTGATTGTTCCACAGAGGAATTAACAGTGAGGCCTTCCCGAATGTGCTCTCTGAAACAGTCACCTTTAAATGTTTTTCTCATAAGCCACCTTTGTCTGAGCATTCCAGAGGGCCTCTTCATGCAGTTGCTGCAGAAGGTTTCCAGATTGGAGCAGAGCAGCTGATGCTGGACTGCAAAGTGGGCTCCGAAGTCGTGGCAGTTAGTAAACCGAGAGTGCCCTCTGTCGATGGTGAGCCCAGGATCCACCACGTGGGGACAAACCAACCACCTTTGGCCTGAAACCTGTCAAACCCAAGCTAACCTCCCTTTCCCCACAAAAACTGATTCTGAAGTTAACACAGGTTTGAACTAAAATGAAAGATTTCCTCTTTAGAGACAATCCAAGAACTTCTGAGCCAGCAGTGTGCCCAGGTGGCCAAGAAGGCCAATGGCATCCTGGCCTGCATCAGAACAGTGTGGCCAGCAGGAGCAGGGAGGTCATTCTGCCCCTGTACACTGCACTGGTTAGGCCACACCTTGAGTCCTGTGTCCAGTTCTGGGCACCCCCATTCAATAAAGATGTTAAGATGCTGGAACATGTCCAGAGAAGGGCAACGAGGCTGGGGAGGGGTCTGGAGCACAGCCCTGTGAGGAGAGGCTGAGGGAGCTGGGGTTGCTTAGCCTGGAGAAGAGGTTCAGGGGAGACCTTCTTGCTGTCTAAAACTACCTGAAGGGAGGTTGTAGCCAGGTGGGGGTTGGTCTCTTCTTCCAGGCAACCAGCACCAGAAGGAGAGGACACAGTCTCAGGATGCACAAGGCAAAGTTTAGGCTTGATCTTAGAAAGAAGTTCTTCATAGAGATTGCCTTTTGGAATGTGCTGCCCAGGGAGGTAGTGGGGTTGACATCCCTGGAGGTGTTTAAGAAAAGCCTGGATAAGGTACTTAGTGCCATGGTCTAGTGGATTAGTTAGGGTAGGGTGATCAATTGGACTTGATGATCTTGGAAGTCTCTTCCAACCTGGCTGATTCTGTGATTCTCCACTGAAATCATAAAAAGGTCTGGGTTCAAAGGGACCTCCCAAAGCTCATCCAGTCCAACCCCCTATGCAGTCAGCAGGGATATCCCCAAATAGAACAGGTTGCCCAGAGCCCTGTTGAGCCTCACCTTGATTATCTCCACGGATGGGGCCCCAACCATCTCCCTGGGCAACCTGTTCCAGCGTTCCACCACCCTCAACCAGATTGCTATGAGGTTTACCTCTTCATAGTAACGGAGATTGTTCTCAGCCACATTAGTGAATGTCGCTCTCATATCACGCTGCATGTTTTGCTTCCACCTGTCCCAGTCAGCTTTCAGAACATTGTTGGCACATTCAACTTTGTCTTCAAGTCTCCCAATCTCTTCTGAGAACTAAATATGGATGGCAAACATTAAAAAAAGCATTTAGTCCAGTCACCAATGGAAATGCCACTGAAATCAAGTAACTGCAGGGCAAAGAAAGAAAAGAGCAGAATCAAGGCTGGTATAAAACTCAGCACAGGAAACCATTTCCCAAGGATAAATTTCAACTTTATTCGTAATGAATCAGTCAGTACCAGAGCGGTGCTGAAGATAATTGTATCGACTGAGCAGCTACAGACTCTGGCATCTCTACACTACTCTACTACCTGACAGTGATGCATCTAAAAAAGGAAAATACAGCCAGCTTTACCAGCAGAATCATCATAGAACCATAAAATTGCTAGGGTTGGAATGGACATGAAGCATCATCTAGTTCCATCTAGATCAGGTTGCTCACAGCCACATCCAGCCTGGCATTAAAAACCTCCAGGGATGAGGCTTCCACCACCTCCCTGGGCAACCTGTTCCAGTGTCTCATCACCCTCATAGGGAAGAACTTCTTCCTAACATCCAATCTGAATCTACCCATTTCAGGTTTTTTTTCCATTCCTCCCAGTCCTATCACTCCCTCACACCCTAAAAAGTCCCTCCCCAGCTTTCTTGTAGCCCCCTTCAGTTACTGGAAGGCTATAAGGAGGTCTCCTTGGAGCCTTCTCTTCTGCAGTCTAGCCCTCAGTCTGTCCTCATAGGAGAGGAGCTCCAGCCCTCTGATCATCCTCATGGCCCTTCTGTGGACACATTCCAGCACATCCAGATCCTTCTTGTAATACGGGCTCCAGAACTGGACACAGTGCTCCAGCTGGAGTCTCACCAGAGTGGAGCAGAGGGGGAGAATCACCTCCCTGGACCTGCTGGCTATGCTTCTCTTGCTGCAGACCAGGATGTGGTTGGCTCTCTGGACCACAAGTGCACACTGGAGGCTCATGTTGAGCTTCTCATCCACCAGCACTCTCATGTCCCTTTCTTCAAGGCTTGTCTCAAGCCAGTCCCTGCCCAGCCTGTATTGCTGCTTGAGACTGCCCCAACCCAGATGCAGGACCCTGCACTTGCTCTTGTTGAACCTCCTGAGGTTGGCTTGTGCCCACCTCTCCAGCCTGTCAAGGTCCCTCTGGATGGCCTCCCTTCCCTCCAGTGTGTCTGCTGCACCACACAGCTTGGTGCAATAGAGCAAACTCTGACAGAACCTTTGGGAACCTCAGGAGAAACCACAACAGACAGAAGCAAGCAGAAATCAAGAGCACAAAGTTTCTGATTTCCTGGCGGTCACCTTGATGTCATTTCTTGTGGAACTATCCCCTGAGTGACTATGTGAGTGAGACAGAAATGCAGAAACAGAAAAACAAATTAAACCAAAAAACTTCTGCAGAGCAGAAACTCTTTCAAAGTGATTCAAATTAAAAACCCTTGAGGCCTGGAGATGAACAAAGTGACTTTTTGGTTAACAAGAATGAGGAAGTGGACAGAGACCCTCTCTTGAATGAGTCTTCCAGTGCTCTCAGTCATATGGCTACCTAATGTCACTTACTAACCAGCTGTGTCAGTTCTGACTGGCACCCACTCACAGAGCAAGGTACATGTGAGACAGACTCAGAGAGTTGGGGCTGTTCAGTCTGGAGAATAGAAGGCTCTGAGGAGACCTAATTGTGGCCTTCCAGTATCTCAAAGGTTCTACAAGAAAGCTGGGGAGGGACTTTTTAGGGTGCCAGGGATTGATAGGACTAGGGGGAATGGGAGCAACACCAGAAATGGATAGATTCAGATTGGATGTCAGGAAGACATTTTTTGCCCATGAGGGTGGTGAGACACTGGCACAGGTTGCCCAGGGAGGTGCTGGAAACCTCATCCCTGGAGGTTTTGAAGGCCAGGCTGGATGTGGCTGTGAGCAACCTGATGTCGTGTGAGGTGTCCAAACCATAGCAGGGGGCTTGGAACTGGCTGATCCTTGAGGTCCCTTCCAGCCCTGACAGGTCTATGATTCTATGATCTGCAGCTACAGCACCAAGCCAGCTGCTGGGACTGCACAGACTGCAGCATGCAGCAGGAGGACAGGCAGCCAGAACAGCACCAATAAGGAACATCAAGCAGGAGATATTTAGTGTTTCCCTTACAAGTCAGGTGCCATACACCTTCTTCTTCCTTGCATTCTACAGTCAGGCAAATTGTTTTTCTCTCATACAACCACCCTGTAAAGTTGGATAGCTCCTTGTGCTTTCTGCAGAGCTGTGCCTTTGGTGATGCATTCCTATGTGACCTGGGCTGGATTCTGTGGTCCTGCTCTAGCAGGGGGTTTGGACTTGATGATCTCCAGAGGTCCCTTCCAACCCCTAACATTCTGTGATCATCCTGTGATGTGAAGTTGTGGATTTTAGGATTACTTTCCAGGATTTTCAAGGAATTCTTCTGCTATTGAGAGAATGCAGAAATGTCAACATTCAGAGCAGGCTGCAGATTGAACCACACAGAGGGGAGAGTGCTCCAGTGCAGCAGCTTAAATGGTGACAGAACTTGAGCCCTGTGCTTAATTCAGAAACCATGGATGCCAACTGGGTCTCACATACTCAAATCCTTCAGCTCTTTAAGTACCTGAAGAGTCCTTTGCTAGTAAAACTTAGGATTTCATCCAAATGGGTTTCCTCTGCTTTCCATGATATACAGCTGAATAAACATTTTTAGTTAGACTTGACTTCTAGACTGGTTTTCCTTGCCACATTTCTAGAGTAATGGAATTCTGGTTATTAATCAAGAACCAAGCTGCAAAAAATCTGTTTCTACTTCCCTAGCCAGACCACTGATCCAAATATGGACAAGGGTAACTTCAACTCCCCACACTGGATTCAACATGAAAAAGTTGAAGCCAAAGTTTTACTTTGGGGAAATTACCCTTAAAGCTGGATTTGGTATCTTGGGCATGTCCCCAGTGACTTTTCCATCAAACACTGAAAATGAATGCAGATGGGATTCTGACAACAGTGAATATTTTTAGCTGACTTGGAGCAGGGAAGGCAGTTGAATCCGTTTTCTGCTTTGGCAAGAAGGAAGATCCCCATATGGGAATGAGCAAGGCTAACACACATTGAAAAAATTCCTTTGCCAGAGGTGCTGGCTGCAGCAGGACTTGCCTATCTTTAAGAAATTTATTTTACAGCCTGGTTTTGGATTGGATTTTCCAGGACCTACAGAGTGCTAATGCAGTGTAGTCACGAGACGACATGGACAGGCAGGCTCTGCTCTACATCCCTGCTGGGATGTGCAATTTAAATATCACCATCACCAGTGTGTGACCAGCAGATCCAGAGAGGTTCTCCTCCCCATCTACTCTGCCCTAGTGAGGCCCCAGGTGGAATATTGCATCCAGTTCTGGGCTCCCCAGTTCAAGAGGGACAGGGAGCTGCTCAAGAGAGTCCAAGGGAGGGCTACAAGGATGCTGAAGGGACTGGAGCACTGCTTGATGAGGAGAGGCTGAGAGCCCTGGAGCTGTTTAGTCTAGAGAGGAGAAGACTGAGAGGGGATATGATCAATGTCTATACATTTCTGAGGGCTGGGTGCCAAGAAGGAGGGGACAGCCTCTGCCAGTCGCACCCTGGGACAGGACAAGGGGCAATGGATATAAACTCCAGCACAAGAGGTTCCACCTCAACATGAGGAGGAACTTCTTCACTGTGAGGGTCACAGAGCAATAGAACAGGCTGCCCAGAGAGGTTGTGGAGTCTACTTCTGTGGAGACTTTCCATCCCTGTCTGGATGTGTTCCTGTGTGACCTGTGCTGGATTCTATGGTCCTGCTCTGGCAGAGGGGTTGGGCTCAATGATCTCCAGAGGCCCCTTTCAGCCCCTAACATCCTGTGATCATCCTGTGATCTGTGATCTGTGATCTGAAGCCTTCAAGAGACTGTGTGGTGAATTGAGGCAAGGGTTAGCCTTAAGGTCTAAAGACAGCATTATGCCACTCTTCACCATCTCAAGTAAAAAGGCTTAAGATCTGCTTTTTCACAACCAAAATGAAGGATGAATGCCACCCTCTTCATCTAACATGAAAGCAGGAACCAAAGGAGAATGGCTTTGTCTCAACAGAAAGATCTACCTGGAGTCTTCCTCATTTACAAGGTTCAAACTGTTCCAATTTATCCTGCAAATTAAATATGATTCTGAATCCATTTCTTACATTGATCTCAGTGAGGCAGCTAGTACAATAAATCACATCAGTGAGCCTAGAGAAGGAGAGCACACCTGGGGCTTTTTAGTCTGGAGAAGACTGAGAGGGGATTTAATCAATGTCTATAAATATCTGAGGGTTGGGGGTCAAGAGGCTTTGCTCAGTTGCACCCTGTGACAGGACAAGGAACAATGGATATAAACTACAGCACAGGAGGTTTCACTTCAACATCAGGAGGAAATTCTTCACTGTGAGGGTCCCAAAGCACTGGAACAGGCTGCCCAGAGAGGTTGTGGAGTCTTCTTGTGTGGAGACTTTCCAGCCCTGCCTGGATGTGTTCCTGTGTGACCTGTGCTAGGTTCTGTGGTCCTGCTCTGCCATGGGGGTTTGGACTCAGAGATCTCCAGAGGTCCTTTCCAACGCCTAACATCCAGGGAAGTGGTGGAAGCCTCATCCCTGGAGGTTTTGAAGGCCAGGCTGGATGTGGCTGTGAGCAACCTGCTGTAGTGTGAGGTGTCCCTGCCCATGGCAAGGGGATTGGAACTGGATGATCCTTGAGGTCCTTTCCAATCCCACCAATTCTATGATTCTATGACCCTGTGAGCACAATGCTAACCAGGTATCAGTCCATGGGACAGGAAGGTGGGTGGCAGAGGGGCAGACACTACTAGGGCAGAGCATGACCACATGTTAAGTGTGACCTGTGTCCAAAGATACTCAGCCTAATAGCCAAACTGCCCGGAAAGGGACATGGCATTTTACACTGTCTCACCATGCAAAACAGCATGGGTCTCTATCTGCTCCATGAACTAATCCTGCACCTTGGTGATGCTAATCTTTTTTAGCCTGAAGTGAGAACATAAGATATCTTCAGAATGTGATAAGATTCAGCATTTCATCTCTTTACTGCTCAATTTCAAGCCTGAACACTAACATCCTTAAGCTAGCATTTAATGCTTATCTGGTTCTGTCAGAGCACATTATGCCAATCTTTTCTCAGAATTACTACTAGAACTAGAGGCAGTTCCAAAGCTGTTAAAAACTTCCAGACCACAGAGGGATGCACTAGCATGGCTGTGTGTGCCTTCAGAATGGAGTGGTGTAGGCAGACCCTGGAGTCAGAGCTCTGGAGGTAAGAAATGTCTAGACAAGCAGAAGGACACCAAGTCTTTCCTAATATCTCTGCCAGAGCTTGCATCCAGAAGCACAGTCTTCAACCCTTCCATACCCAAAACAACTGCCTTCTTCACTCCCATAAAGGTGGAGAGGCTTTGGCTCTTCAGCAGCACCACAAGCAACTCTCTAAAATCTGCTGGCAGATGCAGAACTCCAGAAAATGTTTTTTTCCCCAGCCAATGAGCCTGACATCTCTGCAGTGGGATGAAATTACCCCCAGAATAAAATTTGCCAGACCAGCTCAGCAGGAAAGCAAATGAAGCTCTATTTACAACGAAACTACACTCTAGAAATACGAAAGGCAATGAATATGCACAAAGTATACAATGTTTACATATAGTTACAATTTATAAACACAAGAACTCCCCTGGACAAAACCAGGGGGTTACCAACAGCTTCCCCCTCTCCTCCCCCTTGCTCCCTGTACAAGGCACAAGAGGAAGAGAAGAGCAGAGAGTAGCTTGTTAGTACTTAGCCACAAGAAGAACATAGCCAAGGTCACCAGCAGCCAAGCAAAAGCCACCAGCTGGTGTCAGCTAGAGTGAAGCCAGAAAGAGAAAGATTTAGTTTACACAACCAAGTTGATGTTAGTTATCAGAGCAATGGGATAATTCAGACCTTATCATTATTTTCCCTTTTACATTCAGTGGTAATTTATTTACATTCTGCCACTTTTCCACTCCATCTGTGGAAAATTTTCCTAGGCATCAGCCTATAATTGCCACACATCTCCCAAGGTTTAATTTGCCATTCCAGCCTACTTCAGCTGCACTGACCTTGGGGTTGTTTTGCACTCTGCTGCATCGTTTCCTGTTTGTTACATCATTTAACGTTTGCTGTGACCCACGCTGAAGATCTCAGAGTCTATTATCAGCTCTAGTGACAGCCCTGAGATTCCTTATCTGTGGTGCAAGTGTACTTCAAATGAGATTAAAGTTCATGCCAACCATTGTCAGTGGAATTTCTGGCTACTAGATATCACTGACAAGTTCAGTCTGACACCTCAGAGACCGTCAGAAGCTACCTGAGCTCTGCTGAGGAACAAAAATTTGCAAACACAGCCAAAGGCAGTGTTTGACACCAATTCCAGCCACAGCACCTATCTTATGACCACCTTGTACTCTGAAACCAGTCTGATCAGAAATGTCAGCAAAATACACCAACACATAATAAAACTAAGATACAATTAAAAAAAGGATCAAGGAAACTACCCCTCAGGTAGTTGTAGACAGCAATGAGGTCTCCCCTGAGCCTCCTCTTCTCCAGGCTAAACAACCCCAGCTCCCTCAGCCTCTCCTCACAGGGCTGTGCTCAAGGCCTCTCCCCAGCCTCACTGACCTTCTCTGGACACCTTCAAGTGCTCAATGTCCTTCTTAAACCGAGGGTCCCAGAACTGGACACAGGACTCAAGGTGTGGCCTAACCAGTGCAGAGTACAGGGGCACAATGACTTCCCTGCTCCTGCTGGCCACACTATTCTTGATGCAGGCCAGGATGCCACTGGCCTTCTTGGCCACCTGGGCACACTGCTGGCTCATGCTCAGAATTACAGAGACACCACCCAGGTACAAAGCATGGCTTCAGAGTACCTGCTTTATTCAACCTTCTGCAGTTAAGAATGAAGCCTGGAAGATTTCATCTTGCTGTACATACTCACCAGATCCTTTTCTGTCTTTTTATTGGCTAAAGCATCAACTCTGGAGTCAAGCTCGCCTTGGATTTGGTCTCTCCTTTTCAATACACCCTGGATATACAGCAGAAAGAAATGAAAGAGAAATAAGTAAACTACACCAAATTTTAGCCATCTGTTCAGAAAACCATCAAGCAATTTGTCCATTTAATAAATTAAGCAAGATCACAGAATGCTAACATTTGATGGGATGTATTTACTTACCCCCCCAAAAAATCTCAACAGGATATTTTTCAATGTTTCTATTTTATCTTAAGTGCTCTCCAAGAATCTCAGTAAATCTAACTGGCCATCTACAGTATCATTGCTATAGTTGTAGGAGAAAACCTGCAATAGCAGATTACTCAGCATCAGCTCCACTTACCATATATTCCTATTCTAAAAGAGCAAAAGGACTTTGTAGAATCACAATTGTCAGGGTTGGAAGGCACCTCGAGGGTCATCCAGTTCCAACCCCCCTGCCATGGGCAGGGACACCTCACACTACAGCAGGTTGCTCAGTGCCATATTAAGCCTGGCCTTCAAAACCTCCAGTGATGAGGCATCTACCACCTCTCTGGGTAACCTGTTCCAGTGTCTCACCACCTTCACCCAGGGTAGACTTCTTCCTAACATCCAATGTCAATCTACCCATTTCTACTTTTTTTTTCCGTTCCCCCAGTCCTATCACCACCTGACACCCTAAAAAGTCCCTCCCAGGCTTTCTTGCCAAAGCCTCAAGAACAAAATCATCTTCTTTGAGTCAGTTACAACACAAAGTGGAGCAAATGGCTGAAAGGTGTTTTATCAGGCACTGCTGAAGTTGGGACTTGCACCTTCAGCACCATTTTGGGAAGTGCCAAACCTGCCAATCTATCATAAAAATGACAGAAGTTGGAACATGGCTACCTGTGCTTATTTTCAGCCCAGGCAGTTATGTGGTACATTATTATTTTACAGATTTCCAGATGTTAATTATTTACCCTATATTATTTATTATAAATTATTTACTATGTGTGAGATATGCATTATTTATTATCTGTTATTTATTCCACATGAATCATTCATTGTATCTTAATCATCCACTATATATTAATTATTTATCACACCTCAATTATTTATCAAATAGTATTCATTAAATATTATTATACAGTTGTTCTTTTTTACATATTAAAACTGTCTGACAAGGTATTGGCTCTTTAGACAAAAAAATTAGAAGGGACATGATTTGTTAAAGTACAAAACAGGGACAGTACTACTAAGACAATTTCCATGTCCAATGCTCCTTTGCTCTGTGGCCTCGATGAAGCCTTACGACTTTCTATTTGCCTTAGTTTCATAGAATCACAGAATCAACCAGGTTGGAAAAGACCTCAGAGATCATCAAGTCCAACCTATTGCCCAATAACTAACACCTCATGACAACTAAACCATGGCTCCATGTGCCACATCCATGCTTTTTTTGAACACCTCCAGGGATGGGGACTCCACCACCTCCCTGGGCAGCACATTCCCATGGCCAATTGCTCTCTGGGAAGAACTTTCTCCTCACCTCGAGCCTAAACTTCCCCTGGGGCAGCTTGAGACTGTGTCCTCTTGTTCTGGTGCTGGTTGTCTGGGAGAAGATACCATCCTCCATCTGGCTACAACCTCCTTTCACGTAGTTGTAGAGAGCAATAAGATCTCCCTTGAGCCTCCTCTTCTCCAGGCTGAACACCCCCAGCTCCCTCAGCCTCCCCTCACGGGGCTTGTGCTTCAGACCTCTCACCTGGGCAACCTGTTCCAGTTTTCCACTACTCTCATAGTAAAGAACTTGCTCCTAACATCCTACCTAAATCTGCTCTTCTCTGGCTTGCAGCCTTACAAATTTCTATTTGCCTCAGTTTCCTCATCTGTCAAAGCACACTCAAGTGTGCTTGTCTCACAGAAAGCTCCCAAGGCTTTAGTCTAGCTTCTAAAAACCAATCAGAACCACAACATCCACAGTTACAAATCTCAAAACCTTCTGCATTTCCACACCTGCTTTTACTGCTTCCTCTGCAGACACTAAAGGGATTTTCAGTATTCACCTCTAGCATAGGGCATGTTGCAACAGCACAAGGTACAAGCTGCTGTACCATCTCCGGCTGTCTTATCTGACTGAATTCTCCTTGAAATGTTTGCTCTAATTTAACAAACACAAAGGAATAGTTTAGGAGATATATAGTAAAATGTTTTCTCAAAGTTTCATTCTGAACAGGTAGAAAAACTTTGGTAAGCCTGACTCTGGACAATTCTGAGTAACAGAAATCCACCCTGCTGATGCTCATACATTTATGTCTCAATAGCTCAGAATGTCTTTTGGTTAGATAAACACAGAGAATGGTTGCCTGTGATCATAAAAGCAACACAAGTATGTCTGGAACAGCTTTCCTTCACATTACAAATATTCTAGCTTATTTTCATTATTTCTTTTGCCTCTGTAAACTTTATCAGTGATGTGTTGGGTTGAAATTTCACCCCCCAACATTAACTTTGCCAGACCCAGTCCAGTTGGAAGCAAATGAAAGCTGTATTTACAGGCAAAACCACAACCTACAATGGAATGCAGTGAATATGTACAAAATATACAGGATTTACAATAGTTACAGGTATTCACAGTACCACAGTATCACCAAGGTTGGAAGATCATCAAAGATCATCGAATCCATCCTGTCACCACAGACCTCATGACTAGACCATGGCACCAAGTGCCATGTCCAATCCCCTCTTGAACACCTCCAGGGATGGTGACTCTACCACCTCCCTGGGCAGCCTATTCCAATGACAAATGACTCTCTCAGTGAAGGACTTTCTTCTCACCTCAAGCCTAAACTTCCCCTGGTGCAGCTTGAGACTGAGTCCTCTTGTTCTGGTGCTGGTTGCTTGAGAGAAGAGACCAACCCCTTCCTGGCTACAACCACCTTTCAAGTAGTTGTAGAGAGCAATGAGGTCACCCCTGAGCCTCCTCTTCTCCAGGCTAAGCAACCCCAGCTCCCTCAGCCTCTCCTCATAGGGCTGTGCTCAAGGCCTCTCCCCAGCCTTGTTGCCCTTCTCTGGACACCTTCAAGTGTCTCAATGTCCTTCTTAAACTGAGGAGCCCAGAACTGGACACAGGATTTAAGTTGTGTCCTAACCAGTGCAGAGTACAGGGGCACAATGACTTCCCTGCTCCTGCTGGCCACACTAATTTAGGCCAGGATGCCATTGGCCTTCTTGACCACCTGGGCACACTGCTGGCTCATGTTTAGGCGGCTGTCAATCAGCACCCCCAGGTCCCTCTCTGCCTGGCTGCTCTCCAGCCACTCTGACCCCAGCCTGTAGCTCTGCATGGGGTTGTTGTGGCCAATGTGCAGCACTCGGCACTTGGACTTGTTGAATGCCATCCCGTTGGACTCCGCCCATCTGTCCAGTCAGTCGAAGTTATTAGAATAAACCTTTATTAGAATAAACCAAACCAGGTTGGAAGAGACCTTCAAGATCATCGTGTCCAACCCATCAACCAATCCAACCCACCCAAACAGCTAACCCATGGCACCAAGCACCCCATCAAGTCTCCTTCTGAACACCTTCAATGACGGCGACTCCACCACCTCCCCGGGCAGCCCATTCCAATGGGCAATCACTCTCTCTGTGTAGAACTTCTTCCTAACATCCAACCTAAACCTCCCCTGGCGCAGCCTGAGACTGTGGCCTCTTGTTCTGGTACTGGCTGCCTGGGAGAAGAGACCATCATCCGCCTGTCTACAACCTCCCTTCAGGTAGCTGTAGAGAGTGATAAGATCACCCCTGAGTCTCCTCTTCTCCAGGCTCAGCAGCCCCAGCTCCCTCAGCCTCTCCTCACAGGGCTGTGCTCCAAACCCCTCACCAACTTTGTTGCTCTTCTCTGGGCTCGTTCCAGCAAGTCAACCTCCTTCCTAAACTGAGGGGCCCAGAACTGGACACAGGACTCGAGGTGTGGCCTAACCAGTGCAGTGTACAGGGGCAGAATGACCTCCCTGCTCCTGCTGGCCACACTGTTCCTGATGCAGGCCAGGATGCCATTGGCCCTCTTGGCTGCCTGGGCACACTGCAGGCTCATGTTAAGCCTACCATCAACCAGCACCCCCAGGTCCCTCTCTGCCTGGCTGCTCTCTAGCCACTCTGACCCCAGCCTGTAGCACTGCATGGGGTTGTTGTGGCCAATGTGCAGAACCCGGCACTTGGATGTGTTCAATCTCATGCCGTTGGATTCTGCCGATCTGTCCAGCCTGTCGAGGTCTCTCTGCAGAGCCTCTCTACCCTCCAGCAGATCAACTCTTGCCCCCAGCTTGGTGTCGTCAGCAAATTTACTGATGATGGACTCAATGCCCTCATCCAGATCATCAATAAAGATGTTAAAGAGCACAGGGCCCAGCACTGATCCTTGGGGCACACCACTGGTGCCTGGCCGCCAGCTGGATGTGGCACCATTCACCACCACTCTCTGGGCTCGGCCCTCCAGCCAGTTCCTAACCCATTGCAGTGTGCTCCCATCCAAGCCATGGGCTGACAGCTTGGCCAGGAGTTTGCTATGGGGGATGGTGTCAAAGGCCTTGCTGAGGTCCAGGTAGACTACATCAACAGGCCTCCCCACATCCACCAGGCAGGTCACCTGATCATAGAAGGAGATCAGGTTGGTCAGGCAGGACCTGCCCTTCCTAAATCCATGTTGGCTGAGCCTGATCCCTTGGCCATCCTGTAAGTGTTGTGTTATTGCACTCAGGATGACCTGTTCCATGATCTTGCCTGGCACTGAGGTCAGGCTGACAGGCCTGTAATTCCCTGGCTCATCCAACCGGCCCTTCTTGTGGATGGGCACCACGTTGGCAGCTTCCAGTCCTCTGGGACCTCTCCAGTGAGCCAGGACTGCTGGAAAATGATGGAGAGTGGCTTGGCCAGCTCATCTGCCAGCTCTCTCAGCAGGTCCCTCTGCAGAGCCCTTCTACCCTCACAATTAACAAACAGCACAAGGACCCTCCCTGGTCAAAGACCAGGGGAAGCTACTAGCTTCTCCCTTTCTGCCCCCACCTACCCTCCTGTACAAAAGAAGGGAGAAAGGAGCAGAGGAATGTTAACACCAAAACAATGCAGCTAAGGTCAAGCAGAAGCAAGCTGGTATCTCTCCCAGAGTGAAGAAACAAGAAGAGAAAATTGGTTTGGTACAATCAATCTCACGGTAGCTATCTCCCCAGTGGGATTGCTTAGAATTATCTTTACTTTTCCTTTTTACACCCAATAGTGATACATTTACATTTTACTGCTTTCCTGTTCAAGATCTCTGACAAATTTCAAAGGCATAGCCTAAAACTACCACAAGTGACTATTCCTTGAACTGCAAGGGAAACTGCAAGCTATTCTATTATTAATGTACTACAAGTGCTGACTTCTGATGGCAAACAGAGGGACTGTGTTTTTAAAACATATTGATAGACTTTTACAAACTTTTGGGGTAATAGTTAATGGTACTCTGCCCCCAAACGATGACATGGGGAAGCATAACCAATTAACTGCCGCAGTTTGTACTCTGAGCCACTGCAGTACTCTGCACTCCTCAGATTTGTTCTATGAGTGAAGAAGAAGCCAGTCCAAGAGAAGTAAATATTTTAGCTGTGAATTCATCTTTTTCCCCTGAGCTGAACTCCCACGACTGGAAAATGCAAAGGCTGTATTGTAGTGACCACACCTTCTGCACAGCTGCACAGGATCCTGGCAACACTGTGCAAAGATCCCTGCCATGAGGGGTTAACCACACCTCTGACCGCAGCTTTTGCCAGCGTGTGACTGCCCCTCCTCTACCTTTAGCACAACCAGCACTGTGAAAGGGAAGTGAGCTACAGGAAAAATAAAAATCCATGGCAAATGAAAGAAATGTTTGTAAAGGAATGAGCTCGTGGAGGAAGATTTGCCTCCAGACAGGACTTCACAGCTGCCTAAGGCTGTGTGGCAAGTGTCAAGAACACTGCAGGCAGGGCAAAAATCACTGAATCATGGAATTGTTAGGGTTGGAAGGGACCTCCAGAAACAGGAAACCTGCAATGGCTAGGATGGCAATCTCCTCAGACCTTACAGCAATGCAGTGCCCACCCCATCTACCTGCAAGTACCTGTGAGATACAGCAGGCTTTTCATGGCCCCTCATTTGGTGAAGCTTGCTTGAAAGACAGCAGGCACTGCTTCAGTAATTCTTAACCTCTCAGCAGCCAAGCCTGAGTGAGAGACTGGCAGTGTTCTGCACAGTGCCAGCAAAGGTTCAGTTAAAGACAGCAGGCACTGCTTCAGTAATTCTTAACCTCTCAGCAGCCAAGCCTGAGTGAGAGACTGGCAGTGTTCCGCACAGTGCCAGCAAAGGATCAGTTAATGACAGCAGGCACTGCTTCAGTAATTCTTAACCTCTCAAGAGAATCATAGAATCACAGAGTTGTTAGGATTGGAAGGGACCTCAAGGATCAGCCAGTTCCAACCCCCCTGCCAACATCAGGTTGCTCAGAGCCACATCCAACCTGGCCTTAAAAACCTCCAGGGATGAGGCTTCCACCACCTCCCGGGGCAACCTGTGCCAGTGTCTCACCACCCTCATGGGGAAAAACTTCTTCCTAGCATCCAATGTCAATCTACCCATTTCTATTTTTTTTTCCATTCCCCCAAGTCCTGTCACTCCCTGACACCCTAAAATAGTCCCTCCCCAGCTTTCAAGTAGGCCCTCTTCAGATACTGGAAGGCCAAAATAAGGTCTCCTTGGAGGCTTCTCTTCTCCAGACTGAACAGCCCCAACTCCCTCAGTCTGTCCTCATAGGAGAGGAGCTCCAGGCCTCTAATTATCCTCGTGGATGATTAGAGGCCTCGTCTGAGTGAGACTGGCAGTGCTCTGCACAGTGCCAGCAAAGGTTCAGTTAACTTGGGTCTCCCTTCACCTCTGCCCTGTAACATACTCTCAGCCCCCACTCAGAAACCACCGCAGAAGGTTTCCCAGTGGCAAGGCAAGAACAAAGAGCACAGGTTGCATTGCCCAAAACATAAGCAAAGAGAGGTTTGTACACATTTTCTGTGTAGAGTGGGAACTGACATACTGAATTCAGTCAATAATGTTGCTTAGCTTGGAGAAGAGGAGGCTCAGGGGAGACCTTATTGCTCTCTACAGCTACCTGAAGGGAGGTTGTAGACAGGCGGAGGTTGGCCTCTTCTCCCAGGCAGCCAGCACCAGAACAAGAGGACACAATCTCAAGCTGTGCCAGGGGAGGTTTAGGCTGGAGGTTAGAAAGAAATTCTACAGAGAGAGAGTGACTGCCCATGGGAATGGGCTGCCCAGGGAGGTGGTGGAGTCACCATCATTGAAAGTGTTTAGGAGGAGACTGGGTGGGGTGCTTGGTTGTATGGTTTAGTTGATTAGGTGGTGTTGGATGATGGATTGGACACGATGATCTTGAAGGTCTCTTTCAACCTGGTCTATTCTATTCTATTCTATCCATGAGGACTGAGTTTATCAGCTCTGCAGTTGGATTTTTCATGCCTCAAAGTGCAAGGGAAGTACATACATAAAAGGAACTGAGACCGTCTGCTCGTGGCACAGACTAACACATGCTGATGTAATGGCACAGGGACTGGAAGTTCCCTGCTGTTCTGGAAGAAGAAAACATAGCTTAGGAACATCTCCTAGAAAGGGAAAAACCTCTCCACTCCTTTTCCCCCACACAATCTGTTACTCAATGAGTTCATATTTCAGCAGTGTCAGAGGAGGTTCTTCCCAGCTGCTGTTCCCCAAGCCATTCTGTGTTCCTACCCTCTGCTACAATGCAGAGGTCTCTGAAGAAGGCAAACCCAGACTGTAAAGCAGCTACCACAGGCAGCCTGCCACACAACACCATGAACCTCTTGTCATCTCTTCTGGAAGGGGCATCCCTTGCCTGATTAGCAAGGGAAACAGGACCAACCGGATCTCCTGCTGACAGACAGCTGTGCAGAGTTTGGCAACAACAGTAAACAGGAGGGGCTGCAAACTCCTGTTCATCTCTGGTAGTTTCAGGCTGTGCCTGGAAAATTTTCCACAGATCTTGAACAGAAACTGTTAGAATGTAAACAAATCACCCCTGGATGTAAAAAGGAAAATAATGACAAGCTCTAAATAATCCCATTGGGCTGATGATAAACATAAAACTGAGATCTGTAAACTAACTTTCTCTCTTTCTGCTTCCTCTGCTCTGGCTGCTCCTTCTGCTGCCTTTTGTTGACCTTGGCTGTTTTCCTTGTTGTGGCTGAGTACTAGAAAACAACTCTCTGCTCTTTTCTCTCCTCTATCATGTACAGGGATAGGGAGCAGGGAAGGGAAAGCTATTAGTAGCACTCACCCCCCCCCCCCCAGACTGTCCAGGGGGGGTTCCTGTGCTGTTTACAAACTGTAAATGCTTGTACATATATGCAAATATTGTATAATTTGTATATATTTATTGAATTTCATTTTAAATTGTAGTTTTGCTTCATTTGCTTCCACCTGAGCCGCTCTGGCAATTTTATGTTGGGGGGGGGGAATTTCATAGAATTAACCAGATAGGAAAAGACCTCAGAGATCATCAAGTCCAACCTATTACCTTATACCTAACACCTCCTGACAATTAAACCATGGCTTCAAGTGCCACACCCAAGCCTTTTATGAACACCTCCAGGGATGGGGTCTCCACCACCTCCCTGGGCAGCACATTCCAATGGCAAATTACTCTTTCTGTGAAGAACTTTCTCCTCACCTCCAGCCTAAACTTCCTCTGGTATAGCTTGAGACTGTGTCCTCTTGTTCTGGTGCTGCTTGCCTGGGAGAAGAGACCAACCCCCACCTGGCTACAACCTCCCTTCAGGTAGTTGTAGAGAGCAATGAGGTCTCCCCTGAGCCTCCTCCTCTCCAGGCTAAGCAACCCCAGCTCCCTCAGCCTCTCCTCATAGGGCTTGTGCTCGAGACCTCTCCCCAAGCTCATTGCCCTTCTCTGGACATGTTCAAGCGTCTCAATATCCTCCTTAAATTAAGGAGCCCAGAACTGGACACTTTACTTCACCACCACATCATCCGTTCTAAATCCTCTTCTAGAGCATTTCACTGGACTGAGTCCTATTTCACACACAGCCAATAAGCAATCCTGGAGGAAATCTTACCATCAGAATTTCACTGTAGAGAATGTACTCGTGCAAAATGGGCAGGAGGTTTTCTGAGAGCCCTGCCATCCGCTTCTCCGTCGCCTTGCAGCACTTGTCGATGCAGCTGGCAACACCTTTCAGGCAGTCTGCTACATCTTCTTCTGATGCTGACCAGAGGGTGTGGATGGGGCCATACTCCTTCATTTCATTAAAATACTCTTAATGAGAACACACAGTGCATATTACTCTTTTGCTCATTCATAAATCACAGAATCACAGCATGTTAGGGGCTGGAAGGGACCTTGAGACATCGTCCAGTCCAACCCCCTGCCAGAGCGGCATCACTATACCAGATCACAGGAACACATCCAGGTGGGTTTTGAATATCCCTAGAGAGGGAGACTTCACAGCCTCCTGGGCAGCCTGTTCCAGCATTCAGTCACCCTCACAGGGAAAAAATTCTTGATGTTCACATGGAACTTCCTATGCCTCAGCTTCCACCATTGCCCCTGGTGCTGTCCTTGGGCATCACCCAGCAGAGCCTGGCTCCAGCCTCTTGGCACTCACCCTGCACATCTTTATCAACATGAATAAGGTCACGCCTCAGGCTCCTGCTCTCCAAGCTACGGAGCCCTCAGCTCCCACAGGCTCTCTCTCTCTTCCTCCTTATGAGGAAGATGTTCCACTCCCTTCATCATTTTTGTGGCTCTGCACTTGAATCTATCAAGCAGTTCCCTGAAGTCCTTGTTGAACTGAGGGGTCCAGAACTGGACACAATATTCCAGTTGTGGCCTCACCAGGGCAGAGTAGAGAGGGAGGACAACCTCTCTCACCCCACTGACCACAGCGTCTAAGTGACACCAATCATGACTTCAGACTTACAGTGAACAAGGCAGGAGACTGAGACCAACGTTTAAACCTGCTCAAACACCCAAGATAAGTAAACTTCAGTGTATTGTTTATGAATAAAGTAATCAATTAATCCATTGTGATGAAGTAGTTCCTAGAAATCAATCAGCAAAAATGTCCCAGTCCTTTCAAATGGACACACATAGTGATGTAAACCTGAAGAGCTGTATTCAGACCACCCAATTACCCCAATTACTTTATATTGACTTCATACAGAGAGACAGGAGTCAGAGCAGCCCCAGGCTGCTGTCAGTCTGATTTGCTTCTACTGCCCTGAATTCCGCTGCTAAAGTAATGCTCCAAATGCTGTCTCAGTTGTCCAAACTGTCAGCCTTGGTAAGGCCCAAAACCTTCACAATACACACTAGAGTCCACCCAGCTGTCATAGAATTAGGGTTAGGGTTAGAAGGGACCTCAAGGATGATCTAGTTCCAAACCCCCTGCCATGGGCAGGTTCACCTCACACTACAGCCACATCCAGCCTGGCCTTAAAAACCTCCAGGGATGAGGCTTCCACCACCTCCCTGGGCAACCTGTGCCAGTGTCTCACCACCCTCACAAGGAAGAACTTCCTAACATCCAATCTGAATCTACCCATGTCAAGTTTTGTTCCATTCCCCCCAGTCTTATCACTCCCTGACATCCTAAAAAGTCCCTCTCCAGCTTTCTTGTAGCTCCCTTCAGATACTGGAAGGCCACAATTAGGTCTCCTCAGAGCATTCTCTTCTCCAGACTGAACAGCCCCAACTCTCTCAGACTGTCTCCATAGGGGAGGAGCTCCAGCCCTGTGATCATCCTTGTGACCCTCCTCTGGACACCTTCCAGCACCTCCAGATCCTTCCTGTAATAGAGGCTCCAGAACTGGACACAGTGCTCCAGGTGTGGTCTCACCAGAGTGGAGCAGAGGGGGAGAATCACCTTCCTCGCCCTGCTGGCCACACTTCTCTTGCTGCAGCCCAGGCTCTGGTTGGCTTTCAGGGCTGCATGTGCACACTGGTGGCTCATTGTGAGCTTCTCACCCCACCAGCACCCCCAAGTCCTTTTCTTCAGGGCTGCTCTCAAGCCAATCCCTGCCCCAGCCTGCTTGAGATTGCCCCAACCCACATGCAGGACAGTAGCACTCCTATAGTAGTTCTTATTAATCCAAGCACAAGGATATCCTGTGATTTCTTTCTTTTATGGCTCTAGGCCAAATGATTATCTGCAAGCAGAAAGAAGGCCCAGAATTCACTGTACCATTTGCTATGACTAAACTTGGGCAAGTCTGGATATGACCTGGAAGCTGCATGTTCACATTTGAACATCTCCAGAAAGGGAGACTCCACAACCACCCTGGGCAGCCTGTTCCAGTGTTGTACTGTTGCAGTTCTACTGTTGGTCATGCATTGAAAACACCATTTCATCACGACTGAATTTATAATGAAGAAATGTCCAAGCAAAGGTAACAAAGCAGCCATGTGGCATGAGGAGTGTTATGTCTGCTTTGAGAGTAACAGGCCAAAAGTAAAACCCACCAAAACCCTCCATGGATGATGTAATCAGCATCCCATGTTCACAGGCTCACAGGACATTAGGGGTTGCCAGGGACCTCAGCAGATCCTCTCCCCTCCCCTCCCCTCCCCTCCCCTCCCCTCCTCTCCTTCCCTCTCCTCTCCTCTCCCCTCCCCTCCCCTCCCCTCCCCTCCTCTCCTCTCCTCTCCTCTCCTCTCCTCTCCTCTCCTCTCCTCTCCTCTCCTCTCCTCTCTCCTCTCCTCCCCTCCCCTCTCCTCCCCTCCCCTCTCCTCTCCTTTCCCCCCCTCTCCTCCCCTCCCCTCCCCTCTCCTCTCCTCTCTCCTCTCTTCCTGTCTCCTCCTCTCTCCTCTCCTCTCCTCAAGTTCTTCCTCATGTTAAGGTGGAACCTCCTGTGCTATAGTTTCCATCCGTTGCCCCTTATCCTGTCACAGGGTGCAACTGAGCAGAGCCTGTCCCCTTCCTCTTGACCCCCAGCACTTATATATTTATAGACATCTATTAAAACCCCTCTCAGTCTTCTCTTCTCCAGTCTCAAGAGCCCCAGGTCTCTCAGCCTCTCCTCATAGGGCACATTAGGCTCCTGCAAGCAGGCAAGTTCTCTGAATCACAGCTATCAACAGTTCCTACCCACAACAGCAGATGCAAGTGTCCTGCCAAATATTGTCTAGAAAATCTAGAAAGAAAATATATCCTGCAGCATTTGGGAACACGTCAAAATTCATCAGGTTTTCTAAGAAATATTTTGGCACTGGTGCCTTGAACCTGTGGCCCTCAGCCAGCCTCTTCCACTGAAATGAACGATATCAAAAGGAAACTTTCTCAGCAACATGCTATTTTCCTTTTAATAGGGACAATACAGCACAAGGGCTCAGGTATGAAAGAACACAGTGCAGCTCTTCAAATTCTATCAAGCAGACAATCAAATCTCTCAAGTGCTGACCATTAGAAATTGTACTGGACAGGCATAGAGCTGAGAGGATGGCAAATCTCTCCAAGGCGGTGATTTGGGATTCCATGTGAGCGTGCAGACTGCTCTGATTTGAAGAATAACCCCCCCGAGATTAAGTCATCCACTTAAAGAAAACTCTACCAGACTCAGTTCCCCTTGACAGGAATTATGGCAACAGTAAAGCCATTAAAAAAAATAATGAATCTGCTTGATCAGCACAGAAAAAAGGCACAGAGTGAAACCAAAAGAAGAGTGTGAGATGCTCCTGGCCATGGCAGGGCATTGGAACCACATGATCCTTGAGCTCCTTTGCAACCCTAACAATTCTATGATTCACAGGATCACTGGATGTTAGGAGTTGGAAAGGACCTCTGGAGATCTCTGAGCCCAAACGCCCTGCCAGAGCAGGACCATAGATCTAGCAGAGGTCACACAGGAATGCATCCAGACAGGGCTTGAAAGTCTCCAAGGAAGGAGACTCCACAACCTCTCTGGGCAGCCTGCTCCAGTGCTCTGGGACCCTCACAGTGAAGAAACTCTTCCTCATGTTGAGGTGGAACCTCCTGTGCTGTAGGTTGTATACATTGTCTCTTGTCCTATCCCAGGGTGCAACTGAGCAGATCCTGTCCCCTCCTTCTTGACACCCAGCCCTCAGATATTGATAAACATTTATTAAATCCCATCTCAGTCATCTCCTTCCAGACTAAAGAGCCCCAGGGCTCTCAGCCTCTCCTCAGAGGGCATATGATACTCTGTTTGCTGACCTGGAATCTAGACAGCATGACAGCAGTATGAGACAGCACAGAAAACTATGACTATTTACATTCCACAGAAGGGACACCACAAGTGTCTATGCAGCTTTCCAAGCAGCACAAATCAAAAGATGGCCACATGTGCTATGCTTCTGCAGTTTCTTCTGTGCTTCTAAGGTAGGGGTTGTTTTTCCTCAATTTTTCTACTTGTTACATCTTTCTAGGATCCTTATCAAGCAGTTCAACAACATGTTAAAACTCTTCCTACTAACAAGTCATTCAAACTAACCTGAAGAGCTGCCAAAACAACAAACATTAGGAAAAGCACAGTCTGAACACATCCCTCCCTCCTCCCGTGCTTGCTGGAGAGGATATTTTGCCTGGCACAGTGAAAACTAATTCACTTCTCCGATCTATCCCTTAAATCATAGAATCAACAAGGTTGGAAAAGACCTCAGAGATCATCAAGTCCAACCTATTACCTAATACCTAACACCTCCTGACAACTAAACCATGGCTCCAAGTGCCTTTTTTGAACACCTCCAGGGACGGTGACTCCACCACCTCCCTGGGCAGCACATTCCAAATGACAATTACTCAGTTTAGGAAGGAGGTTGACTTGCTGGAACGAGTCCATAGAAGGGCAACGAAGCTGGTGAGGGGCTTGGAACACAAGCCCTATGAGGAGAGGCTGAGGGAGCTGGGGCTGCTTAGCCTGGAGAGGAGGAGACTCAGGGGTGACCTTATTGCTCTCTACAACTACCTGAAGGGGGGTTGTAAACAGGCAGAGGTTGTTCTCTTCTCCCAGGCAGCCAGCACCAGAACAAGAGGACACAGTCTCAGGCTGTGCCAGGGGAGGTTCAGGCTGGAGGTCAGGAGGAAGTTTTACACAGAGAGAGTGATTGTCCATTGGAATGGACTGCCCGGGGAGGTGGTGGAGTCGCCGTCACTGGAGGTGTTCAGGAGGAGACTTGACAGGGTGCTTGGATGCATGGGTTAGTTGATTAGGTGGTGTTGGGTGATAGGTTGGACGTGATGATCTTGAAGGTCTCTTCCAACCTGGTCTGGTCTATTCTATTCTATTCTATTCTATTCTACTCTTTCTGGGAAGAACTTTCTCCTCGCTTCAAATCTAAACTTCCCCTGGTGCAGCTTGAGACTGCGTCCTCTTGTTCTGTTGCTGGATGCCTGGAAGAAGAGACCAACCCTCACCTGGCTACAACCTCCTTTCTGGTAGTTGTAGAGAGCAAGAAGATCTCCCCTGAGCCTCCTCTTCTCCAGGCTAAATACCACCAGCTCCCTCAGCCTCTCCTCACAGGGCTGTGCTCCAGACCCCTCCCCAGCCTTGCTCTCCTTCTCTGGACACATTCAGGAGTCTCAATGTCCTTCTTAAATTGAGGAGCCCAGAACTGGACACAGGACTCAAGGTGTGGCCTAACCAGTGCTGAGCACAGGGCACAATGACTTCCCTGCTCCTGCTGGCCACACTATTCCTGATGCAGGCCAGGATGCCAGTTGCCTTCTTGGCCACCTGGGCACACTGCTGCCTCGTGTTCAACTGCTGTCAACCACCAACCCCAGGTCCCTTTGTGTTTGGCAGCTCTCCAGCCACTCAGTCCCTTGCCTGTAGCACTGCGTGAGGTTGTTGTGGCCAAAGTGCAGCACCCGGCCCTTGGACTTGTTAAATGCCATCACACAACTGATGCTTGGGTGTTGGTTGTTTTTTTACTTACCTCTTTCTTCCTTGTAAATTCTATGAGCTATCTTGTCCAGTACACTTATTTTCTGGCTAAATGTTTCCATGTAATTGTTCATTTCTGTAAACACTTCAGGACGATTTTTCACTCCTCCTCCTCTGACTGATGACGCCACAGCTCTGACTGTCTGCCCCATCCTGCTCAGCAACCCAGGGCCCTGTTTCTTGTGTGAGGAGAGTTCCTAAAGACACAACAAGACAAGTTTCCTTCTAAGTGCTTTTTAAAAACAATGCATAAAGACTTTTGATTTCTTTTTTTAAGCAGATTGCTGTGGGTTGGATTTTCCCCTCCCAACAAATCAGAGGTTTTACCCCTGGAATTAATTGTCCACACTAACTCAGAATTTTGGAAGTCAAAATGAAATTGGATTTACAAAAAATGAACCAAATATGAAATTATAAATATATATATATATTCACAGTCCAACAACATCAGAAATATTTCCTTATACAATTACTCAGCTCTTCCCCACCCCTCTCTGGACAGAGCCCAGAGAGGCTGAATACAGCCAGCAGCTTCCCTTCCCTCCCCTCCCCAGTACCTCACACACAGCCAAAACAAAGACTACTCAGGCAGGAACAAGAGAGGCAAGTAGCAAGCAAGCTAGAAGCCACAGGAAGAAAATAGAAAGAACTCTCTGTTTTCAGACACAAAGAAATTTGCAGAGCCAATGAAATGAAATAAATCTATCTCTAATATTCTGTCCAGCCCTCCTCAGGCATTTTGTCCATCACATGAGGAGGAACCTCTGGAAAACTCTGATTTACAATTAAGCATACATAAACCTCTGTGTGTCTTTTTAGTGTCCAAATCTTACTTTAAAATTATTGGACCAGTGTCAGAACTGTAAGGGCCTGTGTTTATTAGCCAAGCTCTCCTGGGCACACACAGGCACGCTGCATATCACACTTGCATGTGAACCAAAGAATGTAAGGGTAGAAGGCACCTCGAAAGCTCATCCAGTCCAACCCCACTGCCAGAGCAGGAGCACCTAGAGCAGATCACACAGGAACACATCCAGGTGGGTTTTGAATAACTCCACAACCCCCCTGGGCAGCCTCTTCCAGTGTTCTGTCACTCTCACAGGGAAAAAAAATTCTTCCTCCTGTTTCCATGGAACTTCCTATGCTTCAGCTTCCACCATTGCCCCTTGTGCTGGCATTGGGCATCACCCAGCAGAGCCTGGCTCCATCCTCTTGGTACTCACCCTGCACATCTTTATCAACAGGAACGATGTCACCTCTCAGGCTCCTCCTCTCCAAGCTAAAGAACCCTCAGCTTGCTCAGTCTCTCCTCATAAGGAAGATGTTCCATTCCCTTCATCACCTTTGTGGCTCTGTGTTGGACTCTTTCAAGCAGTTCCCTGAGGTCCTTCCTGAACTGAGGGGCCCAGAACTGGACACTCCAGCTGCAGCCTCAACAAGGCAGATTGGAGGGGGAGGAGAACCTCTCTTGACCTACTAATCCCAGCCCTTCTAATGATTAAAGGTAGTGGAGAACTTCTACCCCTTCATTCCTTAGGGCAAGTTAGCAAGTTTGCAATTGAGCTTTTTGAACAGGAAAGCAGAGGTAATGATTGCAGAAATGAGTCATTGAGAAAAGCAAACAATGTTCCCACTGGAACACTGCTAGAATAATGTCTGCTGAAGTTCAGAGGCAGAATTTTCTGAGGACAACTTTCAACTGGACACATTGTGCAAAAATACACCAGGGAATTCAAATACTGCATTTCTGCAGCAGTCTCATAAAAGAACTTTTTGATGAAATGCAAAAAATGATTAATCTTAAGCACTACTTTCTTATGTGTAAAGCAAAAAGCAGGAATCACAGAATGGGCTGGGCTGGAAGGGCTCTCCACAGCTCATCTAGTCCGACTTCCCCATAGTCAGCAGGGACACCCCAAAGTAGATCAGGCTGTCCAGGGCCTCATTGAGACTCACTTTGAATATCTCCAGGGAAGGGACCTCAAACACTTCCCTAGGCAACCTATTCCAGTGTTCTACCACCCTCATAGTAAATAACTTGTTCCTAAGAGTTGAAATATTGTGAATTTGTCACAAAAATACAAAATGCATTAACATAACCCAACCTGGAGCACTGTGTCCAGTTCTGGAGCCCCTATTACAAGAAGGATCTAAAGGTGCTGGAAGGTGTCCAGAGAAGGGCCACGAGGATGATCAAAGGGCTGGAGCTCCTCTGCTCTGGAGACAGACTGAGAGAGTTGGGGTTGTCTGCAGAGGAGAAGGCTTTAAGGAGACCTTCTTGTGGCCTTCCAGCATCTGAAGGGGGCTACAAGAAAGCTGGGGAGGGACTTTTTAGGGAATTAGGTAGTGATAGGACTAAGGGGAATGGACCTAAGCTAGAGGAGCGGAGATTGAGGTTGGATGCTAGGAAGAAGCTCTTCCCCGTAAGGGTGGTGAGACACTGGAACACGTTGCCCAGGCAGGTTGTGCCAGCCCCATCATCCCTTGAGGTTTGTAATGCCAGGCTGGATGTGGCTGTGAGCAACCTGCTGTAGTGTGAGGTGTCCCTGCCCATGGCAGGAGGGTTGGAACTAGATGATCCTTGAGGTCCCTTCCAACCCTGACAATTCTGTGATTCCTTGAACAGAAACTGCTTTGGAAGGTATGGCCATAGGTATGATTACCAAAAGCATTGGACTACAGGTTAGCTCAGGAGATGAATGTTCCACAAACCCCCTGCCTTCTCCTGACTCTTCTGTAACAAGCCACGGGAGGTTGCTATTGAGTACTGAACTAGGGAGACTCCTGATACAGTCTCCTAACACAACACAGGGTTTCACATAACTGTAAACAAAGTCATTTTACCCAGGCCTGTACAGTCAGAAAAATTTTGAAGTCTTCATTAAAAGTTAAGGTTGGGTGATCAGCGATGCGGTTCAAGAATTTATGCAGCGCTTTCCTTCGAGTCTCAATGAATTCCTCGCTGAATCGTTCCACCATGCCTTTCATGATGAACTTCTCAGGCAATGGCTAAGGGGAAAAAAAAAAGAGAGAGAAACATGTTGTAGCGTTTGGATAACATTGGGGGTTAGTGGAATAACAAGATAAATAGATTGCAGCATTTGGGTAACATTAGGGGTTAGTGGAATAAAAAGAGAAACAGATTGAAGCATTTGGGTAACATTAGGGGTTAGTGGAATAAAAAGAGAAACAGATTGAAGCATTTGGGTAACATTAGGGGTTAGTGGAATAAAAAGGGGAATATGTTGTAGCATTTGGGTCACAAAAGGGGTAAGTATAATAATACAAAGAAATCTAGGGTGGCATTTGGGTAACATGAGGAGTATTGTAATAAAAAGAGGAATATGTTGTAGCATTTGGGTAGCAGTAGGGGTAAATACAATAATACAAAGAAATATATTGTGGCATTTGGGTAACATTAGGAGTACTGTAAGAAAAAATCTATTGCAGCATTTGGGCAACATTAGGAGTATTGAAATAAAGGAGGCTGGATGTGAGGAGGAAGTTCTTCACCATGAGAGTGGTGAAGCCCTGGAATGGGTTATCCAGGGATGTGGTTGAGGCCCTGTCCCTGGAGGTGTTTAAGCCCAGGATGGATGAGGCACTGGCCAGCCTGATCTAGTGTGGGGTGTCCCTGCCCATGGCAGGGGGGTTGGAACTAGATGATCCTTGTGGTCCCTTCCAACCCTGACTGATACTGTGATACTATGAATATGTTGTAACATTTGGGTACCAAAAGGGATAAGTATAATAATACAAAGAAATCTATTGTGGCATTTGGGCAACATGAAGAGCATTGTAATAAAAAGAGAAACCTATTGTAGCATTTGGGTAATATTGGGGGTAACTAAAATAAAAAGAGAAATCTATTGTAGCATTTGGGTAACAAAAAGGGTAAGTATAATAGAAATCTGTGGTAGCATCTGGGTAACATTAGGAGTATTGTAATAAGAGAAATCTACTGTAGCATTTGGGTAACATTGGGGTATCATAATAAAAAGAGAAACACATTGCAGCACTTGGGTGTGACAGTGTAGGCTGTGCCTTTAAGAAAGGGTAACTGCAAAATTCTCCAGCTGAATGTTTGGGTGTAAAAAGGAAAACAAAAGGAAGATGGTTCTAAACGAATTTCATTGGTAGATGAGTGGGATGTAGTTTTATGATCTTACATTCTGTCTCAGCCTGTCTTCTGTCTTTCTCTTGGCATGCACGCTGACCCTGGACAGAAACTGATAAGATAAGCAACTAACTTCTTAACAAAGCTTTGAACTAACTGAAATTCCCCTAACATCCTTTTTTCTATGCTTCTCTTTTCTTCTAATTGACTAGAGGGGAAGGGAAGAGGGAGAGAGAGAGGTTGGGGGGAACTCCAGGCGGGATCCTCCTCCCAAGGAGGATTTCTGTGTTTGTTCCCTTACTGTAAATTCTTGTATAATACTGTAAATACTGTGTATTTTGTATCTATTCATTGCATTCCATTATTGCTCGTAAAATACAGCTTTCATTTGCTTCTCTGACTGTGCATACCCATGATTTTGTTGGTGCAGGCGGATTAAACCATCACCCTACAACATTGGGCAGCAAAAGGGCTAATTATATAGAAAAAGATAAATCTATGGTAGCATTTGGGCAACATTAGGGGTTAGTGTAACAAAGAGAAATATTGTAGCATGTGAGCAACATTGAGGGCCTATATCAAGAATAGTGTGGCCAGCAGGAGCAGGGAAGTCATTGTGCCCCTGTACTCTGCACTGGTTAGGCTGCACCTTGAGTCCTGTGTCCAGTTCCGGGCCCCTCAGTTTAAGAAGGACATTGAGAGACAACAAGGCTGGGGAGAGGCCTTGAGCACAAGCCCTACAAGGAGAGGCTGAGGGAGCTGGGATTGTTTAGCCTGGAGAAGAGGAGGCTCAGGGCAGACCTTATTGCCCTCTACAACTACCTGAAGGGAGGTTGTAGCCAGGTGGGGGTTGGTCTCTTCTCCCAGGTAACCAGCACCAGAACAAGAGGACACAGTCTCAAGCTGCGCCAGGGGAAGTTTAGGCTGGAGGTGAAGAGAAAGTTCTTCACAGAGAGAGCTGTTAGCCATTGGAATGTGCTGCCCAGAGAGGTGGTGGAGTCACCGTCCCTGGAGATGTTTAAGAGGGGACTGGACGTGGCACTTGGTGTCATGGTCTAGTAACGAGGTCTGTGGTGGCAGGTTGGACTCGATGACCTTTGAGGTCTCTTCCAACCTTGGTGATTCTGTGATACTTTAAAAATAGAAATCTGTTGTAGCATTTGGGTAGCAATGGGGTGTTATAATAAAAAGTGAAATATATTGTTGCATTTGGGTAACTCTGGGGTATTGTAATAAAAAGAGAAATCTATGGTAGCATTTAGGTAGCATTTAGCATGTATTGTGGCATGTGGATGCCATTAGGGGTATTATAACAGCAGTTCTACCTACTAAAAACCCATAGGTATACCTGGTAAAACCCACACCCAAAAAACTGCTACAAGGTTATCATACTCAAATGTGCTGTAGCATGGTTCTTGTGGCACACAGTAGAGAACACCAACAGAAACAAGACAGGACATAAACTGCTGCAGAAAAATTACCGCAAATGGCAGAGTTACAAAGGTAAAAAATAACCTCTGTGGTGGCTTTCATTATCGCATGCAAACAAAGCTCCTGAAAACAACGTTATTTAATGCTGGGGAGATGTCAGAGGCTAATGAGAGACCTCACACATCTCTGCAGAGAACTGGGGCCATCTTGTAAAGAAAGAAAAATAACCGAGGTTGAAGCAAACGAACAGGAATAATCAGTGTTGGATGCGCTTCTTCCAGTCTGCTCTTCAACCAGAGGAAGTCCTGATACCGCCTGCGAACTTCATACTCACTGGAGTCAAATTCCCCACGAGACGTCTGGAAAGCAGAGGCCAGATAAACAGACCCAGGTTAGAATGCCAGGGAAAAAAAACACCACAACAAAACAGCTTTAGATTTTGGAGAAAGTCAAGTACATGAAAGGAATGCATGCCTGCTTTATTTTACCTCTCTTTTTATTCTGTTTTTTAAATTCTCTTTCACTCCGTTCTCTTTCACTCCGTTCTCTTTCACTCCATTTTTTAATTCCATTCTTTTTCATTCCATTCTTTTTTTAATTCTAGTCTCTTTTATTCAATTCTATTTTATTCTCTTATTCCATTCTTTTTCATGCCAATGTTTTCGCTCTATTCTCTTGTATTCCAGTCCTATTTTTATTCTATTTTTTTTATGCTATTCTATTCTCTCATTCCATTCTTTTCCATGCCACTGTTTTTGTTCTATTCTCTTTTATTCTATTCTTTTTCATTCCATTCTCTTTTATTCTATTCTCTTTTATTCTGTTCTTTCTCATTCCATTTTCTTTCATTCTATTATCTTTTATTCTGTTCTCTTTTATTCTGTCCTATTCTCTTATCCCATTCTTTTTTATGCCACTGTTTTTGTTCTAGTCTCTTTTATTCTCTTCTCTTTCATTCCATTCTCTTTTATTCTATTCTTTTTCAGGCCACTGTTTTTGTTCTATTCTCTTTCATTCTATTCTCTTTCATTCCATTCTTATTTTTATTCTGTTCTCTTTTATTCTGTTCTATTCTCTTATTCCATTCTTTTTCAGGCCACTGTTTTTGTTCTATTCTCTTTCATTCCATTCTCATTTTTATTCTATTCTCTTCTATTCTATTCTCTTATTCCATTCTTTATCATGCCACTGTTTTTGTTCTATTCTCCTTTATTCTACTCTCTTTCATTCAATTCTTATTTTTATTCTCTTTTATTCTGTTCTCTTTTATTCTGTTCTATTCTCTTATTCCATTCTTTTTCAGGCCACTGTTTTTGTTCTAGTCTCTTTTATTCTCTTCTCTTTCATTCCATTCTCTTTTATTCTATTCTCTTTTATTTTATTTTATTCCTTTTCAGGCCACTGTTTTTCTTCTAATCTCTTTCATTCCATTCTTATTTTTATTCTATTCTCTTTTATTCTATTCTCTCATTCCATTCTTTATCATGCCACTGTTTTTGTTCTATTCTCCTTTATTCTAGTCTCTTTCATTCCATTCTTATTTTTATTCTGTTCTCTTTTATTCTATTCTCTTATTCCATTCTTTTTCAGGCCACTGTTTTTGTTCTAGTCTCTTTCATTCCATTCTTATTTTTATTCTATTCTCTTTTATTCTATTCTCTTATTCCATTCTTTATCATGCCACTGTTTTTGTTCTATTCTCCTTTATTCTACTCTCTTTTATTCAATTCTTATTTTTATTATCTTTTATTCTGTTCTATTCTCTTATTCCATTCCATTCTCTTTTATTCTATACTCTTTTATTTTATTCTTTTTCAGGCCACTGTTTTTGTTCTAGTCTCTTTCATTCCATTCTTATTTTTATTCTATTTATTCTCTTTTATTCTATTCTCTTATTCCATTCTTTATCATGCCACTGCTTTTGTTCTATTCTCTTTTATTCTATTCTTTTTCATCCCATTCTTATTTTTATGCTATTCTCTTTTATTCCTTTCCCTTCTATTCCATTCTCTTTTATTCTTTCTTACCCTACTCTTTTTTACTCTATTCATTCTATATTTTTTTTCTTAATTCTGGTTGGTTTTGCTAGTCTTTAAAGTACAATGATCAACTGCTTCAAGAGATAAAAACACATCCCATTTTAGCAAGACATCAAAGTTCTGCAAGCACTAAGCTGCACACACAGTGGCAGATAATAATTAGCCTAGCACAACGTTTCCAAAAGGTTAGACTCATTACTTCAGTGCAGCCTTTTCCTTTTAGTAACCATGGTTATGTTCATCACTTTTAGGGTGCTTCTTTTAAAGTGATTAGCAATCTGCAAGTAGGAAAGCTCCATTTCTTTTTTCCAGCATTTTGGAAAAAAACCTTTACATCCTCCCAACCACTGGTTCCAGTAGAACTGGTTCTCTGCAAGGCCCCGTGCTGCACCCCAGGGCTGCCCATCTCCTCACCCCAGCACTCCCCAGCTGCTCATTCCCGCAGGCCCTGCCTGGGTCACACTGTTTCCACTGCAGAAAGGTTACAATACAGCTGCCATATCACAGCAGACTCTGAGCTGTGTCTCTTCTGAAGTGAACCCCAAGGTGGCCTCAGTGCCCTGGACACCCTGGCCTGCCACTGGGGGTATCACTGCCCATGGATGACTGTGGCAGTTTGAGCTAGTCCCTAGCTTGGACACTAAATAGGAAATTCCCAGACTTTGGGTAAAAGATAAATAACATTAGGGATTGGGCACAGAATGCTAACAATAGGTAGGTTAATGTAATCCCATTGGTGTGTTAGAAACCTTACATGTCGCAGCACAGTGTGTTTACCCTCTCTTTGCTGCTCTCTCGCTGCTTCAATTTGGGTTTTGGGCACTGCTATTCTCCCTCTGACAGTGGGCTTCTCTGTTTTGGCTTCTATAAAGGTACAGTGGGAGTGGAGAGGGAGTGCGTGTGGTTGTGTAGCCTTCTGGGGCCCTTCAGTCCCCAGGAGGGGATAGAAGAGCTAAATTGGGGTGCATGGGGGCTGTTCTGTGTTAAGCTGTGCACTTGCAGCCCAGAAAGCAAATCACATCCTGGGCTGCAGCAAGACAAGAATAGCCAGCAGGTCAAGGGAGCTGATTCTCCCCTTCTACTCCACTCTGATGAGACCCCAGCTGGAGTACTGCATCCAGTTCTGGAGCCTCTGTTACAGGAAGGATATGGAGGTGCTGGAGTGTGTCCAGCGAAGAGCCGCAGGGTGGGCTGGAACTCTGCTCCTATGAGGACAGACTGAGGGAGTTGGGGCTGTTCAGTTTGCAGAAGAGAAGGCTCCAAGGAGACTTTCTTGTGGCCTTCCAGTATCTGAAAGGGGCTACAAGAAAGCTGGGGAGGGACTTTTTAGGGTGTCAGGGAGTGATAGGGCTGGGGGGAATGGAATAAAACTAGAAATGGGTAGATTGAGATTGGATGTTAGAAAGAAGTTCTTGCCCATGAGGGTGGTGAGGCTCTGGAACAGGTTGCCCAGGGAGGTGGTGAAAACCTCCTCCCTGGAGGTTTTTAAGGCCAGGCTGGATATGGTTGTGAGCAACCTGATGTAGTGTGAGGTGTCCCTGCCCATGGCAGCGGGGTTGGAACTAGATGATCCTAGAGGTCCCTGTGGTGCATTTGCTCTGGGGGGCAGATTCTAAACAAAGGTATTGGGGGAGATCCAATCCAACCCATAACAGTGACCCCCACAGTGCTCAGGAGGCAGCTCTGCTGCCCATTGCCCTGCACAGGAGCCTCTCTGATGGCTCTGCCAAAACAACAAATAGCTGACACAGGTTCTTGGTACCAGCTGACACTACTCAACAGTTCCCACATTCACAAGGTGAATACTTCAGCCTGTCACAGCAATAACACTTCCTGTGCTGCTTAATGGATTCCATCATCAATTCCAGTTTCATAGCCCTTTGGTTAGAACTTGCTAACAAACCTTTAATGCCCAGGAAAAAAATGCTTATTAATGTGTTGCAAAATTGTCAGACCATGAGGTTTATTTACCCACTGCTCTACCTTCTAGAATGGAGCTCCAGGCAGCCCACATGTTCATAAAGGTGGCCTTTCTACCATTCGTGGTTGTGCAGAGATTTTGAATGCAATGCAAGTCAGCTCCAAAATCCTCAAAACATGCTTTGGTCATCTAAACATTTTTGAGGGCTGAACAAAGAGTGGTTGTCAATGGGTCCATGTCTAAGTAGAGGCCAGTGAGAAGTGGAGTCCCTCAGGGATCAGCACCGGGCCCAGTCTTGTTTAACATGGGCAGTGGCATTGAGGCACCCTCAGCAAGTTCACCAGTGACACCAAGCTGTGTGGTGCAGCTGACATGCTGGAGGAAAGGGATCCATCCAGAGGGACCTGGACAGGCTGGAGAGCTGGGGCCAAGACAACCTCATAAGGTTCAACAAGGCCAAGCTCAAGGTCCTGCAGCTGGGTCAGGGTAATCCCAAGCACTAATATAGGCTGGGTGGGGACTGGCTTTTTAGTGTGTCAGGGAGTGATAGGACTGGGGGGAATGGAGCATAACTAGAAATGGAAGCCTCATCCCTGGAGGTTTTGAAGGCCAGGATGGACATGGCACTGAGCAAGCTGATCCAGTGTGAGGTGTCCCTGCCCAGGGCAGGGGGGTTGGAACTGGCTGATCCTTGAGGTCCCTTCCAACCCTGACAATTCTATGATTCTATGTGGGAGGAAGTAATCCACCTTGCTACAGCCCTCTTATACTTGCCTGAAGATAAAATGTTCTCTCATCTACATGAACATGCAGAAAGTGAAAATTATTGCTAGCAACCTAGCGAGGATAGCTCTCTGTCTAACCTTTAAATATTTGATGAGGAAATGATATCTCCTCTTATTTAAAGATGAATAATTCCCATTTGAAAATCTGGGTTTAAATGAATCTTTTAAAAATAACTCAAAGTAAAATAAATTAGCAGTGCAATTCTCCAAATGCAGCCTGCAGAATAGTTGCTGGTAAGCCCAGAAGATTACAGAAACACAGAAACAATCAGGTTGGAAAAGACTCTCAGGATCACCAAATCCAACCCAGAACCCTACTCTACAAGGGTCACCCCTAAACCATAGCCCCAAGCACCACATCCAAATCACTTTTAAACACATCCAGGCTTGGGGACTCCACCACCTCCCTGGGCAGCACATTCCAGTTCCTGACCACTCTTGCTGGGGAAATTGTTTTCCTAATGTTCAGTCTAAACCTACCCAGTGGCAGCTTGAGGCTGTTCCCTCTTGTTCTATCATTAATTACATTAATTAATTAATTATTAATTACATATGAGAAGAGACCAGCACCAGCCTCTCCACAATGTCCTTTCAGGTAGTTGTAGAGAGCCATGAGGTCTCCCCTCAGCCTCCTCCTTTTCAAACTAACCATCCCCAGCTCCTTCAGTTGCTCTTCATCAGATTTATTCTCCAGGCCCTTCACAGCTTCCTTGCCCTCCTCTGCCCTGGCTCCAGCACCTCCACATCTCTCTTGGATTGAAGTGCCCAAAACTGAACACAACATTCAAAGTGTGGCCTCACCAGAGCTGAGTACAAGAGGACAATCCCCTCACTGCTCCTGCTGGACACAGCATTTCTGATCCCAGCCAGGATGCCACTGGCTTTCTTGGCCACCTGGGCACACTGCTGGCTCATGTTCAGTTCCTTGTCCATTAGGACCCCCGGGTCCCTTTCTGCCAGCAGCTCTCCAGCCACACTTACCCGAGCCTGTAGCCTGGCTGCTCTCACAGGGCTGACTTTTTCCTTATTTCCAGTAAAAAATTAGCATTCAGGAGAGTTTAGAAATACACTTCAGTTGATTCCTACCATTACTTTTTCATTGGAGAATTGTGGCAGAGTCCCCAGAAATGAGATACATCTGTAACTGGGAAGCAAATGTCTATGTGATAGTGGGTGATGTAATTACACAAGAATGAAACTGAGAGGCTTTGTAGCAGGTAGCATTTATGCAAGATGAAAGACTGCTAGCCTGCAAGCTGATCTCCAAGTCATAAATGCCTGGGCTAATGTAATCTCTTTGAACTGAATCAATCTTTCTGCTGTTTCATACTCCTGCTGAAGACCATGACAGAAAATGTTCTTCTGGCTTAGAACTAATTTGGCCGTTGAAAATTAGCTCTTTTCTGAGCATTAAAAACCCCACAGAAACTAAGCACCTATGTGTGGAGATTTGTATTTTTTTAGACTCTACTGCACAATTTTCACAGGTTTAGCAGTCTGTAACTCATGGCAAAAAGAAGAGTACAGAATCAAAGAACAGACTGGGCCAAAAGGGACCTCTAAAGGTCACAGAATAACAGAAACATCCAGGTTGGAAAAGACCCTCAGGATCACCAAGGCCAACCCAGAACCCTACTCTACAAGGGTCACCCCTAAACCATAGCCCCAAGCACCACATCCAAACCATCTTTAAACACATCCAGGCTTGGGGACTCCACCACCTCCCTGGGCAGCACATTCCAAGTCCTGACCACTCTTGATGGGAAAAAATTCTTTCTAATGTCCAGTCTAAACCTACCCAAATACAGCTTGAGGCCATTCCCTCTTGTTCTATCATTAATTACCTGGGAGAAGAGACATCTAGTCTGAAGAAGGTCATTTAGCCTGATCTCCCCACAATAAGGAGTTTAAACTTAGTAATACCTCAGAGAATGGTACACAAGAAGAGTGAAAATGCTAGTGCTGCTGTTAATGTAAGCCACTATAAACACGAGCAGATGCTTACCTTTGTGAGTACTCTGTATGTAATAAATGTTTCAAGGGCTGTGATATGGCTTTCTGGATCATCCACAGTAATGAAGAGATCTCTCTGTTCTGGTTCATCTTCAAATTTATACTGGTTTATCATGGATGAGGGGGATATGGGCATTGAAGGACTGAAGGAGTTTACCTCAGCCAGTGATGCATCCTACAGATGAGACAGGAGAACATCCACATCAACACAGCTTGACATACAAACACACAAGCGCAAACAGATATGTGTCAAAAGCTAAAATGGCAAGCTTTGAAGTATCATAGTACAATAGAGATGGGAAAGGACCTCCAGAGATGATTGAGTCCAACCCCCCTGCCAGAGCAGGATCACCCAGGATAGTCTGCACAGGAATGCATCCAGGCGGGTTTTGAATGTGTCCCGAGAAGGAGGCTCTCTGGGCAGCCTGCTCCAGGGCTGTCACCCTCACTGTAAAGTTTCTCCTCATGTTAAAATGAAACTTCCTGTGTTCAAGTTTGTATCCATTGTTCCTTGGCAGATTACTGTGCAACACCCAAAAGAGCTTGGGCCCCTCCTCTTGACACTCACCCCTCAGATATGGATAGACATGGATCAGATCCCCTCTCAGCCTTCTCCTCTCCAGACTAAACAGCCCCAGGGCTCTGAGTCTCTCTTCATAGGGGAGATGCTCAAGTCCTCTAATCATCCTCCTGGATCTCCCTTGGATTCTCTCCAGCAGGTCTCCATCTCTCTTGAACTGGGGAGCCCCAAACTGGACACAGGATTGCAGGTGTGGTCTCAGCAGGACAGATAAGAGGAGGAGAAGAACCTCCCTAGCCCTGCTGGCCACAATTTTTTGGATGCATCCCAGGATGCCATTGGCTTTCTTGGCCACAAGGGCACATTGCTGTCCCATGCAGAACTTGCTGTCCATCAACACTCCAAGGTCTTTCTGCACGGAGCTGCTTTCCATCAGGGCAGCCCCTATCCTGTCCTGTTGCCTGCTGTTATTCCTCCCCAGATGCAGGACCCTGCACTTGTCCTTATTGAACTTCATGAGGTTTGCCTGCACTCAGCTCTCAGCCTGTCCAGATCTCACTGGATGGCAGCACAGCCTGAGGGGTGTCAGCCACCCCCCAGTTTTGTGGCGTCAGAGAACTTGCTGAGGGTACTCTTCAATGCTCTCAGCCAGGTCATTGATAAAGATATTGAACAAAACTGGGCCCAATACTGATCCCTGGGGAACACCACTGGCCACAGGCCTCCAAGTTGACTCTGTGCAACTGATGACAACCCTCTGAATTCTGTTGTCAAACCAGTTTGCAATACACCTGCTGGACCAACCATCTGATGAGGCTTCCACCACCTCCATGGGCAACCTGTGCCAGTGTCTCACCACCCTCATGGGGAAAAACTTCTTCCTAACCTCCAATCTGAATCTACTCATTTCTAGTTTTGTTCCATTCCCCCCAGCCCTATCACTCCCTGACACCCTAAAACATCCCTCCCCAGCTTTCTTGTAGCCCCCTTCAGATGCTGGAAGGCCACAAGAAGGTCTCCTTGGGAGCCTTCTGTTCTGCACACCAAACAGCCCCAACTCTCTCAGTCTGTCTGCATAGGAGAGGAGCTCCAGCTCTGATCATCCTCATGGCCCTTCTCTGGACACCTTCCAGCACCTCCAGATCCTTCCTGTAATAGAGGCTCCAGAACTGGACACAGTGCTCCAGGTGGGGTCTCACCAGAGTGGAGTAGAGGGGGAGAATCACCTCCCTTGACCTGCTGTTTTTAAAATGAGTCAAACTACTGTTTTGCTGAAGTGGAAAACCACTTTGTGATAGCATCAACCGCTTCCACCACAACTCTCTCACAATATACCATAGAAGCTGCTTCTGCTCAGTGTGGTGGTCAACACTGAAATGCTGAGAATCACAGAATCACAGAACATTAGAGGCTGGAAGGGATCTCCAGAGATCACCAGGTCCAACCCCCCTGCCAGAACAGGATCACCCAGGGTAGTCTGCACAGGAATGCATCCAGGTGGGTTTTAAATGTCTCCAGATAAGGAGACTCCACAACCTCTCTGGGCAGCCTGCTCCAGGGCTCTGAGTGGAAATTAGAAACAGGGAAAACATCTAATTTTCTCAGTTGTAAGTCTGGGTGAGGTCAACTAATCTAAATTTTTGACTGATAAAGTGACTAGGAAGTAAATTAAATTCAATAATACCACAAAAAAGCAGAATAAATTAAGAAACCACCAAAAATAAATGTAATTAAATAATTATCTGAAGGGGGCCTACAAGAAAGCTGGTGAGGGACTTCTTCGGATGGCAGGTAGTCAACTGGGGGGAATGGATCCAAGGTGGAGGAGGGGAGATTTAGATTAGAAATCAGGAAGAAGTTTTTCCCCCATGAGGGTGGTGAGAGACTGGCACAGGTTGCCCAGGGAGGTGGTGGAAGCCTCATCCCTGGAGGTTTTTAAGGCCAGGCTGGATGTGGCTCTGAGCTACCTGCTGTAGTGTGAGGTGTCCCTGCCCATGGCAGGGAGGTTGGAACTGGATGATCCCTGAGGTCCCTTGCAACCCTCACAGTTCTATGTCTCTGTGACTTTAAAATCACTTGCTATTTTTTACATAGAAAACCTTTTATATACTTTTGCCTATTATATCCAATGCAATGGAAGTATTCGTTAATCAAATGTTATAATTAATCTTTTTTCCTGCAGTTTTCTAGGAGTGCAATTAGGCTAACACTAATTATCAAGTGGCAGAGTGTTACCCTGTCTGGCTCCTCACTAACTATGGAACAAGGAGAAATGGGATGTGGCGAAAGAGAAAGAGGAAACTGCTCAAATGACCCGAGTGGAAATGTGGGTACCCACAGAAACCAGAAACACAATATCATCCCAAGGCTGACCTTGGAGTAAAGAGCACACCCCTGCAGTACTGCTGAGCTTGAGAACAGATGCTTTGATTCATTCAAATTGGAAGAGACCTCAAGGATCATCCAAGTCCAGCCCTAGACCAAGTTGAGGGTCACCACTAAACCATGTCCCCAAGCACCAGCTCCACAGGCTGCTTGAACACCTCCAGGGATGGCGACTCCAGCACTGCCCTGGGCAGACCATTCCAGTGTCTGAGAACCCTCTCTGTGGAGAAAGATTTCCTAACATCCAGCCTGAACCTCCCCTGCTGCAGCTTGGAACCATTTCCTCTGCTCCTGTCTCTTGCCACCAAGGAGAAGAAGCTGTGCCCTTCTCACTCCGACCTCCCTTCAGGGAGCTGTAGAGAGCAATGAGGTCTCCCCCTCAGCCTCCTCTTCTCCAGGCTGAACACCCCCAGCTCCCTCAGCCCCTCCTCATAGCCCAGGTGCTCCAGGTCCTTCTCCAGTCTCGCTGCCCTTCTCTGGACAGGCTTCAGCCCCTCAATGTCCTTCCGGTAGTGAGAGGCCCAGAACTGAACAGAGCACTCGAGCTGTGGCCTCCCCAGTGCTGAGCACAGGGGGATGATCACCTCCTGTCCCTTCTTCCCATCCTGTTTCTAACCCAAGCCAGGATGCCATTGGCTTTCTTGGCTACTTGGGCACTGGTGGCTCTTATTCAGTCGACTGTCAACCAGCACCCCCAGGTCCCTCTCTGAGTCACAGCCTTCCAACCACACATCCCCAGGTCTGTAGCCTGCCATGGGGTTGCGGTGACCCAGGTGCAGGACCTGGCACTTGACCTTGTTTAACTTCAGTTAGCCTTGGCCCAGGGGTCTAACCTGTGCAGGTCCCACTGCAAAGTTTCCTGTCAAGTGGATCAAAACTCCCTCTGGAACATCTTCTCCGCTCTTAGTCTTTTCTTGCCTTAAACCTGCTTGTCTACTACCACCCTTCTCCTTTGTTACCAATGTAGTCCCACAAATATGGCATAAAAATTTGTATTGAGAATGATGCACAGACAGCTCTGATGTACCAAGTTCTCCTTGTTCAAAGAACAAGGAGAGAAAAGCAGGATGGGAGACTAAAGCAAATACTTTAAATACTCTATAGCTGCTTACCTGTATAACTCTATGTCATTTTATTTTCACTTACTGTGTTCCTACACATGATTTCTACACTGCTATCCAGCCAGCATTGTCCTGAGCGGTGGAGGATAACAAGAGGAGCTGTTTTCATTGCCTGCTAGCACTAGCTGGCCACACTCTAGATGAAGAACAAGGACTACAAATTCAGAGCAGCCCAAGTGATTCAAAGCGCTGAGAGAATGGGAAAGAAAAATGCTTGTGAGCATGTAAGGGGCTTGATTGGCCACAGAGCTCGAGGAATAATGACCCTGCAAGGCCAAAATTGGATCAAGGCAAATGTGTTTTCTATTTTCTCATTTTCCATGGGTCATTAATTCCTTAACATTTTGTTCCTCCTCGCAGGCTGCTACCAAAGATTGCTCTCTGCAGAAGCAGGTTTCTGAAAGTGTATTTTTATATGGAAGGGCTACAGCAGTGATAACAATGTCAAAGAGCACAGGTCCCAGGACAGACCCTTGAGGGACACCACTGTCACTGCTGTACATCTGGACTTTTATAATTACAAAACAGAGGCAAACACTGTAAAACAGTGTTTGAAAGAAGAGCTGATAAAGATTTTATGCATTAACCAAGGTCCTGACAGCTTTGTCAATGCTAAGTCACTGTTACCAGTTAACAAGAAAGGCAAAGATTAACTGAATGGGTACTGCAATATACGTGGTACTCTATACTTGGAAGAAAGCATGTGGAAAATGTGGTGTTGGTGTGACTCATGACTCAGCCCTGAAAAGTTCTTCTGCAGTCTTTCTAGTAAAGACTTTTTCCATAGTAATGGAAAACAGGATAAAGTGCCATGCGTGTCAGATCATGAAGTGCTTTATCACAGCTGCCAAAGAAGACGCTAGTTTGTAAGATCTGAGATGTGCCCCAGGCTATCAGGTCAACGGTTTCTGATACAGTCAAGTTAAATGTCTTATGAATTTTCATACAATAAAAGCCCTGTGTTTACATCTTGAGTAATAACTGTGGGTATTGAAGTTGACAAGTTTTAAGAATCTCATTTTTCACCATTTTGGTAGCTGGTAGATGTCAGTGACTAAAGGGAGAAAGATTAAGTCGATGACAGTATTGGGCACCGAGCACCGCACTGCTGCTGCTGTCCTGCTTGACCTGCCAACGCTACACCACTGCCTTAAGGGCAGCGATGTGAGAAACACCATTAAGACACAATTTAAAACAAAGTGGTCCTGGAATAGTGTGTTATGGAAAAATCAGTTTTACCAAACTTAAGTCTGAAACTGCATTTAGCCTGCCAGCTTCCCTTCGGTTCATGAAATGTGACCAAATGGGGGGCAATCCACCGTGGTGGGTTGAAATTACCTTCCAAGTGTTTTGGACCCCACCCCAAACAAAATTTCCAGACCAGCTCAGTTGGAAGGCAAATGAAGCTCTATTTACAAGCAAAACTACAATCTAGAAATATGAAATGCAATCAATATGCACAAAATATACAACATTTGCATATAGTCACAATTTATAGACAACACAAGAACCCCTCTGGACAAAACCAGGGGCTATCAACAGCCTCCCCCTCTCTGCTCCCTTCCCTCCACCACCCTGTACAATGGAAAAGAGAGGGAGCAGAGTAGAGAGTAACTTGTCAGTACTTAGCCACAACAAGAACACAGCCAAGATCAGCAACAGGCAAGCAAAAGCCACCAGCTGGTATCTGCGAGAGCAAAGAAGCCGAAAAGACAAAGAGTTAGCTTACACAACTAACTTTGTTAGTTATCGGACCCATGGGATTATTTAGACCTTACAGTTATTTTTCTTTTGCATCCAGAGGTAATTCATTTACATTCCACCACTTTCTACTCAATCTGTGGGAAAATTTCCTAGGCATCAGCCTAAAACTGCCACGGCCACCAAGCAACTTCATAGGTTGTAATCAAATTGCGCCTAAAAACAAACTGAATTTCTGGTCTATGTGTATATATATATATATACATAGACATATACATATATATGTGTGTGTGTGTATATATATAACCACTAACTGCAGGTCTCCAAGCTTTGGAAAGAATGCTGTTATTTTCATATGGTAGGACAAAATTTATTCCTTGCAGGAATAAGTAACCATCTGGCATGCATTAACAGTACTTAAGATTTAATAGAGGTAAGAAGCATTTGGCGTTAATCCCAGCAGCAGAAATTTCAATACAGAGGTATTTGCCATATAGCAGCAGTAACCTGTACCAACTGCATTTGCTGTTATTTGCTGTTATATTTCTATCTATTTCCCAAGGAGCAGCATTTTTGACAAGCAAGCAGATTAACTGTCAACATGCTGCATCGACAGGTAGATACCTGCATGCACAGCTGCCTCAGCTCACCTAGTTCAAAGGATCCAAGGTGAAAAAAAACCTAACTAAAATGGTATTTTAGCACTGCTTTGGAATGCAAGTTCAGTGAATTATTCATCTCTATGTCAAATCAGGACTGCTTTCCTAGAAAATATAATTGAGCTAGACCCTGGTTTTGTTTCAGACAAAAAGGAGATAACGTGGTGAAATTTAGCCTGACCTCTTGGTTAAGCTTAAACCTGACCTCAGGCTAAAGTTACAGACTATTAAATCACCTAATAGTCCCTTCTGGCCTTAAAATCCATTCATTTCAAGTATTTTGCTACAGTCAAAGTTTATATACACAGCTTCTAAGAATAAAGCTCTCGTTCCAACGTTTTTACTCACTCATGCCCCCAAAAACATGTTTATAGAAACACCCCCCCTCCATAAAAACAAAAGACATCTAATTCATATGACAACTGGTCCAACCGAAAACCTGGTTAGTGTTGCATTTTCAAATAGGAAATTAGCTACTTTTCTTCAGTGTCACACATCCTGTCACACAGCACTTAAGAACTCTCAGGAGGTAAATGGGGCCTTAGCCCCCTATGTAGATTGTTTTCCACCTTAGCTCTCTCTGTGTCCTTACGTTATCTTTCACAGGCTCTCTTGACAATGCAAACAGAGCCATGGTGTGCTCTCATCTTTAATGGCCAAGAAGGGAAGCGGCAAGTCTTGTCTTAACCGAATCGTTACAATTTATGCGACTGCCACATCACACTCCCACTTACTGTGATTTCAAATCGGCATGACCGACAGCCACACACCTTGCTAACCCCGTGCTCTCTGAACCCCACTGTATGGTCAAATACATTCATTTTATTCCCTTCATCCAAACACAGATGTAAGCTTCCCGAACCTCCTGTGTGAAGGTGCCGGACTCCCCTTCCTCTTTCAAGAGAAAGCTGCCACTTGGAAATATTTATTTATATTTAAACAAAACGGCAATTACTAAATACAGCCGCTCATTTAAATTGCGGATACATACAGGGTACGTGACAAAGGTGGCGATGAGAAGGTTACAGCGAGTCCCGATTTCGACGCAAATTTAAGGTAAACGCAGTTATGCCTTGCACAGCTCATCTGATGCAGCACACCTCCCTTTTTCGTACCCAAGAAGGTGTTACCCGGGGCTCTGCTGAGCGGCCCGGGCTGTCTGGGGCAGGGCTCCGGCCATGGAGCATCGGAGACTTCTGCTCGGGCAGCGGCAGGCTGCCGGACCTGCCCCAGCCTGGCGTGCATGGCCCGCGAGCAGGGAGTGCACTCTGCCCGGCCAAGCGCAGGGCAGGCTGGCGAGAGACTGGAGAGAGACTGGAGAGAGACCGGGCTGAGACCGGGCTGAGACCGCGAAACCGCCGCCACCGCCGCCCAGGGCGGGGCCGTCCCGTCCCGTCCCCCCGCACCGCCGCGGCTCGCATGGCACATGGCAGGACAAAGTGCCGGCCAACGAGGCAGCGGTCGAACGGCCCGCCTGCACCCGGCGCCACCCGCACCGACCCGGGGCAGAGCGCCGCCGTACCTTGCTGAACACCTCCAGGTCGTCATCCTCCTCATCGTCCAACGCAAGCACCTCGGCGGCGGGGAGCAGCGCACCCCGGACCCCGCAAGGGGCACCCGCGGTGGCATCGGCCTCGGCCCCTCCCCCGTCGCCAGGGGCAGGCTGGGGCAGCGACGGCGCCGATTCCCGGCCCTCTGCCTCCATCCTCCCCTACCAGTGCGGGCGGCCCCGCCACAGCCGCTACCCGGGGGGCCGCAATTGGCCGCCCGCTGCTCCCCCGCCCCTTGCCCGGCCCCGGCCTGCCCGGGGGGACTCGCCCAGTGCGCAGGAGTGGAAGCGGCGGGGACAAGAGGGCAGCTCTGCCCTGCCTCGCTAGGAGGAAGCGGGAAGCGAAGCCGAGAAAGGGATGTGCCTCCTGGCAGGCTCGCAGCTGGGGCCTGCCCCTCGGAGGGCGGTGGAAACGCTGCAGCCCCCAGAGAGGCTGCGGCCTCCGGCACACTTCCACAGGCGCTTGCATGGAGGCTCGGGGGCGTCGCGCTCGTTCGCGTGTCGCCAGCTCCCCGCTTTGGCCGCTCCCGAGGTTGCTGAGCGATTGGACGCGACGGGGCGGCTCGGCCGGGCACAATCGGGCAGGGGTGAGCCGGCCTCGGGGGCGGGCTCGGATGGCGGTGCCGCCGCTAGGCTGGGTCGTTGTGTGTTCTGTGCCTCGGGTTAGAGAGCCTGGTGGGGCCAAGCAGCCACTGGCGTTGTGCTGTCGTTCAGCGGGACTTGAACAGGCTGGAGAGTTGGACAGGGAGGAATTTAATGAAGTTCAACAAGAGCCAGGGGAGAGGCTAGCACCTGGGAAAGAACAAACCCATGGAGCAGGATTGGTTAAGGGCTGACCTGCTGGAGAGCAGGGAAGGGGAAAAGGACCTGGGGGTCCTAGGGGATGGGAAGTTGACTTCAGCTAGCAGTGTGCTCTTGTGGCCAGGAAGGCCAATGCCATTCTGGGATGGATTAGAAGGGCTGCGGTCCGGTGGTCGAGAGAGGTTTTCCTCTCTCTACACTGCCCTGGTGAGGCCACATCTGGAATATTGTGACCAGTTCTGGGCTCCTCAGTTCAAGAAGGACCTCAGGGAGCTGCTTGAGGGAGTCCAGTGCAGAGCCACGAAAATTATTAGGGGAGTGGAGCATCTTCCTTACGAGGAGAGCCTGAGGGAGCTGAGGACTGTAGCTTGGAGAGGAGGAGACTAAGGGCTGACTTCATTCATCTTGGTAAAGATGTGCAGTGTGAGTGCCTGGAGGGTGTAGCCAGGCTCTGCTGGGTGATGCCCAGTGCCAGCACAAGGGGCAATGGTGGAAGCTGAAGCATAGGAAGTTTCTGCTCTGGCAGGGGGGTTGGACTAGATGATCTCTCGAGGACCCTTCCAGCCTTTAACATTCTGTGATTTATTTTTTTTTTTCGTGTCCTTGGAAGCTCCTTGAGTGCCAGCAAGGGTGGGCTGGTCCCTTCCTGGTGGGCATCCAGGCTACTCACCCTTGCCACTGGGTGGCAGCTGGGGCAGCAGCTGGAGAACGTGCCCTGCTTGCTGCCTCTCATATGCTATGGGCAGCTGTTCTGTCGATTGTAGCTGGAAGCTTACCTGCTTACTGGCCAGATGGTTTGTAGGATTCTAGGATGTTAGGGGCTGGAAGGGACTTCTGGAGATCATTGAGTCCAGCCCCCCTGCCAGAGCAGGGCCAGAGAATCCAGCACAGGTCACACAGGAACTCATCCCAGTGTGGAGAAGGAGACTCCACAACCCCTCTGTGCAGCCTGTCCCAGTGCTCTGTGACCGTTACAGTGAAGAAGTTCCTTCTGGTGTTGAGGTGGAACTCCCTGTGCTGTAATTTATATCTTTTGTCCCTTGTCCTATTCCAGGGTGCAACTGAGCAGAGCCTGTCCCCTCCCTCTTGACACCCAGCCTTCAGATATTCATAAACATTGATCAGATCCCCTCTCAGTCTTCTCCTCTCCAGACTAAACAGCCCCAGGGCTCTCAGCCTCTCCTCATCAGGCAGCGCTGCAGTCCCTTCAGCATCCTTATAGCTCTCCCTTGGGCTCTATCCATCAGATCCCTGTCCCTCTTGAACTGGGGAGCCCAGAACTGGATGCAATATTCCACTAGGGCAGAGCAGAGGGGGAGGAGAACCTCCCTATATCTGCTGGGCACGCTCCTCTTAATGCACCCCAGGATCCCATTGCCTGCCTTGGCCACCAGGGCACTTTGCTGATCCATGCAGAACTTGTTGTCTACCAGCACTACCAGGTCCTCCTCCACCAGACTGCTCTCCAGCAGATCACCTCCTACCCCTCTGAAGATTCCCATAACCATATATATCTTCATCTGTCCTGATAAAATCTCTTCAGTTCAGGTCAGCGATGTTGGAAAGCTAAGGATGGGTGAAAGCCTGCAGCTGAAGAAGGCGATTCTGCCACACTGTGCCGCTCTGGTGAGACATCACCTGGAGTACTGCATCCAGCTCTGGAGTCCTCAGTACCAGGACATGAACCTGTTGGAGTGGGTCCAGAGGAGGCCACAAAAATGCTCGGAGGGCTGTAGCACCTCTGCTATGAAGAAAGGCCAAGAGAGTTGGCACCGTGCAGTCTGGAGAAGAAGAGAAGGCTCTGGGGAGACCTTAGAATGGTGTTCCAGTACTTAAAGGGGGCTTATAAGAGAGATGGCAATAGCCAGGGCCTGTTGAGACAGGGTAAGGGGTAATGGTTTTAAACTGAAAGATGGCAAATTTAACTAGACCTAAGGAAGCCTTTTTTTTTTTTGACAATGATCTTGAAACACTGGAACAGGTTGCCCAGAGAGGTGAACCTCTCCTGGAAAACTTCAAGGTCCAGTTGAACAGGGCTTTGAGCAGCCTGATCTAGTTAAAGATGTCTCAAACCTGCAAGGAGGTTGGACTGGATGACCTTTAAAGTTCCCTGTCAATCCAAACCATTCTGCAATTCTGTGATTCATACTCTGGGGTGGAGTCTGGTATGCTTGCTGAGGCTGAGGCCAGAGATTGCTCTGGGATCAGATTGACTTGTGAGAACAAATTGATAACCACATGGCATTTTTGAGGAGAAGCAGGGAGAGGGACACCAAACATTTAAACGTAGTAAAGCTGCATGAAGCCAGCAGGAGCAGGGAAGTCATGGTGCCTCTGTACTCTGCATTGCTTAGGTCACACCTTGAGTACTGTGTCCAGTTCTGGGCCCCTCAGTTTAAGAAGGACATTGAGAGGCAACAAGGCTGGGGAGAGGTCTTGAGCACAAGCCCTACGAGGAGAGGCTGAGGGAGCTGGGGTTGTTTAGCCTGCAGAAGAGGAGGCTCAGGGGAGACCTTACTGCTGTCTACAACTACCTGAAGGATGGTTGTAGCCAGGCAGGAGTTGGTCTCTTCTCTCAAGCAATCAGCACCAGAACAAGAGGACACAGTCTCAAGCTGCACCAGGGGAGGTTTAGGCTGGAGGTGAGGAGAAAGTTCTTTACTGAGAGGATTGTTAGCCATTGGAATGGGCTGTCCAGGGATGTGGTGGAGTCACCATCCCTGGAGGTGTTCAAGAGGGGATTTGATGTGGCACTTGGTGCCATGGTTTAATCTTGAGGTCTGTGGTGATAGGTTGGACTTGATAATCTTTGAGGTCTCTTCCAACTTTGGTGATTCTGTGATCAGAACTGAGGGACTGGGAAGTTGCCAGTGTTGCATAAGAAGTAATGAGCTGTGCTGGTTGCAGAAGTCAGGGTTGCGTAGCAAGGAAGCAGGCAGGTCAAGGCAAGGGAAGGCTGGTGTAACAGAGATGGCAGTTTGGTGCTACCTGAGAATGACAGAATGCTATGGGTTGGAAGGGACCTCCAAAGGTCATCCAGTCCAGCCCCCTCTGCAGTCAGCAGGGACATCCTCAACTAGATCAGGTTGCCCAGAGCTCTGTCCAGCCTCACCTTGAATATCTCCAGGGATTGGGCAGCTAGCGTCTGTGTTGAGCGCAGGAGCTTCTCTGCAGTGCTGGGCATATAACCAGTGCTTGCACAGGGTACAACAAGGCATGGCCATATAGATTCCACCTGAAACATCTGAAGTCAATGGGAACTTTCTGTCAAAGTCGCCTTTGAGAGTCCTGTGTGGATACTTAGGCAGATGCAATACAATTTATTTTTTTTTTGAGTATCTTGTTTTCCTTCCATCAAATTAGAAGAGGCAAAGCCCATAATCAAATGAAAGCATGTTGAAAAGCATCCATTCGTGAAACACTCCTGGCAGTTGATGAGGGAATTCATTTGGTATTTCATGCTTTTTAGTCAAGTCTTGAGCCACAACTTGAAAGACAGACATAAAAATAACCACTAAAGAGTCATTGAACTGTGCAAAGAAAAGAAGAATCCGCCTCTGTAGTTAAGAGAATGTATACTAAGGCATTTTCACGTTTGTTTAAAAAGGAGAGAAAGATAATCAACCTCCAACCTAAAATTCAGAGGCGAGTGTGGGTTGAGGGTGGGTGGACCTTTACACAGCAGTTTATTGAACACAAGCGTCCGTCTTAGCAGGGCGCTGTCTTCCCGGGAGCCGCCAGCAGAGGGCGATGGGACGCGCCTCTGCTGGGTACTCGGAGACGTGCTGATGGCAGAGTGATTTCGCCAAGCTAATGCAGGCACTGTCCGGAGCTGTCAAACAACAACCGGCCCTCGCACGAGACCCTAAGGCCTCTTTTCCTTCTGATCTCGTAGACCGACCCTGCCCTGCTGCTGTTATGCCCCAGCTCTGTGCCTGTGAGGAACCCGAGTTTCCCTGGTGCACTCCCTGCCTCGCAGGCTGCACCTCTGCCAGGTGCTGCTTACTTCCAGGCTCAGCCAGGTGCACGCTGGGATTCTTTGTGGAGCATGTGCTACTCATTCAGCACCAAATCTACAACTTTTCCCACCTCTATTTTACACTTTCTTTCCAGTATCCTTGCTGCTTTTGTACTGCACTCAGCACTTGGGAGGCCACAGCTCGAGTGCTGTGTTCAGCTCTGGGCCCCTCACTACAAGGACATTGAGGGGCTGAAGCCTGTCCAGAGAAGGGCAACGAGGCTGGAGAAGGACCTGGAGCACCTGGGCTGTGAGGAGGGGCTGAGGGAACTGAGGGTGTTCAGCCTGGAGAAGAGGAGGCTGAGGGGAGACCTCATTGCTCTCTACAGCTCCCTGAAGGGAGGTTGGAGCGAGGAGGGCACAGCTTCTGCTCCTTGGTGGCAAGAGACAGGAGCAGAGGAAATGGTTCCAAGCTGCAGCAGGGGAGGTTCAGGCTGGATGTTAGGAAATCTTTCTCCACAGAGAGCTGCAGGAGTGGAGGTTCAGGCTGGATGTTAGGAAATCTTTCTCCACAGAGAGCCGCAGCAGTGGAGGTTCAGGCTGGATGTTAGGAAATCTTTCTCCACAGAGAGCTGCAGCAGGGGAGGTTCAGGCTGGATGTTAGGAAATCTTTCTCCACAGAGAAGGTTCTCAGACACTGGAATGGTCTGCCCAGGGCAGTGCTGGAGTCACCATCCCTGGAGGTGTTCAGGCAGCCTGTGGAGCTGGTGCATAGGGACATGGTTTAGTGTTGACCCTAAACTTTGGTCAAGGGTGGGACTGGATGAGCTTTGAGGTCTTTTCCAACCAGATGTTTTCTGTGATTCTGTATCCTCTGGCTACCCTTGAGTACCAGATACTGATGACAAGTGAATATCAGAATACAAAATTTCTACTCTTTCTACTCTGCCCTTCATACATCAATGATAAGACAAGCATAGCTGGTTTGTTTTCTGACTTTCTATAGGTGATGGATGAATTTTCTTTCCTCTACTTTTGCCTTTATGTCACTGTTCCTAAGTGCTGTATGTTTTGCTAGAGGCCTACAGGTTTTCTCAATGCCTATGACCCATGTAATGCCTGAGGGGTTTAATATGTCTGTATTTAAATTCAGATGTTAAACTTGTGAGGCAATAACAAAATAAAACTCCTTGAGGATCAGAATCCCAGGCAGCACACAGCAGAGATGATAAATAAAGGACAGCCAGTCCAAGTATAAAACTGATATACTGCAGGTTTGAATACTAAGGCTGTCATCTGGATAACACTAATTTTTCAAGGTTTTACCATTCTCTTGAGTTCTTTATTTCTGTTTGAGAGAAATCTCACAAGATGCTGTAATTGGGTTTTTTCTTATTATAGCTTTTTATTAGCTCATTAATCAAGCTTAACAAGACATATTTTTAGATTCCTTGCTGGCAGTGCTTATCTTTCTGTGCTTTGTATGTGAAGTACCAATCTGGGAGAAAAGGTATTCATTGTCCTTCACTCTAGGAAGATTTGCATTATATTTAACACTTATTTGGACCTTTAATCATCACAGGGACCCACACTAAAGCAGAGCAGGAGACCTTTCTGCCTCCACTTTTGCCTACTTTCCCCATCCTCTACCCTAGTTGTCCCCAGTCTCTGTTGAAAGGGCCCAGGGAGTAAATTTAACTTCAGGGCATATCCATCCCATGCTGAGTCCCAGTTGCATCTTTACCCCTGCAGTCTTTAGCAATATGAGTTTTTTACAGGGTCAAGAATTAGTTGCCCATTTCCTGCTATAGGACCAGACCTGACTTGAAACAGTGGAATAGTTGTGCTCCTCAGAGCTGCTGCAGGTAGCAGGAGTACAGAGCTGGGCTTACCAGAGGGGATTTACAGCTTTCTCTTGTGCTGTTGTTTCAAAAGGGTGTTGCTGTGCTTGATTATTCATTTCAGTGTGTGTGCACAGCTATGCTGGCAGGCTCCCTGTTTCCTGAGCACCTGAAATTGACTCTTTCAGCCAGAGATAGCCTTTGCTGAACTCGTGCAATTTGATCTTGGCAATAATCAAGGGTCAATAGGTCGGATGTTGCTATGCCATGAATATTATCCCCCCATGTTATTTAAAGAACTAGCTATTGCATTGAGACAGTGCTCCACAATTTCATGCTAAATAAGTGTTAGCATTTTGTAAGCCAGGGTGTTTTCTACATGCCTAGACAACCTGCATGAAACACTCAACCTTCCCAGCCCCCTGCTACTCAGGAACACTGAGTGGAGTATTTGCATCTGTTAGGGCTGAGCTTGAAATTGCCTCCCAACTTCTATTTATTCACTTAAGCCCCAAAAGCTATTACAAAAATGTCAATATTATTCCTGCTTGCGTTTCCCCCTTTCCTTTGGTGAGAGTGTTGATGCTAGCCAGTAATCCCTTCCAGAGTTGCTTTTGCTTGAACAAATTAAATTTACAAACACCGGAGCAGAACCGAGCTGTTCCTTCGCTCTCATGTGCAGCCTGCATGTGATCCCTTTAGGCCACAATACCGCTTTGAATGCTTAATGTTGACTTGTTGGGTTTCACCAACTGCACAGTGATATGGACAGGATTAAATCTTGTTTTATTTCACTGGCTCCCTGGCTTGAGCGCAGAGGGCACCCGAGGTTCTGCCGCGTTCCCCCGCTGCAGCGCAAATAATAAGCGTATTAGTGAATCTGCTGACATTTTGGCACCTTGATGCAACTGAGAATGTTTTCTGTGGGGCTGAAATGCATTCTCAAGTAGCATTCTTGGCAGGGTTGTGTAGTATATAAGCAGAAGTCATTGTGCTTACACCCAGAAGATCTTTTGATGGTGAATTAGTGGCTGACCTTCCTATTACACCATTTATTAGAGCAAGCTCTATAGTGAGCTCCTTATATTGGCTCGAATTAATGGGAACTATTACTGTTCCATGCCCAGCTGAGGGAGCTGGGGTTGCTTAGCCTGGAGAAGAGGAGGCTCAGGGGAGACCTTATTGCTCCTTACAACTATCTGAAAGGAGGTTGTAGACAGGTGGGGGTTGGTCTCTTCTCCCAGGCAACCAGCACCAGAACAAGAGGACACAGTCTCAAGCTGTGCCAGGGGAGGTTTAGGCTGGAGGTGAGGAGAAAGTTCTTCCCAGAAAGAGTAATTGGCCTGCTGCCCAGGGAGGTGGTGGAGTGTCAGTCCCTGGAGGTGTTCAAAAAAGGATTGGACATGGCACCTGAAGCCATGGTTTAGTAGTCATGAGGTGTTAGGTAATAGGTTGGACTTGATAATCTCTGAGGTCTTTTCCAGCCTGGTTGATTCTGTGATTCTATGAACCAGCAAAAAAGTTCAGGTCTTAAAGATCTCAGGTAGGTTGTGAGCTGCTTTGCTTTTCAGCTGCCTGCTGTGTTTTGGTGGAAAGGTGATTGTTAAGTTCTGCTGTTATTTTTGTTGCTGTTATTAATTTTAAGTTTGGAAGGTGCTTTAATTGGAATATTGTAAATGGATTTATCTGTCAGACAGTGGATATCCTCCAAGCTTATTGTTATTATTTTTTTTTGTCAGAGACTATCAGGCTATCTTTGCTTCCTGACTGCCCAGAGGAAATTACAATGTGGTGTGTTCATAATCACGTTATCTCTTTTATAGCTGTGCATCATTTTTATGACACTGTAGAGGTACAAAGCCCAGGTCGATATCTAGAGGCTTGCTATCCTTCGAAGTTACCTGGCTCTGCCAGGTTTTAGGCAGGAAAATATTCCAGGTGAAGTGTTAACTTGGTTCCATAATTTTTTTTTACAGCATCTAAAAACAGTTTGCCAAGCTCCACTGGCTGTGAAAGCATTGATTTTACTTCTTTGGTAATACTTTGCACTGTTGTCAGAGCCCATCTGTTCCCAACTAGCATTGTCCCTTCTGCTGAAGGAATGGTTTCATAGTCCCAAGTAATTGCTTCTGTTCCAGTTTTTCTTTTGATAAATTGTATGTTTGGCAATCTGTAGCTCGTGGCATGAAATGTGAAGGGCATCTCCTAATGCAACAGTGTGCACCAAAGGTATTTAGCACGCCTTGAAATCCTTAGTGAATTAACTTGATACAGAAATCTTTCTGTTTATTGATCCAGCAGATTAACACTGGATTTCAGTTAACCTGTTTATCAGTGACCAGCTGTGGATCTGTTTGGCAGATAACTGAAAAGGAATGGCAGTGACTAATGAGTGCCATTAATTTACACCTGTCTATTTCTAACCCATTTAAATGGAAGAGTTCTCTATTTCGGCTCTTGCAGTGCAGTGCACAGGCTCTAAAAACACTGTGCAAACCTGTAATCATGATTTGACCTCTTAGGCACAGGGCTTGCCATTGTTTCAAGGTTTCTTTTGCCTTTACAGAACCTTCCTAGAAGGATTTAGCAATCTTTCCTTGTTCACACATGCTTTCAGTGACCCAAACCCCCCAAAATCTTTACCAAAGGGAGCTGGCAGATGGATGAGCCTATTTACACCAGCCCAGGAGTCACACTGTGATTGAATTAACCTGTGTATTCATGATGTTTTAATAGACTTATTTATTTAGTTGTCTATTCAAGACAGAACCTCTGTGTGCTTCTTTATTAAGATTATTAACTCTAAGGTCACAAAGTTTACTTATGGAAAGGGTTTTTTTCAGTTCACACCCAAACTGTTCATATAAAACTGAGGTAAAATTGAGATCTACTGAGGCTCTTTAGACTGGAGAATAGGAGACTGAGGGGTGACCTCATTCATGGTGATGTGCAGGGCGAGTGCCCAGAGGCTGGAGCCAGGCTCTGCTGGGTGATGCCCGATGACAGCACAAGGGGCAATGGTGGAAGTTGAGGCATAGGAAGTTCCATGGAAACATGAGGAAAAATATTTTCACCATGAGGGTGACAGAACACTGGAACAGGCTGCCCAGGGTGTTATGGAGTCTTGAGGAAGACTCCACATTCAAAACCTGCCTGAATGTGTTCCTGTGTAATCTGGCGTAGGTGATCCTGCTCTGGCAGGGGGGGTTGGGCTGGATGAGCTTCTGAGGTCCATTCCAGCCCCTAACATTCTGTGATACGTGGCACCTAATTAATACTTTAGTGGTAGAAAACTGTATGCATGTACTCATTCCTAAAACAAGTGGAAATTTCATTCTAGGGTTAAACTGCCACAGAATTCCCCAATTCTTTCTTGTCACTGAGCTCTGCCATAAAACGCTGTATGATGCTAATTGTTAAGGGGTGTGGTTTAAGGTCATTCTTGGTAAAACCTGCTCCTTTTTGTTCTACAGACAAGAAAACAAGCAAACAAAGAACAACCCAGTCATTGTAATTATGCATGACCAGAAGTATGGTTATGGATAGCGGATTATCATCCAGTCTGATCTCCCCACAGTCAGCAGGGACATCCCCAACTAGATCAGGCTGCCCAGGGCCTCATTGAACCTCACCTTGAATATCTCCAGGGAAGGAGCCTCAACCACTTCCCTGGGCAACCTATTCCAGTGTTCCACCACCCTCATAGTAAAGAACTTCTTCCTCACATCCAATCTAAATCTGCTCTTCTCTAGTTTGAAGCCCCTTATCCTGTCACTGCAGGCCTTTACAGTCTCTCTCCATCCTTGTAGACCCCTTCAGGTACTGGAAGGCTGCTGTTAGATGTCCCTGGAGCCTCCTCTTCTCCAGGCTGAACACCCCCAGCTCCCTCAGCCTGTCCTCATAGCAGAGGTGCTCCAATCCCCTGATCATTTTTGTGGCCCTTCTCTGGACCCTCTCCATCAGGTCCATGTCCTTCTTATATTGAGGGCTCCAGACCTGTACACAGGTGAGGTCTCACCAGATCAAAGTGTCAGAATCACCTCTCTGGATCTATTGGCAGCGCTGCTTCTGATGCAGCCCAGGATGTAATTTGCCTTCAGCGCTGCAAGCTCACACTGCCTGCTCATGAACCAGAGGAAAGAATGTGAACGGTGTGGTTGCAGAGAGGAATTTTAAGTGATGTATGTGAAACTGCCAAATTGAGAATTGCAGCTGAAGGAAGCGAGCCAGCAGTCTAACTACAATCAATATCCAGGTTAAGTAAACAATTACAACCTGCCAGAGTTGAAAGAAAATCCACACAGCCTGGCAGGGTAACTGCAGCATCTTCAGGTATGAAGTCTGAATGTACTTCTTGCCGTTTACATGGAGTGTATCTGATTTATTTATTTAATGCTTTTGTTTTGGCCAATCTATCAGGAAAAGGCTCTGCTCAGTTCATGAAGAGCTGCTGTTTATTCTTTGCCAACAAATGATGCATGTCAATAGTGGAAGTTCTTTAAAAATCTGGAACCTGAGACTCAAAGGTGAGCAAAAGAACAATGAGTTACCAGGCAATAGGTTTAGACAGGGAAGGAGGCTTATGAGCAAGTAAAGAATACAAGGGAGTAATATGGTTAAGTTATGGTTAAGTCATGAGGTCTGTGGTGACAGGTTGGACTCGATGATCTTTGAGGTCACAGAATCACTAAGGTTGGAAGAGACCTCAAAGATCATCGAGTCCAACCTGTCACCACAGACCTCATGCCTACTAAACCATGGCACCAAGTGCCGCGTCCAATCCCCTCTTGAACGCCTCCAGGGACGGTGACTCCACCACCTCCCTGGGCAGCACATTCCAATGGCGAACGACTCTCTCTGTTGAAGAACTTTCTCCTCACCTCGAGCTTAAACTTCCCCTGGTGCAGCTTGAGACTGTGTCCTCTTGTTCTGGTGCTGATTGCTTGAAAGAAGAGACCAGCTCCCTCCTGGCTACCCTTCAGGTAGTTCTTTTCCAACCTTGTTGATTCTATGATTCTATATTTAATGTTTTGGGTTGATCTCTTGCCCATTGGACCGGATTGGTCTGTAGAGGGGAAACAATGAGATTAATTAGGTCCCTATTTTATTCTGCTGCTTCATACTTAGGGATGATGTGATAGTAGAGTACTTAAGATGCTGACAGTGCTTTCCAAGAGAACCTGAGTTTAAAATGAGGCTTGTGGACAGGCTGTGTCACTGAAATGCTGTATTTGGGTGACTTACAGTGAGCTCTGTATTTAGACAGCACTGGGACTTGTTTTTCACTGAAAGCGAGAGAAAAGTTGTTTGGCAAGATGAAAGTACAGGGAAGAGTAGGTGTATGTCCCCAGCTCCTATGAATTAAATCCCTATCATATTAGATGAAAGCTTCAGTACATGAGATTTCTTTATTCATCTCTCTGATAAACTCTTGCTAGAAGGATGTCAGACTCCAGAAAATGGAAGGAAGATGAGAGTGTGTAGTGCAACATTTGCACTTAACCCACTCCATGCTGTGGCAAACTTTGTCAGCCTGAGAGGTCGCTTCCCTCTCCGTTAACTGTGCAACTGTGCTTTTCCTTATCTGTGAAGCAAAGCTGGGTGCTATTTTTGGCTTGAGTGATCTTCTGAAGCCTTAACAGATTTTATTTTTTGTCAATGTCATATCACTTAAGACAGCAAATTGCTGTCTGCGAGACTGCATTTTTCAGCCTGTGGCTGTGCGTGCCGCAGTAGTTGGTTTGATGTTCTGTAAGAATTCCTCTTTAAACTGACTTAATGATTTGTACTACCAAATTGTTCACATGTCTGTATGAAACTGTCTCGGTCTGGAGACGGAAAGAGACTCAAGTTCTTTTAGAACATTCCCGTGTTGTGAAATTAGAGGCACAAACGAGGCCAAAATATCAACAGCTAGACTATTTATTACATAAATAAAGTGGACATAAGAAGGGGAGAGGGAGAAAAGAGAGAGGGAGAGAGAGAGAGAGAAGGAAAGGAATTATATTACCACACCCCTCACCCCCCAAGCCAGTTTGAGTCTGTGGAGGAAAGGTGCTGCAGGAGATGTTGGGTCTGTAGAGAAACGGTGCTGAGGCTTTGGCTGGAGAAGAGCTGTGGTCCTCTGGGGAGATGTTGGGTTGGTACAGGAACGGTGCTGAGGCTCCGGCTGGAGAAGAGCTGTGGTCCTCTGGGCAGCCTGGGTCTGTAGAGAAAGGGTGCTGAGGCTTTGGCTGGAGAAGAGCTGTGGTCCTCTGGGCAGCCTCTTTTCTCCAGAGCAGCATTGTCCCGGCTTTCCCTTCTCAGCGGCATGGTCCATCTCCTGTGTTTTCCTTCATCTCCGTTTTTCTCCCTCTAAGCCAGTCTGGGGGATACAGTCCCCCACATTTTCCTTCCATGTATTTCTCCTCCTCCTAGCCAGTAGTGGCTCCAGTCTTTTTATACAGTTTTTAGTATGTGTCCAAGTGTTGTCCCTCAGGAATTCAGGGGCCAGGAAATCATCCTTAGGTAAATATCCACGTATCGTTTCCCCAGAAATCTTTCTGTGCATTTCTGTGTGTTTGGGCAAGAGATCGGGATGGGGGGTGGAGGGGGGCCCTCCATCCAGACAAACCCCCCACACTCATTACACATCATTGTCTACCCTTTCCAGGGTACTTGATGGGTGGAGATTATCTTGTCCTGAAGGCGTAAATGGCTGGGTCATTGTTGTAGGCCAGCTGTGGCCCAGTGAGCAATGTTATCTTTGCACCTTCCAAGAGTCGTTCCAGTGGCTCTGTCAGCTATTGTCTGCGCAAGCAGCAAGTGATTTTATCTTTGTTGACTCACACCAAGAGAGACAAACCTTTAGTCTCTCACAGAAACTAATGAAACAGGCTGGAATTTTAGACCGGTGACCTCTCTTGCTCCCGTGGGATACCTACGAGAAAAATAGCAATGGACAGAAAAGGCAGGGTGCAAAGGGTTCGTTTTCCATCTGCAACGTCTCCAAGAGCACCTTTGGCTTTGCTCAAGAGGAAACTCCCATTTAGAATGATAGAATCACAGAATTGTCAGGATTGGAAGAGACCTCAAGGATCATCTAGTTCCACCCTCTCTGCCATGGGCAGGGACACCTCACACTACATCAAGTTGCTCACAGCCACATCCAGCCTGGCCTTCAAAACCTCCAGGGATGAAGCTTCTACCACCTCCCTGGGCAACCTGTTCCAGTGTCTCACCACCCTCATGGGGAAGAATTTCTTCCTAACATCCTATCTGAACCTACCCATTTCTAGTTTTGCTGCATTCCCCCCAGTCCTATCACTCTCTGACACCCTAAAAAGTCCCTCCCCAGCTTTCTTGTAGCCCCATTCAGATACTGGAAGGCCACAATAAGGTCTCCTCAGAGCCTTCTCTTCTCCACACTAAACAGCCCCAACTCTCTCAGTTTGTCTCCATAGGAGAGGATCTCTAGCCCTCTGGTCATCCTTGCGGCCCTTCTCTGGATGCATTCCAGCACCTCCAGGTCCTTCTTGTAATAGGGGCTCCAGAACTGGACACAGTGATCCAGGTGGGGTCTCATGAGAGCGGTGTAGAGGGGATAATCATCTCTCTTGCCCTGCTGGCCACACTTCTCTTGCTGCAGCCTAGGCTCTGGTTGGCTTTCTGGGTTGCAAGTGACGCTGCTGGCTCCTGTTGAGCTTTTAATCCACCACACCCCCAAGTCCTTTTCTTCAGGGCTGCTCTCAAGCCAGTCCCTGCCCAGCCTATATCGGTGCTTGGGATTGCCCTGACTGAGATGCAGGACCTTGCACTTGGTCTTGTTGAACTTCATGAATTCACTTTCACCATTCTAGCATCTCTTAAGATTGTCTCATAGTTGGGCAAGCTCTGATGCTGGGCTCAATAGCTGAGTGTATAGGAAAGGGTCTCAGTGTCAAACTCCTTTGGTTTTGAGTCATCTGGGAATGCTTTCCACTCCTGGGCAGGTTGGAATACTTTAGGACTGTTTTCACATGAATGTGTGCCTCAGGAAACCATTCAGGCTGCCAGGAGGAATGATGCAAGATGTGAGGGACTTTGATTTGCTTTCCACTCTGCCAAAAAATATCTAATGTGATTCCTGGTAAGCTGTATGGCTTCTGACTGAAGCCCTATGCTGATAAAGCAGCACAAGTATTTTGGATATAGTGCTGGAGCACAAGAAGGCTGTTCTTGCCTTCAGCTATCCTCTCTGCATGATAAAAGTTACTGGGTAGATTGGAGCAAATTTCCTTTGCTATCTGTGTGCCTTTTTAGGGCTTTAGGAGCATCCTGCAATAAGATTCACGATTCCCGTGCTCTAGCAGAACCAATGCAAATTACTCACAAAGCAACAAAGAAATTTCCCTGAGGTTCCCATGAAAATGTGCTGCTGGTTTGTGGATGCCTTTAAATTTATCCTTAATTTTACATGGGCACCTGAATGCACATGCATGCCTGACAGGCGTGAGGAAAGGAGGCAAGAGGAAACAATGAAAAGCAAACACAGTAGCTGTGAGCTTAAAGCCAGATGGGGGGCGGGGGGGGGAACCCAACAAAGCTTGAATAAGCCTTTTGCTATGCAACATATTTAAAAGCATGGTCTAGTTAATAAAGCATTTTCTTCCCTCATTATAGAACAAAAAAAAGCCAGTAATGTATGGGTGAGTACAGAAGGTGAATGGATGGAGTCTCCAGTAAAAATATGACCTGAAATGCTGATGGCTTTAAAACAGAGTTATCCCTGCTGGAAGGTGTCCAGAGAAGAGCCATGAGGATGATGGGAGGGCTGGAGCTCCTCTCCTGTGAGGACAGCAGAGAGAGTTGGGGCTGTTCAGTCTGGAGAAGAGAAGGCTGTGAGGAGACCTAATTGTGGCCTTCCAGTATCTGAAGGGGGCTACAAGAAAGCTGGGGAGGGACTTTTTAGGGTGTCAGGGAGTGATAGGGCTGGGGGGAATGGAACAAAACCAGAAATGGGTAGATTCAGATGGGTGTTAGGAAGAAGTTTTTCCCCGTGAGGGTGGTGAGACACTGGCACAGGTTCCCCAGGGAGGTGGTAGAAGCCTCATCCCTGGGGGTTTTTCAGGCCAGGCTGGATGTGGCTGTGAGCAACCTGCTGTAGTGTGAGGTGTCCCTGCTATGCTGGAAACAAGATGATCCTTGAGGTCCCTTCCAACCCTGACAATTCTATGAGTCTATGATTGTATTTACAAATGAATCAATCAATTTATAGGCAACTCAAATGCAGAATAGATTGGATCCAAATTGTCTCATGACTGATCAAAAAGTAAATAATGATGTGTACTGCTGCATACTGAGGAAGCTGAAAATAAGGAAATAGCCTTGGTGCTCTGCCTCTGAGGACTGAGATTGGCATAAATGAGCCTGAAAGTAAGACATGAGAGGTAAGGCTGAGAGATTTTTGGACTGCTTGACTTACCTCCTGTAAAGAGGGAAAAGTGAGTTCAAGTGTTTTGCAGTGATGATGGCATTAGCAAGCAGAAACATGGGCAGCAAACAGGGAAAATAATCATCTCCATGGACAACAATCAGGTAGGGCAGTCTGGTCCAGCTTCTGCAGTGTGAGCCATCAGATCCTTGTTGGCACTTCTTCTGTTGCCCTGCACTGATGGATGCACCCCTGAACTGCTACCTGCCTCTCCTCTGCATCTGGGCAGGGGTAGCCACTTGTACAGCCAGGAGAAAATGGTCAGATGTCTGGAAAGGGAGGTACAGCTGAGCCTGCTGGAGAGAAAAGCAAGAAGCCAGGGCAGTTCTTCAGAATTACAGCTGGTGCTGTAATCAGCAGAAGGCTTTTGATTAATCTGGATAAAAATTGATGGTTAGGAATGAGTAATTGAACTGATTGTGTGCAAATAATAATGAGCTGGACCAGGAAAGTGTGAAATGTTAGAAGGATTACAGGACCACAGGATGTTAGAGGTTGGAAGGGACCTCTGGAGATCATTGAATCCAAACCCCCAGAGCAGGACCACAGGGCTTGAACGTCTCTGGAGAAGGAGACTCCACAACTTCTCTGGGCAGCCTGCTCCAGTGCTCTGTGACACTCACCAGGAAGAAGTTCCTCCTCATGATGGGGTGGAACCTCCTGTGCTGTAGTTTCCATCCATTGCCCTTTGTCCTATCACAGGACACAAGTGAACAGATCCTGTCCCTTCCTTCCTAACCCCCAGCCCTCAGATATTTATAGACATTGATTAGATGCCCTCTCAGTCATTTCCTCTCCAGACTAAACAGCCCCAGGGGTCTCAGCCTCTCCTCATCAGGTAGTACTCCAGTCCCTTCAGCATCCTTGTAGCCCTCCCTTGGAGTCTCTCCAGCAGATCTCTGCCCCAATTGAACAGGGGAGCCCAGAACTGGATGCAGTGTTCCAGGTGAGGTCTGACCAGGAGAACCTCCCTGGATCTGCTGGACACACTCCTTTGAATGCACCTCAGGATCCTACTGCCCTTCTTGGCCACAAGGGCACACTGCTGTCCCTTGCAGTGCTTGTTGTCCCCTAGAACTCCCAGGTCCTTCTCCACAGGACTGCTCTCTAGCAGATCACAGCCCTGTGGAAATAAAAGTGTGGAACTGGGGGGATAAAAAAAAAGGCAGAAAGAAAAGAATAATTGCACATTAATTTAGGAGGCAATAGTCCAGCTATGTTGTTTGAACCAAAATCACTTCAAAATCAGGAAATAATACCAAAATTCTATTATTCATTGCTATTCTGTAGGGTTGGATTAACTTACTGAAAGGAATCTTTTTAAAAAGCATTTTATCTTTTAATGTTTTGTACATGCTTAAAACTTTTTAAGTGCTACCAGGAGCTGTGAGCATATGGGTGGGTAGCACCACATATGGAAGTATTTAACTTCCTCAGTATAGCTTGGAGAACAAATGCTAATAATACTGGCTATTGCTGCTGGTAATAGCTGACAGTTCTTTCACTTCATCAATAAGAGGCCAACTTTAAGGTTTCACTTCAGTGATGAAGATATTCTAGCTGAGCTGGCTGAAGAATGTGTGATTCAGATATAATTAAATAAGAGTAAAACCCATAGGTGTCTAACTGGGGGTTTCAAAGTTTGCTACTCCACAGTTGTGAATTAGTAAATCAATCTACCAACCAAGCCCAGCAACACAAATGTGGAGGAGGTTTGGAACTTTCTTACAGAGAAGCTTGAAAGCTATCCAAAATTAATATTCAGAGCAAAGAAGGAAACATTGTTTTAATAATCTTAACTGGATGAATAGCCACATAATAATAGTCATAAAAAAGAGAACAGAATGACAAAAGATTGCAGAAAGGACTGACAGAGAAATAAACCTATGCAAAAGAGGCAAAGAAGCGTAGGATTGAGGTGAATTGAACAGAAGGGAAGCAGAGCTAAGCCTTGCACTGTATATTGAAGATGGTAATGCTACTCAGCCGTGAGCAAGAGGTTTCAGAAAACAACCACTATAAACAGGAGGTCACTTTGCAGAGATTAAATGTCTGATCCTAAAAGTGAGAAAATGCTTTATTGAGAAGGCTCAGAGGGGATCTGATCAATGTTTATCAATATCTGAAGGGGTGTCAAGTGGAGGGGACCAAGTTCTTTTCCGTGGTGCACAGTAATAAGCCAAGGAGCAATGGATGCAAACTTGAACATAGAAGGTTTCACCTCAGCATGAGGAGAAACTTCTTTACAGTGAGGGTGCTGGAGCCCTGGAGCAGGCTGCCCAGAGAGGTTGTGGAGTCTCCTTCTCTGGAGACTTTCAAAATCCACCTGGATGCATTCCTGTGTGGACTACACTGGGTAATCTGCTCTGGCACGGGGCTTGGACTGGATGATCTCTGGAGGTCCCTTCCTACCTCTAATGTACTGTCATACTGCAATGCTGCTGCTGACTATGGTGGGAAATGGAGGTTGCCTATGAGGGTGGTGAGACACTGGAACAGGTTGCCCAGGGAGGGTGGTGGAAGCCTCATCCCTGGAGGTTTTGAAGGCCAGGCTGGATGTGGCTGTGAGCAACCTGATCTAGTGAGGGGTCCCTGCCCATGGCAGGGGGGTTGGAACTAGGTGAGCCTTGAGGTCCCTTCCAACCCTGACAATCCTATGATTCTATGACAGGCACTTTGGTCCACAGACTTCAAAACAAAAACTATTGCAGCTGTTTTTGCAGACAACAACTTTCTCACACAAAGTACCAAAGCTTAACGTGGGTACAGAACACAGAATTTTGAACTGCAGTGAATCTTTCCCTACAAATGGCTTAGGATTGCAGCTGACTTTGAAATTGTCTTAACTTTCTTCTTGAGAATGAGAGAGATTGTGAACAAAGTGTTTGAGTCTACAAAAATACTCCCACAAGAATCAAGTTCACTAGGTAGATTCTTTTATCCTGGAAGAGTAGTGCTTTAGACCTCTTGCTAGTACTAGGTCCAAATTAAGTTGTAAATTGCAATCTGTTTAGAAAAATAAAATTTTCTTCCTGGATTCTATTTACCCAGCCATGCTGTGATTGATGCGATAAACCACAACAGACCTTTCCCAACAGATGCCCTAATAAAGGCATTTCCTTTTTTCACCAGCAGAATCAACGGCCTGGCAAGAAGCATCCCAAATACCACATTTTCTGTAATGTATCTACAGGCACCATCGCAAAAATAGGCTCAACACAAATAGGAGAGAGCAAATCACTTAGAATTTGCAACCTAAGCTCTTCCCCACCCTGCACAAGACAGAGTGCACTTGCAGCCCAGAAGGCAAATCACATCCTGGGCTGCATCACAAGCAGCTTTGCCAGCAGATCCAGAGAGGTGATTCTACCACTTTGCTCTGTTCTGGTGGGACCTCACCTGCAGTGCCATGTCCAGCTCTGGAGCCCTCAATATAGGAAGGACATGGACCTGATGGAGAGGGTCCAGAGGAGGCCATGAAAATGGTCAGAGGATTGGAGCACCTCTGCCATGAGGACAGGCTGAGGGAGCTGGGGGTGTTCAGCCTGGAGAAGAGGAGGCTCTGGGGGGACCTAATAGCTGCCTGCCAGTACCTGAAGGGGCTAGAGGAAGGCTGCAGAGAGACTGTTTGCAAAGGTCTGCAGTGACAGGATGTGGGGCAATGGCTTCAAACTAGAGAAGGGCAGATTTAGACTGGATGTGAGGAGCAAGTTCTGCACCATGAGGGTGGGGGAGCACTGGAACAGGTTGCTCAGGGAGGCGGTTGAGGCTTCATCCCTGGAGATAGTCAAGGTGAGGCTGGCTGAGGCACTGGGCAGCCCGAACTAGTTGGGGATGTCCCTGCTGACTGCAGGGAGGTCAGACTGGATGAGCTTTGGAGGTCCTTTCTGGCCTGGACCGTTCTGTGATTCTGTATTAAACTCCTGGCAGAATCAGGGATATTTTCATATTGGAGCAAAGAAGGGAGGGCTCGGCACTCACAGGCGTGTTTAAAGCAGTGTGTGAAACCATTCACGTAGAGTCGGTTTGTTGTATTTCTGACATGTAAAAAGCCTGGATTCATCCATTTACCTGGATAAACATTCCTATTTAAAGAGCATCATTTCTCCTTCTCTGGGGACTTTTAAGACCCATCTGGATGCATTCCTGTGTGACCTGTGCTGGATTCTATGGTCCTGCTCTGGCAGGGGGGTTGGACTCGATGATCTCCAGAGGTCCCTTCCAACCCCTAACATTCTTTGGTCCTGTGATTTGAAACAGAAGACCGTGTGTGGTATATTTTTCTTCCTTTAGGTAGGTCTTTAGGTGTCCTGTTTGAAGGTTCTATCACCAACAGGGTGGGGTTTTTTTTCCTAAAATTTTCACAAGTGTTCATTTGATTCTTTACTTTCTCACTTCCAGGCTGGATTTTTTTTTCATGTCTGCTGGAAAAGCTTGACTAAAAGCGTGTTCTCGGTAACAGGCAGGGCAGGGGCGAGAAGAGCCCTTTCTTTAGTTCCTGTGTGCAATATCTTGGGTATTCAGAGGGCTCTTTAGTGATCCCTTCCTCCAAGAAGCTCAAATAATTCCTGGTATTTTATTAATCTGTCAGAGCAGGGGTTGCTTCTGAATTTATCTTGGTATTTCTGTCTGAAACAGCTGTGCAGCCTATGCTTCAAATTGCCAGCATTAAATCAACAGAGTTTTCCTCCTCATTCTTCATCGATTTGTCATATAGATAAGCCCACTACCAGCGCTAGCAATCTTCCATTATCCACTGTTCTTGCTGGTTTCTTCCATATACTTCCATC